>NC_133522.1:50607500-51261666 GCF_049354715.1 Callithrix jacchus
TAGAGCTCCTCCGTGCCTGCTCTGGGGGTGGCACGGGCCCTGTGGCAGAGCTGGGGTGGGCTCCCATCTCCCCCTACTCAGTGCCACCTGCTGTGCATGCTGTGCAGTCAGCTGTAGCTGACATAGTGAGCCTGTATGACACCAGTGCCTGGCAGCTGGCCGGGTGCCCAGTGGTGGCTGCATCCTCCACACGGCACTAATCCTTGGCATCAGGTGGTCCGGGGAGCTGGTTGTAGAGCACATTTAGAATTGGATTTCTAGTTCTGTGTTCCTTCATACCGGAAAATGGCAGAAAATGAGCCCACCTGTTTTCAGACAGGCACTTGGGACTCAAGCCCAGAGACACAGGCAGAGTGGGACGAGGCCTGGTGTGGACTCAGAGCCATGTGGGGCTGGGGGCCCCTGAAGCAGAGGATGGAGGGAGACCGGTCACCGTTGCTGGAGAGGGAGCTCACAGCACCGTGGTGGGCTTGGGGGTGTGGGGGTCATGAGAGGCACCGGTGGTGTTACAGGATTTTGGGGTGTTGCTTTTGTGGCCAGATACTTGTGGCCGGTGGCACCTTTGCTCGGGCCGCTGGGCTCATTTCGCCTACTTGGCCTGGCAGGCTGCGCTCAGCTCGTGCCACTGGCCTTGATCCCATGCCTCCAAGGGAGACTGGAGTCAGGTGAAGGGTGTGTGAGAGCAAGCATGGGGTCTGGCCACTTGCAGGCCAGCGCCAATCCATCCTCGGCCCCCACCTTGGCTTCCTCCCAGAGCTTGTTGGTGCCCAAGGTCCAGAGGGGGCCAAGGCGGCAGGGCCTGAGTGATTGGAGAGGGCTTTGGAAGGGGGAGACCCCAGGCAGCGGGAGCAGGCATCTCCCAGTCTGTAAGAGTGAGGTGGGGGGCCTGGCCAGACCCCCCAAGAGTGTAGAGAGGCCAGGGTCTCCAGCTTTGGCTTGGGCTGCCTGCTCCTACTCCTCCTGCTGGTTCTGTGGAGCATGCAGCCCTGGCGCTCAGGGGCTGCCCAGGCTCCCCTCACGTGGCTTGTGGTCCTGCCCACGAGGTTGCTTCTGGGAGTGGATCATGGGCTGTGGGCCCTGGGCCCAGCCTTCAGAAGTGTCAGGCCCGGCTGTCACCGATGTGGAGTGGACCCTAGGGACTTTAGGGATGCTGCCCAGTGGCCCTGCACCATAGCCTCCCTGAGAGGCCCAGGAACCTGGCACCCTCAGCTGGGTGAGTGCAGCAACCACACTGCTGTCCCAGTCCCGAAATCGAGGTCCCAGCCCCGCCTACTCCCCAGAACCTTCCCTGTTGCAGCAGCAGGCCAGAGCTTCCCATGTGGCAGCGTCTGAAGCCACAGAGGCCCGCTGTTGGATGCCGGGCACAGGGCACCCACTGCCGCCATTGCTCCTCCCACAGCTGCTCCTGCTGCCACTGCCTGCACCTCCCTGCTGTAGATGGCCTGCTGCTGCCGTCAGTGGAACACGTCTGCAGGCATGTCAGACTGGGTGACGAGGCCACCAGGCTGTGGTGCAGGGACACCCAGAGCTCTTGCACCCAGCCCTTGGGCAGGGCTGGCTCTCTTGATCAACACAGAGCGCTGCCCAGGTGATTGCACCTGCTTAGACCTCACTTCGCCCCCAGGCACCTGTGATGGAGGGCACCACCTTGGGCTTTCTGGCCATCCTCTGCACTGGTGATCTGCCCAGCAGAGGGCAGCAGAGCTGTGTCCTTTTCAGGTCAGCGCAGGTGTGGCACAGTCCAGTTAGAGACAGAGTCTCCCTCCTGCCTTGCAGAACAGGGACCTGGGAAGTCTCAGCTCCGCATCACACAGTGAGTCCCTTAGACTCTGGGCTTACAGGGTGGTCTTCGAGTCCCTTAGACACTGGGCTTACAGGGTGGTCTTCGAGACCCTTAGACTCTGGAGTTACAGGGTGGTCTTCGAGACCCTTAGACTCTGGGCTTACAGGGTGGTCTTCGAGACCCTTAGACTCTGGGCTTACAGGGTGGTCTTCGAGTCCCTTAGACTCTGGGCTTACAGGGTGGTCTTCGAGTCCCTTAGACACTGGGGTTACAGGGTGGTCTTCGAGTCCCTTAGACTCTGGAGTTACAGGGTGGTCTTCGAGTCCCTTAGACTCTGGGCTTACAGGGTGGTCTTCGAGTCCCTTAGACTCTGGGCTTACAGGGTGGTCTTCGAGACCCTTAGACTCTGGGCTTACAGGGTGGTCTTCGAGTCCCTTAGACTCTGGGCTTACAGGGTGGTCTTCGAGTCCCTTAGACTCTGGGCTTGCAGGGTGGTCTTCGAGTCCCTTAGACTCTGGGGTTGCAGGGTGGTCTTCGAGTCCCTTAGACTCTGGGCTTACAGGGTGGTCTTCGAGTCCCTTAGACTCTGGGCTTACAGGGTGGTCTTCGAGACCCTTAGACTCTGGGCTTACAGGGTGGTCTTCGAGTCCCTTAGACTCTGGAGTTACAGGGTGGTCTTCGAGACCCTTAGACTCTGGGCTTACAGGGTGGTCTTCGAGTCCCTTAGACACTGGAGTTACAGGGTGGTCTTCGAGTCCCTTAGACTCTGGGGTTGCAGGGTGGTCTTCTGGGATTTCATTTAAGATGAACTGGGAAATAGCAGGAAATGAGCTTTGCCCACCCAGCCTGTGCCTCTGGGCTTGAGTCCCAGCTGCCTGTCTCTGAAAACAGAATGGGTTCATTTTCTACTATTTTCCGGTATCTCTTTTTCTATAGTTGTAAAGTCAAGGATATGACGGAAACTGCGCAGACCATACATGTTACTTATCTCTACGCCCAAATTAAAATAAGAACAGGCGGATGGGGAGGTTATGTGGAGACTGCTCCGTGGCAGCGAGGCATGCGTGGGGTCCGATGGCCTCGGCTGGCTGCACCTCCGTGTGTGTCCCCTGCCTCGGCTGCGTGGTGCACTGGCTGGAGCGGGGCACCTTCTTACCTGTGCTCCTGTGGAGGGTGCGGCCATGCCGACCACTCTATTGGGAGCCCAGTGACTTGTTGCTTAAGCGAGGCATCCCGTGAGCCATGTGTCATCGAGACACTAGTCCAGGGGTCAGAGGCATGGCCAACGCCAGTCCTGCCGGAGCGTGGCCCTGTGGTGGCGTTTCTCAGGTCCACAGCCACGTAGTCACATCGTACCATGCTGAGGTGTTTGCCTTGGACCAGACATGCTGCTGTTTCTGCCTGTCTTGGAGGGAGTCAGGAGCCAGCCAGGGTGTCTGGAGTTCTGTCCTCCTTCACCTCCTTGCCGGCGTCCTCGGGGTTTCAGAGATAGCTCCTTCATCTGAGAAAGGGAGGATATCGGGGGCTGCTGTACAACTGCTGTGAGTTTTCCTCCTAGAGCTTTGAGCACTGAGACTGTCCCGGGCAGGTGTGCGCGGCACCTATGCCTGAGGATCATGGCGACCCCACCTGGCTCCCATCCTGGAGCACGTGGCAGTGACTGGGCACACGTGCTGTGGGCATGGCGCAGCAGGCTAAGGCTTCATCGGATTAACGGTTGGATTTAAAGGCCTTAAAAGTGGTTTAAACACACAGCAGCAGCAGAGCACACAGGAGAAGATTCCTCTGGGCCTGGCCAGTCTCTCCTGTGCCTGTGTCCCATGGCTTGGCTCCTGTTCACTCAGCTTGAGATGAGACCACAGCTGGTGCCAACCGGGTTGCAGAGGAGGTTCCCATCTGCTCGTAGCGCTGAAGCCCACAGCCCTCCAAGGGGCCTGCACCTCGAGGCGTCATGCAGGGAGACAGGCAGGGAGAGTAGACATGTGTGGCTGTGGAGGAAGCAGAGGGACAGGCTGTGGATGTGGCCCCTCACCCATCCTGTTCAAGTCCCAGCTCTACCATCTGGATCCAGGGGCCGAGTCCTCAATGCACAGGGTGAATGGCATTGTGTTCGCCCACCCTGCCCTCCTCCCCTCCTCTGCCCCCTCCCCCACTCTGTCCCCCTCATCTACTCTGCCCCCTACCCCACTCTATCCCTCTACCCCACTCTGCCCTCCTCCCCCACTCTGCCACTCCCTGGCTCTGCCCCCTCCCCCCACTCTGCCACTCCTCGACTCTGCCCACTCCCCGACTCTGCCCCCTCCCCTACTCTGCCACTCCCTCCCCGGCTCTGCCCCCTCCCCCACTCTGCCAGTCCCCAACTCTGCCCTCCTACCCCACTCTGCCCTACTCACCATCATGCCTGTGGCTGAGACGTGAACGTTAGGGATCCACCTTTACCCAAAATTACTTTTGAAGAAAATAACATTTCCTAATTGAAAAAGCAGTGCATTTGCACGCATCGCAGAAGAGACAGATGTGCAACGTTGGGAGAGAAAAGCTGGGCCCTGCCCCCAGAGCTGCCCCAGCGCGCCGTGTGGCACCGACCTGCCCTTGCGTGTTCTCACCCAGGCCTGCTGTAGGTTTGATCACTCACTGGGCAGGTGTCGGGAAAGGGCCTTGCTTAGAGCTTAGCTAGCGGGGTCTTCAGGGGCTCTTGCTGCTCTTGGTCCAAGTGGGCTTTGGTGGCTGTGTGTGGTTGCTGTGGGTGGTGCAGGTCTGGATCTCAGCGACTAGCCGAGGTCACTGAGCCACCGTCTTGGGCTTGCGCCGCTTGCACCCCCTGCTCGCCCAGGAAGCTCGGCCACTGCCATTTTCCATTTTCCAGACGGTGATCGGCAGCTTCCCTGGCTACATAGGGAGTGACTCCTCCTCATCAGGGCTGTCTGCTGTCAGGGGTGATGTTTAAGTAGTTTTTGGAACTTTCACATCAGAGCCTGTGGCCTGGTTACCCTGGGCCTGGCCGGGAGGCTCCCAGGGCTGCCCTCCATCACCAGAAGGTTGGCCCCAGGGCCCTCCTTCTCCCCTGCAGGTCTGAACCCAGCTGCTTCAGGACCACCCTCTCATGGGGGATGCTGCGGCCAGCAGAGGTCTTCTGGCCGGCTGGACAGTGGGGTCATATGGCCCTGTGGGGCCCTCCCTTGTTTGGGGAGCTGCTGCGTGGGTGTCTGTGTCATGTGCTCCGGGTGCCCTCCTGCCTGGAAGATGGCAGGGCGGTATCTGAGCATGTGGGTTGCTATTTCTAAACCTGGCGCTGGTGGCTGGAGCTATTTAAGGTTCTTGGCGTGTTCTGTTGGTAGGGCCTGGCTGCAGCGTCCTGCTGAGGCTGTCTGCACGCTCATTGACAGCTGGGGTGGGAGGGCGGCAGAGCGGTTTCAAATGGAAACTTAGGGGTGAGCAGGGAACTGCTGGGACCCCGGGTGCTGCTGTATTGGGGGCATGGCAGCCATTCTGACTTGCAGGCCTGAGCCTAGCCTAGGAGGTCCCCAGGGCCCTGCCTCCGGCAGCCTCTTCCAGGGCACCCCACCTGGTGTGTTTTCCAAACCCCGCCTGGCAAGGCCCAAGCCGAGCGTGTGCAGTGGGCTCTCCTGGTTCACCCTCGGACGCTGCTCCTAATGGGAGGTGCAGCGAGTGCCCTCCCTGCGACAGGCCTGTCCCTTCCCCCTGAGGGCGTGTGGCTGGCCTGTCACGTTGAGAGACCCTGTGCAGCTGTGGGTAGGGCCTGTGGGCAGGACTCGTGGCAGCCGAGTCCTGGGCACTGTGGTTTTCTGATGTGCAGGTCCGAGTTGTAGGCAGGTCGTGGAGGCAGATTCCCTAGAGGGGGCCCCCGAAGCAGCGAACCCACCAGGAGCTGCTCCCGCGGTGCCTGCCAGAGCAGGACGCCTGCAGGTGAGCCACACAGCTGCTCCCGGGCACCATCCCCGGCGGTGGGGCCCTGCGTCCACACCTCGGGAGTCGGTCCTGTGTAGACTTAGGACTGAAGCAGTCCTCTGGGGCTCACTCCTCTCCAAGTGGGATGGGGTGGTTTGGGTAGATCCCGAGGACACAGGCTGGGTGAGGCTACAGGAGGCCGAGAGTGCCTCCGGCCCGCAGCCTGGGTTCCTCTGCTCAGTAGCGTGACCTCAGTGCTCTGTGCCTCATTGTCGCTGGGTAGCAAGTGCCACCCCCAGGCACTTTTGGCTCTGACTGCTCTTCCCTGTGGCGCTGCTGGTACCTCCTCACTGCAAACCTTGGCCGCACCCCGAGGCCTTGCTGAAGCCCTCAGTCCCAACAGCTGTCGCTCCTTTGGCATTTCCTGCATAGCCGACCATGCTGTGTATGGGGACAGTGGGGGAATCTGTCTCTTGCCTGTTACGTGTTTCTCTCACCTTGTGACCCTGGCTGGGAGCTCACAGGACAGCAAGAAGCCATGCTGCTCTTGGAGCACCTGCAGCATCCGCCTTCAGCCCTGCCCCGGTGGGGGCTCTGGAGGTTCCCTGTGGGGTGAGCTGACATTGGGGTGGGCGTGGAGCCTGCTGCTGTGTCTGTGGAGAGACTCCTTTGGGGTTTGGAGCACACATTTCTGATCTGTATCAGCTCCATGATACTTGCTTGCAAGGCCACATCCCGTGGGACTCGGCATCTTCGGGTCACTGGGTTGCTGAGAAGAGCAGAGGGGCCTGAGTGTTCTGTGGGTGCCGTGCACAGGCTGACTCCGCTGCTCCTGGGGCTGCCTTCTCTCAGGGGCAATGTTGAGCCCCTGCCTGGGGTGGGTGGTGTTGCCTGGAGGGTGGGGTCTGTCCGACGTGGCCCTTTGAGAACTGGCCATTGGCAGGTTTGTCTGTGCTTTTGAAAGCCCACCCTCAGGTCCTTGGGAGATCGGAGCTGAGGTGAGCTGTTTGCAGTTCCTCAGAACAGCAGAGGTGGGCACAGGGACCAGCAGTGGAAATGTCCCCCATCCCTGTGATCTGTGGTGCTCCTTGTTCTCTGGAAGGTCTCTGTCCCTCCTGAGATTGGGCTGAAGGTCACAGAGATGGGCTGGTCGGCAGTGGCAGGAGGGAGGGCCGGAGAGGGGCAGGCGGGAGTTACTCCTGTCTGGGTGGAGGGCTGGGGGCTGCCAGAACAGTCAGTGGGCTGGGCACTCCCTGCTGTCCAGAGGGGGTGCGGCAGAGGGGCCTGCGCCTGGGGCTGGGCGTGTGGGGCCCGACCCTTTGCTGCTGTCCTCCCTGGCTGCTGCTCCTCCCCTCCTGGGCCATGCGTGGGGAGGGAAGGGGTGGACATTTTCAGGAAGACAGCTCCACTGCCAGAGCCTCGGCCAGACCAGTGTCTTTGTATTACAAGTCAGTCCTAAGAGTTTGAAGTCTGCCCTTTTTGTTTGTTTTGAGACAGGGTCTCATTCTGTTTCCCAGGCTGGAGTGCAGTGGCGCAATCTCAGCTCACTGCGGCCTCTGGGCTCCAGTGATTCCCCTGCCTCAGCCCGGAGTATCTGGGGCTACAGGTGCGCACCTCCACAGCCGGCTAATTTGTGTATGTTTCATGGAGACAGGGTTTCGCCGTGTTGCCCAGGCTTTAAGTCTGTCCTTTTGACACACAGAACTGTTTGGGGCATGTAAGAATTCATGATGGAAAGAGGGTTTTCACCGACAGGCGTTTTTGGAAATGAACATGGTGGCACGAGTTTGAGGTGTGCGGTGGGGATGTAGTTCGTCACTGATGTTTGGTTCCAGGGTGCTGTCTTTGAGCAGGACGATTTGTCACCAGTTTTTACAGATGTCTGAGTTTTTCTTTCAAATGGACACCTAGTGACAAATGTGTGCTGTAAAGAAGGAAGAAAACTTGGGAAGCAGAGACAGAGGAGGGAACCTGGCCCTCCCACTGCACAGCTCCCTGGCCCTGTGCTCCTGCCGCTTCCTCCAGCTGCTCCAGTGCTGGGCGCGTGCATCCCTTGGGCGCTCGCCCACCGATGCTCCCGGGGAAAGCTGTGCCTCCTCTGGCTTATTCCTCTGCAACGGCCTTTTGGTGACATTGTGCAAAGTGGCACAGGAAAGACATTGTGAAAAGCTCAATGCAAACTACCATTGAGTGACAGCCTTCCCGCCGCGGAAGTCTTGTTCTCTCTGCTCCGCTCCTTTTTTTCCTTTGGTGAGTCAGTATCTTGCTCTGTCACCCAGGCTGGAGTGCAACAGTGCAATCTGGGCTCACTTCAGCTTCGACCTCCTGGGCTCAGGCAGTCCTCCCACTTTGGCCTCCTGAGCAGCTGGGACCACAGGCACGGCCCCCTCCGTTTTTTCACAGGTGAGTGTGCATCTGCCCTTGCCGCTTCCCTGGGCTGCGTTCTGGGGCAGTCTCGTGTCCCTGCCGCTCTCCACGGCTGCCGAAGCTTTGTTGTCCGATGTACCCCACTCTAGGGAGCGCCCTTGTGGGCAGTCCTTGTGAACGTGAGTGAAGACATTTGTAGATCGAGCCACGGCACTGGAGCTGCTGATCTAACCTGATGAACATCCAGTGCTTCACAGGCTTTGCCAGGCAGCCTTCTGCAGACTCTGCCTCCGTCCCTAGCCTGTGCCTGTGGAGCACGCGGATGGGGCATCTGCCGAGGTGGACCCTGGACAGCAGTGCCTGGTTTGCAAAATGTGCAGCTCTTCATCTGCAAGGCTCCATTCAGCCTTCATCACTGTGAGCTGCCTATGTGTGCCTTTTCCTGTTTTTCTTTTCTGCTTTTTATTG
Organism: Callithrix jacchus; assembly: GCF_049354715.1. Classification (NCBI taxonomy): domain Eukaryota; kingdom Metazoa; phylum Chordata; class Mammalia; order Primates; family Cebidae; genus Callithrix; species Callithrix jacchus. Next base: position 50,616,028 of record NC_133522.1, read on the forward strand.
GTTTGGAAAAGCCGTGTAGGAAGGAAGCAATCTCTCTTGTTAACTGCAGAGGACTCCCCCTCGTCGGTAGTTCTTTTGAATTTGTTCACGTTATTTTTTTCTCTGCGGAGGCTTAAAGTTTCTCTGTAGCGGGTTCTGTGTTTTCCGTGTATTTTGCTGCCCTCTGTGTTCTCTGCGGCGCTTCCATAGTGCCTTTCATCATATCTAGTCCGTCAGGACTTCATTGTGTACAGAGTGAGACGGATGCTTCCCACTTCTTTTTCCCCAAATGGCCTGTCCTGCGGTGCATTCAGCTTGCATTCACCCAGAAGGTGGGGTGAAGAGAACCTCAGCGCCGTGGGGTGCTGCTGGCACATGCTGCCTTTTCTCATGACCTGGGTGACGTGGGCGGCATCTGAGTGGCTCTGTAGTCTGCAGCGTCTCCCGTGGCCTGTGCCCGAGATGAAGCAGCACGTGTCAGCATCACATCTTTTGTCCTGTGGCCGAGCCGCACGCAGCTCTCTGTGGACAGAGAAGTGCAGCTCGTGGATGCCTTGCATGGAAAAGCCAGGCTCATGCCACCTTTCCTTAGGTTCTGTCAGCACGTGTCCTGGGAACTCCGTCACCCTGAAGCGTATATCTGGCGAGCCCAGTTCTCTGTCTGCTGACCTGACTGGTGAGGGCTGATGACCCAGTGAACCACCTGTGTACAGGAGCGCTGTGTGCCTGCCACGTGTGGCGGCCTCCACTGAGCCTGGTTGGCTGCATCTCTCCCTGGAGTCCCATTATTAGAGCAGAGAGCGCTGGCAGCACTGTGGCAGCGGAGAAGGCTGTGGCTCTGGCGGGTCGGTCTGCTTGCCCACATCTCCGGAATTGCAGCTGCAGAGCGCATGCCCTGGCTCCCGGGCGGCAGCGTCTCACCTGCGCTTTTCCTGTCATGGGTTTTTAGGCAGCCTGTACCTAAGTGTCACCCATCCCTCTCTCTTTGCGGGGCCATTCAGCCCAAGCTGCAGGTTTCTGCCCGGCCAGCCGGTGCTCCAGAGAGCAAAGCCACCCCCAGTGCTCTGTGACCAGTCGGCTCAGGGCTGGTTTCTGGTCACTCCTGAGGGCAGGGCCGAGGTGGGGTCTTTCAGGGTCAAGGGTTGGCTGTTCCTGGAACAGCTCTGGAGTCCTCCTCATGTGCCTCCCAGGGAGGTCCCCACACGGTGCGTGTGAGCTTGGCGCCTCTCTGCAGGCCGGCTCTGTGGCAGCTGCATCCTGGACTCCTGAGGCTCAGGCAAGGGCACGGCTTCTCCTCATCCTCCTTGTCTTCATCTCCATCATGCATCTGCCCTGCATCTTGCAGTCCAGCTCAGGTATAGGTGCTGTGGCAGCCGAGAGCACCCTGGGGACCACTGGCTGGCCCCAGGCTGGAGATCGCAGGAGCCGCCCATACCCCGAGGCCTCGTCTTTCACCCTCTAAGCCTGTTCACTGCCAGTAGCAATGGGTGGCCCGGAGCGTTCTGCAAGTGTGAGGAGTGGATGGCAGTCACGGCATATTCCCCCATGGGGAGGCCTGGGCTCTGTCTTGGAGGGAAATGAGGGATTTCCTGTCTCAGCCCCTGTCTGGGGTTCTGTGAGGTTCAGTTTAATGGGAACTTAGCGGTCCTCCCTGACGCTTTTGAGCTGTGGACTGAGCAGCCAGAAGGAATGGCGATGTCTGAGCTGCCCGTGCAGCAGGTGGCCTGGGGTAAAGCGGACAGGGCACAGGGCACGGGGCAAGAAGCCTCTCTGTGCCCAACGGGGAATGCCGAGCTCACAGCCACCTCCGCCCTTCTGACTTTGCAGCGTCAGCTCGACCAGCTGGCCAAGCATGTGAGGTTGTGTTTTTACCATCAGTTTGGGCTTGCTATTCCTGATGCCCAGTTGGACTTCAGGCCCCTGTGTGAGCTCAGGCTGGGGCCACCTGCCTCAGGTGTGGCCGTTGCTGCCGTCCCTTCGTCACTAGTCAGACATGGTTGGTGACCTTCCCCTCCCCATAGCCACTGGGACTGTAGTGCTGGCACTGCTGGGATCTGGGTTTGGGGTAAGGCCCAGGACAGGGGCGGCTCCAGACACCCTCACTTGAGGCCTGGTGTCTGCACTCCCAGCCCAGCCCTCCTCCAAGCTGGCATTTCTGCTGCACCCATGGGGCATCTCCTGCTCCCTGCGCTTCCGCAGCACCCGGGAGAGCTGTGGTGGACTGTCTTGGCTGTGTGCCTTGTCAACTTAGAAACCGGAGCAGCTCCAGCTGACTTCCCACTGTTCCCATCACAGGGTGGGGTGCCCTGGGCCTGCGGGGTTGAGAGGAGCAGGGCACGCAGGGCGAGCACCCTCTATAGCCTGTGGCACCAATTCTGTCTCAGTGAACCCATCAGGCCATCCAGAGGCGGGAAGTGGGAGCAGGCATGAACCTGTGCCAGGGCATTTCACCGAGGGCGCCTTGGGCCCAGAAAGTGGCGGGAGCAGGGGGCCGTGGGGCCACCGCCAGCAGTTCCAGGCAGTCTCTGCCCCGGCTTCAGCATTCCAAGCCCTCTCCTCCTGCAGGAAGCGGCATGTTTGGTTCCTGTTTTCTTGGTGTCATGGCAATGGGGCCAGGGAGCTCCCTGGGGCCAGAGCCGGGAAGGGTCACTGTGCTGCGTTCCTGACCGGGCCTGCGCCCGGGCCTCGTTTTCTTCATTCCGACGCAAGACAGGTCACTGTTCGGGTCAGTTTCCACTGGTCTTAGATTCATTTTTCTTTTGAAACTATTTGAAGACCATAGAAAGCTGCAGCGTGAGCCCCTCCCCTTTGTGTTTGGAGCCAGAGGTCGGGGATGCTGCGACGGAAAGTAGGTCAGCCCGGGCTCATCAGGAAGCTGTGGGAGGGGGTTAAATCCCGCGGGAGCCCTGGGAGGCTCCACACCAGCTCCTGACGTGAAGTCTGTGACGCCAAGCACAGTGACTGCCCTTCTCCAGGCAGAGCTGCTTCTGCTTTGTTTTTCCTTAGACACGGTGGGTTTGTTGGACACGGTGGGTTTGCTGGATTTCTCTTTAATGCAGACAGGAAGGTCTGCATTAAAGAGAAATCGGGAGACACGTCTTGTATGGATGTGTTCTGGGGAGAACGCGTCTGAGGCTGAACTGTCTCAGGAAATCAGTTAAGACCGAGGAATTGGGGGTGTCCGTGAGTCCACTCTGTTTCAGAGGAAACTGGAGTCAGAGATACAGCACCCAGTGAGTGCCCTCTCCATCTGTCCCCACCTGCACAGCCCTGCAGGCTTGCCCTACCCCCACCCGTCCCCCGAGCAAATGAGGCTCCTTTCCCCACCTGCCGGGCAGGGGCCTGGGCTCTGAGGGGACCAAGCACAAGGGGCACCTGTGGATTCACTTTCTGGGGCTCCCTGAGAGGCAGCCTCTTTCCCTGGGGTTACAAGACTTTCTAGGAGGTGACAGTAGTCTCTGGATACATGTCCTAAACTCACTTCACACCGAAAGCCATACAGTCCCATCTGTCTTAGTATATTTTCTGTTGCTTGTAAGAGAATACCTGAAAGTGGATAATTCATTTTAAAAAGGAATTGACAATCTCTTAGGTTCTGGAGGCTGAGAAGTCTAGAGTCAAGGGGTTGCATCTGGTGCCAGCCTTCCGGCCGCTGGCGGCTCTGCTGAGGCCCAAACCCACGCCGGGCATCCCGCGTTGAGGGAGCTGAGTGTGCCCACCTGGGTCTCTCCTCCTCCTCCTCTTATAAAGCCACCGTCCCCTTCCCCTGATAAACGTGAGTCCTTTCACCCAGTAATCCATGAATCTGTGAATGAATTAATTCATACCTATGGGCAGAGTCTTCATGACCCAGTCAGCCCATAACGGTCCCATCTTTCAGTGATGACACATTGGGAACTGAGTTTCAACCTGAGTTTTGGAGGGACGGATATTCAGCCCACAGCGCTTCCCACCCACTCAGCTGATGATGTGGAGGCTCTGACAGGCTCCGTGGCCAGCAGAGAGCCCCTCCATCCTGCATCTGGACTCCTGCTGCCCAGGGTATAGTCCTTGCCCCCTGTCCTGGGCCCCGCCTTTGCAACAAGGGGCAGGAAGTGCCGCAGTGGCCGAGGGCAACATCCCCTCTGGCTTTCCCCAGTCTGTCTGGGCACTGTGTGAACTGTGGCTGTCCCCAGAGAAGGGGAGGCACAGAGCTGTCTCACGTGTCAGCTGGCACCGCCAAGGCCTCTACAGGGCCCTCCAGTTTGGCCTGCGTCCACACGGCGGTTTCTGCCAACACGGACTGGCCATCTTTGTCCAGCTGTTAGTCAGCTGGGGTTAATGTGGGGCAGGCCCAGCTGACGTCACCCTGGAGTGCGTGGCTGCTCGTTGGGGGCAGGGTGGTCCTCAGGGGCCTGGGAGGCTCCAAGCTCTGCAGTGTGGGCTGTGTGCATTTTCTTGGCACTCTGAGAAGCTATACCTGTATCCACACCTTGGTTTACAGTTTATTTTGGGGAATAAACTTCCAAATCCTATGTCTCCAGGACCCCTTTAGCTGTGTGGTCCCGGGGGACAGGGGAAGTGCCGGCCGGGCCCCGCCCAAGGCTGCTCCGCCACTGAGCCTCCGCGGCCGGAAAGGGTGGTCACATCCAGTGGGCCAACTGCCATAGCGCTTTCACATCCTGCCCACAGCATGGCCCCATGACCTGGGCAAGCCTCTGTGCCCTCGGAGCCTCAGCTTTCTCACCTGTGAAAGGGGCTAACTTGGAGGATTGCGAACTGACCAAAACAGAGCCCGCGTTCCTGAGCGTCTCCGAGCAGTGAGCACACAAGCTCTGCAGGGAGGTCCTGGGCCAGCAGGGCAGGCGGGCAGGCAGGTGGGCAGGCGGGTGGGCGGGCAGGCAGGCAGGCAGGCTGGGTCGGCCATGAGAGCTGTGGGCTGCCAGGCTCCTCCCTCAGATCACTCACCAGCAAGGAGCAGAGTGCCCTCCGCAGCTCCTCCCTGTGACCCCGCAGGGCCGTGCCTCCGTGCGTGTCTGTGTCCTCATCTCTTCTTAGAAGGACACCAGGGCAAGTAAAGACCCTGTCTCTGAATCCAGTCACATTCTGAGGTTCTGGGGATTAAGGAATTCAGCACATGAACTTGGGGACACAAATCAGCCTCTAACAGTTGGGGGTGCAGACAGGTCTTTCTAGGGAAGTGAGACAGGCCATGGCGGGGGACGAGGTGAGGAGGGCCATGGCGGGGGACGAGGTGAGGAGGGCCATGGCGGGGGACGAGGTGAGGAGGGCCATGGCGGGGGACGAGGTGAGGAGGGCCATGGCAGGGAGGTGAGGAGGGCCATGGCAGGGAGGTGAGGAGGGCCATGGAGGGGAGGTGAGGACGGCCATGGCGGGGAGGTGAGGACGGCCATGGAGGGGAGGTGAGGACGGCCATGGCGGGGAGGTGAGGAGGGCCATGGCGGGGAGGTGAGGAGGGCCATGGCGGGGAGGTGAGGACGACCATGATGGGGAGGTGAGGAGGGCCATGACAGGGAGGTGAGGAGGGCCATGGCAGGGAGGTGAGGACAGCCATGGAGGGGAGGTTAGGAGGGCCATGGCGGGGAGGTGAGGACGGCCATGGCGGGGAGGTGAGGAGGGCCATGGCGGGGAGGTGAGGAGGGCCATGGCGGGGAGGTGAGGACGACCATGACGGGGAGGTGAGGAGGGCCATGGCGGGGAGGTGAGGAGGGCCATGGCGGGGAGGTGAGGACGACCATGACGGGGAGGTGAGGAGGGCCATGACGGGGAGGTGAGGAGGGCCATGGCGGGGAGGTGAGGAGGGCCATGGCGGGGAGGTGAGGACGGCCATGGTGGGGAGGTGAGGAGGGCCATGGCGGGGAGATGAGGAGGGCCATGACGGGCAGGTGAGGAGGGCCATGGCAGGGAGGTGAGGCCACAGCGGGAGATGCCCAAGGCCTGCATTTCCATGGCAGGGGGTGTCCTGGGAGAGAGGAGAGGGCAGGGGCACGCCCTGCCCCATGCTGCACCCCAGCTGCAGGCCAGGATGCATCTCCAGGCTGGCAGGTGGCGTGGGCTGATGGCTCCCAGAGCAGCCAGCATCCAAGAGGAATGGTCTTCTCTTGCCACATGGGTGGATTCAGTGAAGGGTGTTGAAACCACCTGTTGCTCAGGATTTAACCTGAGCCTGCTGCTCCTTGCTTCACAGGACATGAGCGCAGAGAAATTCCAGACAGCTGGGGGCCTGTAAGCTGGGGCTGAGCATGTCCAGGTTGTAGGGTCACAGGAGGAGATCCAGCCGGCGGCCGCTCAGGGCTTTAGAGGCTTCTGTTGGTGATCCTGTCTGGTGGGGGTGTCCGGGGCCCCTCCCAGTACGAATGTCATTTCAGGCCCTTGCACTGCTCCTGCCCTTCCTCACCATCTGGAGTGACCTTCGTCCTCTCGCCTGGTTCCATTGGGGGGGCACAGTCGGGGGGGGAGTTGGCAGTCCTGATGGGAAGCTGTAAGGAGCTGTTCTGAGCAGGTGAAGCTACGTTCCTCGACCTGCAGCTCTGAGGGTGTCAGGCATTGTGCCGTGGTCCAGCACATTCTGCCTTTCCTGAATGATCTCTCAGTGACATCGCCAGTGACTTGGGCTGGGGTCTCGGTTGCAGCCACAGGTCCCTCTTTGGCCAGGTGGCGATGGCCTGCCCTGTGGATGGAGGCTCTGGCTCTCAACACAGTGCCTTACTTACGGGCTGTCAGGCAGGGCAGCATTTGCTGCTGCCGCCCCAGGCAGGTGTGAGGCTGTGCTGAGTCAGCCTCTCCCAGGATGGGCCGGACCCCACAGTGGCAAGTGCAGTAGAAAGTTCCGGACCTGGGGCAGCAGCACCAGCGGAGCCGGAGGCTGCCCTGCTGACCTGTGAGCCCAGAGGAAAGCTCCCTCTGGCCACTAATGCCCCCATGCCTTCCACAGTGGGAGGCCCGGGGCTTCTGTGCCTCAAGGTGAATAAAAAGCAAGAAACTGGAAAGCATGCGCAATCCCGAAATCCCTGGAGAAGGGCTCCGGGTACCGTGAACATGAGGCCGAGCATGGAAGGAGCGGGCTAGGGATGCTGTGTGTTCCGGAAGTCGGAGCCTTGTGAGAGGCTGGGATCCTATGACCCTTGCTTGGAGCCACAAGACAGGCGAGACAGCCTGGGGGAGTGACCCCGAACCGAACCGAGACAGCCTGGGGGAGTGACCCCGAACCGAACCAAGACAGCCTGGGGGAGTGACCCCGAACTGAACTGAGACTGCCTGGGGGAGTGACCCCGAACCATTTTTGCCCAGGTAGCAGCAAGGGCAGCACGGCTGTCACACAGGAGCGAGCCTTTGACGAGCTGGCAGAAGGGGATCCAGGACTGTTCAGGTCAGCCAGGGGGATGCACGGGCAGCGTGTCCCCAGGCCTATGCCCTGGTGCTTCGCTGAGAGCCAGAACCGCCCTGGCAGAGGGGGCGTACTTGGGCGGCAGGCCGCCTCCTGCCTTTCCACACACTGCTGGCAGAGAGGCCTGTGGTTCAGAGCCGTGGGCCAAGCCCTGTTCTAAACTTAGGAAGGCAGCAGTGAAAAAACAGGCAAGAATCTCTGTGCTTGTGGAGCTCACCTGCTCATCAGACAACAGTGGCATGAGGTGGACGTAACATGCCTTGAGGTCAGAAGAGGACAGGTGCGGCCGGCACACGGCAGGTGAGGAGCGGCCTGGAACCTGTGCCAGTGGGCGGGAGGTGGGGCAGCAGCTTCCTGTGAGTGGAAGAAGACAGGCCTGTTGAGGTGCACTCACAGTGGCTGAGACAGGAGACCCCAGGAAGAGGGGGAAGGGCAGCAGTGACTTCATGGAAGATGTGAAGGTCACATGGAAAGTTGCAGAACTGTCACCACAAGAAGCATCCAAGGAGATTTGAGGAAATGAGCCACAACTGAAGGAACTCAGCGCTGTGGGGTCACAGTCGTTACGGTCCTCGAAGAAGAGGACAGAGGGGGGCCTGGTGTACCACAGCTGCTGCATCTGAATGTGGCGGAAACGCACGGGGAGTCGCTGGAGAAATGCACCAGAGGAGCGTGAGCTTCTTTTAGTCCTGATGCCGTAGGGGTGAGGTGCTTACAGCAGCGTGGGTTACAGAACAAACGTTCAGAATGTAAGTTAGTGAGTTTCATCAGATGGTAGCCGCACGGTAACCCAAGAATAGACCACAGACGTTCTGAGCTGTCAGATGCAAGCCCAGCACAAAATAGAGCCTGGACTGCAGAGGCCCAGGGGAACCAGAACAGAAAACCACAGCCCCAGAAGGGCATCCCCGGGGTGGACTGTGAGGCCAAACTCACCTCTGCACGAATGGCAGTCCTGTAACTCCCGTAGGCAGATGAGAGGGGGGGCCGCACCTGCCAGGCAGATCCTCCCTCATGGCAGTCCTGTAACTCCCGCAGATGAGAGGGGGGCCACACCTGCCAGGCGGATCCTCACTCATGGCAGTCCTGTAACTCCCGTAGGCAGATGAGAGGGGGGCCACACCTGCCAGGCGGATCCTCACTCATGGCAGTCCTGTAACTCCCGTAGGCAGATGAGAGGGGGGCCGCACCTGCCAGTCGGATCCTCACTCATGGCAGTCCTGTAACTCCCGTAGGCAGATGAGAGGGGGGCCGCACCTGCCAGGCGGATCCTCTCTCATGGCAGTCCTGTAACTCCCGCAGATGAGAGGGGGGCCGCACCTGCCAGGCAGATCCTCCCTCAGCAGCCCCAGGCCCTGCTCCATCCAGTGCTGTGGGCAGCGCAGGGTCTGAGCGGACAGCCAAGGGCAGGCCTGTGTGTTAGGGTAGACAAGCGGGCCTGTGAGAACACAGCAGAGCCCACCGCCCAGACATACGAATGCTCTCCTCAGTCCTTTGTAGATTAAGCAAAAGGAGGTAAAGAATAAAATTAATGCAGTAATCCTCACTAGCATATTTCAGATGCAATTCCCTGAAAATAAGATTTTAGATCATGGGGCCATGTTGGACCCCAGCGTGTCCTCAGGATACAGACTAGCCTGGTCACGGAGCACCTGAGACCCACTGGGCCTGTCCAGTAGCTCCTGGTCAGAGGGGAGTTCAAAATAGATGCAGACTGTGCCTGAAATGGGCCAGGAAGAAAGCACTGCCCAGACCAGAACTTCGCGGGAGTGAAGGAGCGCGAGAGGAGGGCGTCATGAGGCAGTCCGTGGCACCAAGTGAGAAAGGCGGAGACGGGCCTTCGGGAAGGTGGGGACGAGCTGAGTAATGCAGGAGAGTGCGGGGCGGGGGGTGAGGAGAGACGAGTTCCACAGCAAACCCAAGGCAGAAGAAACAAATCCAGAGGTGGGTCACGAGAAAAGTTGATGACCTCCTCGAGAACAGGTGGGGGAAGCACAAGTCCTGTGAGTCGGGAAGAGATGGCTACAAACGTCACCTGGTGAATGAGGCCGTGTAGGCCATGAAACCCCACAGCGCAGCCCCTGGCAAGTACTGCCCGGTGGGTACACACCCTCTGTGGCACCACTCTTCATCCTGCCCTTCCCCTCAGGGTCTCCTTCCCCCCATCCTGTTTGATACAAAACCTCTCCTTCCTTGTTTAAGGGAAGGCTTTGCAGGGCAGTTGGGTTTGTAGGCCCACACAGGCCAGGGATGCATCCACTCAGGCCCGGCCCTGGCATTGAGCAGTGCCATTCCACCGTGGTGTGCAGTATGTGTGGTGCGTGATGGGTGCTGTGTAGTGTGTGTGTAGTGGGTAGCATGTAGTGTGTGGTGGATGTGTGTAATGTGTATGGTGGGTGGTGTGTAGTGTATATGGTAGATGGTGTACAGTGGGAGATGTGCAGTGTGTGTGTTGGTCGGGTATGCAGTGTGTATGTGGGTGGGGTGTGTAGTGTGTGTGGTGTATGGTATGTAGTGTGTGTTGGGGTGTGCGGTGTGTGGTGTATGTTGGGGGGTGCAGTGTGTGTAGTGTGTGTGTTGGGGTGTGCAGTGTGTGTGGTGTGTAGTGTGTGTGTTGGTGGGGTGTGGTGTATGTAGTGTGTGTGTTGGGGTGTGGTGTGCAGTGTGTGTGTTGGGGTGTGCGGTGTGTAGTGTGTGTGTTTTGGTGGGGTGTGCAGTGTGTGTTGGGGTGTGGTGTGTGTAGTGTGTGTGTTGGGGTGTGCAGTGTGTGTGATGTGTAGTGTGTGTTTTGGTGGGGTGTGCAGTGTGTGTGGTGTGTAGTGTGTGTGTTGGTGGGGTGTGGTGTGTAGTGTGTGTTGGTGGGGTGTGCAGTGTGTGTGGTGTGTAGTGTGTGTGTTGGTGGGGTGTGGTGTGTAGTGTGTGTTGGTGGGGTGTGCAGTGTGTGTGGTGTATGTAGTGTGTGTGTTGGGGTGTGGTGTGCAGTGTGTGTGTTGGGGTGTGCGGTGTGTAGTGTGTGCGGTGTGTAGTGTGTGTGTTTTGGTGGGGTGTGCAGTGTGTGTTGGTGGGGTGTGGTGTGTGTAGTGTGTGTGTTGGGGTGTGTGTAGTGTGTGTGTTGGGGTGTGCAGTGTGTGTGATGTGTAGTGTGTTGGTGGGGTGTGCAGTGTGTGTGGTGTGTAGTGTGTGTGTTGGTGGGGTGTGGTGTATGTAGTGTGTGTGTTGGGGTGTGGTGTGCAGTGTGTGTGTTGGGGTGTGCGGTGTGTAGTGTGTGTGGTGTGTAGTGTGTGTGTTTTGGTGGGGTGTGCAGTGTGTGTTGGGGTGTGGTGTGTGTAGTGTGTGTGTTGGTGGGGTGTGGTGTGTAGTGTGTGTTGGTGGGGTGTGCAGTGTGTGGTGTATGTAGTGTGTGTGTTGGGGTGTGGTGTGCAGTGTGTGTGTTGGGGTGTGCGGTGTGTGCGGTGTGTAGTGTGTGTGTTTTGGTGGGGTGTGCAGTGTGTGTTGGTGGGGTGTGGTGTGTGTAGTGTGTGTGTTGGGGTGTGTGTAGTGTGTGTGTTGGGGTGTGCAGTGTGTGTGATGTGTAGTGTGTTGGTGGGGTGTGCAGTGTGTGTGGTGTGTAGTGTGTGTGTTGGTGGGGTGTGGTGTATGTAGTGTGTGTGTTGGGGTGTGGTGTGCAGTGTGTGTGTTGGGGTGTGCGGTGTGTAGTGTGTGTGGTGTGTAGTGTGTGTGTTTTGGTGGGGTGTGCAGTGTGTGTTGGTGGGGTGTGGTGTGTGTAGTGTGTGTGTTGGGGTGTGTGGTGTGTATTGTGTTTGGTGTGTGGTGTGCAGTGGGTGGGGTGCAGTCTGGACGGTGTGCACTCTGACTGCTTTTGTCCCTGTGGGTGCTAAGTAGGGTTGGCCTGAGGTCTCCTGAGTATCCCAGGGTGCCTTGCTCGTGTGAGGGCCATGTCCTGGGGCAGCGCTGTCCCATCCATGCTTGGCGGAGGCCCTCCGACACTGCCGCTGTCTTTCTGTCTGTGCCCCCGCCGAGGGCTTATCATCTTTCATGAGAGTCCCACACAGCACTCAGCTTATGCTCCTGGGTGCCAGCCCTTGCCTCGCAGCGCCTCCATCCCCCAGAGCCCCATGGGGACTTTTTTCCTCACTGTTTGTGGCTTTACAGAGGTCAGGGGGAGCTGTCCCCAATTCTCAGAACTCCCCTCACTGGGGCAAGCCATGCAGGACTGAGGATGCCTGTTTGCCTGCCATGTCCTGGGTAGGGCCCCTCCAAACTCCTGCCCAGACACAACAGGACAGGTGAGAAAAGGGGCACCTAGTGGTCTCGGGAAGGCCTGGGGCTGTGGTGAGGAAAGTGTTAGGCCTGGAGTGGTGTTTGTTCTGGAAGCTTCCCCTACAGAGGGAGATGCTGGGCAGCCAACTGGGCTCCTGGCCGCTCCAGGGGTGCATTTCTGAGAGCTGAGTGCTCTTGGGGCCCCCAGAGGCTGGATGGGGCCAGGGACCCTATACAAGGACAGGGACGGGGATCCCTGGTGGCGAAGGTGCCCCGCAGCTGCCAGCCACCTCTGTGCAGAGTGCCATTGTTCTGGGATCCAGGCTGGGCTGGGCAGAAGCACTTGTGTGCAAGGGGCAGGTTTTGGGGCAGCAGTGCCCTGATCTTGGCTCCTTGTCATCTGTCCCTCACCGGGGATGTGGCTTTAGCCGAGTGTTTTTCTAGCTGCTTTGTGGGGTCTGGGCATGGAGCCTCTGGTCCACTGAGCACGTCATCGGGCCTGGCAGGGGCAGGTATGTCACTGGGCCTTGCTTGACCACCCAGGATCCTGGGGACACCTCCATAAGCGCTTCTGCCCGGTTCGCAGCCCCCTTCTGAGCCATCATGTGTTCCTGTGTGGCTTTGCTGTGGCCCGCCCTGACATGCCCCGTTCGGGGCGTGGTAGGGACACCTGCCTGGGCTTTCCAGGGCAGGCCAGGAGTAAGTGGCCAGGCCGTCACCACAGGGGGACGCTGCTGAGAGAGTGTCCCAAGTCCAGGCTGAGCTGTGCTGCATGTGCCCTGGAGCCTGAGGGGCCGGCACAGGCCAGACCAGTTGCTGTGACTGCGGCAGCTCCGCAGTCAGGCCGCAGCCCATTCTCAGGTCATGGGGGTGCTCCTGGACATGTTTTGCTCACTCCTGTGCTCTCTGTCCTCAGGTGCAGAGGCCAAGACTGTTTTGCCCAAGAAGGAGAAAATGAAGCTGAGGCGTGAGCGATGGTTGCAGAGTAAGTCCATGCCCATGTCTCAAGGCAGCTGCTGGCCAAGTCCCATCCCTTGGGCCCTCCTGTGCCCACAGCTGCAGTCTTCCCTTGGGGTGCCCAAGGGGATCACCCAAGACACTTCAGAGGCTATGGTGGGGCTGAAGGATAGTGGAGGCACGGAGAGGGAGGCCTTGGAGATGTGATGGCTCGGACAAGCTGCCGGTCTGCTTTTACAGGTGGCACTGCCACCCACCCGTGTGGGCGCCTGCAGAGCCGGGCGGCCTCCCCTTGGAGGATGGCCTGGGGAAGCTGCTGCTCTCGGCTCCTTGTTTGTAAAAATTCCCTATTTTCGGTTCCCACGGTGAATTTTTATGATGGAAGTAACCTGTGCTTGTGGAGTCTCTGGTTCGGAAGTGCCTGCAGTGGTGTGTGAAATCTGTCCAGGCCTTGCCCACGGTGAAACATAGTGTCTGCACAGCAGCGTGGGTGTGGGCGGGGCGCCTGGGTCCCTCTTTTCCGAGGCTCCACCTGCGAGGTGGGCCTTGCCACGTGCTCCCAGCCACCGTGTCCTCAGGTGAAAGCTGTACTTCCCACTCATGTTGTTTTGGAGTTTCTCCTTATTTTTCATGGTGCTGAATATTTGCCAGTGTTTTTCTAAAGATTTTTCTCATCAAACTTATTTTGCATTTTTTGGTTATCTTTTTAGTGTGACTCTGCTGACTTTGTGAAATTAATTTGGAATATTTTTTATGTCCTCACATGTTAAAGCATGGTCTGCCTATTTTTTTCCTTGGAGGTTTTAAAGAAAATGTATGTGTTTCAGAGTTAGGACCTAGAAAAGTTTGTCAGTTTCTTTCGTGATTATTACTGTTATACGGCTTCTGTCACTTTTTGGGTATTTCTTAAGGAAATGATTCGTTCCTCCTTTGCTTTTGAACAGTTCTTGGCCTAGCTGTGAAAGTGACCTGGACGAGCTACTGGACTGTGGCCGTCTGGACTGATTTTCTAGGCTGTCGTTCTTTGATGATGTGTAAATTTCATTCCGTGGCACTTGGTCCTTTTTTTTCTTTTTCACGACTTGAGTCAATCTTGGTCACTCATAAAATGATCAGATTTGTCCGAGGATGGTGCCTCACGTAACCCCCGCGCTTTGGGAGGCTGAGGTGGAAGGATCACCTACACCCAGGAGTTTGAGACTAGGCTGGGCAACATAGCAAGACCCTGGCTCTACAAAAAATATAAAAATTTAGCCAGAGTAGGTGGTGCATGCCTCTGAGCTGCCAGCCCTAGCGACTTAGGAGGCTGAGGTGGGAGGACACTTGAGCACGGGAGTCCCAGGCTGCAGTGAGCCATGATTGCATGCCGCCCTCCAGCCCGCACCACAGGGCAGGCCCTGTCTCTAAATAACACTAACAGTCAGATTTAGTCACAGCTCCGTCTTTATGTCTTGGCTGCCTTCTCGTTAACTATTCTGTATTCTTTAACATTCTCTATTTGTATCCCCCCTTCGTTTCTGCTTAGGTAAATTGAGTTTTGTCTCTTCCATTCAGTAATAACGAATGTATGTAATGATCGTTCTACTCTTTTGTCTTCTAAATGATTAGTTTTTATTTTGATCACTCCTCTCTCCAGCTTCTTCAGGTTTCAGCTGCTCCGCTCGTGTGTTTTCACGTTCTGCTCAGGACTGAAAGGCTGTGTTCTCTCCAGCTTTAGTACGTTTCCCAAGGTGTTTAGATTTTATTTAGGAAAGTGGGAGGAGTTTTATCGTGAATATCCTGTACCCACCACACAGATTTCACGATCTTTATTACGTAACTGTTCATCTAGCAATTTCTGTCCATCTGCCAACATGGGTTTTTAAAAATGCATTTCAAATAAGTTACAGGCATCCGTATACTCCACCCCAAATCATTCTGCTAGAGTTCAATATTGGTTCTTTTTTTTTTCTTTTTCTTTTGAAGATTCTATTTATGTAAAATGAAATGCAAATCTTAAGTGTGTCATTCAGTGATTTCTGACAAATGTGTACACGCGTGCTGCTGAAATCCCGTTCAGATTACGGACCATTCCCTGGCAGCCCCCATGCGCTCCGGCCACTTACCTCTCCCACCCACCCCCGGGTGTGATAACCAGTGTGCCCTCCTTTTTGTCCACAGTTTAGGTTTTCTTGCCTTGGGCCTCATATAAAGGGAATCATGTAGGATGTGCTCTTTGTGTCTGGGGTCATGGTTTTGAAGCTCATCCAGGCTGCATGCCGCCGTAGCCCGGGCCTTGCTGAGGAGTGTCTCACTGTGTGAGTACACCATTTGTTAGTCACCTTCCCGCTGATGGGCACCTGGGCCGTCTTCCATTTTTAGGGACTGTGAACATTCTTGACACGTCTCTTTGTGGTAGTGTTTTCGTTCCTCTTGGGTAGATGCTGAGGAATGGAATGCTGGGTCATAGGGTAGGTGTATGTTCAGTTTTACGAGCAGCTGCCAGGCGTTTCTCTAGAGTGCTTGTACACTCACTCCCACCAGAAGCCTGTGCGAGCTCTCCCTGCCCTGCAGCTTTGCCAGCACGTGGCGCGTCGCCTCCTGTCGGGGCCGCCTGTGATCACGAGGTGGTGTCTTATGGTGGTGCTTGCTTTCGTTGCCGCCAAAGGAGCGTTTTCATCTGCTTACTGCCCATTTGCGCTTCAGCTTCAGTCAGGTTCATTTGTCATGAGACCTTTTGCCTTTTTATTATTGAGCTCTAAAAATTCTTTATCTGTCCTGGAGTCCGGTCTTTGGTTGGATATGCGTTTTACAGATGTTTTCTCCCGGACTGTGACTTGCCTGTTCATTTTCTTAACTTTTTTTCTTTTTTATAAATGGGAGCTTAGTTTCGAGTTCAGTTATTGTGTGTGTATGTACATATATATGTGTGTGTGTCCTATTTAAGAAAATTTTGCCTGATCCCGAATCATGAAGCTATTGTTCCTATGTTTTCTTCCAAAAACTTGATACTTTAAGCTTTCATATTTAGGTTTTTTGTGTATCTTGAATTGTTTGTGTGTGTGGTGTTAGTGGTTGAGTTACTTTTTTCCCCCAATGTGGATATTCAGTTGTTCCAGCACCATTTGTTATAAACACTTTTCTTTCCCCACTGGGTTGTTTTGTGCCTTTCTGAAAAATCAGATGGTCTCGTTCCAGGCTGTCTTCTGTTCCGTGGATCTATTTGTTGCACCTTAGCAAATGCCACACTGTGTTGATGACAGTGGCTTTAGCATTAGTCTGGAAGTCAGATGGCATAAGTCCTTTATGTTGCTTTGTCTGCCTTAAGGTTGCTCTGGATATTCTAGGTCCTCGGCATTTCCATGAGCTCATCTGTTTATTTAGAAACAAGAAAAACCAGGTACGGTTATGATTGGGATTTCATTGACTATAGATCACTTCGGAATTGCAATCTTAACAATAGCAACTCTTTAGATCCATGAACATGCTGTATCTCGCCATCCAGTTTCCGTCACCACCGTTGTGTCGTTTTGTGTAGAGGTCTTACATCTTCCGCTAAGCTTACTGCTAAGGTAAGTTCAGTTCTTTTCTAGTTCTCTGTTTTCTCTAGTATTACAGCACAATTGCTTCTTTAAAATACTAGTCTTGTATCCTATGAATTTACTGATATCATGTATTAGGTTTGGTAGTCATTTTGTAGATTCCTTAGGATCTTTAGAAATGCATATTTTCTGTGTGCATGGATTTTTTTTCCTTCAATTTGCTTTTTTTCCTCAATTTGTGTTGAAATTTCCTGTGGATCTGAATGCGCCACCCCCACCTTGTCTTTGTGAGGACACAAAGCTCACGAACCTTGTCCTCCCCCTTGCTGTGCCCCCCACTCCTGGAGGCCTCCCCGGTCACTCTCCGTCCCTCACTTTGCTTTGTCTCATCCACACAATTCCCCGGTGCCCAGGTGGTGCCCCCATGTTCCACCACACAGCCCGTGCCCCGGCCATGCCACGGGCAGTGGCTCCCGCATCCTGTGGGCTGGAAGCACACATGTCCCGCTCAACTTTCCCATCCCGCGCTGTCCTCCTAGGCGGCCGGGCGCTTCGCATCCACCCAGCAGCTCCCAGATCCTCTCACGCTTGGTATTATGAGACACTTAAGGATTTGCCAGTCTATGAGGTGGAAAATGGTAATTTGTAGTTGTGATTTTCTTTTCCTTGATTTCTAATCAAGTCGAGTGACTCTTCCTATACTTTTTGGCCTTTGATTCCCCTTTGCTTTTAGTATTTAATTCATACGTAACTGATTTTTCGGGACGGCGTGAGAGAGGAATCTAGCTTTTTCCCCAGGAGGACCCAGTTTATCTAGTGTCATGTGTGGTGCTCACACTTCGCCCACAGTCTGCCCTGGGTCCCGAGTGTCCATCCGCACTTTGCCACACTGAATTTCTGTTGTCGTTTGCTTTAATGTGTGACAGCTCTGCTTTCTTGTTGCTTCTTGTCTTTTAAAAATGTATTTACTATTCTTACGCATTTAGTTGCTTTTAAAAAATAAAATTAGAATTAGCTGCACCGGTTTGACTAAAAATCCTGTAGAAATTGTAATTGAGGCAGCGTCAGGGTTTTCTGGAGTGAGTGACTGAGAGGAACCTCCCTCTCCCGTTGGTCCTTCTGTGGCTTGGAAGCTGCTGTTTGTGTGGGCCTCTCCCAGGTGCTGCAGATGAGAGCAGTGCCCAGTGTTCCACGGTGTGGGTCCTGCCCCCACTGCTTCCCCGCCCTCAGAATTGAGCGGCCAAGTGGGATTGTTGATGCTGTGGTCGCCTTTTCTTGTTCCGGTGTGTCGTCGAGTGTCTGATGTTCTGCCGTGAACGTGAGACTCGCTGTCGGTTCCCAGCAGCTCATCTGTCAAGGAACTTCTGTGTGTGGTTTCATTGTCGTTTTTATCTTGAGCGAGCAGTGAATCGTACAGAACCTCGCAGACACTGGAGGTGGTGACCGTGGGCTTTCTCACCTCTGAGCGGCCCCTGAGGAGCGTCACCTTGAGGCTTTCCTGGGGGAACTGCCCTTGCATGCCTGGGACTCACCCTGCTTGGCACAAGGTGTCATTCTTCTGAAAGGCTTCTGGCTTTGACTTGCCAAGGTCCATCCAGACCTTTGTGTCTGACCTCACGGGAGCCACAGGCCTCTTGCTTTGCTTTCCCTGGCCTGGGTCTGCAGCCTGTGAAGGAGCGACCTGGCCTGGCCCACCCCTCCCTTCCCCGGCTCTCACGGTGCCCTGGCTCTCTTTTTGATGAGGTGTTGAGTAATGTGTCTACCGAAGTCCAGGCAGGATGGAGCAAGCACTGGACTCTTAGCGCAGAAACCCTCGTGATTGCTGAGGCTGTGGAGAGCTGGTGCACGCCGGCCAAGCTCTCATCCTGCACTGGGGACTGACGACCCAGAGTAAGGGTGGTCTTTGTCCCAGGTTCTTGTCAGTGATTTGGGGCCAGGTAATCACACCCTGCTACAGGGACCCAGGGCAGGGTGGCATCTCCTGACTTTGGGTTGGTCAGGGTGGGCCCTTCAGACCTTGCTCTGCTTCAGACCGGGCCACCTGCTTCGTGGGATGAGAGGGGCGCCGCTGTCCCGGACAGCAGGATTGGAGAGGAGCTGGCTGCTGTCACCTCTGGAAACCCCGGCGCTCCTCCCACAGAGGCTCAGGTGCTGCCATGCCCGGGCCTGTGCACAAGCTGGCAGTGCCTGAGCTGCAGGCCTGTCCTGCTGGGCCGCCCTGAAGAGAGCAGGCTTTGTCCCGGCTCACAGCCTCCAGGAGCCACGTGCACCGAGCAGCGTGTCCGAGCGTGTTCTCCTAGCAATTTCCAACAAATACATTTTTAAATGAGATCAAATCCCAAGGCCATGCCCCTTCTGTCCAGGCCTGGCCCAAATCCCTGCTCTATCGTGGAGGCCTCGGCCCTGCCTGCCACCCCCCACAGCCCCAGGCCCTCAGGTCTGTCCTGGGGCTTCTCCCCTTCCCTCTGGGGAGCCCTCTCCCTCACGGGAACACAGCTGAGCCTCCCAGGCAGTGACTTGCCCATTTTCCTTATTTTCCCTCTGCCCCCTGATCCGAGCCTGTGTGCACCCCCATCGCATGCCCCAGCCAGTGTTGCCCATGTCCCTTTGCAGGAGAAATCCTCAGTGGCTGCGCTTCATCTCGTAGTCAGCCCTGTGATTAAAAAGCACAGCTCTGTGATGAAGGGGAAAAAATAACTCAAGCCTCTCTGCCTGCAGGTTTCCAGGGCGGAATGGGGGCAACCGTGGGAAGGAGAATGGCAGCGGGGCTGGGCACTCAGCCAGGTCTCGTGGGCCAGGGGCTCTGGGCCTGGGCTCTCCTTCGCCTCTGGCTTGCCTCTAAGGCCGTTCTTCCTTCCTCAGAAATCGAAGTCATCAAGCTGGCTGAGCAGAAGCACAGGGAGGAGCAGAGGCGGAGGGCCACGGCAGTGGTGGGGGACCTGCGCCCGCTCAGGGACGCTCTGCCCGAGCTGCTGGGGCTTGAGACTGGCAGCCGGCACCAGGCCCGCAGGTGAGTGTCCGGGAGGGGCGGCCCCGTCCGAGCTTTGGGGGTGACTCAGGTCCAGAGGTGGAGGGGTGTGAGCAGGACCCACGGGCCCCAGTGGCTCGTGACCCTGCAGAGGCCAAGAGCTGGGGCTTCAGCCGGTGTTCCACACAGGTACCCTGCTCCCTGGCTTGAGCTTGTGAGGCTGGTGGGGTCTGTCAGGGACGTTTCTGGGACACCCGGGCCCAACCCCGTGAGGAGCCTGGTGGCTCTGTTGACGCCAACTCCCTCGTGTGCCCTTCCCCCCATATCGGCCACCGCTCCTGCCAGGTTCCACTGGGGGTCTCCCCAACTCCCTGTTCTGCCACAGCCTCCACCCCACAGAGACCCTCTCTGCCCAGCCGAGGCCCCTGAGCATCCACCATGCTCTTCCCTCGAGTCTGACGGGGGCTCCAGCCTCCCCTCCTAAGTGGACTTTTCCCTGACACCCGCCTGGCACTGCACACCCTGTCCCGCCCTCACTCCGTGGAGGGTGGCGGGGTGAGCGTGTGGGACCGCACTCGCAGGGCCTGGTGCACGCCTCCCGGAGCGTGTCCTTGTGGGTGGGATCTGCTTCCTGCATCCTCCCTAGGAGGGACGGGGCCTGGTGTGAGTGCAGCTGCTCTCCCAAGCTGTACCTGCCTGTACGGGAGGCACGTGCCACCTGGTATTGCCACAGGTCTGGACGTGGTTTGTTCTTCATGGAAGAGGCAGGTTTCTGTCCCACCCTTGGCTGATGGCATCACAGTGCCCCTCCCCTGCCCCCTGCTGAGAGCTGGGGTGGTGAGTTCTGGGCCCTTTATGCATGAGCAGCCAAGCCAGCTGGCCTGGACATAAGTGTGGCCCCCCATGCCCCGGCCCTGGGCAAGGCCTGGTCCCTGGCATGAGCCTCCTCCTGACGCGCCGAGATGCTCCCTCCAGACCCCTGTCACCCAGTGAACCATTTGTCAGTGGCAGGTTCTGTGTGTCCTGATGACGTGGATGTGGCCCTGCCAGCCTGCCGTGGTATGTGTGCCCCAGGGCGGCTCAGCCAGGAGGGCAGCGACTGCGTGACCCTCCCGTGGCCTTTCAAGGGACACGGCCTGCCGATAAGCTGCTGCCGGTGGCCCTGTCTCCCAGGAGCTTGGCTTTCAGGCTCCTCGTGCCTGGGTGACATGCACGTGAAGGGAAAGCAGCCTATACCCTTCCCCAGTGGCTGGGAGGCGCTGCCCAGCCTGGGTGCCCGAGGCTCGGCTCAGGCCTGGGGCTGTGGAGCCACAGCCCAGCTTCAGGGGTGGCTGGAAAGAGGCCAGGCCGCTCCGTCCTGTTTCAGCTTCTGGGCCTTCCTCGTTCATCTCGTCTCTAATTTTGCCTTTTTAAAGATACTTTCTTTCTCCTACTGACTTTCCGTCTGGGGAGGAAGCAGGGGCTGGGTGCAACGTCAGATCTGGGGTCATCCTTCCATGGCCTAGCCGCCCAGGCCCGGGGTGGCAGTAACGCACTGCAGGTCCAGGCAGCTCCAGGCCAGCGTCCCGAGGCAGAAGCACCCGGAGCGCTGGGTCCAGACTAGGAGTGGTTGCCCGGAGCAGAGCGGTGACGACTGGACATTCCTGGTTCTTGAACAAAAATGTGACCCTAGTCAAGTATCCTTTCCCAGTTTTCAGTTTTCTCATCTGAACAATGTGTTGGGAGCTCCCAGAAAGGAGAGGGCTGTGTAAACACCCGGCCCCAGGCCGAGAAGGATGTGCCCCGTGCAGGGCCTGGGTCAGGGGCTGTGGGCCGGGAGGGCCCATCTGCTCTCAGCCCTGAGAGCCTCCTGTCTCGGGGTCCCTGTCCCTCCTCAGATGAGGTTCAGGCAGCAGTGCCTCTTGACCCTGGAAGAGCTCTTAGAATGAGCCCTATTTTAGACGGGTTTTAGATTTGCAGAAAAATGCGGAGATGGTACCGAGAGCTCCGTGCAGCTCCCACGCCCCACGGGCTGTTCCTCTCCCTTTACTATGCTGCCCTTGTCACACTGAAGGAGCCAGTGTCAATAGAGCAGTAGTGACCGTTGACGAAGTAATTAATAGTTAACCACAGCCCGCTCCGTAGCTTTCCTTCACTTTTCCCTGATGGCCCTTCTGCCTCGGGGTCCCACGGGACGTTCAGACGTCTCGGCTCCCCAGGCCACTCTTGGCCATGAGTTTCTCAGGCTCTTCTTGGTTTTGGTGACCTTGACTGTTCTGAGGAAGCTGTCCCTCAGCTGGCACCTGTCTGATGATTTTCTCGTGGGTACTGAGTTCGGGGAGGAAGCCCCAGAGGTGCCACTGTCACCCATTTCACCACGCACGCCATCAGTGTGACTCAGCACTGTGAGGCTGACCTGGCTCTTGTGGGGCAAGGCTCCCCCTCCATGCTGTCCCTTTGGAAGGAACCTCTGTGCAGCCCTGTCTCGGGGTGGGGGCTGTGCTCCACCTCCTGGAAGACACAGCAGCGCGGAGGTTGTTTGGAATTCTGCTGGGAAAGGACTTTGTTTCTCTACTCGCGTCGGTGCCGCTCGTGCACTGGTGGTCTGGACCGAAGGCTCTTTCGCTTACACTTGGGGCTGCAATCCAGTGCTCCTTGATTTTGGTGCCAAAACTGTTCCAGTGTTGGCTGCAGGGAGTTCTTGCAGCTGTTCCTGGCACCCTTTGGCATGCCCCATCCAGGTGGGGGTTGTATTTTTAGCTCTCTCCCACTGCCTAGCACCAGCAGGTGCCCTGGGTGCCTCTTGGACCTCTCCTGGCCGTCCTGGAGTCTGCTGTTTCTCTAGGGAGCCTCGTTCTGGGTATTGCAGGTATGAGGGGTGCTCCGTGTGCCTGGGTGGTGGCCGTGTCTCCGGGAACTGCGCCTGGTCCCGACAGGCAGGTCTCTGTCCCACCTACCTCTGCTCTTGGACTCTGATGTGCCCTGGGCTTGAGGGGTCAGCAGGCGAGCACCAGTGGCCTAGGATGCTGGAGGGTGGATAGTCCCTCCTTCCCAGCCTGGAGCCCCATCTCCCACTTCTCCCCTTCCCACTGGGGACGGGACCCTGGTGACCCCTCAAGCTCCGGACCTCGGCCTCATGTATGTGCTTAGTGGGCAATTGCCTGCACCATGCCAGGAGTGGAGTGGCAGTGATGTCACTGCTCCTGCCTGGAGGGAGTGCCTCGGGGACTGTGAGGCTCCACACTGGGCGGAGCCAGGCTCTGGTCCCGCTGCTGGGCCTCGCCCAGTCACTGCCAGCGCTGCCCCATGGG
This sequence comes from Callithrix jacchus, assembly GCF_049354715.1. Lineage (NCBI taxonomy): Eukaryota > Metazoa > Chordata > Mammalia > Primates > Cebidae > Callithrix > Callithrix jacchus. The sequence continues at coordinate 50,638,390 of NC_133522.1, forward strand.
TCATCCTGGCCTGTGATGGTAACTGCCCAGCATCCATCCACAGGGCCCTGAACTCTCAGGAATCCCACTGGAAGGCTCTGCATCCCGCCTGGGAGGATGGGGTGTGGGATGCGAGGGTGGGGGACAGTCCCTGTGCTGAGGAGGAGGAGGTGCTGCGCCTGGCCGTGTGGGCACTGCAGCCAACCTGGGTGCAGCTTCTCTGCTTTGGAATCTTGGAAGGAATCAGTCCCGCCTCTACTGCCATTTCAGCTCTTTCACAAGTGAGGGCGCAGCTACAAGGCCCGAGGTATCCCCAACTGGGAAGGTTACTTTGGGCCCAGGCCCAGGTCTCCTGCCCCCAGCATGTGGCTGCCCCACTGAGGGCTCCGCCCTGGCACCAGGGATGCACCTGGAGGAGGGGGTCCCACTCTGACAGCTTCTGCAAGGATGGGGACCCGGGACAGCTCTGCAGCTCTGGGCGGTTGGTGAGGGAGCTGCTGCTTGGGGCTGGACATGGGGAGGGGTCGGACATGGGGAGGGGTCAGCCGGCCAGAGGGGCAGAGCTTCTGCGTCAGGACAAGGCTGACCCAGGATAGGCCATGGGGAGGTGTCCTCAGCGCCGGCAGAGTCCCTGGAATGTTTGGGGCTGCTCTGAGCGGGCAGAGGGGACAGGAGATGCCAGGGGTGGTCTCACATCTGCTCGTGTGAGCGGGAAGGGGTGGGGACTAAGTCCCTCCCCAGATCAGCACAGAGCCAGGGTTCAAAGAAAGTGGGTGCTGCGGGCTGTTTGGAGCAGACCCCAAACGTCTGTCATTCATGTTTTAAGAGAGCTGTGAATAAAAGAGCAAGTCTCCCGGCCCGAGGCTAAGTGTAGGGCTGGCCTGAGAACTCCACAGCTCTGCCTTCCCCACGTCCTCTGGGTCCTGCCTCACTGTGTGGACGGCAGATCTGGGAAGGCACCTGGTGCGGCCCCGCAGCCTCTCCCTCCCTTTCAAGGCCCAGTTTGCTGTCCCGTCGGAACATTCGGCCAGGTGGGTGGCTACCTTGGCCGGCTGACCACAGGGAGCGCAGGCGAGTTCCCAAAATTCCCACGGTTACCTGAGGGTGAGACGCTCCGCCAGGAGTCAGTGCCTGCTTAGGGTGGACGCCAGAGATGGGAGTGTCCTGGCCCGCCCGCACCCCAAGTCAAGGCCCAGCATGGTGGTTTGGAGATCCCAGGACTAGGGGAAGTAGCCGGCAGCACTCTGCAAACCTCCTTGGTTCCCCCACCTGTCCACAGGGATTGCAGTGCTCGCTGGCACCCCCCGGCAGGTGCAGGCAGGGCAGGATCTATGGCGGTCCGCGCCCCTGCTCCCTAGTTTACTCATCAGGAGGGCGGCACAGGTCCCCCGGTATAATAGCATGCACCTTCTTCTAAGACAGAGCCTGGGGACCCTTAGGCAGGAGGGGGTGACTCGGGCTTCCTGGGAAGTGGCGTATGTGGCAGGAATGGGACTGGCTCTGCCTGCCAGGGTCATTTGGCCCAAAGTGTGAGGTGTCTGTGTGGCCTGCCCTGGCCAGGCAGATGGGGTGGAGACCCTGTGTTTCATGAGATGTGTTCCTGGCAACACGTGGAGCCAGGAGGAGCAGCTTTCGGCCCTAGGTCTCAGGACTGGCCGGCAGTTGCACCTCTTGTCCGGGTCCAGCCTCCACAGCCAAAGAGCGGCATGCAGCTGTGGTTCTGCCATGGTTTGCTGACCGCAGGCCACCACCGTGTCTGCGCCAAAGAGGGAGGGGCCAGCATCTGCCCGAGGGAAGGTGTCCGGGGTTGCTGGATACTGACTGACGCGGCTTCTCTGTGTCCACGCAGGGAGAGGAGCAAGCCGCGGCCCTCGGAGCTCAGCCGGATGAGCACAGCGCAGAGACAGCAGCTTCTGTGAGTGCCTCCACCCCACCCTCCCCAGGGCCCTGAGTGTCCCTGGCCTGCGCTCCAGGGCCCTCCACGCTGCTGCAGTCGCTCCTGCCTGTCCACTCCTGTGGGCCTTGGGACAAGGCTGCCTGCTGGGAAGGCTTCGAGGGGAAATGGGTCTCAGATGGGGGGTGGACGCGGCCCCTCCCCGCCCTGGCTGCTTGAACTCCGGATGGTCTCGTTGGGTCTGTGGCTGGTCACTGTAGCCCCTGCCGGCAGGGCCACGACACTGATTTGCCAGAAACGTGTGCACAGTTGTCCTCTTCGGTACAGAAGTCACACTCTGGCCTCTTTGTAGACGCGGCTCCAGCTTCCACTGAGGGAGCCGCATTTTATGCCGTGTAAGATGGTTCGGTTGGCGACTGGAGTGATTTTTTTCTTTGTTTTCGAAACGACTGCTAAGACTTTTCTCAGTAGGGAACACTGTGTCAGTTTCTGCCGAGGCCCATTGTGCCCTTGCAGTTCATAATTTGAAGTCTGCTTTGTAATGACTGTGATGTTTAGAAGCTGGTGCCGAGCGGCAGCTCCAAGTGTTTGGTTACTGTTCTGGCTTTTCCTTGGGGGCACCGATTATACACTCACTGGATCTCCTCTCTCTTCCACCGGGTTTTCATTTGTACTCTAGGAGCTTTGTAGAATCTAGAGTGAAGTATAGGTGGTGTAATAATCCGTCTTTTTTCGTTTGCTAAAATGCTTTTAGTTTTATTTTTTAGAGACAGATCCTTGCTCTGTGGCCCAGGCTGGAGTGCAGAGGTATGATCCAGGCTCACTGCAGCCTCCGCCTCCTGGGCTGCAGCGATCCTCCTGCCTCGGCCTCCCGAGGAGCAGGGTCTTCCTGTAGACCTTTGTGCTTGCCCTCTGCTTTCTGCTTCTCTGTCTATGAACTGAGTTCTTCCTGGGCCAGCTCTGTCTGGAGGCAGTTTGCAAACAGCAGAGCTGTGGGTGACCATCCTCCTGCCTGGTGTCCCTCTCTGCCTCTGCCTGGACGGAGTGACAGGTTTTCTTCTCGAAGACTGTCTGTGGTCTGCACCCCTGGGTGCCCCCATGTCCTTGAGGTCACTGCATTTCAAAGCAGCTCAGGTTAACAGGTCTCCTGGTTTCATCAAAGGTAGAGTTTGGTTTCTTGTTGCTTCTGAGAGGCGAGCGGGAGGCCCCTCGTCCACTCCGTGTTTTGGAGCCAGAGGACTGTTCCCTTCGTGTTGTGATGCTTTCTGCTGCATGTGCTTGGGGCTCAGGTTTCAGTGCTTAGATCCTTCAATCCAAAGACCCCAGTGGGAAGTAAGAGTGTCCCCTCCCCTGGGCCATGCTCCCAAGGGGGAGGCATCTGTGGTATGTGTGAGCCTTAGAGCTGGGGCTGCTGGTCTGTTCCCCAAGCACACCAAGGAAAGGGGCTGTCGTCTCAGGTGGGAGGCCCCTGTCTGTCAGCCTCTGCTGACAGCCGTCCAGGGTAACATCTGCAGGCCTGGCTCAGCATGGAGGAGCCACACAGCGCCAGGGCCACCCAGCCCGTGTCCCATATAGCATCCACACTCACACGCAGGCACAGGCTCCCCCACAGCCCCTCACACACAGGCTCCCCCCACAGCCCCTCACACACAGGCTCCCCCCACCACAGCCCCTCACACACAGCCTCCCCCCACAGCCCCTCACACACAGACTCCCCCCACAGCCCCTCACACACATCCTCCCCCCACAGCCCCTCACACACAGGCTCCCCCCACCACAGACCCTCACACACAGGCTCCCCCCACAGCCCCTCACACACAGGCTCCCCCCACAGCCCCTCACACACAGGCTCCCCCCACAGCCCCTCACACACAGGCTCCCCCCACCACAGCCCCTCACACACAGCCTCCCCCCACAGCCCCTCACACACAGGCTCCCCCCACAGCCCCTCACACACATCCTCCCCCCACCACAGCCCCTCACACACAGGCTCCCCCCACAGCCCCTCACACACAGGCTCCCCCCACAGCCCCTCACACACAGGCTCCCCCCACAGCCCCTCACACACAGGCTCCCCCCACAGCCCCTCACACACATCCTCCCCCCACCACAGCCCCTCACACACAGGCTCCCCCCACAGCCCCTCACACACAGGCTCCCCCCACAGCCCCTCACACACAGGCTCCCCCCACAGCCCCTCACACACAGGCTCCCCCCACAGCCCCTCACACGCAGCCACCCCCACCACAGACCCTCACACGCAGGCTCCCCCCACAGCCCCTCACACACAGGCTCCCCCCACAGCCCCTCACACGCAGCCACCCCCACCACAGACCCTCACACACAGGCTCCCCCCACAGCCCCTCACACACAGGCTCCCCCCACAGCCCCTCACACGCAGCCACCCCCACCACAGACCCTCACACGCAGGCTCCCCCCACAGCCCCTCACACACAGGCTCCCCCCACAGCCCCTCACACACAGGCTCCCCCCACAGCCCCTCACACACAGGCTCCCCCCACAGCCCCTCACACACAGGCTCCCCCACCACAACCCCTCACACACAGGCTCCCCCCACAGCCCCTCACACACAGGCTCCCCCCACAGCCCCTCACACACAGGCTCCCCCCACAGCCCCTCACACACAGGCTCCCCCCACAGCCCCTCACACACAGGCTCCCCCCACAGCCCCTCACACACAGGCTCCCCCACCACAGCCCCTCACACACAGGCTCCCCCCACAGCCCCTCACACACAGGCTCCCCCCCCACAGCCCCTCACACACAGGCTCCCCCCACAGCCCCTCACACACAGGCTCCCCCCACAGCCCCTCACACACAGGCTCCCCCCACAGCCCCTCACACACAGGCTCCCCCCACAGCCCCTCACACACAGGCTCCCCCCACAGCCCCTCACACACAGGCTCCCCCACCACAACCCCTCACACACAGGCTCCCCCCACAGCCCCTCACACACAGGCTCCCCCCACAGCCCCTCACACACAGGCTCCCCCCACAGCCCCTCACACACAGGCTCCCCCACCACAGCCCCTCACACACAGGCTCCCCCCACAGCCCCTCACACACAGGCTCCCCCCACAGCCCCTCACACACAGGCTCCCCCCACAGCCCCTCACACACAGGCTCCCCCACCACAGCCCCTCACACACAGGCTCCCCCCACAGCCCCTCACACACAGGCTCCCCCACCACAGCCCCTCACACACAGGCTCCCCCCACAGCCCCTCACACACAGGCTCCCCCCCCACAGCCCCTCACACACAGGCTCCCCCCACAGCCCCTCACACACAGGCTCCCCCCACAGCCCCTCACACACAGGCTCCCCCACCACAACCCCTCACACACAGGCTCCCCCACCACAGACCCTCACACACAGGCTCCACCCACAGCCCCTCACACACAGGCTCCCCCCACAGCCCCTCACACACAGCCTCCCCCCACAGCCCCTCACACACAGCCTCCCCCACCACAGCCCCTCACACACAGCCTCCCCCACAGCCCCTCACACACAGCCTCCCCCCACAGCCCCTCACACGCAGCCACCCCCACCACAGACCCTCACACACAGGCTCCCCCCCACAGCCCCTCACACACAGGCTCCCCCACCACAGCCCCTCACACACAGGCTCCCCCCACAACCCCTCACACACAGGCTCCCCCCACAGCCCCTCACACACAGCCTCCCCCCACAGCCCCTCACACACAGCCTCCCCTCACACACAGGCTCCCCCCACAGCCCCTCACACACAGGCTCCCCCCCACAGCCCCTCACACACAGGCTCCCCCACCACAGCCCCTCACACACAGGCTCCCCCCCACAGCCCCTCACACACAGGCTCCCCCACCACAGACCCTCACACACAGGCTCCCCCACCACAGCCTCTCACACACAGGCTCCCCCCACAGTCCCTCACACACAGGCTCCCCCCACAGCTTCACTTCCAGGAGTCACTGTCAAGGCTCCTGTCCTTCCCCAGCTCTGACCTGTGACTCTGCTGAGGGACCGCAGTGCTAAGAACCTGACCTGAGCCTTCCCCTGGCCTTGGCTCCTCACTTGTCCCAGGTGGAGCCTTGTTGGGTCCTGGTAGGCCCAGAGCTCACTCGTGATGTCCAGGCTGTGACTGAGGCATTTCACCCTGACTTTACGGGGAGAACCCCAGCTGCCATTTCATGGCCAGGGTGTCAGTGAAAGGAGGAGGTGGCGATCAGTGACCAACAGGGCCTGGCTGCCTCCTGCTGTGGAGATGGCCCCAGCCCCACTGTCCTCAGCAGCTCTGGTGTGTGGGCCCCACCCGGGCGGTCGTCCAGTGGGATGTGAAGGAGCCTTCTTACCTGCCTAGGAAACCAGGGCCAGCGTGGTCCAGCCTCACACACGGCTTTGTGCACATGGGGCTCATAGGCCTGAGGGGGGCAGCCTCACCCCCACCAGGCTCAGGGCCTCCTGGCCACTGCGGCAGAGCCCGTCTGGGAGCTGCCCCTGAGGCTTCTGTGCCTGAGTTGGGCCCCAGATCACCTTCGTGTTCCACAGGGGCACTGCTCTGGGTTTAGAGCGGGAGCTGAGTTGGCACCTGGCTGGGTAGGGCTGGGGTGAGCTGCTGCTCTGCTGGGTCGTCGCCGTGGCACCCATCTGGGGCAGCCGCGCCCCCTCTGCTGCAGGCTCGGCCTCTGCCGGCTCAGGCTCTCGGCTCCCTCCGTGTGCGTCTATTTCGGTTACCCGTGGAGGGAGCCGTCTCTTATGTAAGGTGTGAGTCTGCAGGCTCGTGAGCCACCGCCCCGTCTCTCAGCCTTCGCAGCAGCCCCACCAGCCCCAGACCTTCTGGTTGGGTGATGCCCCAATGGCAAACCCCACGGTGGGCGCTGCCAAGGCTCTGGGATGCTGTGGCCACGAGGAACCCAGGGCAACCTCTCCCCTCCCGCCAGAAGTTTCTGGGGCGCCAGCACTCAGTCCTGTGGTGGCCCCCACCTCTGCGTTCATTCCGGTGTCCCAGCTGCACCAGCATGCCTGGGCGTAGGTGGGGCTGAGGAGTCTGGGGGTTCCTGCCTGCTGATCTGCGGTCTCCACTGTTTCAGCGAGGAAGAAAGGACCCGGTTTCGGGAGATACTGGCCAGTCCGGCCTACAGAGCCAGCCCCCTGGTGGCCATTGGGCAGACGCTGGCCCGACAGATGCAGCTGGAAGGTGGCGGCCAGCTCTGACCAGAGCGGTGGGCTTGCCACGACTTCTCAGGACACACGTGTGGGCCCAGGAGCCAGAGAGCACCGGCCCCTTGAGGACCAAGGCCAGAGCCTGTGGACACCTTTCCCCAGGTTGGCTGTGGGGCTCAGGAAAGGCTCCGTGAACTTCTTCCTCTGTACCCCAGGGCTGTTCCCGTGAGTTGCTCCCCGGTTTCCAGAGCTGGGTCTACCCTGGGACAGCTGCCTCCACCCCACACAGAACAACAAGCCACGTCCCTCTGCTGGGGGCCCCAAGCCCCAGCCAGAGTTGGGGTGGGCTTTGTGGGGTTTGTGGGGAATGCAGGTGTGGAGGCCTCAGGTCCGAACCTGAGCAGGCACCGGTGCCCCCGACAGCCTCTTGGCTGTGCTGGGAAGGAATTGTGCCTGGGTGTGACACAGCTGTGCCACTAGCCACCCTGATTTGCTTTAGTCTCAGTTCCCGCTGCGGCCCTGGTAGGACCCAGGAGCACTGAGGCCTGGAGGGGCTGCCGCAGGGGCTGGCTTGGGCCCTCCCCACCTGAGAGTCTATTTCCCTCCCAGTCTCCCGCTCCTTCCTCAGTCACCAGGGACGTAGATGACCCTGGCAAGACCCCCAGCCTGCTCCTTGCTTGTCATCCGCACCCCCAGGGATGTGCCCCCACTACCCTGAACATTGCCCTCGCCCCACCCAGCTGTTCCGAGCCCAGGCGCCCACTGCCTTGCTCTGGGGGTGGAGAGCAGAGGGTCCTTCCGCAGGGAGGAGGTGCGGAGTGGGCCTGGCCCTGGAGCCTCTTGCTGACCCAGTAGCGAAGGGAGGTCCTTTGTTGCTGGAAGCCCTGGGTTTGGAGGTTGGTTGTTGGACTTTGAATCAGTGACTGATCAGTCCTTGTTTTAAGGGTGTGGAAGGCAAGGGGTAATGCGTCCTCAGGCCTCTGAGGCCCAGCAGGGCTCTCCTGGCCTGTGCACCCCCCTCCCAAGTGCCTCGCAGGGCCTCGCTGGCCCATGTCCTGCAGGGGGTGGGCAGTGACCCCCACTCGGGCGTTTGAGAAGCTCGGAGCAGGACACCCCACTCCCAGGCGGCTGGGCAGTGACCCCACTCGGGCGTTTGGGAAGTTGGGAGCAGGACACCCCCACTCGGGCGTTTGAGAAGCTCGGAGCAGGACACCCCACTCCCAGGGGGCTGGGCAGTGACCCCCACTCGGGCGTTTGGGAAGTTGGGAGCAGGACACTCCCACTCCCAATCACGGAGCCCTTTGTTGAGCCCGGCACCCTCAGCGGCCCCAGCTGCCTGGGGTGGGGGTGGCACCAGGGGCTCCGGGGCCTCCTGACTCCAGGGTGTGTGGGCGGCCCCTGTGCATGGCTCCTCTTGTCTCGAGCTCTCATGCTCCGACCTCCCCGGTCCTGCCACCTGCGAAGGGTTCAAGGCCCCAGCAGCCTCGCCAAGGCTGCCTGGCGGGTGGGTGGCTGAGGCGACTTGGAGCCTGTGTCCTTCTGTTCAGCGTCCTGGCCCTTCCTGACAGAAGCAGACATGGCATCTGCAGAGACACCATGAACACCTCCAAGGCCCTGGCTGATGGGACAGACGGGCATACGGGCGCCATAGGCAGCAGGTCTCACACTCCCTCGACCGGGGCCAGCTTGGCTGCCGTGCCCCAGCTCCTTAGAGAAAGGGCTTCTCACTTTGGAGGAGCTGGTCACAAACCAGTGCTTGTGACAAAACCGTTTTGTGGTGGTAGAGCAAGTGTTGGGAACAGGTCTGGGATGTAGGTAGCACAGTGTGGTGGGGGGCGGGTGGGGCGGCTTCTAGACCAGCCTGGCAACATAGTGAGACCCCATCTCAACAAAAAATACCCAAATCAGCCAGGCATGGGGGTGTGCACCTGTAGTCCTAGGTACTGGGGAGGCTGGGGTGGGAGGATTGCTTGAGCCCAGGAGGCCATAGACATTGTGAGCCAAGATCGCACCACTGTACTCCAGCCTGGGTGACAGAGTGGCCCTGTCTCAAAAAAATAACAAATAAATAAAAATGTAAAAACCCTCTTACTTCCTGGTTTTGAAATGACTCCTGTCTGGGTACGGCTCTTGGTCCCCCTTCTAGGGATCCTTGCGGGCTCTGGGGCCTCTGACTCCTCCATGGGTGAGCAGCCCCAGCGGTGCCTGAGAGTCGTGGAGGACGGGTCCCTGATCCAGCAGGAGTGGCAGCAGGTGTCTCATCAGCTGAGATGGACACAGATCGTCCCAGGAAAGTAGCCCTTGACACAGTATTTGTGGGGGCACCACCCCAGCATTCTTTGCGGGTACAGACAGCCTGACCCTCAGCGATGGCCGCAGCTGGGACGGGGTCATCCGGCAGCAGAAGAGCGTCCACGTGCGGGGTTCACCGTGGCTGTCAGCTGAGCTCCGCTGGCCACTGTTGAGAGGGAGGCTCGAGGCAGAGGATGGGGTGTGTGCATTCTCTGGACAGGCGCATGGAGTAGACCCCTAAGAGAGCTAGTTCAGAGAGGATGACTGTCGGAGCTTCAGGGGTGAGCCTGAGTCACTTGGTAATCCATTTAAAGAAGTGACAGTCGACTGGGCTTTCAAGCCTTTGAAAACTGGGGCCCTTGGTGCATTTTTCGGAGTTAAAGGGTTAACACAGCAGCTCAAAGCCCCCTGGGGCCTGGAGGGGCGTGGCAAGGCCTGCAGGGCCCTGTGAGACACTCTGGCCTGGGACGGTGGAGCCACGCTTGGCCTGGACACGTCCTGGGTACCTCAGCCCCAGGCCCAGTGTTGGCCAACATATCGGGGGCTGTGGGACCTCGGGGCAAGCTCCTGAGAGCAGGGTCTTTTCTCTGTGTGCGCTGTGTGGGCGGCACCTGGGACTGTGCACAGAGGGGTGTCGCTGAGTGAATGGGGGGCAGGAGACCGACACAGCAGGGCTGGACGGGCCCTGCACACACAGCCTGGGTGCAGGGTCCACAGGAGGGAAGGGTTGGTCACTCTGGGGGCCCTGAATCCAGCATCCCGATGGACGCGCCCCTGGCCCCAAGCTCTCCATCTCAGCCTGCCCATTCCACCTTCCTCTGTGGGCAGGTGTGGTGGGATCACCCCAGATGTGTGGGTGGCAGAGCTCCTGGCAATGGGTGGTTCTGTGCAGCATTGCTGTGGAAGGCAGTGGGACCTCACGCTGACCCTGAGGGCTTGCATTCGGGTCCCCTGCTCCGCTGCCCGGTTCGCTGGGCCCTGAGCATGGTCCATGCGGGGGCTGTCTCTAGATGGGGCCTGCATCTGGCTTGCCCAGGCTCCATGGCACCCTTGAACTGGCCTGAGTTTGTCCTAGAGGGTTAAATCGGGTCTGTGACCTTTGTCTTATGTGGGGAGGGAGGGCGGTGGCTGGGGCTTCATCGGGAAGGGGCAAGGCACACAGCTCGGCCCCCAGGCTAGTGAGTCAGGGTTCTGTGCTGCTTGGAAGCCAAGTGTTGTACAAACACCAGGCGTGTTGCTTCTGGAATGTTCCCTGTACAGTGATAACGTCGGCGGCGGCCTCTGTCATTGCTCCGAGACGCTGGTGGGTGCTGGCTGCCATCCAGGCCTTGTCTGCTGGCAGCCCCCGGCAGCCCCTCCGCCCTGGTGGGTTCTCAGCTGCCGCCATGACCGGGGTTTTCCATCAGTGAGTGCTTCCAGGATGCTGGGGGTGTGGGGTGCTGGTCTTGCCTCCTTCCCCTTTGAAGTCGCCTTCCTGGGGCCTCCGTGCAGGGCGGGGCCTGGCTCCTGGCGCTGAGACCCTCAGGTCTGCATGGAAAGCTCCTTTCTTTTAAAGTCAAAGACCCAATTAAAATGTTTATCCAAAGACGTTAGAATAATGTAGGTCAGGATGACAATTACAGCCCCCCCCCCCCGCCCCGCCCCGCTTGTGTTTCAGTCTTCCTTAAGATTAAGAAATTTTCACTTTAAAATTTTTGGTAGGGTATTACTCAGAAAGCCAGTCATTGCACGTATTTCCAATTCCAAATCCTCCCTGGTGCTGCAGAGAGTCCCTGCAAGGCCATGGAGCAGAGGCCTCATCTCCCCGTGGGCCGAGCCATGCGGGAGAAAAGGTCCTGGAGCCCTGAGTGGGGAACCAGGCCTGAGAGGGGAGAGCCTCCCTCCACAGCCGGCCAGTGATGGGCGCTGAGCTTCCGGCTCCCTCCACACTCGAGGGCGGCATCCACCCCGCTGAGCCGAGTGTGACCTGTGTGCTCAGGCCCAGAGCTGGTGTGTCTGGGGCAGCCCTCGGGTGGCAGAGCCCTGGCCTCCCCAGTGGGCAGCGAGGCTCCCTCTGTCCCTGCGGTGGCTCTGGGTTTCCTGGCACAGCTGTGATTACTCCACCTCGGCCCCCTCCCCTGGGCCGGAAAGACTCTAATTAACCCTGAGGTTTAATTGGAGATCGCAGCAGGCCGTGTCTGTGCGGCCCCTGAGTGATGGGTGTGGCCTCCTGCCTCTGGCCTCCTCGGGACTCTGCATGGCTCCTGGGTGGCCTGGGGTTTGACTGGACCTGGCCTTTCCCCCACACCCCCCCAACCTCTGGTGACACTGCCCCTGCCCACACAGGGCCTGGCTCCTGCTGCCTGAAGCCTGTCCCTGGCAGGGCCCACGAGGTCTGTCTCGTTTGTGTGACAGCCGTGAGCCCTGCCCTAGCCACCCCTTCAGACCTCAGCCGCTGGGGGCATAGAATGGCCGCAGGAAGTCCTGTCCCCTGTCCCCTTAGGCCAGCCCTGAGGTCTCCAAGGGAAGGAAAGAGGGCCTGTGGAAGACAGGAGAGTTTCGAGTAGTGGACAGTCAGCCCTGGGCCGCAGAGGGACTGGGGAAGGTGGAGGAGAGGCTTGTGGGGGGGCAGCAGGTGGCTTCCAGCCAGGAGGTGCTTGGGGACCAGGCTCTTCCCCCCCGGTTCTGCTGCTTTAGGACGTACTCTGCCAGGTGGGGCCCAGGCACAGCAGGTGGGGACCGGCCACCAGGGCCTGGGACAGAGCGGGGCCTGTTGGCCTCCTCGTCTCACGGCAGGCTGCTTATAAGAAAAGACCCATATCCTCGCAGCTTGTGTTTGAAGCATGATGGGCCTTTCTGTCTCAAAATGGGGAGTCTGGACAGAGGCAGTCTCAGCCTCTGTGATGCCATCAATAGCCCAGGTGCCACCACCCTTCCCTCATTCTCATGCCAAAGCAGCTGCCAGAGCCCCAGCCATCATGCATGCATCCCAGTCCCCTGGACGAGGCTGTGGGTCCCACAAGGCTGGTGCTTTCGCTTACAGCTACTGAGTGTGGAGGCAACAGGGAAGCTGGCAGGAAGCACCAGACCCTCGTCCTGTTGCCCAGGCCAAGGGCACGGACAGAAAAGCAGCTTGCAAATCCTCCGGGGCTGGCCAGGCCCGGGCAGGGGACCCATGTCACAGACACGGCCAACCCTGGAGGCACGCCCTCCTGCTTCCCGACCTGGTGCCACATAGAGGCCAGGACCCCAAGCTTCTCCACTCCCCAAGGCTGCAGACACTGCTGGGGGCTCAGAGGTGGGGCCTGCGGGAGCCCCGTCTGACTATAGGGCTTCTGCTTGGCTTCTCGGGACCGACCAGGTGTCCTGTCTGTCCTTGTCCCCACCCTGAACTTCCCCCTGGGTGGGGGTCCTGGGGTTCTTCCAGGCCGCTGCTGCCCACTGCTCCTTGCTACTCCTGGGGGTTCCCAGCTCTGGTCTGGCCCTCGGATGTCCCGGACAGGGTCACTGTCCTGCTCGTGACACTCCATAGCGAGCCCAGTCTCTGAGTTCCCTGGGCTGGTGGGCCCTGGACAGGGTTGCTCCCCCTGAATTCCCAACTAGACAGGCCCCTCCCGTCCTAGCTGGGGCCCACTGGTACGTCCTTGCCTCTGTTTCACAAAACCTGTTAGTGGATTTCACTCCCTGGCGGGCGGGCGTGCTCGCAGCTGAGGTTGGCCCCGGGGAGCAGCTGTGAGGTGCGCACCTCAGGCACCACCAGGCTGGAGAGGAGCCTTGTCACATGGAGGTGAGAGGCCTGGAGCCTCGCCGGGTGCCCTCCGGAGCTGCTGGGTCAGAGGGGGGCTGACGCCCTCGTGGTAGACAGCCTGTGCGGCTTCCAGAAGGTGACCAGAAACACTGGGAGGAAAACTTATCGTCTAAATTGTTTTTATTATAAGCAAGAGAGAATAAACTCAATTCCAGACAGTAGAAAAGGAAACCACGATAAGCCCAGAGCCGAGGACACGGGAGGGGTGTGCAGGGAAGACGAAAGCCGGGCTGGCGAGGCAGACGGAAGACAGCCGCTGTGATAAGCCCAGGCCTGAAACTGTCCTCGGGGAGCGGCCTGCTAGGCACCTGGGTGACCTGGCAGCTTTCTGACCTGGAGCCGCCATCCCGAAGGTGATTCATCCTCTCTCTGCCAGGAGAAGCCGTCCCAGGACGGCCAGGAGCAGACCTGGGGCTGGATGACCACGGTGTCCTGGACCGTTCTCTGGAGCCACCTGTCTGCAACACCCGGCCCTGTGCGACAAGGATGGCGGCAGGCTCTGCGCAGAGGAGGGTGGAGAGCCCTGGGAGCCCACAGTGCCGCGTCCATCCATAGGACGGTGGGGCACAGCCTGCGCCCCACAAGCAGGAGCTGAGCCCGGGGCCTGCCGTTCCGTGGTGTGTCGGTGCAGTGCTCAGCATCAGCTGTGACGGTCACGCCGGCACTCGCTGTCTGTGGCGTGCATTCACGTCCTCTGTAGCGTGTCACAGCGGCACTCGTTGGGCTGCTCCTTGGGGCTCACCGTTGGCGCCTGTCTCTGAGCACTCGCTGCTCGAGTCTCCTGACGTCCCACACTGCTCTTTGCTGCTTTCTCCGAAAGGGCCTCACGGGTGCCCGTCCGGGCTGTGAAGCAGCTGCCCTCCTGCAGCCCGGCTGTGCTCGGGAGGAGCCAGGGCGGTCAGCTGAGCGAGCACGTGGGGGCTTGACGCCTCTGTGGAGCTTCCCCTGCGGCCGAGGTCCCTTGGGGCCACTGAGCCGCCCCGTGGCCCTCACAGCACTGCTGGTGCCGGAGGGCAGAGCACAGAGACGACTCTTGCCTCACCTGCTCTCTGTTCCAAGGACAACCCTTCCGGACTGAGCCACAGGGAGTCCACGCAAGGTCAGAGGGTGATCGGGTGATCAGGGCCCCGGCTGTCCCAAGGGGGTGCTTCTCAGAGCTTTGGGAAGACACCAGAGCCCAAGGGTCTGGATGGCCGTGGCTGAGCGTGGCCTGAGCAGCCAAGGTCAGGAGGGCATCACATGCACCCATGGGCTGGCTGGGGTGGGAGACTGAGGTCGGGCCAGGTGTCCAGGGGCCTCCAACAGCTGTGCTGGGTTAAGTCTGGGGACACCACCTCCTCAGCCCTGTCCAGGAGTGTGGACCCCACGTGCAACTGTCCAGGGGCCTGGGGCATCCACGGGCTACATGGCAGCCCTGAAAACACAGGGCCTGTGCCCCGGGCAGACAGCACTGTCGGATACGTCGCTGCTGCCCTCCTCGCGATCAGCCCAACCCTGGGAGGAAGCAGAGCCACAGCCTCTAGAACGTTGGGGTGACTCTCCCCCGACTGAGGGCACCCACGGTCGCCCGGCCCGAGGCCAGCATGTGCCTCCCGCAGGAGGAATGACTTCTGGAGCCACCACCCCCAGCAGGCGCTCCAGGGGCAGAGAGCCAAACCCAGCAGCCACCGGGTGTGCGGGGAAGGTTGTTTAGATAAAACCCAAACAAGCACCTCATATGTCACAGGTGGCTGTAAAACAAACTTAGCCTTGTGCTAATATTTGGGTTTTCTTTCCACTATCCACACGTAGAAGAATGTGAGCGCCGTCCAGCCCTGCGCTCGGTAACATTCCAGGGGCTTTGGGAGCATCTCCACTGCCAGTCAGGAGCCCGGCTCCAGCTCCTCGGTCCGGAAGGACCGCTCAGCCTCAGGCTAAAAAAGGGAGAAACTGCAAGTGGTTGGTATCCACAGCGGCGTCCCCAGGCCATGCGGGCACCGGCCAGGCAGCTGTGAATGGGAGGGCAGAGGCGGCGAGAAGCTCACGCCCTCACGGACGCAGGCCCTGGGCTGTGCCTTCCATAAATCGTCCCACTCAACTCCCCTAGTCCCACCAATCAGGTGCCCTTAGCCTGCCGTGCAGGGGGAGAGACTGAGGCATAGAAGACCGGGCCGCCCAGGCACCAAGCACGGCCCACGACCCAGAACCGCGGAGTCACCCAGGCTGCCCTGGTGAGAGCCAGCCCCAGATGCGGCAGGGCCTCTGGATTCAAGGCCTTCTGCTGCCCCACCCCCGACCCTTGGCCCTGCCATGGAGGGCAGGGGTCATGCTCCCTGGGTCCCTCTTACCCCAGAGCCTGGGGGTGCCATGTGGTCAGGGGCCGAGCCCTCCCCACAGCCTCCTGAGCCCCATCCTGGACATGGGGCTGACCCTGGCTGCCACCTGAGCCACAGCCATCAGCCAGGCTGCCCCAGAAATGAGGGAGCTAACACATGGAGGTCTTTTTAAGCTGCTAAGTTTTGGGGTTGTTACATGGCTATATGTGTCTGATGGGCTGTGGGGTACACCACGAATGTGGGGTTTGGTTGGCCCTAGGTTAGTGTGGGAAGTAGAAAAGTTCCTTTTTAAAGTTTCCTTTCTTTGAAGAGTAAGTGTGCTAACGACTCTGTGAAGCCCTATCCTACGTAGCTGTTAGACACGCCGTGCTTACAGGCACATAGTACGTTCCGTGTCCTTGTACTTTAACCAGGATATCTGTGCGGGACGTGCTCACAGGCCTGTCCCAGCTCTCCATTGCTGTTACCTGCTTAGAAAAGTGTTAAGTTGTTAGCCAGTCTGGGTTTAGTTTAGATTGTGAGATCTGGCTCCAGCCAACGGAGATCAGACACAGCAGTGAGGACGGCCCCAAATGCGTAAGGGACAAATGTGTGTGTTTTCCTTTGTTCATTGTACTCTCCTGGCACAGTGGCTAATGAGAGTGCCCTTCCTCAGTCCAGGAAGTAAAAATTGCATTGCTGAAAGATCCTTTGTCTCAGTGCTGATCTTTCTCTGCAGCACTGAGCATCTGTTTCCAACGGTTAGCATCCAGCTTTGGGCAGCCAGGGCCCAGCAGCCCCCACCCCTGTCCAGTGTGGCCGTGCACCTATAGGGCCAGTCCCCACTGCTGTGTGGGCCTTGCCTCTGGACACAGACCCCGACCCCCGCCACTGAGGCTCCATGTCCTCCCACCCACTTCCATTCAGCACTGCCGAGCACTGTGTCCTCTGCTGCCCACCAGGACCCTTATCTCCCTTCCCCCTCCCCAAGCTTACCCGGGCTATGGGCCCAGCCTGCTGAGGGTGACTCTTCATACCCAGGCTCTGGTCTCTGCTCCTCACCCGTGTCCTGGGACTTCCTCCTGGCCACATGTCCTTTGGGCAGTGCTCCCCAACACACGCAGCCATCCCAGGAGTCTTCCTGGCAGCCCTGCCCACCATCACCCGCCTCCTTTGCACCTGCTCACCACAAGGACCTGTTCCCAGCGTATGGCCCTGCTGCTGGCCTGGGAGGAGACCTGACCCTCCTGGCCACTGTCAGCATCCCTGGGACACACACCGCCAGCCACCCTTTTGAGTCCACCCTGTCCTGCCGCTATCTTCCCCATCCCCCAACCTGCCCCGTCTCCCCATCTACCCCATCCCCCCATCTGCCCCATCCCCCGACCTGTCCCGGCCCCCCACTTGTGCCATCCCCCCACCTGCCCCATCCCCCCCTGTCCTGGCCCCCCACCTGTCCCATTCCCTCACCTGCCCCGTCCCCCCACCTGCCCTGTTCCCCCCCGTCCTGGCCCCCTACCTGTCCTGTTCCCTCACCTACCTTGTCCCCCTACCTGCCCCATCCCCCCACCTTCCTACCCCCACCTGCCCCATCCCCTGACCTTCCTCATGCCCCCACCTGTCCTGATTCTGATGAGCCTATTGGGTGACACACCCCAACTGTCACCTCCATGGGGCACCTGGTGAAGCTGAGGGAGGACCGTGGGCTGGGACTCAGTTTCCCCTCTTTGGCTCCTGGAAACACCATCTGATGAAACAGGCTCTGTTGGGCCGGCCTCCAGGCTGCTGAAGGAGGACAGGTCGAGGGCACCATTGAGGGCAAGTGCTGGTTGGTTGGCAGAGGGCTGGCCCTGGGAGCCCTGTCCCTCCCTGAGGGCCCCGCCTGCCCAGCACCATGGCCTGGGTCTGGCCTGTCCACCAGATCCAGCCCTTCAGCACCCGTGTTCCCAGGGCCTTGGGCTATGATGGGACGTGAAGGGCCCAGGCACTGCAGGGGAAGGAAGGACACTTGGGGGTGGCTGTCACTCATGGGAGCATCGATGACGGAGAAGGTTTCCCACAGGTGTAGCTGCGTTCATGGATGTTGTCAACGGAACTCTCAGCTGGCTTTGTTTGTGAGACTAATTTATTAAAGACAACATTTCTGTTCAATTATTTATTAGGTGTTTAGTCAACATTTCTAAATAGTGTGGTGCTGAGACGGGCTACGTGGCCGTGGATGTGTGCGTATGTGCATGTGTGCGTGCATGTGCGTGTGTGAGCATGTGAGTGCATGTGAGCATGTGTGTATGCATGTGTGAACATGTGCATGTGCAAACACGTGTGCATGTGTGCGTGTGAGTGCACGAGTGTGTGTGCATGCGTGTGAAAATGTGTAAGCGTGTGTGCATATGTGAGCATGTGTGCACGAGCATGTGCGTGTGCAAGCATATATGAGTGAATGTGTGGGCGCGTGTGAACGTGTGTGAGCATGTGTGTGCCTGTGAGCATGTGTGAATGTGTGAGCGTGTATGCATGAGTGTGAACATGTGTGCATGTGAGCGTGAGTGCACGTGTGTGGTAAGCACGTGTGAGCATGTGTGCACTTGTGAGCATTGTGTGCATGTGTATGCGTATGTGAGCACGTGTGTGTGCGCATGTGAGCGTGTGCACGAGTTCATGGGTGTGCATGTGTGAACGTGTGCACATGAAACACAGGTTTCTTGTTCTTGAACTTGACTTCTGGGGCCCGAGGCATTGGAAAGCTTGTGGAATGATGATGGGCAAAGCCGGATTCCGCAGCAAGTCTGTGCCCGTGGAAGCCACGCATCAATTTTCTCTCAGGGAATTTTCCACGTTCTTCCATCTCCCCATGTAGGTGCCAGGTCCCAGCCTGCAGGGTGGAGCCGTCGGGCCTCTGTCTTCTGCTTCGAGGTGGGACTCCCGGGCACCCACAGCCTCCACCTGGCAGGCTGGCCCAATAGGGCCTGTCCATCAGATGGTGTTTCCAGGAGCCAAATAACAAACACTCTTTCCCGAAACAGCTGGGAGGAGCAGCCGTCTCCCAAGAGGGGAAGGAAAACAGGCTGCAGCCCCCGCACACCCCACCGCTGGGGCCTGTAGCCGGCTCACGCAAAGACCCTGGAGCAGGGGCCACCACTGTCTGCACACCAGGGCCCAGCCCGTGGCCAGGCCTGGGCCAGTGTGTGTGTGCTGGAGCCTGGCTTGGCTTGGGGCTCTGCCAGGCTCTCCTCTGGTGCCAGGCTGGTCTCCTGGGGCCCAGAGGAGACAAAAACAGGGTCCCTGGATGACATGGGGAACCATCAGCCTTCAACCACTGCCTCCGAGGCCTGGGCACCCCAGCCAGCAGCTTGAGGGCCTGGCCCAGGCAGAGGCTGGGGCAATGTGGGATGCTGTGGGGGCTTCAGGCTCAGGTGGAGGCAAAGCTGCTACCTGCCCAGAGGCCACAGCCCTTGCCTCGGGCACCTGCTCCAAGAACGGCTGGCTGCAGGGGATCCTGCCTCCGTTGCCCCTCAAGCCCCAGCCCTGATGCAAGATGAGGGGAGGCCTCCCAGAGGAAGACGTAGGCTTGCAGGCTGCTGGAGGTCACAGCCTGAATCCTCTTGAGACTCGAGTAGGACGTCGTGTAGAAAATCTCTTCTGAACTCAGCCCTGCCGGAGAGATAGAAGGAGGCGCTGTGCCTGTGGGGCTTTGCTGCCTTGGAGGTGGGCACTGGCTTTGCACGGGACCGGTTATTCTGGGCTTGGTCCGTCGGCTGAGTCTGCAGCCCTTGTGGGCTGGGGCAAGCGGTGGAGCAGGAGCCAAAGTCAGGGTCCCAGCCCACCCTCCCCTCGGGACCCACATGGGGAGAGACAAGCGAAGGCTCGGGGATGGCCACATGGGGTTCCCGGTGTGTGACCTGGGACCGCAGCGGCAGGGCGGCTGGCACCATGGGCGGGTGGGTGCAGAGCCAGTGAGGTGCCAGCAGCAGTCCAGCCTGAGCCTCCAGGCCCACCTGCGTCTGCTCCTGGCCTCAGGGGGGAAGGAGGAGACTTTCAGGACCCTGGAGTCTGGCCAAGGCCCCAGCTCCAGGCGCAGGACTGCTTGGCCAAGATGCAGGGGAGAGAAAGGCCCAAGGGAGGCTGGGGAGGGGCTGCGGGGGCCGCTTAGTGGGGAGGTCTGTTCTGCCTGCCCCTCACTGAATAAAGTCATCCTAGGGCACATCAACAAGATCTCACAAAGCAGCTTTAAGCCAAAGCAACAAACAGGCCCCACAAGGGCACTTCCCTGCTTCCACCTGGTCTGCTCCAGAAGCTGCTGGCTGTGGGTCTGAGTGCCCATGGTCGGGCTGGCCGCTGCCAGCCCCTCAACTTCCAGCCATCAGCGGGGGTCGGCACAGCCTCTTCCAGGTCCCTGGGCCCCCTTCAGCTCTGTAACCTGGGAAAGAGCTCACGGGGCACAAGCTTAGCCCTGTTGCCTGCAGGAGTCTGTATTACTCTGCATCCTCAGCTTTGCAGGTGCCCTGAGGACGAGGTGCTGCCGCTGGGTGTTTTTTTAAGAGCCTTGGAGAAGGCTGAGTGGCTAGCACCAGGCATCTCCAGCCTCGTGAGGGAGGGTTCCTTCCGGGCGTGGCCCAGGAGCCCAGGGCTGGTCTGGGGCTCTGGTACCATCTGCACCCTGAGGACTGCCATGAAGGCTGCCCTGGTCCCATGTTGCCTATGGCAGGAGGAAGGGGCTGTGGGGTGAACCTCAAGCCCTCCCTGGGTAAGCAGATGACCCCATGGGGGAGAAGCCAGGCCCTGGTGCTTGCACAACCTGGTCAAGGCCACCCTGGCTGGGCAGGTGCAGGTGTGTTTGGAGGCCATCAGGAGACTGCCCAGAACCGGATACGACTAGACATGCTGCCCGGCAAACTCAGCCCCAGGAACCTCAGGCCCCAGGAGGAGGATGCGGTAGGTGCGATGGGAGGAAGATGGGACATATTCAAGGAGGATAGCGGGTGCTCCAGGAGGAACGTAGGTGCTCTAGAGGAAGGCGGGTGCCCTGGGAGGAAGCTGGGTGCCCTGGGAGGAAGCTGGGTGCCCTGGGAGGAAGGCGGGTGCCCTGGGAGGAAGGTGGGTGTCCTGGGAGGAAGCTGGGTGCCCTGGGAGGAAGGCGGGTGTCCTGGGAGGAAGGTTGGTGTCCTGGGAGGAAGGTGGGTGTCCTGGGAGGAAGGTGGGTGCCCCTGGGAGGAAGGTGGGTGCCCCTGGGAGGAAGGTGGGTGTCCTGAGAGAAGGGTGGTCCCTGGGGAGGAGGGTGGGTGTAAAGGGTCAGTGTTGCTCAGAGCTGTGATTTGCTCAGCCCTGAGAAGCTGGGAACGGGGGTCCTCAGCCCAATGCCAGCTCCGTTCCTGTCCTCTGAGATGGGGCCCTGAGTCCTGTTTCTGCTGCTGGGCTGAGCCGGGTGGCAGGGCAGGGGCCAGGGCGACGCCTCAGGGCTGCCTCCACCACAGCAGGCGGGAGGGAGCCACCGTCCGGGCTCCCCACACACCCTGCAGCTCTGGGAGCTGGGCCACTCGCCGCTTCCCCCTCTTCTGGTGATGGGTGGGGGTGCTCACATCAGCCCTGCAGGGAAGCGGCAGATGGGGTGAATGGCAGCAGCGTGTTCTCGTGTTCTGGCTGAGCGTGGGTCTCCTGCAGCCAGAGGCAGCACACCCAGCTGTGTGGGGCAGGTGCTGGGCCCAGCTCATGGGCCAGGAGGAGGAGCCCACGAGGAAGTCTCCTCCCTGGGAGGCAGCATAGGACTGTGGCCTCCACAGTGGCCGGGGTGTCAGGGGAGGGCTGGGTCTGCGCCAGGTGAAACCACGCAGCTGCTCAGGTCCCACAGCCCTCCTAGTGCAGAATCAGCATCGCATGGACTCCGAGGCCTCGCTGGCCTGATGCCTGGCTCTCCCTCCAGCCCACCCAGGGGCACCAGCCCTGTGCTGTAGAGGAGTCCCCCAGGCAGTGGTGGTGGCAGTGGGGACAGCCTGGCCTCCCTCCTACACACCCTCACTGTCCCTGCACTGGATAGCAGGCTGGAGGCAAGGATGGTAGCCAGAGTCCAGCCTGCTGCCTTCGGATCTCCTACGCCCCAGTCACCATCTTCTCGGAGCAGGGGTGCCCTGGCTGGGCCCCCACCAGGCACCTTCCAGCCACCCTGACGGAGAGACAGCTGCACGAGCAGCGGGGGCTCAGCTGGGCTGAGCTCAACCTCTGACCCTGCAAGGAGTGGTTTGGGGACCCCCAGGCCTCAGTTTCCCTAATCTGAAACATGAACCTGGACCACATGTCCTTGGAGCCCCTGCCCATGCCACAGTCCTTGATCCAGATTCTGGAGGGCTTGGCAGGGAGCCTGGGGGGATGGTGCCCTGTCCCCTCACCTTGGGCTGGGAGCTTCGCAGGGGGAGCGGCTTCTGTGCTTCATCCCAGGAGCTTCTCCGGGAAGGCGCTGTGGGAGAACGGGCTGAGAACATGGGCCTGGCTCCCTGAGGACTGCAGGGGAGGCGTGGCCCGGCTGCTTCCCAGGCCAGTTCTGCCCACCTGTTGCTTGGAAAAGCCCCACACAGAGCAATGGCTCATGAGGCGGCAGCCCAGGGGCCCCTTCCAGTCTCAGAAGAGAAAAGGGAACCCTTCACTCATGTCTGTCTCTGCCAGCCAGGGTTCCAGGGCTCCGAGCCGGGTCAGGGGTCGCATCCGCGGGGATCCCAGGAACCTGATGAAGGGCCGGGCCGCGTGGCACTGTCTGGGTGTGCACAGCTCCTCAGGCGCCCACCGGGCAGCACCATGGCTCTCTGTGCACAAACATCCCCCTGCAGGTTCAGATAGACCCATGGGCACTGCAAGGCTGCCTGGCACCTCCCCATCTCAGCCCTCACTGCCCATGGGAGTCCATCAGGAGCCCCGCCCCAGGGCTGGGCACGGCACAGGGCAGAGGCTTATGGATCTGTTGAGTGGATGGACAGACGCAGCCCACAGGTGAGCAATGGCTTCACCAGTGTGGACCCATGTTCCCGAAAGGCTGCTTTAAATTGCTTTTTGATAAATTAATTTCCCACTGACGTGTTATATTTCCAGAAACGAATTCTTTTTCTTCACTCCTGATTGAGCTCTCCATTGGCCGTGGCCCCCACATGTGGCAGGCACCTGCGGCTGTCTGTCTTCAGCATGTGCGCCCCACCTATGCACGCAGAGAGGCCACTGTGGGGTGGCCCCTACTCCAGGAGAAAGACTGCGCTGGAGGCCGGAGCCCTGAGTTAGAGCCGTGCCGTCTCCTTCTGGGCAGGGCGCTGGCCACCGCTCAGGGTACCCAGCTGGAGCCTCATTCACTGCGAAGTGACCACAGGTGTCTGAAGATGAGGCACCTGCTTCCTCAGACCCCTCTGCTCACCAGGTACCAGGTCTTCCCTGGAAGTAGCATTGTCACTCAGGAGACGCTTGGCAGCCAGGGGCGGTCAGGCCTCAGCGAAGGGCTGGAAGGGACACTGTGTCAGACAAACACCATGTGTCTCTGCAGGACCTCTGGGGGGGCCTCCAGGAGGGAGAGGCCAGGCCGTGTTGGCAGCAGGTGGCTGGGAGGATGCCTCGGGGACCTCACAGCTGTTGCTGCACCCCCTAACTCATCCTTCCCGGAGTCACACAGGAGTCCTCGCTGCACAGGTTCTGGGCTGCCGAGCAGTGCTCTGAGAGTCACTGTGAGTAGCTTGGCCCAGGCTCTGCTTTAAGATCAGTCCGGCAGGAATATTTACAGCACGGCAACTGGCAGACACTGTATGTGGGCAGCTTGGCATCACATGGGCACCCCGGTGCTGGAGATTTCACTGGCCAGACCGCCACCCCCAATTCCACAGGGGAAACCCAAGAGGCATGGTGCTCATGGCCTTGCCCTGGTGTCATTCCTGGGTCACAGCTGTGCCCTGCGCAGGCTGCCCCCACAGGGACCCCACCCTGGGTGCCACACTGGCATCTCTCCCCCAAGTCCCTGTGTCATGGGCATGAACACAGTGAGGAGAACACCTGCCAGGCGCCCGTGCTGGGCGTGGAGTGTGGATGGGAAGCCACAGTGGCTGCTCATTACGTGCACAGCCCCGCCCATCCTGACCTCCAGGGCGAGGGAGTTGCTGGCTGCTGCCTCAGAGAATGTGTGCTTGGAGGCACCTGTTTTCAAAAGCACAATGCGGCCGGATCTCCCTCTTGGACCTGAGGATCTTTGGATGAGAAAGGCCCAGGCTTTGCTCTGCTGTCTTCTTTTTCCCAAAGTTCTTGGCTGGTGGATCGGTTGTGTGAAATTTTTTCCAGGCCAGGATGATTTCCAGTTATTCTGTGATATTTGCAGAGTTTGCAATAGCAAACGAGTCTTTGCCGTGATGTTTTCCAAGGAATTTCTTCTCTCCAGGCCGCCCTAACTGCTTTTGTGCAATGCTGTGAAGAGAACAGGGGGCCTCGGGTCTCCCTGCCCACAGCATGAGGAGGACCCGGACCTGTACGGCGTGCCCAGGCTCCAGTCCTGCAGGAGGCCTGTGCTCCAGGCTGGCGGCAGGCTCGTGGCTCACGGCTCGTGGTGGCAGGTTCGTGGCTCACGGCTCTGTGACCTGAAAATGTGGCCCCAGCAGATGTTGCAGAAACATGTGCCCCATGAAAAGCACCTTTGGGAATCGGAGCTCAGATGCAGCCGGGACACTGTGCGCCTGTAAGGCAAAGTCAGGATGTCGTGGCGCTGATGGCGCAGCTGGGTGCTCATTCCAACCCCGTCTGCCTCTCCCGGGAGGTCAGCGGGGGCTCCTCAGGCAGCCGGCAGCACCGTGGCCGCGTCCTCACATGCTGGCTGGCCGACGTCTGTGCCCCTGACACACACGGTCCATGGACAGAGGCCCTCAGGAGACACGGTTTTCCAAATACCGAGCAGCTGGCTTCAAACACCTGTAGACAAGCCAACAGTCATTTTACAGTTTTCTTCATGAAAAGCTCAGGGGGTGTTAAGTTCATGTTGGTGCCCATAATAGGCTGATTCTAGAGATCTTCCCCAAACCAACGGGCCTGGCCAGTGCGGCAGGGCGAGGAACAAATGAGTCATGTCCGCAGGTGACACTGTCGCCAACCGGAAATGTCCAAAAGCATTCATGAGAAAACACGAGATGGATGCCGACCAGTATGACGCCTTCTTACCAACTTGCAAAGCCGGCCTCTCCCTGACACCGTAGAGGGCGTCCAGAGGGAAATACGAGAAGAGCTCTGGCCTGTGTACTAGGCGGGCAAAGGCACCCCGAGACGCATTCCCTTCCTAATCCTGGGAACTGGTGAACGTGATGGCAAGAGTCGCTGTTCCCTGGATGGTGAATGCAATTAAGTGAAGGATTTTAAAATAAGGAGATTTTCCTGGATTACCTGGGAGCACCCTAACTGCCAACCCCAGCATCCTACCAGAGGAAGGTGGAGGGACCCACCTGACTCAGAGGAGAGGGGAAGACTCCACCCCGAAGGGCCAAGCGATGTGGCCACAAGCCAAGGGGTTCAGGCAGCCACCAGGGGCTGGGAGGGGCAGGA
Organism: Callithrix jacchus; assembly: GCF_049354715.1. Classification (NCBI taxonomy): domain Eukaryota; kingdom Metazoa; phylum Chordata; class Mammalia; order Primates; family Cebidae; genus Callithrix; species Callithrix jacchus. The sequence continues at coordinate 50,663,338 of NC_133522.1, forward strand.
AGGACGCGCCCTGCAGCCTCCAGGGGAGCATGGCTGGCACCTTGACTTTGAACCAGCGATGCTGGCCTCAGGGCTGTGAGACAGGACGTTCCTGTCACAGCAGCTGACAGAAGCCCACAGGCCCTGCACCCTGCACACTCTCCTGGACTCCTCCTCCCCGTGGGGAAGGGCTTGGAACAATCGCGACCCTGTGGTTGGGTTGATCTTCTGACACCATTTGTGTTTCCTTCTATCCTCAGGGAACAGCTGAACTGACCAGGCACGGCCGCCCTCTGTACTGTGTCCCTTCCCCAGCACCTCCCGGCCGTGCCCACACCAGCCTTGCCGGCCTGGAATGCGTGTCCCACATCTGCAGGGTAGGGTCTTTGAGCCTCACCTGGAAGGCATGCGTGTTAAGGGCCTGGGGCCAGTGGGAGGTGCCACCAGGCCTCACCTGGAGCTCCTTGCTCAGGTGATCCCAGTGGGATGACCTGAGGTTGGGGAGGAGTCGGGAGGACCCCGCTTCTGTGCTGTGGCCCGGGCTTCTCCTGACGCCACCTGGTTCCCTGGAACCAAGGGTGGCAACAGGGCAACAGCTGTGGCCACAAACTGTGCAGGTGCCCTGCTGTCCGAGAAAAGCCAGGGCGGCCCCCACGGCCTCCCCTCTGCTGGGCTCTGGGGCCCCGCCCCCACCAGTCAGATCACCAGGTGGGTGCTGTGGAGCCTCCGCTTTCCCAGCAAGCCGCCTCTGCATGCCAAGGAGGAGCATTCTGGAAACTGCCGCTGAGGCTGCCTGCACTTCCAGCCTGGCCACTCCTCTGGGCAGACCCACCAGCCGGAGGAGCCAGGGCTCAACAGAAAGCCACCCTGGGCGAGCCCCGAGTGAACGGAACACCCTCCCCGGGCGAGCACCCCGGTGAACAGAGCACCCTCCCCGGGCGAGCACCCCGGTGAACAGAGCACCCACCCCGGGCGTGCCCCCCAGTGAACGGAACACCCGCCCCGGGTGAGCACCCCGGTGAATGGAGCACCCACCCTGGGCGAGCCCCCGAGTGAACCGAACATCTTCATTCACACAGAACCTGGGAGTGAATGTGGAGAAACGCCGTGTCCATAGCTCTCAAAGCACTGGAGAGACCCCGGTGCCCGTCGCCCATCACCAGCGAGGGGATACAGCAGCCATGGCCCCCTCCACATCGCAGGATCTCGGGAAAAAGACACACACTGGCCCTTTACAGCACAGGAAGTCCTAAATGCACTTTTCTAAGTGAAGGAAGCCAGACAGGTTGCATCCTATGAGACCTCATTTCTGTAACATCCTGGAAAAGGCAAAACTTTGGCAACAGAACAGAGATGTGAATCAGACCAAAACCAGACCCTGCAGATTTCCGAGGCGCCTCAGCCTAAGCTTCCGTGTGGCCGAAGCCTGGAACCCGGAACCGCTAACCATTCTCCTGGCCCAGCGTGTCTGTGAATCCAAGTGCGCCCTGAGGAGAAGACCCTGCCCACTCATCCTGGGGGCCTGGCGGTAGGTGACCAGCCGGGCACCCCTGATGACACACACAGAGCGCACTCTCCACCCTATCAGCTTCCTTTCTTGGCATGGTGGCTTCTGTCCCGTGACTCACACATAGAGTGGCAGGAAGCCAGGGAGGGCAGGCTGGCAGAGCTCTGAGGAGCATGGACACCAGCCTGGACCAGGGCCTGTGGGGCAGGAGAGGCCAGGAGGCAGGTGGGCTCTCAGGATGGGCCTTGGCCGCCCTTGCTCAGCCCCAGACCTGGTAGTAGCAAGGAGGTGCACAGACATGGAGGGACATGTGGGCAGGAGCCATGCACGGGGGCGCTCCACACACCTGAGAGCATGGCACCCATGTGGCCACCAGGGGCCCACGTGCCAGGATGCAGCTGGCTTGTGGCCAAGCCAGGACTGCAGTCGGGGTCTCCTGAATTCCCCAGCCTCGTGCTCCCACCCCCAATCCACAAGGGTCTGCAGAAGAAGGCGGCCCTGGATCCAGCCACCACAGCAGGGGTGTGTCCCGCAGCAGAGGCAGGTCTGGCAGCCCATGTCCTGCGTGGAGGTCCCGGGAGGGCCGGCCCCCTCCGGGCACCTGTGCTGGGGCAGTGGATCCCGAGATGCTGAGCTGGGTGACAGGCCTGGAGGCGCTGCTCTGCACCCCCAGACCTTGGTCTCAGTCCTGAGCTTGCCACGTCGGCCAGCCCCCCGTGCAACTGCTGAGTCAGCCCTGCTCACCCGCGGCTGCTGCACCTCCAGACAGTCCTGCCCTGAGCCCATAGTCCGTCTGCACCTGGGGTCTAGCATCTGTCCTAACCAGGTCTGGCAATCTGCTCCCCAGGGAGCTGCTCCAGAAAGCCCAAGAGCCAGCACCACATGGCCAGCTGGTCTGTCCTTGCAAGAAGCCGGGGGCTGGGCAGGAGCTGGGGCAGGGGCTGGAAAGGGGCTGGGCAGGAGCTGGGGTGGGGGCTGCGGATGGGCTGGGGTGGGGCTGGGGAGGGGCTGGGGCGGGGCTGGGGAGGGGCTGGGCAGGGGCTGGGCAGGAGCTGGGGAGGGGCTGGGCAGGAGCTGGGGCGGGGCTGGGGAGGAGCTGGGGCGGGGCTGGGGAGGGGCTGGGCAGGAGCTGGGGAGGGGCTGGGCAGGAGCTGGGGCGGGGCTGGGGAGAGGCTGGGCAGGAGCTGGGGCGAGGCTGGGGAGGGGCTGGGGAGGGGTTGGGGAGGTGCTGGGCCGGGAGCTTGGGCGGACGCTGGGGAGGGGCTGGGCAGGAGCTGGGGCGAGGCTGGGGAGGGGCTGGGGCAGGGGCTGGGGCAGGGGCTATGGAGGGGCTGGGGAGGGGCTGGGCAGGAGCTGGGACGGGGGCTGCGGAGGGGCTGGGGAGGCAGCTAGGGAAGGATTGGGCAGGGAGCTGGGGAGGTGTTGGTGACGGGTGGGTGAGGGATTGGGGAGGGGCTGGGCAGAGGGGTGGAGAGGGAGCTGGGGAGGGGTTGAGGGTGGCAGCATGTTGCAGAGAGGGGTGGGGAGGGGCTGGAGAGGGAGTTGGGGAGGGGTTGGGGAGGGACTTGGGAGGGGGCTTGGGGAGGGGCTGGGGAGAGAGCTGGGGAGGGGCTAGGGAGGGGCTGGGGAGGGGTTGGAGAGGGGCCTGGGGAGGGAGCTGGGGACGGGCTGGGGAGGGAGCTGGGGAGGGGTTGGAGAGGGGTTGGAGAGGGCCTGGGGAGGGAGCTGAGGAGGGGTTGGGGAGGGGCTGGGGAGGGAGCTGGGGAGGGGCTGGGGAGGGGTTGGAGAGGGGCCTGAGGAGGGAGCTGGGGAGGGGTTGGGGAGGGGCCTGAGGAGGGAGCTGGGGAGGGGTTGGGGAGGGGCTAGGAGGGGGCTGGGGGCCGCTCAAGTCAGGGCAGAGAAGATTGGAGAAGATGCTGGTTCGTGCGGAGGTGCAGGGAGCTCCCTGCCGGAGTACCTTTGGTGTGCAGACAGGGAGATGCTGAGTGGACTTGATCAGAACAGCCCATGTGGGCACCACACCACCTCCTGTGGTCACCCCTGGTGGGAGGGAGGCCCAGCAAGGAGACCTTGACCCTGCTGTCCTGGAGCTGGGGCCGGTGCCCTGGACAGTGCCCGCTCCTCCTTTCCATGGAACCACCATCGTCTCGGGCCTCCCAGCCACCAGCCACTCACCCTGGAGCAGAACCCTGTGAGGGCCTCCATATGCAGTGGGAGTGTATCATCTCTGGGCCTGGGGTTCCACTATCATCCTCTTAGGGAGCTGTCTTCCAGCCCCCGCAGCCTCTCCTTGGGTGGGGCCTGACCTGTTCCTGCTACTGAAACCCAACTTAAGAGTTTTCCCAGATGCCCCTGGACCCGTAAAGGCTCAAAAGAAGCCAGGTTGGCACCAGACCCAGCTCTGTCTCCCACCTGCTAGATGCCACCTTGGACACCTCATCTAGAAGGGGTGCCAAGTGCCAGAACAGCATCCCAGATCGGGGCACTCAAGAGCGACAGCATCCTCCAGGTGTGGACTGCAGGGTAGGCGGGTGACTGGGCACCTGCTCCTGGCCCAGGGCAGCGGAACGGACAGAGCGAGACCTTCCAGCAACCCCCTGCCCCACCAGGCTGTCTCCTCATCCCCCAAGTGGGCAGAACATCCCTGCCCTCCCGCCCCCCTGGCTAAGACAATGAGTCTCCACAAGAACAGCCCTATTAACAAAATGAGGCTACAAGGAGTGAGAGCACTTGGGGGGGCCAGGTTCATCAGGCAGGGATGGCACCAGGCAGAGGGTCAAGACTTTGGAGAGGACCTGGCTGGAGCCCTTGTCTGCACACAAGGAAAACCAAGGCTCAGACAAGGCAGAGCTCAGACCCTTGGTTCCCAGTGTGGTGCCCCCACCCCTCCCAGCACTGTGTCTGTGCTGTGGTGCCCGCCAGGGTGGGCAGGAGGTGTCCATGGGCACAACTACAGCAAAGCCAGAGGCCGAGAGGGAAGGGTCAGGGAAGACCGGCCGGCGCGAGGGGTCAAAGAGGCTGCCTTGCCCACGTTCCTAGTGGACGAAATAGGACGACAGCCACAGACAAAGCCAGGCGTAGCCCGGCACGGAGACAGACAGCCGAGGAACTGTGTCGCCCGGTAGCTGAGGGTCAGAAACATCATTTTTGAAACATGTCGGGGGCTGCCAGAACCCTCTTGTACAGTGTCCCATGACTGGGAGTTGGGGACCCGAGTTCTAGGCTGGCTCTTCCCCGCCTCGAAAGCCTGGCTGAGCCTCAGCTGCCTCCTCGGAAAATGAAGGGCTAGGCTGAGGCCCTGGGAATCCTGGCTGTGCCCAGAGCCTGCAGTGCCAGGCCCACGAGGAGAGATCAGGGCTGGGGGTGCCGAGACAGCTTCCCCAGGTGGGAGGGAGGCCTGGCACCTCCCCCACTCTGAGGTCTGGCTTCTAGAATCTCCTGCAGAAACGCAAACACATCTCACTACACTGTACACACAATGTCCTTGGAATTAGAAATCAATGGCAGAAGCAGGCAGATTCAGCCTCTGAGTCAGAGGGGCCGGGAGCTGACCGGAGCCGGGAGGTGCCGTGGAAGGCGGGTGCCTGGGAGCCCCAGCACAGGGGGCCCCTCTCAGCCACAAGGCATCTGTGGGCCCCTCCACGCCCCTGCTGGCCCCGCTGGCCTGGGCTCACAGTGAGACTGCTCCAGGGCCTGCAGAGCACAGCAGTATGGCCTGGCATTGGCACATCCTTTTAAGCATAGATGGCATCTTTAAAAAATAGATCTCTCACAGAATTTTTAAAAATTAAGATGTAATTCACATACTTGGAATTTACCCCTTGAAAGTACAGACAGTTCACTGCCATTCAGTCCACTCCCACAGTCGTGCAGCCCCAGGGTGGCCAGGCTTACCGCCTGTGGGAGGAATGCCATCCCCACAGCAGGCTCTCCTGTGCCCCCTCCCAGGTCCCGGCGGCCCTCGCCTCTGCGTTTCTGACGGATGAGGTCGTAGAGTGCGTGGCCTTCCGTGTCCACCTCTTTGCGCAGCAGCACAGTGGGTGTTTCAGAGGCGCCTCCGTGTCACTCCGTGCTGGTACCTCACACCTCTCAAGCCTGGGCAACATTCCAGGGCAAGGATGGCCCACATTTTTAACCCGCCCACCAGCTGACGGACATTTGGGCTGATTTTATCTTCTGGCTGTGATGAATAACGCCACGATCAACATTTATTTAGACGTAGTTTTGTGTGGACTTGGTTTCAGTTGTCTTGAGTATCAACGTAGGAGTAGACTTTCCAGGTTCTGTGGTGACATGATTTAAATGCACGCCCTTGCCACATCTCACGTTGAATTGCGATCCCCCATGTGGGAGGTGGGGCTGGAGGGCGCTGTCTAGATGGTGAGGGTGGCATGAGCCGTTCCCTTGGTGAAGAGTGAGCTCTCACTCTGAGTTCCTGTGAGATCTGGTATTTAAACGTGCGTGGCACCTCTCCCACCTCGCAGCTCCCCCCCACCATCTCCCCCGACCCACCACTCCCCTCTACTGCTTTCACCACATGACACGCCTGCTCCCCACTCACCCTCCACCCCAAGTAAGTGTCCTGAGGCTTCCCCAGAGGCAGAAGCCCTTATGCTTCCTGCACAGCCTGAAGAACAGTGAGCCAGTGAAACCTCTTTTCTTAGAAATTACCCAGTCTCAGGTATTCACAGCACCATAAAAACAGCTTAACACATATGGTAACTGTATGTCTAAGCACACAAGATTAAGATTAAAAAGTACATTCATACCGTCTTATGTATTGACCTTTATAGTTTCCTTCACTATGTTTTTATTTCTTCGTGTTAATGTGAGTTGCTGTCTAGTGTCTACATTTCAGCCTGTAGGCTTCCCAGAAGTATGTGCTCTGCTAGTGATTATCTCAGATTTTGTTTAAAAATGGTTAAAAAAATTGATATATAGTATACACATACACCCATATATAATCCTATTGATATTTAGAATATATACAAACATATAATACATTGCATTTATATCATTTTATTTATCTTTTATTTATTTTTTTTTTTTTTGAGACGGAGTTTCGCTCTTGTTACCCAGGCTGGAGTGCAATGGCGCGATCTCGGCTCACCGCAACCTCCGCCTCCTGGGTTCAGGCAATTCTTCTGCCTCAGCCTCCTGAGTAGCTGGGATTACAGGCACGCACCACCATGCCCAGCTAATGTTTTGTAGTTTTAGTAGAGATAGGGTTTCACCATGTTGACTAGGATGGTCTTGATCTCTTGACCTCGTGATCCACCCGCCTCGGTCTCCCAAAGTGCTGGGATTACAGGCGTGAGCCACTGTGCCCAGCCTATATTTTATCATTTTATTTATTTATTTATTTACTTTGAGATGGAGTTTCACTCTTGTTACCCAGGCTGGAGTGCAATGGCGCGATCTCGGCTCACCTCAACCTCCTCCTCCTGGGTTCAGGCAATTCTCCTGCCTCAGCCTCCCAAGTAGCTGGGATTACAGGCACGCGCCACCATGCCCAGCTAATTTTTTATATTTTTAGTAGAGACGGGGTTTCACCATGTTGACCAGATGGTCTTGATCTCTTGACCTCGTGATCCACCCACTTCGGCCTCCCAAAGTGCTGGGATTACAGGTGTGAGCCACTGCGCCCGGCCATCATTTTATTTTGTTGTTTATTTTATTTATTTGGATTATTTCTCCTTCACTTCTGAAGGGAGCTATACTGTTACACAATTCTTGGTTGGCAGTCTTTTTCTTTCAGCCCTTTGAATATGTCATCCCACTGCTTTCTGGCCTCATGATTTCTGATGAGAAGTCATCTGTTAATCTTATTCAGGCTTCCTTGCATAAGATGAGCCCCTTCTGTCTTGCTATTTTTAGAATTCTCTCTGCTTTTCACTTTTCACAGCTTGATTATGATGTGTCTGGGTTGAGTTTATCCTACTTGGAGTTTGTTGAGCATCTGAGATGTGTAGATCAACGTTTTCATCAAAGTTGAATTGGCTGTTATTTTTTCAAATATTCTTTCTTCCGTTCCTCTCTCTCTTCTCCTTGTGGGACTTCCTGAGGTGTGTTTTTGTACGGTTGACGGCATCCCAGTGGTCTGCGAAGGTTCTGTTCATTTTTCATCATGCATTTTCTTGTTGTTCTGTTTCTCAAACTGGACAGGTTGACCTATCTTCTTGTTTGTTGATTCTTCTGCCTGCTCAAATTCCTGGTGCTCCCTACAATGAATGCTCATTCGAGTCATTGTGCTTTTCAACTCCAGATTTTTTTACAGAAATAATCTACATGTCTTTGTTACATTTTCTATTTGGTGATAGCTGTTCTCATACTTCCTTTTAGCTCTATCCACAGTTTCCTTTAGTTCTTTGAATATATTTAAAGTCTTTGTCCAGTAACTGTAACCTCCGAGCTTTCTCAGGGACAGATTCTATTCTTTGCGTTTTTCCCGATGTTTGAGACTTTCAAAAATTTCTTTGCATATCTCTAAAACTCTTTTTTGAAAATTGGACATTTAAAATACTATAATGTTGTAATTCTAGGAATCAAATCATCTTCCCTTCCCAGACTTTGTGTTTCTACTTGTTATTGTCGTTGTTTGTTTAGAGATTTTCTGAACAAATTCTGTCAAGTCTATATTCTCTGTCATGTGTGCCCACTGAAGTCTCTGCTCACGTAGCTTACTGGCCATCGAATGACTGGGCACAGGTTTCCTTAAGGGTCTGGAACTGAAGGGTCTGTCTTTGCTGAGCAGCTCTGTGTAGTGATGGGGCCGTCCGCGCTCAGCCAGGCAGCTGTGGACTCCACCTCCACCTTTGCTGCCCACCTGAAGATGAGCGAGGGCTGAGCACGTAGCCTGTACTGAGCATGTGTGCAGCCCTGAGCGAGCACGTGGTCTTCGAGGGTCCCAGGAACATGCAGGAGCTTTTCCGATCTCTCAGTGGATATCTCATTCCCCACATTTTCCTTTTCAACATTTTTGTTAGTCTATTTCCCCTCAACTGTTATCCACCACCTCAGGCACCTGCGATGTTAAATAAATCATTGCCTGGTCGTCTTCTTCTTTTTAACAAGTGCCCTTGGGGAAATGGCTGTTCCTACTGGTTCAGCTCTGACTCAATCAGGCGAAGGTAGCCTTGCAGGAAGAGTCTTTACGGAACAGCCAGGCAGCTCAGTTCTCTGGGAACAGGCTCTGGGGGGCTCCACCTCTGTTCTGCATCCCAGTGGCTGCCAGGCTGTTGCTTTCCACTGGAATTTCATTCCTCACTGCAAATCTTTGGCTAATTTCCAGATGTCTGAAAAAGCTGATTCTGATCGTTTTTGCCAACATTCTCATTGCTTTTGTCAATGAGGCTTTTTGGATGTCCTTATTCTGCCATTTTGCAGTTGTCATTGTGATTTTAAAAACAGGTAACATTGATGTGCAATAAGCATACATTTAAAGTGTGCAATTTGATAAGTTTTGACACATGTGCACTCATGAAAGCATCACCACAATCAAGATAACAAACCTATACAGCACCCCAATGGTCCCTCCTGCCCCTCCGCGCAATCGCGTCCCCAGGCAACCACTGATCTGCTTCTGCCACTGTAGATTATCTGGCATTTTCTAGAAACTTATATAAGTGGAATCATCCAGTATGGGTTTTTTTCGGGGGGGGGTCTGGCTTCTGTCACTCAGCGTGATTATTCTGAGATTCGCCTGTGCTGCTGTGTGGATGGTCACATTCCTATTAGAATTCCACTGCATGGAGGGACCATAGTTTGTTTACCTGGTCCCCTGTTGCTGGGTATTTGGGTTCTTTCTAGTTGGTGGCTACTACAGAGAAAGCTGCAGTAAACATTTGTGAATATTTGTAGACGAGGGTGTGTGCACGTATATGCTTTCATTTCCCTGGGGAAAAACCGAGGGTCAAAGGGCTGGGTCCTACCATGAACTTTTTAAGAAACTGTCAAACTGCTCTTAAAAGTGGCTGTTCCATTTTCCACCCCACCAGCAATGTCAGCTTCTCCACATCCTCGGTTGTTTGATATCTTAGTCTGCTCAGGCTGCTCTAACAAAATACCACAGAATCGGGGGTTCAACCACAAAAGTTAGTTTGCCTACCCTTCTAGAGGCTGGAAGTCCCTGACCAAGGTCCTGCTAGATTTGATTCCTGGTGAGGACTCTGTCCTGGCTTGTTGACGGCCACCTTTTTGCTGTGTCCTCACAGGGCCTTCCTGAGTGCACACATGCAGAGAAGAAAGCACAAACTCTCTGGTATCTCTTCTCGTAAGGACACTAATCCTACTGGATCAGGGCCCCACCCCTTGGACCTCATTTTACCTTAGTTGGTTTTTTAGAGGCCAGTCTCTAATACAGCCCCACTGGGGGCTAACTCTTCAGTGTGCAAACTTAAGAGGGACACAGACATTCAGCCCATAGCACACCACATCCTCACCAACACTTGATACTGTCTGTCTTTTTCATTTTAGCCATTTGAATGGGTAAAAAGTGTCATTTCATGGTGGTTTTAATTTCCCTGATAACTAATGATGTTGATCATCTTTTTGTGTTTTGATTTGAATTCCTATGTCTTCTTCTAGGGATTTTCTGTTCAAATCTCTTGCCCATTTTTTATGTTGTTGTTAGTTTTCTTATTATTGAATTTTGGGAGTTCTTTGATACGGGCTTATCAGATTCATTGTTTACAAGTACTTTCTCCATTTGTTGCCAATCTCTTCGTTCTCTTAAAAGTGTCTCTTGCAGAGTTTTAAATTTTGATGAATTTTAGTTTATTCATTTCTTTTGGTGTTGAATGTAAGAAACTTCTGCCTAACCTACAAAGATGTTCTCATACGTTTTCCTGTGGAAGTTGTATAGTTTTAGGTCTTACATTTACATGTGTAGTCCATTTTGAGCTCACCTTTTATATGGCCCCAGGATACAGATCAATGTTCATTCTTCCGTGTGGCTGTTCAGTTGTTCCAGCACCTCTTTTCTTCACTGAGACTCTTTTGTCAAAAACCAATTGTCCATGTGTGCGTGGCTCTATTTCTGGGCATTATATAAACACACTATCTTGGTTACTATGGCTTTATAAAGTCTTAAGATCAGCTCATAAATCTTCCAACTTTGTTCTTATCTTCCAAAGATGTTCTGGTTATCGTAGGGCCTTTGCCTTTCTGTATGAATTTTAGAATGGGTTTGTCAAATCCTCTTCCAAAAAAGAAAAGCCTTTTGAGACTTCAGTTGGGATTCTGCTGAATGGATAGAGCAATTTGGGGATAATCTCCATCTTACGTGCCCAGAGTCTCAGCCCATGAAGACGGTGTAAGTTTTCATCTCTTTAGTTTTCCTCAGCAATATTTTCTTGTTTTATGTATACAAGTCTTTCACACATTCTGTTGGATTTATCCCTATTTCATATTTTTGATATGGTGATGAGTGGTGGTGTTCTTTCTGTTGTAATTTCTGGCTGTCCGTTGCCGGGCTATGGAAATGCTGTGGCTCTTTGCGCTGATCTTGACCTTGCGACCTTGTGACGCTCACTCCTCAGCTCTGGCGGAGTTTTGTTTTGTGGATTCCATTAGAGTTTTTGCATAGATGAACTTGTCTTCTGCAAATAAAGACAGCATTATTCCTTTCTTTCCAGTAACGACGCCTTTCATTTTCTGTTTTCATTCCTAATTACCCTCCCCAGGACCTCTTGTACAATGCTGAATGGGACCATTGAGAGTGGCCTCAGGGGAAGCACCCCGCCTTTCACCGGTAGGTATGATGTCAGCTGTGGGGTGTTCAGAGATGCCTTTCATCAGGTTGAAGAGGTTCCCTCGGCTCCTGTTTGCCAAGAGTGTTTTCAGAATGGGTGTTGGAGTTTGTCAGATGCTTTTTCTGTGTCTATTGAGAGAATCACTTGTTTTCCTGTCCGTTTGTTAATATTGTGACTTAAATTATTTGTAAGTGTTCGATCCTTAAGACAATCCTGACATATTGGGGGAAATGGCACTTGGTTACACGTATTATCTTTCTCATACGTTGTTGGGTTGACTTATAGGAAGCTTTTGTTGGAACTTTGCATGTGTGTCCGCGAGGGATGCTTGTTCCTATCTCCTGTACCGTCTTTCATTTTCGTATCAGGACAATGCTGCCTCCTGGAAGGACTCGAGAAAAATCCCTGCCTTTCAACTTGCGGGAAGAGCTTATGTAGAGTTGCTATTAGCTGTTTCTGAAATGTTGGCTAGAACTCCCCTATGAGGCCGCCTAAGCCGGGGAGGTATTTTGTATGTGAGAGGGGAAGGTTTTTACCTACAGATTCAATCTGCGACTCAGCCCTCTGCGCCTCTCCCGGGTTCTCGCTGAGTGCAGCTCTCCTCGCCCATCCTCTGCCCTGCAAACTGTGGCTGCCTTGGTCTCCCCGATTCTCAGCGTCCTCAACTCGGAGATCCCCTGGCCCACCTGCGTCACCTCCCAGCGCTGTGACCTGGACACTGTCTCTGGGTGGGTGGTTGGGCCCCCGGAGGGCTCATCACGTCTGTGTCCCGTTGTTTCCTGGGTCACGGCCTTTTTGTGTCTGGTGCCCAGTGCCTTGAGGATTCTGGTTTCAATGATCTTGTCTCTTGTTCCCTTGTTTTGGGCAGCCCGGTGTACTCAGTCCCTGTCACTCCGCCGTGTCTGGAAGTGGCAGTAGCGGGCGTCTCCTAGTTTGTTTCCTACACTAGAATAGTCATTGCATACATGTTTGTTGTAGGAAATCTAGAAATACAAAGATACATGAAGAAAAAGGAATCACTTAGCGTCTCATTGACAACTAGCATGTTCAGTGCTCTCAACAGCACAATATCCTCCAGCCCTGCTGAGACCCACGCAGCAGAGGGGTGCCCGGCACGGCGAGGCTGGCAGGCACAGACCTGTGTGGGGCTGCTGCGGTTGAAGCCAGTGAGACCTGCAGCTGCAGGAACAAGGCTCTGAGGAGCAGCCCCGCCCACCGCTCCTTCCAACCTCTCCAGCAACAGTCGGCGAGCCCGGACCCTGCCTGGGACCCTGGGGCCAGGCCGTCTGTCTGGACAGCGGCCCTCAGGGAACACACCAGAAGGTGTGGTTGGGGCAGCGCCTCCCACTGAATCCACGAAAATCCGAGGAGCGGCGCATCAAGCCCCTTCCACTTCACGGCTGAATCTCCACGCACGGCACTTCCTTAGAGGCGATTTCTAAACAAGGAATTTCCAGTCAAACCGTGTGAGCCTGCCAGGCTCTGCCCAGTCTGCCAAGTGTCCCTGCAGGACCGCGTCACTTCTGACCAGATAAAGATTTGGGAACAGCACAAGCCCAGAGCAGCTCCACAGGAGCTTCCAGCCCACACCTGGGTTCTGGCCTGTTGTGATCACGGAGCCCCCACTCCCCACCCAACCCCAGCTGCTGCAGGAGGAGGTGGAGGCAGTGGTCCTCACAGCAGAGCAGCCTCGAGGGGACTGCACGCACGCCGGTGGGCCCTCAACCCCAGCCGGTGGGTGTCAGGGCTCTTGACACCAAAAGTGTACACACCTGGAGGGGCCTCCAGCACCTCTGCTCAGTGCCCGGCTCCAGCAGGAGTGGCGGCCACACACATCATGCCACCGGCACGCTGCAAGAGCTTCAGCTTCCACAAATCTCCACAGAGCAAATAGCTGCAGCATCAGAACAGAGGCACTCAGCTCCAGAGGCCAGATCCAAAGTGGATTCACTGAGCACAGCTAAGGTGTCCTCGGGTCTGCGCTGCCCGCAGCTCCTGTGGCCCCAGCCCCCTAGCCGTCCCCTTGGCCTCCCTCTCACTGCCAGCAGCGAGGCACACGGCCTTCTGGGGCAGACCTTCCTCCTAAGGACACCAGGCCAGCAGGATGATCTTGGATAATCCCGCATCTCAGGCCTCTCACTGAACCCCCCTGCAAAGATTCTTGCCAGGTGAGGTCACTTTCACATGTTCCAGGGATTGGGGCCGGGACATTCCCGGCTGTTACTCAGCCCACTACACGGCGAAAGCGCGATGCAGCGTCAGAATCCGAGCAGAGAAAGAACTGTTCTTCAGCTCCTCTTGGGGAAGAACAGAGCAAGGGCTGAGGAGGGTCCCCATCTCACCTACCAGGGTCACCTCCAGACCCTTCAACACCCAAGGGTGACATTTCAGAGGCGAGGAACAGATGGACAGAAATCGGGGGTCTGTGCCTGCAGGGAGTGGCAGGCGGGGCTCAGGGCTGAGCGAAGGAAGCTCCAGCACACAGGTCCTGGCAGGAGGCCGCAGAGAGGAAGTGACACCTGAGCCCGAAGGGAGCAGGAAGGTGGGTTTGGGAAGCTGAGGTGTCTGTGTGGGTGTGTCCTCGGCTGACCCAAGTCCGTTCCTGTGAGTTACCCGTTTCCCACGTGGACTTCTTTAGGACGCCCCTGTCTCTGCCCCGACCCACGCCTGGAACTGATGGGGACGCATCTGCAGTGCAAGGAAGGAGAAGAAAGAAAAAAGCCACTGCAGCTCTCAGAGGGCTGAGGCTGGGAGCCCAGGATGGCAAAAGCAGGTGGAGGCCCTGCCCTGGGGAGATGGAGGCAGGGTCAAAGGGGCCTTGGTGGTGGGAGCATTGTGGAAACAGCAGCCAGGCTGGAGACTCCAGCGACCCTCCCCTGAAGGGAGAGGGAGGCCCCCGCTGAGGACTAAGGCTGCCCCATACCCTGGGAGCTGTGCAAACAGCCAGGGAGGGCCAGCCAGCCCTGTGGGGGACAGAGCCGAGCCCACCCCGGGCTCTGCAGCACCACCAGGGTAGCCTGCTGCAGGGTGGGCTCGCTCCTGGGGGAGCCGTGGGCAAGCAGGCCCTACCTCGGGGGCTGGCACCACTGTGGGTCCCCCGGGTTTCACAGACCAGGTCCCACTCGGTCCCCCAGCACCAAGCAGACCTGGGACCTGCACAGCCTGGCTCATCTGAGGGTGACACCGGTAAGCTCTGCGAGGGCTCCAAGTGCTGAGGGGACCTAAACCGCAGCCATCGCAAGGAGGCTGACACCGTCGCAAGGAGGAACTCAAGGACGAGTCCGAAAACAGTGAAAGCACGGGGATTTTTTGCACTCAAGAGGGGAGTTTGCGCGGACTCACACGGCAGAGTCGCACCGCGAGGCCTGGGACTGCTACCTTTATGGGACTCTTAGACAAGGGGCGGGATTCAAGAATATTCCTGGAGAGAGGCGGAGGCTCTCAGGACTGTGGTACACCAGTGTTTACTCCAAACACGGGCATTCCCAGAACCGTCCTGGCGCCGGTGGGTGTGGGATTTGACTTTTTTTTTTTTTGAGACGATCTCAGCTCACTGCAACCTGTATCTCCCGGGGGTTCAAGCAATTCTCCTGCCTCCGCCTCCTGAGTAGCTGGGATTACCAGCATGTGCCACCATACCTGGCTAATTTCTGTAGAGACAAGATTTCACCACATTGGCCAGGCTGGGCTTGAACTTCTGACCTCAGGTGATCTGCCCACCTGAGCCTCCCAAGGTGCTGGGATTACAGGCCTGAGCCACTGTGCCCAGCGCAGGATTTAGGATGTTAAAGAGCGAATCGTGAGGTTCTAGGCGAAACCCAGGTCAGATCCGGTACCGGGTGGCTCAGTTGGTCTTAGCCAGCTTGGCTCACACCCTGGTTTTCAGGGTCTTACAGCCTGAAATCTGTTTCAACAGCTCCCTTTTGCTGGTCATGGGAAGCTGCTGCCTGGAATTTTCTAGCCTCCTGTGGCACCCTGGATGATTCCTGTCTCAGGAGATCTGAACTCCTGTTCCCACGGGGCAGACAGCAGGAAGCCAAGACACACACACTGTGGGCAGCAGAGAGAAATGAAGTGGCAGAGGGGAGAGAGACGGGAGGGGTGCCCCCCCAGCAGGGCCCGGGAGACTGTTCCGGACAGAAGGGGCAGCGTTGCGAAGTTGGCAGGTTCGGCCCGGGCTGGGGCAGATCAGGGAGGTGCGGTGAGGGGCAGGGAGGCAGGAAACAGTGTGCTAGGCCCCCGGGTCTTGAGAGGGGTAGGAGTTGAACTCAGTGCAACAAGAGGTCCAGGAAGGTTCCAGAAGGAGGCAGACAGGACCTAGCGCAGCAGCAAGGCTCCGGGAAGGTTCCAGGAGGCAGACAGTACCTAGCGCAGCAGCAAGGCTCCCACAGCGCCACCTGGGAAGGTTCCAGAAGGAAGCAGACAGGACCTAGCATAGCAGCAAGGCTCCGGGAAGGTTCTAGGAGGAGGCAGACAGGACCTAGCGCAGCGGCGAGGCTCCCACAGCGCTGCCCGGGAAGGTTCCAGAAGGAGGCAGACAGGACCTAGGTCAGCAATGAGGCTCCGGGAAGGTTCCAGAAGGAGGCAGACAGGACCTAGTGCAGCAGTGAGGCTCCCACAGCGCTGCCCGGGAAGGTTCCAGGAGGCAGACAGGACCTAGCGCAGCAGTGAGGCTACCACAGCGCTGCCCGGGAAGTTTCCAGAAGGAGGCAGACAGGACCTAGCGCAGCAGCGAGGCTCCCACAGCACCGCCTCATAAAGACTTTGCATTTATTAACTATTCTTATTTAAACTTCTGGAGAAGGTGGAGGCCAGAGGCAGGCAGCTGCCCCAGGTTGGGAGTCCCACTGGCAGCCCCCATGGGGCTCTGGAAGCCCCTCAGCTGAATGCAGAGCCAGGACCTCCTTTTCCTCATCTCAGTCTTTGTCAATTCTTCCAACGCCCCTCAAAAAAGCGAGTGGCGGTCTATGCCAGTCACGGTGGGAGCTCCCTGGCTTTGGGGGTTGGCTCAGTGTGGTCCAATCGGCACAAAGCCCTACTGTGGCCACGGCCACCCCAAGATGGGAGGGGCAGTGTGGGCAGAGGGGTGGAAATGGCCCCCACCTCAACCATCCCACAGCCCTGGATCAGCCATGCCTGAAGCCCCACACCCTGAGCTGCCCTGTTCTGGGAAGCAGTGAAGGTCCTGGGAGGTGGGCAGTGTGAGAAGAGGCTCCTGTTGGTTGTACCTGGAGCATCCAGAAGGCAGTAGGAGGGCTGTAGAACCCTCCTACAGGGCGTGAGGCAGGAGGAAAGGAAAAGCGGGGAGGAGGGAGGGAAGGCGGGGAGGGAAGGGGAGGTGAGAAAAGCCCTTGGAGGTGCTAGGAGGGCATCCGAAGCAGAATCCAGCACCTCCTCACCCCCACAGCCCCCACCTCTGCAGATCCCAAAGGCTTGGGGAGCCCCTCACAGTCACTGAATAAGCCCCAATGACCCCTGCCAGGGCCCCAGACCCAGAGTCCTGTTTGTGGGGCCACAGCCCAGCCTGCCCTTGCCAAGTAACTCTGAACTCGATTGAGACACTAGGAAGGATTCTGAATCCGTCTAGTGTGAACGGCCATGAGGCCAGGGTGAGGCGGCCCTTGCCGTGGTCACTAACTAGACGTTTCTGAGGAAGCAGCACACACATGGTGTAACCATCTATATGGGACTCACACAGGCAGGGACATCCGTGGAGACCAAGGTCAGTGCCGCACCACAGGGCCGGGGGGCGAGGATCTGTCTCTGGATCTGCTGCTTTAAAAGGTGTGTTCGGTTTCTGAGCACTGACTGGGGATCCACTTACGCTTTGCGAAGCTGGGCTGGGAGCCCCACCTTGCAGAAACTACTCGAAGCAGAACACCTCATCCCTCTGAGGAGCTCTGCAACTCGGGGGCCGTGCCCCACAGCACAGCGGGTGACTCATTGGTTTGAAAACTCTAAGGCAAAACACATTTTTGCTCTTTGCCCTTTTATTGGTAGTCTGCATAAATTCAGCTGTCTTCCAGAAGTCGGCATATAGCCAGGCGTTTCTCTCCACGGTGCCAGGAGGCCAGCCGTTCAGGACATGGCTGCAGCCCTCCGAGGGCCAGCCCAACCCAGCTCAGGCCCCGGTGGCTCCTGCTGGAAAAGCCCCTGCCTCAAGTGTCCCCTTGGTTCAGAAAAAGGCAGTGGCAGGCTGGACAGAGGCAGCTGCAGCCGGGCTGCTCATGTTAGCACAGCCTCCCTCAAATGAAACATTCTACCCACTTACCTGCTGGATGTTTGACCAGAGGAATCCAAAATTTAAACGTAAGCAGTGAGCCTGCCTTAAAGTGTTTCCAGCTCATTAGGAAACAAAGCAACCCATGAGATCAATACCTGGCTTCCGAGCTCTGCTTTTCTGAAGGGGTCACCAAAGGCCAGCAGGGAAGAGCAGCCAGGAGCTCTGAGACCTTGGAGGGGGCATTGAGCAGGCACCTGCACCAGCTAGGTGTTGGGGTGACTGCACCCCTTGAGTTGTGGGGCCTGGAAGGAGGCGGTATGTGCAGCTGGGTGTCTCCCGGTGACAGTGGCAATCAAGCATGGCTCACTGGGAGCTGTCCCCCTCGCACATGCCAGGCCCTGCTGAGACGTCAGGGCAATGACAGGGAAGCTTCGTCGGGCTCAGAGGAACAGATGGGCCCTGTTGGAGAGGCAGGGAGCCAAGGGCAGCCGTGGGGTCCCCAGCAAGGGAGGGCCTGGTTCTGCGGGAATCCCGACCCCGGCGTGAGGCCCTGGGCTGGACAAGCAGAGACAGGATGGCCCAAGGGTGGTCCACAGGTCCTGGCCCTCATCCCTTGCTGGGAGGATGCCCGGCTAGGCCTGGAGCAGTGCCAAGCCGTCCACCGAAGCCAGGGGCGGCTCCTGACGAGGACGCCTCCCATGTGTTTATTCAAGGTGTCACTTCCTTCTTGTTACAAGAGGAATGTGTTTCTTTTGGAAACTTGAGAAAACAGATTGGCAAAGGGAGGACAAGGCAAATGGACGGTGCTCCAGCCTCTCAGAATCACGGTGGGTGTTTATTCCACCACGTGACGGTTCATCTGCACATGGGCCATGCTGTTCACGCCCGTCGCTGTGCACCATCCATGTGGCCGGATACTCCACGCTCCCTGCACGCACACACGGCTCTGCGTAGCGCAGCCCACTCTGCAGACACTCGGTTATTTCCAGATTTTCACTCTTGTGAATAACACAGCAATGAACACCGTGCTGGCCTTGGGTCTTCCACCTGCCTAATATCTACCTGGGGACCCGTCCACCAACTCAGACCCTGTGGCTTGTTTGGGGCTGGTCCCACTCCAGCTCCAGGAGCGGGTGAGTCAGGCTGGGCTTGTCCGAGCCTCCCGCCCTCCTGGTCACAGAGATGGGGTTGGGATGGTTGCCAGGCCTGAGCTGAGCCCATCAGAGCCCTCCCAGGGCTTCTGGTAAGACCAGGGAAGGAGGCATCCTCTGTTACCGGAGCTTGCTGGCTCCGAGGGGGTCAACTCTGGCCCACCGTGGGGGAGAGCCACCCCAAAAAGCAGCAGGGCCCTAAGAGACCTGCGTGGACAGGACCTGAGTGGACATGTGGAGACGGCAGCCGGCCCTGGAGAGACACTGAGCGCGGCTCATCACCAGCGGAGCGCAGGAAAGTGCAGGGAAGAGTTACGCCCATTAAGATGGCTATTAACAAAAAACCCACGATCACGAAGGGGAGAGGCTGAAACCCTCGGGCGCTGCCGGCGAATGTAAAACGGTGCAGCTGCGATGGAAGCCAGTACGGCGGTTCCTCAAAAAATTAAAAATGGAATCCCCGTAGGATGCAGCAACCCGGCCTGGGTCTATCCCCGGAAGAACCGCGGGCCTAGAAAAGGTCTCTGTACCGTCTTCACCGCCGCGCCCTTCACAGTCCTCACCTGCGGGGATGAACGGTGCGCGAAACGTGTCCCCAGGACCCCTCCGAAGGACAAGGACGGGAATTCGGACCCAGCTGCCGGGGCCTGGGCCTCGGGTGGGGCTGGGCCTTCCTTGGGAGGCGCAGGGAAGAGGCCACCCCGCCCTCAGCCGGGGGCGCACCTGGCCCGGGCGGGACCCGCAGCCCCAGGACGCCGGGACCCGGCAATGAGACCCCAGGGCGCCGCGGGGGAAGCCTCCACCCAAGGGCCGGGCCGGGGCCGGGGCCGCAGGTGCGGGACGGGGAAACCCGCGACACGCGCTTCCTCCTCCTGGGTGGGGCGTGGCTGGGAAGGAAGCCCACCCGCTCGCGGAGCCCTCTCCGAGGGGCTTTGCGTGGCAGCCGCACCTGAGCCCGAGCGCGGCCCTGAGAGGCGGAGGTCATGGAGCTGAGACCCACGGCCCACGCGCGGACCCGGCGAAGCCGCGTTGTCGCGGAGATGGCTGGAGGCGGGGCGGGGCCCTGGGACCTGGACGGGGCGGGAGACCGGGACACGTAGGGGCGGGGGGCGCGGGGGCCCATCGGGGAGAGGTCGGGCCCGGCGGCGCGGGAAGCCCTGGGTTTGCCCGGGTTCCCGGTGAGTCTCGCCCTGGGTGCAAACTCAGCTTTGGCAAAAATCACGCCCGTGAAAGGAAAAGCCGAACCGTGCCGGCCCCATCCTCGGGGCCCCGCAGAGGGTCCCCGGCAGCCCCGGCCCGGACCCCGCCCTCTCGCTCCCGCGTGGGGCAGCCAGCCCGGCCCGCGCAGGGGGGTGGGGCCGGGAGGGGCCGAGTCTCCCCCGCGGGGGTCCTGGAGGCGGCGCGCGCTCCCTGCAGGCGCCCCCGGGGGCGCGTCTGTCCCAGGCCCGAGCAGGACACCCGCCCGCTCGTCGTCTGCGCGGCTGCCCCGGGCCCGCCGCCCCCGGCCGCTGTCGCGCGTTCCCAGACATTCTTTGCGCCCCGGGCTCCCGGCGTCCTGGGAAGCCGTCCCTGGCGGCGGTGGGAAGAGGTCGGGTGTCGGCTCCCACACGGCGGGACGGTCCCGCGGGCGCGGGCGATGCCATTTGTCACGCTGTGTTTTTGTAGGCAGAGCACCCAGGGGCTCGGTTCCCACACAGCCAGGGGCCTGAGGCCTGAGCGTGGGCTGCACCCACAGACCAGGGGAGCCTGGAGGGGGCGGCTCGGAGGGGCCCAGGTGCCCGGCAGGTGGAACCGGGAAAGATGCCACCATTCCTGCCACGTCACTGCCGGCTGCTGGGTCCTGAGGCAGTGGCATGGTCAGTGGCCTGTGTCAGCTGTGGTGTGTGGGCTGCAGGGGGTGGACGGGCCGAGGGACCCACTCTGACCTCAGGATAACGTGTTGGGCCAAGCCTGTCTCTGGCTGAAGACCTGACAACCCCCCATTCACAGCCACGGCCCAGCCGAGACCAGCACTGAGTGTCCCCGGGGCACGACTCACCACGTGAGGGCCAACGTGGCCAGCACTATTTCCAGCTGGGCACAGGGGCGGGATCCAGACTCAGTTTCCTCATCTGGGAGACCGCTGGATAGCACCTTCCCCAGAGGCGTCTGCGAGGCGCTCGCTCTGTGTCTGTGGAAGTGCTTGTTAGAGTCTCCCATCAACACACAAATGCCACTGCCTCTGCTACCACAGTCGCGTGACACAAACCACAGGAACAGGACCCGGACTTGGGAGGAGCGCACAGAACCCACGGGGCCGACCCTCTGCCCTCATGAGTCCACAAGGACTTAGCAGTGACCAAGGGTGTGCGGTCCCAGGGAGAGGCACTGGGACAAAGGGAGCCACGTGGCCCCCTTTAGGGCTGGAAGACAGGAAAGTCGAACTGTTTTCCCCAAAAGTGAGCAGCACGGCCACCTGCCTGGCCACACAGGTGCCCCACACCAGGAGAACTGACGTCAATGAGACTACAGAAGCCACCGGCCTTGCCACGATGCCCGCCTCTGCAGAACCACGGGCACAACCTGACCATTCTGGACAGGCCTGCACCTTGCTCCCCAGTGGAGGCGTCTGCTCCCATCTGCACACACAGGGTCAGTTGTCGTGGGGGCCTCCGATCACTGCTGCTACTTAGCAGCCAGGACAAGCTGGGGGTCTGCTCTCTGAGGACAGCCATGTTTTCAGCCCAGGGGGATAATTCCTCCCCTCTCCACAGTCTTGGCCTGGTGTCCTTGCCCAGCCACCCCTCCAGGAACCTGCTCCCACTAGCTGGGCAGTCCAAGTGAAGAGAGAGCCCCTTGTCTCCACCTGAAGTCCCAGGGAAGATGCTTATGGGCAGGGATGGAGTCACTCACAGTAGTGGAGCTGGGTGTGGATATGCTGATTGGCCAGGCTGGGGTGCCACCCATCCCTTGAGAGGAGGAGGCGGGGTCTACCTGAGTGAGAAATCAGGGTGTTGGGACTCACAGGAGGGGTGTGGAGCCAGGGTGGGCCACTGTTACTCCCACTCCCCAGACAAGGACCCTGAGGGACAGGAGGTTAGGGGGGCAGAGCCCAGTGCTGGCCGGGGTCACATGTGACTCACCCCTGAGCTGCCTCCTGTACCCTCAGGAGGCAGGAGGAGGAGGCTCTGGGCCTGGAGGAGGCCTCCTGGTTTCTGGGACCCCTCAGCCAAGGCAAGGCTGTGTAGGTGGGAGGAGGGACCTCAGCGAGGGGAGGAAGCCCAGCTGGTGCCCTGGAGCACTGAGGGCCGGCACAGTGCTGGGCCAGGGATGGATCTATCAGCAGCAGGGAAGAGGGTCAGGCCGAGGGAATATTGGGAGGCCAGAGCCAGTGGGAAGCCGCATCCCTGTACCTCACAGCTCCTCCCCAGGCCAGCCAGCCCAGGAGTCTCCCAGGCCCCCGTGAGCCTGGCCACACACCCCTGGGAGTAGCAGGAAGGTGTGGAAAACAGAAAGCCATAGCCAACGCCCTGCACCAGCAGAGGTCTGGTGACCTCGGACACACAGGGCACTGAAAGCATGGACTGGACGGATGAGTGGCCAGCTAGGCCCAGGACAACCCAGACCCGCTGCTCTTTGGGTCTGATCCCTCTCCCTGGGACTTCAGGGTGAGCAAGAGCCCAGAGGCCCTCCCTCCACTGGGATTGCCAGGCAGTGGGGCCATGGCCCTGGGGCTGGCTGGGCCACAAGTGAGGCCAGTAGGGGACCTGTAAAGTGAGCAGGACAAGAAAGGGAGTCTTCCCCCATGGAACGGGGATGGCGATAAGGATGCTAATGTGTGCAAAAGCTCTCCATAAACAGTAAGCACTGAGTGTGCAGAAATCATTTCATTTTTATCATCGCGTGTCCTGCTGTGCTAATCATCCGACTCCACGCTGAGACTGTGCCTTTCTCATCTCAGGTAGGGCGGCCCCGCCCGGATCACAACCCAGTGAGCACGGTGGGTGTGCAAGAGACCCCTGCTCACTGCAGTCCTGCCAGCAAACCGTGTCCCCCGCAGGGTGCACGTGATGTCTTGGCCAATGACACAAGGTAGTGATTCCTCAGCACTGGGTTTCCAAGGGCACAGGGAGGCCAAGGCCAGGCGAGCATCCATCCCTGCCCAGTAGGATCCCTGCAGCCACAGTGGAACCTGTCGGAGACCTGGGGCCAGGCCACCCAAATGCCGTGAGGTGGGAACAATGACAGAAGTGTCAGCACAGCACTTAATAAGAGGCAACTGCTGTCCGCAGACGTCATAAACAAAGCTAGCGTCTTACTGTGTACCCACCACATGACAAAACACGACAGGACACAATCATGCAGAGCGTCTCTCCCAGGGCCTCGGGAGGGGGCATAGTTCATTTCACCCACGCCCCCCCACCCTGCCTGGCACCCCATGAAAGGGGGCAGAAGGCCATGTGTAAGTAGCCAGAGGCCTTTCCTCGCCTCCCCCACCACCCCCAGGCCCCAGTGGGGAGCCCTCCCAGCACCAGGGATCTTGCACACACACACAGGGCTTCTATTTCTCACAGATCATGGAACTTGGTTCCCTTCCCATCACTCCCACTGGAAGCAGAAAGTGCTGAGTAAAACACACACAGTGTTTTCTCAGACACACGAGTGAGCTGGCAGGTGAGAAATGAAGCTCAGAAGCTGCAGCTGGGGCGTGGGTGGGAACCTGGAGGGCGGAGGGGAGCTCTGGGCTGGCTGGGCTTGAGAGGGCATTTACTGGATTACAAACGTGAACCTGAGCTTGGCCTGGAGGCCCGGGTGGAAGAGGGTGCGGCTCAGGGCCGACTGAAGAAGGGCAGTCTGGTGGGAGACCCTGCCCACGTAAAGGACCACATGACGGGGGGCTGGAGCAGCATTCTCTGGTCCTCGCCACTGGGACACTCTCTCTGATTTGGGCACTGAGTGGAGGAGAAACCCTCTCCCTAAAGATCTGTGACCACAAGCTGGCATTCATAAGGTCGGCCCCCAAAAGTCACACTACCTGGGGGTCCAAGGTGCAGGATTTAGCGCAAGTTGGTTTCAGACTGGTCAGGACTGCTGCAAACACAAGTCCTCCATGGGAGAAACCAGGTCAACCCTGACCTCAAGGCATTGCTGCAGACACACGGAGCCACAGCAGAAACCCACAAAGCACACCAGGACGCAAGGCACACCCGCAGGTGGCAGAGCATGGCTCACAGATCCTGCCGCCGTGGGATTTCCAGGGCAGAGGAGGCGGCTTAGACGCGCTTAAGTAAGTAAAAAGGGGATTTAAAATAATGAATATAGAGCATGTGAATATAAAAAGGTAACAAAGCCAAATTGAAAAAGGCCAAATAGAATTTCTAGAAATGAAAACCAAACAGGCCGGGCACAGTGGCTCACAACTGTAATCCCAGCAGTTTGGAAGACAGAGATAGGGGGATCACTTGAGGCTAGGAGCTGGAGACTCGCCTGGCCAACATGGTGAAAGCCCATCTGTACAAAACGTACAAAACTTAGCTTGTCATGGTGGTACATACTTGTAGTCCCAGCTATTCAGGAGGCTGGGGTGGGAGGATTGCTTGAGCCCAAGAGGTTGAGGTTGCAGTGAGCTGAGATGGCACCAGTGCCCTCTAGCCTAGGTGAGAGTGAGAACCTGTCTCAAAATAAATAAATAAAAATAAATGGATTAAAAGTAGACAAATGAAATTGAAAAAAGAATTCAGTAATAGTAACACTTTGAAAAAACACTTGATAGATTTAGCTGCCGTTAGATATAATTAAAGAAAGAAGTAGTGAAATGGAAGATTAACCTGAAGAAATTATCTCTAATATAACGCAGAGAAACAAAAATGTGGACACTGTGAAGAGCACATGTTTCATAGAAAATAAAATGGCAAATACGTATAGTTCAGCTGTGTAAAGCAGACGATATAAAACAGCACACGAGCTGTCTCCCGGGGCCAAGACAGCAAAGATAGAACACAACACACAGAGCACACAGCACACAGTACACAGCACACAGCACACAGAGCACACAGAGCACACAGCACACAGAGCACACAGCACACAGAGCACACAGAGCACACAGCACACAGAGCACACAGCACACAGAGCACACAGAGCACACAGTACACAGCACACAGCACACAGAGCACAGAGCACACAGCACACAGAGCACACAGCACACAGAGCACACACAGCACACAGCACACAGAGCACACAGCACACAGAGCACACAGCACACAGAGCACACACAGCACACAGCACACAGAGCACACAGAGCACACAGCACACAGAGCACACAGAGCACACAGCACACAGAGCACACACAGCACACAGAGCACACAGCACACAGAGCACACAGTACACAGCACACAGAGCACAGAGCACACAGCACACAGAGCACACAGCACACAGAGCACACAGAGCACACAGCACACAGAGCACAGAGCACACAGCACACAGAGCACACAGCACACAGAGCACACAGAGCACACAGCACACAGAGCACACAGCGCACACAGCACACAGAGCACACAGCACACAGAGCACACAGCACACAGAGCACACAGAGCACACAGTACACAGCACACAGCACACAGAGCACAGAGCACACAGCACACAGAGCACACAGCACACAGAGCACACACAGCACACAGCACACAGAGCACACAGCACACAGAGCACACAGCACACACAGCACACAGCACACAGAGCACACAGCACACAGAGCACACAGAGCACACAGCACACAGAGCACACAGCACACAGAGCACACAGAGCACACAGAGCACACACAGCACACAGAGCACACAGCACACAGAGCACACAGAGCACACAGCACACAGAGCACACAGAGCACACAGAGCACACAGCACACAGAGCACACAGTACACAGCACACAGAGCACACAGCACACAGAGCACACACAGCACACAGAGCACACAGCACACAGAGCACACACAGAGCACACAGCACACAGAGCACACAGCACACAGAGCACACAGAGCACACAGAGCACACAGCACACAGAGCACACAGCACACAGCACACAGAGCACACAGCACACAGAGCACACAGAGCACACAGCACACAGAGCACACACAGCACACAGCACACAGAGCACACAGCACACAGAGCACACACAGCACACAGAGCACACAGAGCACACAGCACACAGAGCACACAGAGCACACAGCACACAGAGCACACAGCACACAGAGCACACAGAGCACACACAGCACACAGAGCACACAGCACACAGAGCACACAGAGCACACAGCACACAGAGCACACACAGCACACAGCACACAGAGCACACAGCACACAGAGCACACAGCACACAGAGCACACACAGCACACAGCACACAGAGCACACAGAGCACACAGCACACAGAGCACACAGAGCACACAGCACACAGAGCACACAGCACACAGAGCACACAGAGCACACAGCACACAGAGCACACAGTACACAGCACACAGAGCACACAGCACACAGAGCACACACAGAGCACACAGCACACAGAGCACACAGCACACAGAGCACACAGAGCACACAGAGCACACAGCACACAGAGCACACAGCACACAGAGCACACAGAGCACACAGCACACAGAGCACACAGCACACAGAGCACACAGAGCACACACAGCACACAGAGCACACAGCACACAGAGCACACAGTACACAGCACACAGAGCACACAGCACACAGAGCACACACAGCACACAGAGCACACAGAGCACACAGCACACAGAGCACACAGAGCACACAGCACACAGAGCACACAGAGCACACAGCACACAGAGCACACAGAGCACACAGAGCACACACAGCACACAGAGCACACAGCACACAGAGCACACAGTACACAGCACACAGAGCACACAGCACACAGAGCACACACAGCACACAGAGCACACACAGAGCACACAGCACACAGAGCACACAGCACACAGAGCACACAGAGCACACAGAGCACAGAGCACACAGCACACAGAGCACACAGCACACAGAGCACACAGAGCACACAGCACACAGAGCACACAGAGCACACAGAGCACACAGCACACAGAGCACACAGAGCACACAGAGCACACAGAGCACACACAGCACACAGCACACAGAGCACACAGCACACAGAGCACACAGCACACAGCACACAGAGCACACAGCACACAGAGCACACAGAGCACACAGCACACAGAGCACACAGAGCACACAGAGCACACAGCACACAGAGCACACAGAGCACACAGAGCACACACAGCACACAGCACACAGAGCACACAGAGCACACAGCACACAGAGCACACAGCACACAGAGCACACAGAGCACACACAGCACACAGCACACAGAGCACACAGAGCACACAGTACACAGCACACAGCACACAGAGCACACAGTACACAGCACACAGCACACAGAGCACACAGCACACAGCACACAGAGCACACAGCACACAGAGCACACAGTACACAGCACACAGCACACAGAGCACACAGCACACAGCACACAGAGCACGTGGAGCGGAGGCGGCTGACTGGTGACCGGGGGGATCAGTGGGCAGCGAAATGACCAGGCAGGCAGGATGGGCAGGACGAGTAACTTTCACACTCATTTAGGGGAAGGAAGGAAGGTGCCGTGATTTATTCAAAGAGAGCAAGAAAGGGGGTTCAAAAGGGAAGAGGGAAGGTGAGGTGAACATACAGTATGAAACAGACACATTATAGAGGAATCAGCAGTGCCGAAAGTTGATTATTTGAAAATGTTTGATAAAATTGACAAAATTCTGGTAATCCCATTGAAGGCAAAGAAGAGTACAAATAAATAATACAAAGAATGAGAACAGAAGCCAACCAGACACTCCGGCAATTACCAAGAAGATATTAGCAATTCATGCTAATGTGTTTAAAAGCTTGGGTGAACTGGACACAATTCTGGAAAAACAAAACTTAACAAAAGTAAAATGAAAAGAAATAACAAGTAGTCCTATAACCGTTAATTAAATTGGATTTGAGAATAAAAATCTTTCAAAGAAAACCAGGCCCAGATTGTTTTGCTGGTAAATTTTATTGACATGCAAAAAGCAATAGTTTTAATCTAAAAAAATTATTTTAGAGTAGGCAAAAAGGATATGTACATTCAAAACCTATATCAGGCCGGGTGCAGTGGCTCATGCCTGTAATCCCAGCACTTTGGGAAGCTGAGGTCAGGGACCAGCCTGACTAACATGGAGAAACCCTGTCTGTACTAAAAACTTAGCTGGGCATGGTGGCACCTGCCTGTAGTCCCAGCTACCTGGGAGGTTGAGGCAGGAGAATTGTTTGAACCCAGGAGGCGGAGGTTGCAGTGAGCCGAGATCGCCCCACTGCACTTCAGCCTGAGCAACAGAGTGAGACTCCATCTCAAAACAATCAGTAAAAACAAAACCTGTATCGTGTCATATCTTAGTGGTGAATTCTCGGAAGCATTCCCCCTTTTTTATTCTCATTTGATTTCTTTTCTTTTTTCCTTCAAATTTTATTTGAAGTTCCAGGGTGCATGTGCAGAATGTGCAGGTTTATTACACAGGTAAATGTGTGCCACCGTGGTTTGCTGCACCCCTCAACCCATCACCCAGGCAATACGCCCGGCATGCATTAGCTGTTCTTCCTGGCGCTCTGTCTCCCTTCGGCCCACCGTCAACAGGCCCCGTGTGTGTTGTTCCCCCGATGTGTCCACGTGTCTCATCATTCAGCTCCCACATAGAAGTGAGAACATGTGGTGCTTGGTTTTCTGTTCCTGCACTAGTTTGCTGAGGATAACGGCTTCCAGCTTCATCCCTGTCCCTGCAAAGGACGTGATCTTATTTCTTCTTACGGCTGCATAGTATTCCATGGTGTCTATGGATGGCGTTTTCCTCATCCAGTCTATTATTGACGGGCGGTTAAGTTTATTCTTTGCTGTTGTGAATAGTGCTGGGTCAATTGGTATTTCTGCCTCTGAGTCTTCAAGGAATCGCCGCACTGTCTTCCACGATGGTTGAACAAATTTACACCCCACCAACAGTGTAGAAGCGTTCCTTTTCCTCCACAACCTCACCAGCATCTGCTGTTTTTGACCTTTAGTAATCGCCATTCTGACTGGTGTGAGATGGTATCTCATCGTGGTTTTGATTTGCATTTCTCTAATGATCAGCGATATTGAGCTTTTTTTATATGTTTCTTGGCCACACGTATGTCTTTTTTTGAGAAGTGTCTGTTCATGTCCTTTGCCCACTGTTTAATAGGGTTGTTTCAGTAAATTTGTGTAAGTTCCTTTTAGACTCTGGATATCAGACACTTGTCAGATGGAAAGATTGCAGATTTCTCTCCCATTCTGTAGGGTGGGTTTTCACCCTAATGATAGTTTCTTTTGCAGAATCTCTTTACTTAGTTCCCATTTGTCAATTTTTTCTTTTGTTGCAATTTCTTTTGGCACTTTGATCATGAAATCTTTGCCCATGCCCGTCCTGAATGGCATTGCCTAGATTTTCTTCTAGGGTTTTTATGGTTTTGGGTTTTACATGTAAGCGTTTAATCCGTTTCGAGTTCATTTTTGTCTATGGTGTAAGGAAGGGATCCAGTTTCAATTTTCAGTGTATGGCTAACCAGTTAACCGTTTGTTAAATAGGGACTCTTTTCCCCATTGGAAGCATTCCCCTTAAGGTCAGGAGCAAGGCTGGGTGCCCACCGTCATTCTGGTCCACATTCTACAAGGCCTAGGAAAGGGTCACAGGAAAGACAAGAAAAAGAAATGAAAGGGGCTTAAAAAGATGGAATGTCCATTTCCACCTGCAAGTGTCGACACATCAGGGCTGGGATTGGGGGCTCCACCCTCTGTATCCTGTTGTGCAGCCGTTCTCAATATGTGGCTGCTAACTCCTAGTCTAGGATGGCTGCCCATGTGCCAGCCATCATGCCTGTCTTCCAGCCAACTATAGAGAGGTAAATGAAAAGGAAATATGCCTTCTCCCTGTTAGGACATTACCAGACAGGCCTGCTGACCACTTCCACTTCCATCCCGCTAGCCAGAGTATAATTGCATTTTCAGAATTGGAATTCATTGATTCTGGATGGCCACAAATGGAGGATGAGACTGGGGACCATTAGCCTGGGGACAAACACTCGGAACTGAGGGGAATGCCCAGGCAGGAGACAGACTGGTGGCCAAGCCCAGACCTGAGGTCCTCCCTCCCTAAGGGAGCTGTGCTGGGCGGCCATCATCCGCCTTCGCCCACAGCCTGCGTAGGCTCCGGCCCTCAGAGGCAAGGTAGGAGGCTGGGGAAGCCCCAGTCCCTGATGGTGCCTGGCACAGCGTGAGGGGTGCAGGAGCACTGGCCGGGATGAGGCCACCGTGTGACCTTGTGTCCCACGTCACTGGGAGAGACGCGGGAGCAGTGCTTTTGCCTCGCGGAGCTGTGTATTGGCAGGGAAGGCTTTTAGAAAATGTGCAGAGCACAGCTGGATTTTCTTATTATTACATTTCAGCAGGCATATTTTTAGCTCAAGGGCTCAGGAGAGACCTGACTCTGCAGCCCCAAAGCCCCGAAGGTGCCATCACAGCCTGGATGCCAGCTGCACAGGCCCCACTCGGTCCAGGCAGCCACCTTCGGGAGGGTCAAGGTCAAGGTCTTGCAAGGGGTTGAGGCCACACACTCCCCGTTAGGGGCTTCGTGCGACTGCAAGGTTTTCCCTGCTGGGCACAGGGACTCCTGGGCTGCACGGAGGCTCTGCATTTAAGCCGTGAGGATGTGGGGGCTACACTTGCTGCAGAGAGAAACAGGTGCCACGTAGGGGACGTGGCACTGGAGTCCAGCCTGTGCTGTGGCTGGGTGACAGCCAGTAGGTTGTCAGGGCCTCAGGAGTGGACATGGTCACTCCCGCAGGGGAGAGGACTGCGTGAGCCGTGCCCACACGAGGCACCCATATTTCCTGAACACCTGTCAGGCAGTCTCAGACAGATGGAAAGGGCAGACAAGACAGCATCTTCAGAGGGAGCGGGAGGGGCGGCCACCCGGCGGCCACACTGGGCCTTGGCTTTCTTTGAGTTTCGTACAAGAATCCTCTGACCCCATGCAGGTCCAGCCCAGGCAGGGCCTCTGTAATGGTGGAGCCGGGAGGATTCTCCTCAAGGTCCTTTGTAAGGAGGGAGTGGCCAGAGGACTGGAGGCTGCTTTGCTGAGGATGGGGCCTGCATGATAAACAGGCAGCTCTCGGAGGAAACGTGAGGCTCCATCCACCAGACCCCCCATGCCACTGCGTCTAATGTCCGTCCTGCAGCTGGGGGAGGGGTAGCGAACACTCTTCCCATCACAACCTGGGGACCAGGCGGCGAGGGGGTGCTCCTGGCTGGCTGCCGAGACAGCAGGTCCTTCTGGCTGGGCATTGGGCTGAGGACGCAGCAGGGTGGCTGGGCATTCAGGTCAAGTCAAACCAATCAGATGTGCAGAGACTCTCGGGACAGACTCAGGGTCAGATGGACACAGGGACAGGAGGACTGAGCTGGGCCCACCCAGGCAGAGTCCCGGGCGGAGGGATCAGCTCCTACGATGGAGCAGGTGGGGGGAGTGCCCCCTCCCTGACTCGTGGGTCCTGAGTCCTCAGGGGCCATGAGATCCCTGGGCAGTGTGGCCCTGGCTTTCGGGACTTGGGGCCTCCCCAGGCATGTACACCAGAATCCCCTGGGCACCATCAACAACGGGTCCCCCACCCCCAGCAGGGTGTGCGGATGAGGAGAGGGGCTCAGACAGGGCCTTTGCTGAAATCCCAGGGGTTAAGATTCGCTTGTAGATAAAAAAATCCCCATTCTAGGAACCTACCTGGGGTCCTTATCCATTAAGATATGTGCCCCCAATACTGTGTCAACACCTCACCTCATCTTTGGGGAGGGTCCTTGCCCCCTGAGGAGAGGAAAAGAGTTGGGCCGGGTGGGTCAGAGACCCCTGTACTCCTAGGTGCCCCCCAGCCTACACTCAGCGCTGGGTCCTGACCCTGTCTCTCCAGGCAGCTGGCTGCATCCCCTCTGTGAAGGATGTGACCCCCAAGCAAGTCTCTGCTCCCCAAAGGCTCTGGAAGCCCCTGTGCTGGGGCTGTGCAGGCTCCAGGTTTGGGCTGACATGAGTGCACGTTTCCTGTGGCTGCTGCAACAGCATATCACATGCTGGGTGGCCGGAAGACAGACGTGCCCTCCCGGAGGCCTGGGAGCCATGGGGTCCTGCGGAGGGGCCATCTGCCTCTTCTGGCTTCTGGAGGTGCCTGGGGCTCCTCAGCTTGTGGCCACGCCATCCGCATTCCTGCCTCTTGGTCTCTCATAAGACGCTTGTCATTGGATCTAGGGTACCCTTATCCCAAGATCCATAACAGGCCAGTGTGGTGGCTCATGCCTGTAATCCCAGGACTTTGGAAGGCTGAGGCGGGTGGATCACCTGGGGTCAGGAGTTCGAGACCAGCCTGGCCAACATGGTGAAACCCTGTCTCTACTAAAAATACAAAAGGTAGTCAGGCGTGGTGGTATATGCCTGTAATCCCAGCTATTTGGGAGGCTGAGGCAGGAGAATCACTTGAACCTGGGAGGCAGAGGTTGTAGCGAGCTGAGGTTGCACCACTGCTCTCCAGCCTGGGCCACAGAGTGAAACTCCATCTCAAAAAAAAAAAAATCCTTAACATAATTACATCTGCAAAGATCCGATTTCCAGGTAAGCCGCATTCACAGGTTCCAGGTTACAATGTGGGCATCTTGAGGGGTCACCATTCAACCCACTCCAGAGGGGTCCATTGAGGGAGATCCTCTGTGGGGCTGTGGTCTGTGCAGGGTGGAGACAGTCCTGGGGTGTGGAGGCCACAGGGGCTTCACTCAGGGCTGAACCTTGCCCCCTCCCCAAGCCCAGCTGAAGTTCAACAAGCCTGGAGCTCCCTCAGGGGGCTCAGTGGCCTCCTAGATGTCTCATCTCACACCTCCCACCAGAGCTGGCCATGCCTAGGGACTCTGACCATGGACCCCAGACAGCTTTGCTCCCTTTCGGCTGGTGACAGGGTGGCCAGGCCCAGGATGTGGAGGGAGAAAGGCCCTGGCCTCTCCGAGGTGCAGCCAGCAGCCTCCCTGCTCTTCAGCAGCTCTGCTCAGCTATGCTCCAGGGCTGCTCTGATTCCCAGCGTCCACAGCCAATCAGCACAGGTCCTGGCGCCTCTGCCTGCTGCCCGCTAGGTTCGGCCGGGCTGGGTCTGGTCCCTGTTGGAGGATGTAGTTGTCATCCTTCAAGAACAAGCCTGCGGGGAGCCCCTTATCTCCAAGCATGACCCTGCGTCGAGGCCTCCCCTCCCCCTCCTGAGAGAGCGGAGCAGAGGGGCCATGGCTTCCCGGCCTCCACTCAATCCACCACCACAGGGTCTTGTTCGGGGCTAATGAGACGCTGGGGAAAGCGGAAGGTGCCAGGTGGGACAGCTCAGAAGATGGAACTAACGAGACCTAGTTTCTGGACAAAGGTGGCATTGAGGGCGTCCTCTCGGCCTCAGCCCCCCATTTCTCCACAGGCCCCTCTGACCACAGATGGTTCCCCGACCTGTCCCAGCGAAGGGTCCTGAAGCCCCAGCTTCACCGGGCAGAGGCCCCCCCCAACCCGGGTTTAGCAGGTGCCTCCTGGCCTGCCCCACCCCCTGCATCTGGTCACCTTACCCCAACAGGTGCCATTTTGACTAAGAAAACCAGACACCACAGGAGCTCAGGCTGGCGTCTGAAGTCCTGGTTCCCAGGGGCCACAGAACCCCAGCCTGGCTTCACACCGGTACCCACTTCACGGCACATCAGCTTCCTGGGCCTTTGTCTTCCTCATAAATTGGCAGTAGCTAATCAGCGGTGGATTTCTGCGGGTTTGGCAGCTGCTGCTCCATTTGAAACAGCTTAAATGAGCTAAGAGCCAACTCAGTGGGTAAAATTATAATCAGTGTACAAACAAATCCCACTTTCATTTAGTACATAAAGCATGGGTGGCTCCGAGCTCACTGGATTCAAGTTGTCGTGAAGCCGGCAAAGCCACTTCCGAATTTCAAAGGGCAGTCCCCAAGGGGTATTGCTGAAATCTCGGCCTCTCCCAGAATGTTCATTTCCCACTTCCAGCAACAGCTGTGTCTCTAGTTTTGATGTGTGAATTGCTGAAACTTTTCAGAGAGTTGCTTCTCCTATGCCAGCGTGCGTGTGAGTCACTGAGTCCCGGGAAGGGGCAGAATCAGATTCTGGCTGGTGGGGGGAACCTGTGTTTCTGAGCATCTAGCAGGGGTGCTGGTGCAGACACAGCATGCCCAGGGACGAGCTCTCCGACCCTGGAAGCGCCTCCTGTCCTATTCCTTACGGTTTAGAGAGAGGAAGAGGGAGTCCTGAGGGGGGTGGGGTGTCTGCAGACCAGGGGCAGCTTCGAGGGTCTTGGGGTGCAGAGCCATTCCCCGGGGACCTGCAGACCTACTGGGGGAGCCTGGCCTGCAGGGGGGTCCCGGGGGAGGCGACTCGGCAGGGCCAGGAAACCACTGTGTCTGTTAGCACAATCCCCGCTCAGTGCAGAGAACACGGGAAATCCATCGAGACAAAACGAAGCCAGCAACACTCTCATTCACTTAAAAGTGGATGACTTATTTGAAATTGTCTGTAAGGCAGACATATCTGAGATCCCAGATGGGGGTTGGGCGTACCCAAGTGAAGAGGGGGCTGACCCCAGACTTCTCACAGACAGGAAAATAGCCATTCCCCTAAAACTCCTGGGACCGGGCCCCCGACACAGGCTCCCCACAGACAGGAAAATAGCTTTTCCCCTAAACCCCTGGGCCCCAGGCTCCCAACATGTAGGCTCCTCGGTACCGTCTAACGTTTGCAAGGAGCTCACTTGAGCACAGGAGCAAGAACTCAAGAATCTGGGGCTCCTGAAGGTTGTGGTGCATGAGAAGGTTTCTCCCACCTCAAACCGAACAGCCTCAGAGGATGGGGTCAGAGGCCGGGGGCCAGGGGTCGGGGTCTCTGTGGAACCTGAAGGAATGGAGAGAGGGAGGGAGAGAGGCACCTGCGCCCTTCCCAGCAGGCGGGGCTCCAGCCCTGTGACCCACCTGTGCCCTCGGCCCCAGCCCCTCCCCGGAGCTCCCCCACAGCTTACAGGGCACACAGTTACCGTCCCACCCAGCAGGAGCCAGAGCAGAGAAGCAGAAATCCTCCCTTTGTTAATCATTTTCCACCAGAACTTTGTTTTGGCTTGGAAAGTAGGCCACGGCCAAGCTGTGGGGAACGGGGAGGGCCCTGGACCCCAACGCGGCCGCTCTGAGCTCAGGAACTCAGCGTTTTATTTTCTGACTCAAATACGTATTTATAGCAGAAGAGAGACGGTCCAAGGACAGGCTCCCTCCGGCTGGGAGCTGAGCGACCTGGCGGTTGTGCACACAGCTCTGGGGGAATGTCGCCTCACTGTCTGTCCTTGCCCCAGGTCCCTGCAATGACAGACAGGGCTGGCTTTCTCCCCAGTGAGAGTTGTCAGAAGAAAAATGGAGACACTGGTGCTAAAACCCTGGCAACAGGCCGGAGGTGGGTGTGAAGGGGCTTCTTGCACGTGAATGCCTGATAACGAGAATGGAAAGGCTGTGAAATCCGCAACCTTGCACTGAAGCCGGGAAATTGCTCTGGAGAACCCCAAGGTGCCTGGCGGCGCTGTCCCATCGCACCTGGAGCCTCCCTTGCTCCTGGTCCTGGGGAAGAGGGCACCGGCCTGAAAGGACACAAACCAAACTGCAGGGAAACTGGCCAGGCAGGCAGGAGCGGGGCTGGGCGGGGAGGACACGGCTCCTGTGCCGGGCATGATGGCTGGTATGGACCCCACCTTTGGAACACGTGGGGCCAGGCCGAGGGGGTTCCGCCACGTGTTCTGGGTAGAGCACCAGCCTCAGTCACCGTGTGTCCCTCCACACCCCGAGTCCTAGCAAACCAACACAGTGCAGGAGGACACCTGCACCCAGGGTGACAGGCATGGGTGGCAGATGGGCCCCATGTGTCCTGGAGCCTGGGGCCCAGCACACGAGGTCTCAGCTCCTCCCCACCCTGGGTTCTGAGCCAGTTGCAGACAGAGAACAGAGAGGGCGCCTGGCTCCAGCTGGCCAGTGTCCCCCTGTGTCCAGACATGGCCCCTGGTGAGACTGGGGGTGGCTCTGGGCACCAATCTCGTGTGTGGGGCCCACCCCCGCCTGCTCTTCAGTCATTGTCTGGGGTGCTTTGTTCTCCCAAAGGCCCCACACCCACCGTCTTTGAGCCCTCATGCCCTGAGTATGCAGGGCAGCCCCAGGGGCCTGTGGTGATGCAGCCACACCTCCCAGCCCTGCTCAGAGCCAGGGGTGGCCTTCAGGATGGGCTAGCCCCAGCCTCCTGGAGGGCTGCCCCCAACATGCTTCAGCCCCTCTCGCCAGGCCCCAGAAGCAGCTCTCAGGACTATGTACCACCAAGGCCAGTGGTTCCAAAGGAAATGGGGCCTGAATTTATAGGAGCCTAGAATTTCTCCAGGGCAGAAGGTGGAATAAATGCAGGTGACTGTCAGTGTCGGACTGGATTGTCAGTGGCAGAGCTGACACGGGTTCCCTCCCTGCGTCCTGGCCATGGACCCTTGGGGCTTGCGTGGAGTGGCCAGCCCGCCCATCCCCCTCTCGGGTGACTTATTCTGGTTTGCACAGAGGCCAATGGTGAGGTCCTGGCGGAAGCCCTGGGTCGCTCCTCAGATCCCTGCAGGCGTCTCTGGAGTCCGCCGGCCCTGTCTGCCGGCACAGCTGCTCTTTGTTCTTCGCAGATAAAGCTCCTGGCGCCGGTTCCATGCTCCTAGGGTTTATTAGTCATTTAAGTCCTTTAAAGTAAAAATCTCTGTCTCTCTCCCTTTGTCCCTCTCTCTCTCATTATCAACTTTCCTGCTCTCAGAAGCCCTTTTGATCTGGTGCCTTGAGACACTCTCTCACTTAGAGACAAGCTCCCCTGCTTCTCTTTTGGACCCCTCCTCCCCGTCTGTCCTCTCCCACGGGGCCTGCTGTGGACCCGCTGACCCTGCCCCGGCCTCCAGGCCTCGTGTAGTCACCACTTTACATTTTTCCATTTTGAGTCCCGGGAAGATTTATCACCTTCTCCTCAAATTCCCGAGTTCACCACCAGAAACCAAAGTTTCCATCTAGTTTGCGGTCTGTGACCTCGAGACCTGGAGGCTCCAGCACCCAAAAGACATGGAAGCTTTGAGACCTCACGGCCACCGCGAGGGACGTCTGTGTTCCCAGGGTGCGAGGGGCACTTGACTGGCATGGTGGGGACACGGGGTCATGCCCACCGTGCTTGTTCTGCTGATGCCACAAGCCTCCAAGGACTCACTGCCCTGTGTGTGCAGGGCTCGGTGAGGGCAGAGGAGAGTTTAGCTGCAGCAATGGGCGGCCGACAGCTCGGTGCCCACAGCCCCGTTCGGGAGCTGGCTCTGTTTTCCTGTCTGAGCAGTGCTTCACAGTGGGATTTGCAGCAGCCAAAGTTCTTGGCTAAGAGGCTTGTGTCTTAGGAAGTGTTGGGTTCCACACTTATTTTTAGCTTCAGGAATGTGACGCTTGATAGTATTTGGGTTTTTAAGAGGGGCCAACTTTAGATGAGAACTATAGCCCTTGACCCCGGGCCAGTCCTGGAGCACTCTCGTCTAAAAGCAAAGGTGACAGCTCCATGCTGGAGGAGGCGAGCTGTGCTGCTCTGACCTGCCACGGCGGGAGCCACAGTCTCTCATCCTCTCACGCTTGCTGGGAGCCTGAGCTCCACGGGGATGCGGGTGGGTGCCTGGCCAGCCCAGGGTGAGGAGGATGTGCATTCCGGGGTGCATGGACAGTGGAGGTGGGAGGGCTTGCTGGGAATTAGAGGAGGTGCAAGATAAAGACAGGGGTCGGGAAAGGCTCCAGACTCTGGCCTGAGCTGCAGGAGGGCAGGCTGGCATCAGCTGAGTCCCGAGCCCGTGGGAGACGGCCTTGACATATGGGTCGGGGGGCTCAGGGTGCCTCTAACAGTCCAACAGCAACGCAGTGGCTCCCAGGACATGGGCGTCTGAGCAACTGCTCCAGGCTGCCAGCAGTCCTGCTCCTCTTGCCTCAGGGCCTGGCCTCCTCTGCCTTGATGTCCCCACCACCAGAAACCCCAGGACCACATTCAGAGAGCAGAGCTTTGGGAGAGGAGAGAGTGTGAAAGGGTCAACTCAACCACTGGGTCCTCAGGGGCCCTCCGGTCATGCCCATCATTGTGGGGGCAGCCCTGCCCTGCCTTCCATAGGCAGGTGACCTGGAGGGGTTTGCTGTCCGTGGAAGAGCCCTGAGGGCTGAGCATGCATCTGAAGTTCAAGGGCAAGCCTGGGCTGCAGGGCATCCGTGCTGGGAGGGAAGCCTGGAGAGAGGGGCCTTGGGACATCTTTCTGGATTTTGGGGTGAAAAGCCTCCCCAAGCAACTGCCCTTGCTGTGAGAAGGAGAATTCACTTGTGTCCTGCTTCCTGTGGCCTGCAGGGACTTCTTGTGAGGTCCGTGGGCCACACCCTGGTCATTGCACCAGGCATCCAGGGCAGCTCTTCTCTGGGAGGCCTCCTGAGCCTGTTGGCCCGGGCACATTTTGCACGTTCTCAAAACGTCTTATCTGTGACATGCGGGTCCTACATTCCCCCCACCCT
This sequence comes from Callithrix jacchus, assembly GCF_049354715.1. Lineage (NCBI taxonomy): Eukaryota > Metazoa > Chordata > Mammalia > Primates > Cebidae > Callithrix > Callithrix jacchus. The sequence goes on from NC_133522.1 coordinate 50,701,655, forward strand.
GTCGTGCATCCATCATGCATCTACCCCTTTGATTGACATCCTCAGCCCCGGGCCCTCCCCTCTGTGAGTTCAGTGTCTTCATGTCCCAGCAGCCACCCTGGAGGCAGGTGCATGAGAGGCCTTTGGTACATGCTCGTGCAGTTGAATTTTTAAAAATCAGTGTAGCCCCTTGGAAGTTTATGGAATAAAACTGAGATCGGGAGAGGGGGTGACTTGTTTGAGGCTATTTAGTGGCAGAGTCAGAATTTAAACCATGAATTTTCTACTAAATGATTCTAAATTCCCCTCAGGCACTGTTGGGAATGGGTTCTAGGTTTTCCTAGATAGTTAATGCTTTAGAGCTGGAAGAATTTTCAAAAATTATAGTTACTGAATTCTGAAGAGGTCCATGGAGATGTCAGATTCGTGTCACAAGAACCGCGTTTTCCAAAGAAAAGGAGCAACTGCAGAGTAAGAAAGAGTCTGAGATTTGAAATGAGACTTTCAAATTCAATGGAAGCATGGAATTCAATGGGGCCCTTGGAAGATAAAGAGGAAGAAAGTTCCTAAAACGCAGAGAAAAAGTGACAAGGACATGGGCATATGAAAGAAAACATAAGAAGCACAGAGGCTTAATCCAGGCACTCCAGACACCACCTAATAGAAGTTCCAGGATGATAAAATAGAAAATTTGCGTGAGGAAGTACTGAAAGAATTAGTAATTAGTAGAAGGCCAGGCACAGTGGCTCATGCCTGTAGTCCCACCACTTTGGGAGTCCAAGGTGGCAGGATTGCTTGAGCCCAAGAGTTTGAGGTTGCAGTGAGCTGTGATTGCACCACTGCACTCCAGCCTGGATGGCAAAAAAAAATAAAAAAAGAAGAATAGAAGAAAATTTCCCAGGGTTGAAGAATTGCAGTCAGTCTGAAAGTCCCTCAGTGCCCTAAACAGGATGAAGGACAAGGCACCACACCTGACATACCTGCTAAAATTTCAGATGATCAGACACAAAGAGAAAATCCTAAAAAGCCCAGCAAGAGAAAGAACAAGCTACTGCAGAGGCATGAGAATCACATTGGCATTTGGCTTCTCATTGGTGTCGCTGATGTTAGGTGTTTACGGAAGGGGCCTGTAATCTTCTGAAAAATAATGATTTAGAACTGAGAATTCTATACCCAGCTAGACAGTCCATTAAAACTGACAGTGAAGTTGAAACAGATTCGGATGTGCAAGAACTCAGAACACGCGCTTCCTGGTTTTGTTTTTGTTTTTTTCTTTAAGACAGGGTCTTGCTCTGTTTCCCAGACTGGAATTTGAAAATTGGCTTGGATGTAGTTGCAGATGGACCGGGACTGATCATGTCAGCACTGCAGCCCCAGGGGTGGTGGGGACAGTGTCTTGTGGGGCTGGGGGCACCTGGGTGATACTGCATTCTGCACAGGGAAGCCCACTAGTGGTGGATGCTCTTGGGGACGATGGGAAGACACTCAGGGGGGTACTCTTGAGGAGGGTCTCCCAGGGAGGCTCCTGGGGGCATCTGGAGGTTGCTCCCACTGTGAGTTCCTGGAGTACCCCTGAGGGCTCCCCCCAGGCCGGGGTCAGGCACAGGCATGGGGCAATGGCCACAGGCAGGAGCAAGGATGGCAGGGGTCGGGGAGAGACTGTCCTCTGTGGACCCCCGAGTGCCAACTATATCGCTGCTGCTGTGAGGTTAGGCCAACCAGGGTTAGCAGCCAGGCAGTCAGTCCCCTCCAGGCAATGCACGTTCTGCCCTTCAGCCCACTGGTCTGTTTGCCGGGCAGGTCACCTGTTGACCTCTCAGGCCGCAGTCCTCTCCTTGTGCACTGTCCCTCTCTGTGTTCCCCTGCCCCCCTAGTCTGTCCAAGGCCCATGCCCCATACCCAGTGCCTCTGTAGGGTGCCTGATAGGCAGGGGCCCAGGGACTCCTCCCTTCCACCCTCGCAGCATAAGGACCTTTCAGGGCCGATGCCTCCTGGGAGCCCTCCATCCTTCCCAGAAGGCGCCCATGGCCCATGTGCTGATGGGGATAGGCCCTTCAAGGGCCCTTCAAGGTGGTGGGGGAGGCTGGCTTGGGGGATCCACCCCAGCACTTCCACTTTTACCAGATGTATGTGTTGGGGCAAGATTTTCTTTGAGAAAAAAAGAGTTTCTGTGGCTAAATGTAAAAAACATGAACATGCCAAAGCCAGGGGTGGAGAGCTGGCCTGCAAGCGGGAGGCCGGCACTTCCAGGAGCCGCCTGAGCAATGGGGTGTGCAGGCAGGCTGAGGGCCAGCTGAGCCACCCAGGGTACCAGTGGCCAGGCCTGGGCGCTGGTAAGTACCCTGCTTTGGCTTCCCGGGGCGCCTAGAAAGTGCACCTGAGGCTGGTCCCTCCCCAGCATGGGGCCTCGATCCTCCCAGGTATCTGGTGGTCAGAAGGTGGAAACAGCCCCCTAGGCAGGTGCCGCTATTTTCAGGCTCTACACAGGCTCATCTCCAGCCTGAGGTTTGCTGTAACTTCGCATTTTGCATTTTCACCGAATTGCTTTCATTCATTTTTAAATTCATGTAAGACAGTGAACTCTGCGCTGGCCACTTGAAAGTCTCTAAGGGCTTTGTTATTTTGCTCACAGAGAAATCAAAACCAGCTGAGACACAAATGTTCAAAATTTTCATTTTCTGGTCTTCTCTGAGTCCCCCACCCCCAGCGACCCCCCAGGGTTTCTGGGAAGGAAAAGAAAAAATGACAGAATTACACATGATTGGGAAATCACTTGGCTACGGGGGACATGGAAGCTCACCAGTGTCTGGAGCTCCCTGTGCGGGAAGTTCTGTGGTATGTGTGCCGTGCCCTTTCTGGAGGGTTACACAGGATGGGCAGGGTGGGGGCACAGAGGGAATGACACTCCCTTCGCAAACACTCAGAAGACAGAAGACAGGAGCCACTGCAACTCAGGCTGCCGGGCCTGCCAAGACTAGAAGGTGCACGGTGCCTGGTCGGCCCCTGCCCCTGCCCCAGCCCCGAGGGACTCTGGAGCACACTGGATCCTCTGGGGTGGAGGAGGCCCTGTAGTGTCTGTGCGGAGGGGCCTGAGGCCGGAGGAGGCCTGGAGGGTTGATCCTGCCTTTACCCCACCATTCTGATGTTTTATTCAACTGGACGTTTTGCATTCACTTTGATTATGCAAAATGTTGCATTAAAACATTATTTACTTATCTTGATTCCAGAATTTTTTTCATGCCCTTTCGACCTGAGGGAACTGTCATTCAGGCCCTGGGGGGTCAGCAGACGTAGTACAGTGTCTGTGTCTGTGTGCATATGTGCAGTGTGTGGTGTGCTTGTGTGCTTATGTGGTATGTTGTGTGTGCATGTGTGTCTGTGGGTATGTGTTTTCGTGTGTGTGTGTTATATGAGTGTGTACATGGTGGATGTGTATGTATGCTATGGGGCTGTACAGTATGTGTGTGTGATGTGTGTGTTTTACATATGTGTGTATGTGTGGGGTGTGTTAACTAGAATGTATGTGTTTGTGCATGTAGCATATTTGTAGCACGTGTGTTTCTGTGTATGTAATGTGTGTGTTTGTGCATGTGGCATGTGTGCATGTGCAAGTGCATATGTGTGGTGTGTGTGTGGTGTGTATGTGGTGTGTGGTATGTATAGTGTGTGTGTGTGGTGGGTGGGTCTGTGGTGTGTGGTGTGTGTGTGTGGTGCATGTGTGTGGTGTGTGTGGTGAGTGTGGTGGGTGTGTGGTGTATGTGGTGTATAATGTGTGTGGTGTGTGGTGTATGTGTGTGGTGTGTGGTGGGTATGTGTATGGTGTATGTGGTGTGTGGTGTGTGTGGTGTGTGTGTGATATGTGTGGTGTGTGTGGTGGGTATGTGTATGGTGTGTGGTGGGTATGTGTATGGTGTGTGTGGTGTGTGTGGTGTATGTGTTGTGTGTGTGTGGTGGGTATGTGTATGGTGTGTGTGTTGTGTGGTGTGTGTGGTGTATGTGTTGTGTGTGTGTGTTGTGTGTGTGTGTGGTGGGTATGTGTATGGTGTGTGGTATGTGTGTTGTGTGTGTGTGGTGTGTGTGTGGTGTGTATGTTGTGTATGTGGTATGTGTGTGCTGGGTATGTGTATGGTTTGTGGTGTGTGTGGTGTGGTGTGTGTGTGATGTGTGTGGTGTGTGGTGTGTGTGTGTGGTGTGTGGTGGGTGTGTGGTGTATGGTGTGTGTGGTGTGTGTTTGGGGTGTGTGGTGTATGTGTGTGGTGTGTGGTGGGTATGTGTATGGTGTGTGTGGTGTGTGTGGTGTATGTGTTGTGTGTGTGTGGTGTGTGTGGTGGGTATATGTATGGTGTGTGTGTTGTGTGTGTGTGCGGTGTATGTGTTGTGTGTGTGTGTTGTGTGTGTGGTGTGTGGGGGGAGTGTGTGTGGGGTGTGTGTGTGTGGTGTGTGGTGGGTATGTGTATGGTGTGTGTGGTGTGTGTGTGGGGTGTGTGTGGGGTGTGTGTGTGGAGTGTGTGGTGTGTGTGGTGGCTACAGCCTGGCTGAATGCTAGAGTGAGAGAGGGCAGCTTAGGGGCAGCTGTGTGTGTCCTGCCTGCTTCCACACTGCCCTCAATGCTGGTCCCCTGGCCTTGGGAGTTCCAGCACAGACATGCTGGGGATGGAGACAAACAGGTGAGCTTGCTTGTCCCCAGGCACTTGCTGGCCCTCCCCATCCCACCCCCCAGGGCTACAGAGTGCAGACAACCTGTGGACGCCCTCCAGGCTACCTCCATCCGGGCCACATGGAAGGGCAGCGTGGAGGAGGGGAAGGCCCCACTTTAGGTGGCCATGGACGCGGGTCTGAGCCTTTTGCACCATGGCAACCAACCCAAACCCCACAGCACGTGCAAGTCACAAATAGCTGGCTGCAACGGTGGGCACAGGTAGGCGGGGGGATGCTGGTGGGGCCGCACTTGGTGGGTGTGAAGCCTGGTCAGGCCTGGGTGGGTGGCCGTGGCTGCGCCGTGCGAGGTCCAGACTTGGGGAACGCATGCTGAGAATGTGAGAGGGAGTGTCCTGATGACTGCACCTTACTCTGAGTAGTTTAGCAAAAAGTCCAAAAGCACACGTGTGTTCATGTGTGTTTGCAGACAGAGGGTAAGATAGGCAAAGGTGTTTAAAAAGGTGTAAGGCATACAGGTGTTCATTGTACTATTCGCTCAACTTTCCTGTGAGTTAGAAATTTTTCAAAGTACAAAATTTACTTTTAAAAATCCATAAATGAAGCTGTATTTTTATTTATGTGATTCTAATACCTTAAGTTTTAAAAGTTTCCATTCCCAACTGAAAAATACCTGTGGATGAAGAGGCATGAAGACGCCCCTTCCTCCAGCACCCGACAAGTGCGGGGCGAGCAGGACGTCCTCTCTCCCTCTGAGACCTGGGGCCCAGCTCCATGGCTTCTCAGCTGCACTTTTTTTTTTTTTTGATATGGAGTCTCGCTCTTGTTACCCAGGCTGGAGTGCAGTTGTACCATCTCAGCTCACTGCAACCTCCGCCTCTCAGGTTCAAGCAATTCTCTGCCTCAGCCTCCTGAGTAGCTGGGATTACAGGCACGCGCCACCATGCCCAGCTAATTATGTATTTTTAGTAGAGACGGGGTTTCACCGTGTTGGCCAGGCTGGTCTTGAACTCCTGACCTCATGATCCACCCACCTTGGCCTCCCAAAGTGCTGGAATTACCGGCGTGAGCCACCGCACCCAGCCAGCTAGCTGCGCTTTCTGACTGGGGCCTGGGCACCTCTGTTTCCTCCAACAGAGCGCTTTGGAGTGGTGAGGAGTCTGGGAGGCAGGTCTCCATCAGTGGGGACAACATGGACTTCAGCAAAGTCCAACCCTGGCAGCATCAATACCCAAACCCCACACCCAAGCACATCCATCAACACTCAGAAATCTAAGACAAGCAGAAACCAGGACGGCAGCCGGAGGAACGGGGCACCCTGGGCCATCCCCAGATAACCAGCTACAAGGAACGGAGCCCCAGAGATGGTGGGAAACATCTTGAAGAGGCTGCAAGAGGAAAACCACCTGCCATCCCATAATGCTATGCCCATCCTCTCAGAAAACACCAGGGGGGCTTAGTGTAAGAGACGATTTTCCTCCTCTTCCCAAGCCTTTTAAATAAAAATCACAGGGCCCTGAAGTGCTGTTTACATGTGTTGACACAGCACGCACAGCACAGTAAGCAGAGGGGTGAATCGCCACACCGAGGTCTCACCTTTTCCAGAAGAGGCACGATATTGGCTCTGCGTAGACCCTGGGGCCAAGTGTGCATACAACGAAGCCTGGAGTGACCCCGACAAGCAGAGGTGTGGACGCCACTCACAGAAACAAAACCTGGAGTGACCCTGACAAGCAGTGGTGTAGACGCCGCTCACAGAAACGAAGCCTGGAGTGACCCTGACAAGCGATAGTGTTGACGCCGCTCACAGACACTCTCAGAACACCGTAGTGTGTCTGCGGTTAGTTCCTTTATATGACGTCTCAAACAGGGAACGTTCATCTAAGGTGAAATATTCAGATGAATGTTCAGGTGGTTTCTTCTGGGCATGGGATTGACTGGGGAGCGACATGAGGGACCTTTCTAGGGAGATAAAAATGTCTCGTGTCAGAAAGGTGTGCGAGTTGTCAAAACGGCACAGCTAACTGAGAAGAATGAACTTGAAGATTGATGCTCCCTGACTTCAAGACTGCCTGTAAAGCTACGGTAATCAAGACAGTGCGGTGCTGGAGGAAGAAGAGACAAACAGGTGAATGGAACAGAATGGAGAGCCCAGAAGCAGCCAACCGAAGTTTGCCAAAGGAGCAAAGGTAACAAAATGGGGCAAAGACAGAGGGTGCTGGAATGCCTGGACATCCACAGGCAGGAAGGCAAGTGCAGACACACCTCCTGCACCTTCACAAAAATTCACCCCAAATGGATCACAGACCTACATGTAAAATGCAGAACTGTAAAACTCCTAGAAGGTAACACAGGTGGGTGGCACCTTCTTGCTGTGTCCTGATGTAGTGGAGTAGCAAGACAGCTCTCTGGGGTTGCTTCTGTGAGCACACTGCCCTCGTGTGTGAGGGGTTAGTCCTCATGATCTTATCACCTCTCCAAAGACCCCGCCTCCCCATACTACCACCTTAGGGGTTAGGATTTCAACACATGAATTTTGGGGGGACACAAACTTTCAGTCCCTAGCACCATGAAAGGATATAACCTGAAGTGCATATTACTAAGTAAAAGAAGCCAATCGGAAAGGCTACATACTGTGTGATTCCAACTCTGTGACATTCTGAAAAAGGAAAAATGGTGGAAACAGTAGAAAGATCAGTGGTTTCCAGGGGCTGAGGGGACAGCGGGGTGAATAGACAGAGCACAGAGGTCTTTAGGGCTGTGGAACTCTGTGTGCTCCTATAATTGTGGGTCCATGCCACTGTACACGTGAAAATGTATGGAAAATGCAACACTAAGAGTGAACCCTAATGTAAACCGTGCCCTCTGCGTGATGGTGACATATCAATATAGGTTCATCAGTTGCAACAAATGTCCCCCTCTGCAGGGGGTGTTGACAGTGGGGAAGGCTACATGTGCCAAGGAGTGCATGGGAACTCTGTACTGTCTGCTCAATTTTGCTGCAAAACTAAAACTGCTCTAAAAAGTAAAGTCTATTTTGAAAATTGTATGGCTAAGATTTGTGTATGTCGATGTATGTAAATTGGCATAGAAGACTAAAGCAGTAATTGAATGAGGGGTGAGGAGTAGGTGGAGGCATGGATTATGCAAGAGTGTCCGAGTGTGGTGGCTCACACCTGTAATCCCAGCACTTTGGGAGTCTGAGGTGGGCAGATTACCTGAGGTCAGGAGTTCAAGACCAGCCTGGACAACATGGTGAAGCCCCATCTCTACTAAAAATACAAAAACACCCAGGTGTGGTGACGCTCGCCTGTAATCCCAGCTACTCGGGAGGCTGAGGCAGGAGAATTGCTTGAACCTGGGAGGTGGAGGTTGTGGTAAGCCAAGACCCCACCACTGCACTCAGCCTGGGCAACAGAGTGAGACTCTGTCTCAAAAAAAAAAAAAAAGATTATGCAAGAGATGCAAAAGTGGAAGAATGTGACTAAACATTGTGGCTGGATGGTGGATACATGCAAGTGTTATGCGAATTTCTGTGCACACATATATTTTGATACCTATCCTAACAAAAACCTTTCTTCACAAAAGCAATTGAAGAGAAAATGCTCAAAAGGGAAGACCATCAAAAGAGATGAAACATGTGCATGAATGAACATCACATCAGTTGTAAAGAGAAAAGCCAGTCTGGCTCAGATTTCTTCACAATAACAATGGTACCAGACGGCTGTGGAGCATCCCAGGAGATCCAGTGTGAACTCCTTAGGAAAAGACAAGTGTGAACACCAGTATTGTAACCAGCTAAACTGTCGCAGACGTAGAAGGCAGCTGACAATCATTTCAGACATGCAAAACTCAGCAACGTTATTCCTGTGGGATAGAAACTGCAGCCGACTAAGAAAGGAAGTTTAAAACACTATCAGCAGCACCGGCAGTGAGTTTTAAATCTGACTATAGGACTAAGGCTAGAATAAATATGTCTGGAAGAAATTTATAAGGATGTAAAGTGATAAATTTCTGAGAATGGAGAAACCATAATGCTAACCATGGTTTGGAGAGAAAGGCAGAAAGTAGGTGGGGAGAGGCTGGGCACAATGATTCATGCCTGTAATCCCAACACTGTGGGAGGCTGAGGTGGGAGTATCACCTGAGGTCAGGAGTTCAAGACCAGCCTGGCCAACATGGCAAAACCCCAGCTCTACTAAAAAATACAAAAACTAGCCGGGCATGGTGGTGGGCACCTGTAATCCCAGCTACTCAAGAGGCTGAGGCAGGGAGAATTGCTTGAACCTGGGAGGCGGAGATTGGAGTGAGCCAAGACCGTGCCTCGCACTACAGCCTGGGCGACAGAGTGAAACTCTGTCCGAAAAAAAAGAAAAAGAAAAGAAAGAGATTGAGAGAGAGAGAGGAAGGAAGGAAGGGAGGGAGGGAGGGGGAGAGGGGAGAGTGGGAGGGTGGGAAGAAAGGAAAGGAAGGAAGGAAGGTGGGGAGCAGGAAAAGTGTGCTGTCTTCCTCATCTTTACAGCCAGAGCTAGGAGATGTTATTTAAAACTGATGAAGCAGGTGACAGATTCAAGCAGACTTCACAGTGAAAGGCAAGAACTAAGAAAGGTGAGGGTGACTGAGGATCAGCAGAGGCCGGGTCCCCAGATCACTCCCCCAGCCCGACTCACGGTGGGGCTCAGTAAGTGGGAGAATAAAACAGCATCAGACTCAGAAAACAATTGCTTAAGTTTTAGAAACAAAATAAACATATCCAAAATTGTTCTCAAAATAGGACGTATTTGTCTTCCACAAAACGTGATGACAGAACGAAATATTGCCAGTAGAGCCATCACTCCTTCCAGGCTGGCCATTCTCATTTTGTATCCAAAAGCTACAGTGGTGAGACAGGGCAGCCAGAAACCATAGCAAAGAGCCACTTCCACTTAGTGATTGCATAATCGTATTCTCAGAAGAGCCCTATAAAGCAGAATTTTAGAGTTGCTTTTATGTCTAAAAATGTTTCTTAGGCCAATGTGAGTTTGAATGGTTAACTTTTGAGATTTTTCTGTGGAGTACATTTCAACATTTTTTAAGCCCTAAGTCTGAGAAATTGGCTGTCTGCTCCACTAAAACCAAGATACGACGTTCTCAGATCTGGTTGTGGTCTCCAGGCATTCCACTATCTAAAGAAAGTAACCCCCTAAAATAGAGTCCCATCTCTAGATGATATATTCATTTGGTGAGAAGTCATTTGCAAGGGAAATTCCATAGTCAATAGCTGCAGTTTAAAAACTGATTTTGGGTTTTCCATGCTAAACATGTATTGATTAAAAAGCATTATCAACTAATAAAGCAATGATTATGCTTACAAGCTAGATTTACCTTCTGCTGACTGGAATTTCCCATCTAAAGTCCTTCGACTTGAAAGCAACTCCGATAAGAAGGATACTTCCCTCTGCCTTTGAATCGCCTCCTTTTCTAGATGCTAAGGACCGTGAGGCAGATGGTTCCCCTACCTCGCCCCCACCCAGTCCGTTTCTAGGAAGTACCAACTGGGCAGGGAGTGCCAGACACCAGCCCATCTGGTGGACATTCGTTGGACATTCGTCTATAGGCTTCTTGGTCAAGGTAAGGCTCACATTGTTTGTGTACAAAATGAAAACACAGCATTTGATTACAAAAGAATTTAGAAAAATAAGTGTGGTCAGAGCAAGTTGTATGAGGATCAAAAAATTTTAAAAAATGGAAAAAACACATTGGAAGAAAACGAGGAAATTTTGTTTAAAAAATTAAAAGTCACCAAAGATACACAATGTCTGCTACAAAAGTCCTTTTTGGAAAATAAATCTTTAATTCAACATTTTTATGTTATTTACATTAATTTTGGTTGAAAAGAACCACGTAGATCAGTACTTTTTAGTAATTTGCGAGTCTAAAATTGTTATGGTTTTCTGTGTGCTCACAAAATAATTATACCTCTACATTTGTCATGGAAAGAAAAAATCGTTGATAAATGCCAGACTCATGGGTCTTGGAATTTCCTCATTTCCAGATTTCTAAGGCAGTGGAAGTGACCTGCCGTGTCCTCTCATGAATTTATACCTATGTCTTTGCCAAATTCAACCTTTTCTTACTCCTTTTTATTCTAGAAAACATTCTCAAGTGTCAAAATAGTCAACTGTTAACTATGAGTGCAGGTGGATGCTGCTGTCTGCTTTGAACTCTTGTCCCTTCCCTTGTTCCTGGGCACACCTGGACCCATCCGGGCTCCCCTGTAGCTGGGTGGGCTTGGGCTGGGCTGCAGCCATCGGGCCGTGAGCAGGAGGGACGCCCCCTGGCTTCCAAAGGGGCTCACAGCCTCTCCGCAGCTTGGCCAGGGAAGCAGCTCCAGGGACCCCAAAGTCACCTGTGAAGGAAGACAGGGAAGCCTTCCTCAGCTGGGCCCCTGAGTGCCACCTAGGGAGAGACTCCCCCCACCCAAACCTCCCGGTCCCCAAGCCCCGCTCCAGTCAGGCCCTGTTTGTCCTGCTCTCACCAATAACAAACACGCCGCTCTTCCACTCGGGCCGTGACACACGTGCGTGTCTGTCTGTTGCGGCCGTGGCCTAACACGCTCACTAAGTTACAGGACGTCCTTTCATTCCTTCTCCTGAAATTCCGCTAAGACTTCAGGCTTTCCCGTCCACCTCATGATACTCGCCTCTGTTGTGCAAGCAGGACTGCTGTAGCAATGTCGTTCCCAGGCGCAGAATTCTGCATGGCTCTTGTTCCCAACACCATGTCATTCGAGTTGTTTTCGCAGCAGCGATGGATTTATGCGGCTTTGCTAAGCCTCAGCTCATACTTGCCATGTTTTGTATCCATATTGGGATCTGGACAAGAATTCAGAGAGGGGGCGTCTGTGCCAGAGTTCCCGTCTGACCTACTGCTGTGGTTCCAGAACATTCCGTCCCCAAGATGTCCCAGCCCATGGCAGGTGGTCAGCAGGGGCTTGTGTGACCAGCTCGGTCAGACTCCAAGATGTCCCAGCCCATGGCAGGTGGTCAGCGGGGGCTTGTGTGACCAGCTCGGTCAGACTCCAGTCCATTGCGCTCAGAGGCTCCTCCAGTGCGGGAGCTGGTGAGGCCCCTTCCTCGGGGACATTTTGCTTCGCTCTTCAGCAGAGCTCGGGCAGGGGACAGGGCAGGAGCCAGGATGCAGACCGAGCTCCCAGTGGGCGGAGGTCTGGGAAATGGCACGGAGACTCTGCTCACGCTGTGGGAAAACTGTTTTACACTTTGCTATATGTTACTCGTATTCATCGCAGAAAAATATAAACAAGAAAAATAAGCAAAAAGGAGAAAAAGCCACTTGTAACCCCATCGCCCAGGTGATGACTCACGCCTGTACCTCTGCGGACGAACGAAACTACACATGCACTTCGTGCTGTGACCTTGTGACCCGCAAGGCCCTGTGCACGTCTTTTCACATAACGATTATATCATTAGCAGGTCTTAAGGTCCTAAATGAAGAGCCGGATGGTTGCAACACTCGTGTAGAATGCCGTGGTTGGATGAGAACGGCACTGGGTGAGGCTGGCGCTGGCCATTCGGGTTGTCCAGATCTGAGCTATTATAAAAAGGCTGTGATCTGGTGTCTCCGCAGGATACATTTGAAGATGTTGCACACATGTTTAAATTTAAATCCCCCTGCAGGATGGGCCTGGCTAGAGCATCCCGCAGGAAGCAGTGACCGCCCTGTGTCCTCCAGCAGCCCCCACCCCGGGCATAGCTTTCTTTTCGGTGTTCGCTGGTCCCCGATAATGAAACATGGCACCTTGTTATCTTTTGTAATTCGCAGTTTTCTTCGTGATGTTAATCTCTGGCTCTTAAACCGGGCAAGATGTTAACCCTTTGTGTGCTGCCTATGCCTTTGGTTTGCAGCTTGTCGTTACTGTTCTGTTGCTGTTGGTTTTTCTCTTTGTAGCCTTGGGAACGACGCGAGAGTACACGGGACTCTGACTGTGGACGTGCTTTTCACACTCATCTCTTTAAATGCTGGGCCCTTACTCTGGGTGTTGTGTGAGATGATGCCCCATGGTGGGGCCAGAGAGAGCACAAGAGCTGACTTCGGGGAGACCAGCCACCCTCTGCATGCAAGGGGCAGCGGGCCTGTGGCTTGAATGTGCCTGCAGGTGTGGCAGGGGCAGGCTGGAGCTGGCGTGGGACCCCCACTGCATGGCTGCGTCTTCGCACAGAGACCTGCTCGCCCATGAGTGCAGCCCCCCACGGTTGCTGAGGATCAAATGAGAAGATGCAGGTAGAGTACCTACAGCAGCACCTGGCATGCAGCAAGCCCAATTCAAATGCTTCTGTCGTAGAATTTGATCTTAATATGATGAAGCCCTCGGGTTGTTTCATTACCTGCAATCACAGATTAATAGTTTATAAGATTAAAATGTTCCAAGTCATGGGGCCCACACAGGCCACACCAGACACAGCTGGCACCCGGGAGTGTAACTGGGGTTCGAGTTCTGAGAAGCCGCTGCCCCAGGCGAGGCCTGCATCGGGGACTGTGAGTGGAGTTCAGAGAGGCCCTGAGGACTTGGCCACCACCAGCCATGGTAGGAAATGGTTGGCAAGGACGGTGGCCTGAGAAAGGGAAACCTAGAAGGAAAACTGGACCCTGCAGAGACTGCTCATTAAATGCAGAAACGTCCTCCAGACGCCAGCTTGGCCCTCCAGCCAGCACAAGAGCAGACCGAAGCCTTAAGCAGCCGCCGTGTAACCAGACAGGGCTGTGTCCAGGAACCCCAACACAACATGGCTCGTGGTCGAGGCAAGCACAGGCATCGTTAAAAGTCGATAGGTCATACCGGGCACAGTGGCTTACGTCTCTCATCCCAGCACTTTGGGAAGCTGACGCGGGAGGATCACTTGAGCCTGGGAGTTTGATTCCAGCCTGGGCTACATAGGGAGACCCCATTTCAAAAAAAAAAAAAAATAGCTGGGTGTGGTAGCATGTGCCTGTAGTCCTAGCTACTCAGGAGCCTGAACGGGAGGATTGCTTGAGCCCAGGAGCTGGAGGCTACAGTGAACCATGACGGCACCATTGCATTCCAGCTTGGGTGACAGAGTGAGACCCTGTCTCTTAAAAATAAACGTGAGCTCCACTCACACAGAGCGGGTAAGACTGAGTTCCACCTGCATCAGGGTCTCTCTAACTCAGGACACCCTCCATTGAACTCAGGTTCCTCAACTGGATGTGGCCCATCACACTGGGAGGGACCATCTTGCTTTCCTCGGTCTGCCAATTTTAATGCTAATCTCTTCCCAAAATGTCCTCACAGAAATACCCAAAGTGATGTTTAACCAAATATCTGGGCACCCTGTGGCCCTGTCTGGTTGACACACGAAATAACCATCACAACACCCAGCCACCTACAGGACTCCTCCACCTTGCTGGCAAATGGGCACCCCAGCACAGTTGGAAACAGGTGTCTGCCCTTCCTCCTGAGCTCATCTGAGCACAGGACAGACCTGCCGGCCATCACACAAGCGGGCCCCCGGACCATCCCCGGGCCTTTCTCCCATGCCCCCACGCCAGTCTAGCATCACATCTTGCTGGTTCTGCCTACGTGAACGCTCTGTGTGCTGAAACATTCAAAGTGAGGAGCAGTCCGCTGGCACCAGGGAACACATGGAGGGACCATGCTGGCAGGGACCTCACAGCTCTGAGCCCCCACGTCTTCAGGCCAACCCTCAGGACTGCCCCCGAGAATGCACCTCCCAACCACAGCAGGTGACTGTCATGGGTATCCCCAGCCTCTCAAAGATCCAGGAGGAGACATGATGTGGAGGGACCGGCCAGTGTGGGACCCGCAGCGCCGGAAATGGCAGCTGCCGCAGGGTTGAAAAGCCCATCTTAAGAAGAGTCCCAACAGCAGCGAGGTCTGACTTCAGGTTACAAGCACAAGGATGGGGCCCGACCCTGCCACGCTCCTCAGGCGTGGCCAGCAAACCATGCTGCAGTCACAGTGGACACCAGCCACAGCTGCTCAGATCCCTCCCTCCCTGACCGGATGCCGTCAACAGTGGCTTCTGCTGGTTTTACTGAGCAAGGGCCGCGGTGGGAAGGAAGATGAGGTGTTGAGCCTCCACTTTCTGCCGAGCGGCTCAGAGTGGGAGGCATGACGAGCCTCAGGGTAGCCAGGCTTGACGAGCACGCACTGTACACGCTCACGTTGGTCTGCGCTCCCACAAACTGAGAGGTCTTCTAAGGAAATCCCTCCCCAATCCGGAGCTGAGTCATCTGGCTTCCATCTCTGGCTCCTTAAATAACCAGAATCTCAAATTAGCCATGAGAAAGAAACACACAAAAACATCTCTTTATGTTGAAAAGGAAGACAAAACCCCGAAGCTGCCACGTGGGACAGAGACTGCTCCCTTCGTCACCATCAGTCACCGTTCGTCTGTCTCCCTGCACCTTCCCTCGTCGCGTCTTGTATTCATGGAAGGCGAGAATGAGCTGGAGCAGGAGGAGATGTAGGCCACTCGCCGGCGGCGCCACTCCAGAGATCCCAAAATCACGACAGTTTTCCGCAAAACATTTGCTTGTAAGAGATGCAAATGAGAGGTATTTTTATGAAATATTAATGCACTGAGCTCCAATTTGCAGAGCAGGATTTACTTCGTCCCGTCCCCCACCGGGAGCCGTCTGAGCGCTCGGCTCCTTCCTGGAAAAACTCCACTCTGCAATAATGACTTGGTTTCCTCACAGGAAGAATGCACGCATGTTGTCAAGGGCCAAACAATACTCAAAGTTACAAAAGAGAAAGCAATAATAAGCTAAAAACGTCACTGCCAAGCCCCTTGCCCAGAACCCCCCTCATTCACGTCGGGTGAGGCCAGGCCCTGCGCAAACCATGGACAGAACACGCAGCTCATGGTTGAGTTGACAGGGAAGCGGATTTTCCTTGAATTTAACAGAAGGAAAAGAAGTGGAGTGAAACTGAAGGACTGCCAAACTTCACATAAATGAATCCTATCCCAGGAAATGCTTATCCCTCAAAGATAGGCAGGAACCCCTGAGAGAGAAAGCCCAGTGCCCCCACCTGCACCCCTTTCCCCGACAGTCCCAGCCCTGCTGACAGCGCAGTGTCCTCCGCCAGGTGGTGCCGGACAGACAGGCAGACACCGGGTGGACGAGAAGCCCAGAACTAGGCCCATGCCCCCGGGAGGACAGCATGAGATGAAGGGGGCGCCTCAAACCTTTGGAGCACAAGTGGACACTGAACAAGGGGGTAGATGTGAGAGGTGCACTAGATCAGCTTGGAGAAAAGATGAGCGGTCCACCTCACGCCACGCACAGAAATCCACTTCCAGTGGCTCAGAAACCCACACGAGAAACGTGAGCTCAGACAAGTCCTGGAAGAGGACATGGGTGCCTTCTTCTCTCACCTGGGTACAGAGGTAGACCCTCTAACTGTGACCCAGAGTAAAGAAAAGATTGGTAAATATGAATATACAAAAGGAAAAATATTTTTGCAGAGCCGATAGAAAACACCATAAATGAAGACAACTGAAAAACTAGGAGGAAATATTTGCAACATAAGCCACAGATGAGGGACCAACGTCCTGTTCTGTTTTGTTTTGTTTTTTGAGTTGGAGTCTTGCTCCATCACAAAGGCTAGAGTGCAATGGTGCAATTGTAGCTTACTGCAACCTCCACCTTCTGGGTTCAAGCAATTCTCCTGCCTCAGCCTCCCAAGTAGCTGGGATTACAGGTGTGCACCACCACTCCTGGCAGCTAATTTTTGTACTTTTAGTAGAGACAGAGTTTCACCATGTTGGTCAGGCTGGTCTCAAACTCCTGACCTCAAGCGATCCGCCCACCTTGGCCTCCCAAAGGGCTGGGATTCCAGGTGTGAGCCACCAGCCCCAGCCCCAACATCCCTAATAAATGAAGAGCTCTTACAAACTGAAGACAAAGGACCAGAAATCAGATAGACAACAGGAAAAGGACACAAAGACACAGTTCCCCAAAAAGATGAAAATGAGCCCGAAACACAGGAAACCTGTCCACTCACTCATCCTTAGAGAACAGGTACTGCCTCTCATCCACAAGGCGGCACATCCGCCAGCTGCACTGAGGGAAGCAGGTCCCAGTCCCTGGTGGGGACACCCGGGGCTACAGGGCTCCCAGAGGGGCGTTGGCAACACCCTGCGAAACACTCGCACACTTACCTTTGACCCCAGGAAGGTGTCTCCAGGCCACAGTGAAGGCACCTGTGCCTAATGTCCTTCCTTCGCGGCGATGTTTGTAATTGCAAAACACTGGCGACAGTCTGAGCCCCGACACACAGGAGGGGGCTGGATGAGCCAGGGGTGTCCACCAGTCTGAGAAATTTCTGGACACACAGGCAGGTGGACAAAGAAAGTCCCAGAGAGTCTAGAGGGTTCTACCCTTCAGGAAGATGGCCATGAGGGGCAGGGATGGGGAGGAGTGCTGGGGCAGTGGGTGGGGAGGAGAGTATGGAGGGGGAGTGGGGGGCAGGGAGGAGGAGTGTGGAGGGGGGCAGGGAGAGGGTGGGCAGTGGGGGCAGGGAGGGGAAAAGGGTGTAGAGGAGTGGGAGTAGGGGGAGGGAGTGGGAGGGATGGTGTGGGGCTGGGGAGCAGGAAGGGAGAGGTGTGGGGGAAGTAGGGGGTACGGAAGGGAGGGGGTGCAGGGCAGTGGAGGCTGGCAGGGATGGCGGCAGGGGTGTGGGCTTTTAATCAGGGTTGATTAGAACACAGAAGATTGGCCGGGTGCCATGGCTCACATTTGTAATCTCAGCACTTTGGGAGGCCAAAGTGGGTGGATCACTTGAGATCAGGAGTTTGAGACCAGCCTGGCAAACACGGTGAAACCCTGTGTCTACCAAAAAACAAAATCCAAAAATGAGCTGGCCATGGTGGTGTAAACCTGTAGTCCCAGCTACTTGGAGGCTGAGGTGGGAGAGTCACTTGAACCTGGGAGGCGGAGGCTGCAGTGAGCTGTGATGGCACCACTGTATACCAGCCTGGGTGACAGAGAGAGATCCTGTCTCAAAAAAAAAAGAAAAGAAAAGAACACAGTGGATTTTGCAGGTTGGCAAGTGATGGGAGGGTGGCAGGATCAGAAGTGGCATTCGGGACCCTCCCATCCAGCTGCACCTGTCTTCCTCTGCTCTCCTCTCCAGTCCCTCCCCTGCCCTCACTGGCCCCGACCCCTGCCATGCCAGGCCCTCCCATCCAGGAAGCCCTGGAGGGTCCTTGAGTGAGAGGCGCTGGCTCCCTGGCTCTCCTGGTTGGGGTACATGTCACTTTCCTCCCCCATGGGTACAGGCTCTCCCCGAGGCCTCTTCTGGACCTGGGGAATGAGTACTTGTCCTGTAAGAATGTTGCCTCCTTCAGGAAGTCCTTCCTGACCTGACCAAGCAAAAGCCCAACTGACCATAGCACCTCACACATCTTTGATGAATCTGCCAGGCTGGGTGACTGAAAGGCTTGTCCCAGCCACCAGGCCCGCCATTTCTCCCTGGGGTGTGGCCCATACCTTACCATTCTGACTCAGCTTAAGAAAACAGCTGGCCATGAAAGTGAATACAGAATACACGTGTCTATTAGGAAAGCAAGGGTTGCTCACCGCCCCCATCGTTACAGAATTTACGTCTATTAGGAAAGCAAGGGCTGCTCACCGCCCCCATCGTTACAGAATTTACGTCTATTAGGAAAGCAAGGGTTGCTCACCGCCCCCATCGTTACAGAATTTACGTCTATTAGGAAAGCAAGGGCTGCTCACCGCCCCCCATCGTTACAGAATTTACGTCTATTAGGAAAGCAAGGGCTGCTCACCGCCCCCATCGTTACAGAATTTACGTCTATTAGGAAAGCAAGGGCTGCTCACTGCCCCCCATCGTTACAGAATTTACGTCCCTGCTGCCCTCTGTAAGAGCGCAGAATCCACCCCTCGTGGGAGCAGCTGCTACTGTGAAAGAAGCTCCCTAAGCTCTCAGAGCCACAGTCTCACCTGCTAATCGCCTGGCCCCTTGTAAGTGAATGTGAGGCCGTGAGTGCGAGATAGTAGGTGGGCCCCAGACACCTCAGAGCAACAGACACGCAGGCTCCTGGCATTGGTGTGTGCAAGGCGGGTGCATGACTGTGAGCCACTTAGGAGACCCCCAGGAGGACTCGTGCTCAGGAGGGCTCCACACTCAAGAGGGCTTGATGCTGAGGAGGACTCGGTGCTCAGAGGGCTCGGTGCTGAGGAGAGCTTGGTGCTCAGTGGGGCTCGGTGCTTAGGGGGGCTCGGTGCTCAGGAGGGCTGGTAGCTCAGGAGAGCTTGTTGCTCAGGAGAGCTCGGTGCTCAGTGGGGCTCGGTGCTCAGGAGGGCTGGTAGCTCAGGAGAGCTTGTTGCTCAAGAGGACTTGGTGCTCAGGAGGGTTCAGTGCTCAGGAGGACTCAGTGCTCAGGAGGGCTCGGGGCTAAGTAGGGTTCTGTGCTCAGGAGGGTTCAGTGCTCAGGGGGACTCAGTGCTCAGGAGGGCTCGGTGCTAAGTAGGGTTCTGTGCTCAGGGGGACTCAGTGCTCAGGAGGGCTCGGTGCTAAGTAGGGTTCTGTGCTCAGGAGGGTTCAGTGCTCAGGGGGACTCAGTGCTCAGGAGGGCTCGGCTCTGTGCTCAGGTGGCCTTAGTGCTCAGGGGAACTTCGTGCTCAGGAGTACTCAGTGCTCAGAGGGCTTGGTGCTGAGGAGATCTTGGTGCTGAGGAGGGCTCGGTACTGAGGAGGGCTCAGGGCTCAGGAGGGCTTGGTGTCGAGGGGCTCGGCACTCAGGAGGACTCGGCGCTCAGGAGAGCTCAGTGCTCGGGGGGCTTGATGCTGAGAAGGGCTCAGTGCTTGAGGGGCTCGGTGATCAGAAGTACTCGGTGCTCAGAGGGCTCAGTGCTGAGGAGAGGTCAGTGCTCAGGGGGCTTGGCGCTCAGGAGAGCTCAGTGCTCAGAAGGGGTCAGTGCTCGGGGGCTCGGTGCTGAGGAGGGCTCAGTGCTCAGGGGGCTTGGCACTCAGGAGGACTCAGTGCTTGGGAGGGATTGTTGCTCAAGAGGACTTGGTACTCAGGAGAGCTCGGTGCTCAGGGGGACTTGGTGCTCAGGGGGGCTCGGTGCTCAGGAGGGCTCGGTGCTCAGGGGGACTTGGTGCTCAGGAGGGCTTGGTGCTCAGGGGGACTTGGTGCTCAGGAGGGCTCAGTGCTCAGGGGGCCTCTGTGCTCAGGACCTTCTTCTCAGGAGGGTTCCATGCTCTGGAGGATGGTGTTTGCATTTTGAGTGCTCTGCAGTTGTTACCTTGATATTTTAACAATTTTATTATTGAATGTGTGCTTTGAAAGAGAAGCCCTGTGGGGTTTGGAGCCTCGACTGACCCAAGGCCACTCCACGGTTCTGACCCTGACACCTCTGCCTGTGAAGGTCCCTCCTGGCCTTGCAGGTGTTCCCTTGCTCAAGGGAGCAGAGCAGTAACCGCAAGTAAAAATCACTGTGACAGATTGAGAGGGCAGGGGAGGGCGAGGGAGGGAGGCGCACACACAGGGACAGACTTTGGAAAAAAGGAAAGAATTTTGTCATGTTTCATGAATAAGCAGCCTCATTTTCATTTTCAATGCACCCTGCAAATTACATAGCCAGCGCAGCTCTCGAGTGTTACACAAATATGACATATCCTGCCAGAGTTTGCTCTTTAATGAAACTAGAGAAGTCGGCAGGACCCCACAATCCCGTACAGCAGCCTCCACCATCCTCAGTTTCACTGACTGTGATTTCAGTTATCCACAGTCAATTGCATTTTAAAATTATAAACTGGAAAATTCCAGAAATAATTCGTATGCTTTAATTTGCACACTCTCTGAGGGGCACAGTGAAATCTAGCACCGCCCTGTGCTCTGTCCTGCACAGGATACGAACTGTCCCTTGTTCCACATCTTCATGCTGTCTACACCACCCGCTGGTAGTCACTGAGCCCTCTCGGTAGTCAGATAAAAGAGACATGGTTCATATAGTGCTCCGTACAGCCTGCGTTTCACCCCGTTTCTGGGTTCCCAGGCCTTTGACCTTGAACTGAGAGTTCTACCATTGGTTTCCCTGGTTCTGGGAATTTGGACTTGGACCAAGCCACACTGCCAGCACCCTAGGGTCTCTAGCTTGCGGACGGCCAGCAGTGGGACTTCTCAGGCTTCACAATCATGTGAATCAGTTCCCGTAATAAATCCCCTCTCGACTGTCTATCTACCTGTCTGCCTGTCGCTCTCTCCTCATCTGTCCACCCATTCTATTGGTTCCGTTTCTCTAGAGAAACCCGACTAACACAGATGTGCAGGACCTTTACCCTGAAAACTGCAAAGTAGAGCCAGGAGAATTTAAAGACAACCTGAACACATTGAGGGTCTTAGGGTGTAAGTAATTCAGTCCCCCTAAAGCTCACATGTTGAAATTCTGACCCCCCAGGGTGATGGTTTGAAATGCGAAGAACTTAGAACAGGGCAAACAATCCAACGCAGAGTCTGCGGGAATGATGCCAGCTCCTTATTCTTAAGCTGTAGGGTTCAAGACAATGTGGTGTGTGTGGGAAGGAAAACAAATAGGTCAATGGAACAGAATAAAGAGTCGAGAAATAGACCCACTAAGGCTGGATGTAGTGGCTCACAACTGTAATCCCAACGCCTTGGGAGGCCAAGGTGGGAGGATCACTTAAGCCCAGGAGTTTGACAGCCTGGGAACACAGGGAGACCCTGTCTCTACAAAAAATAAACATAAAAAAATTAGCTGGGTGTGGTGGTGTGTATCTGTGCTCCCAGCTACTGCAAAGGCTGACGTGGGAGGATTGCTTGAGCCAGAAGGTGGAGGCTCCAGTGAGCCACGGTTCTGCCTCTGCACTCCAGCCTAGGCAACGGAATGAGATCCTGTCACAACATACTGAAAGAATTCGTTGTTATAATGGAGGATAATTTGCTAGTGGAGTGAGATCAGGTGGGCACGTTCCTTCCATAGTAACCCCAGTGGGCACTGCAGACATCCTTCAGGCAGTGGAAGGAGTGTAAGTGGCCCTCTCCTTCATCTTACCCTCCTGCCCCTCTTCTTCCTCTCCCTCCCCCTCCTCCTCTTCTGTTTTACAGATACATGAGTGGTGGGGCCTGGGACCTGAGCCCTGGAATCCTCATGGAGAAGCTTCCCTGGAGTCCTTAGCTGCAGACTGGTGGGCACATCTGATGCCCTTATTCAGATCTGCCCACTGGGATATGTGTGAACTGCTGCAGCTCTCATAAATAAAATGCAGGAGGGCTTGTGGAAGGCTCTGTGTGTGGTGCACACAGCCAGCTCATGCTCGGGAGATGGGGAAGGGAGTTCCCATGCAGACACAATGCACTTGTTTAATGAGCAGCAGAGATATTACCAGACAGTCAAGCAAAAATCTGTGTTTTTCCACTTTGGGAAATAGTCAAAGCTTTCACATTCCACCAAAAATAGAAGTGGAATTCTAGAAAGCAAAAATAGGTGGGCTTATACTTGTATGCCATTCAAGCAAACCCGTGTAGACTATGACTGCTCTCATCTCTCTGGAATGCGTGCTGTGTTCCCAGGAGGTCTGGGAAGGAGCCAGGACAAGAGGGGGCCTGGGACCTGTTCCTGGGCCTGCCCGGGCCCCTCCTGGTTCTCGCAGGACCATGCGGGGTGGCAGCCCCCTAGATGTGCCCTCCCTCCTCTCCATCCCGTGAGGCACTGGTGACCAACATGAGACCCTTCCCCCTGCAAAGAGCCTGCAAAGAACTGATGAGTACTCCATCACAGGTCCCCATGGTGGTCAGCATAGGACAGACAGAGAGAGACTTTTCCCCTTGAATCTGGAGGTTTCGGGCAAACACCGAGCGCCGCACCCCACAGTTGGGGGTGCTGGAGAGGGGCGAGCCTCAAACCTCAGTGCAGGCCGGAACAGTGGCTCACATTTGTGTGGCTGATGGAGTATTTAATGTTCAGTTCACGTTTTCTTTTTACAGTTTTCTTGAGGCATGTTTTGCTGGCTCATGAGTTTACAGATAGGCTCTCCCATGCGGAGACTGAAGCCCAAGGAAGGGATCCACGTCAGCCAGAGCTGTCTCCGTGCGCTCAGTAGAAAACCAGGCCCAGAACATCTCATCTGCCAGGCAGGGCCAGGCCACAGCAACCCCCCACGGCCAGGACATAGTTGGGGGTTCCCAGGCCACAGCCATCGGCAATCCCCCACACCCAGGCCACAGACTCCCCACCAGCCAGGCAACAGCAGCCCCCACCACACCAAGCCAGACCAAAAAGTCTCCCCCAACGCCTTAGGCCACCGCAGGGCCATTGGAGCCCTTAGGCCTGGGCTTCTTCACCATTTTCCTTGTTTCTTCCATTGCTTGTCCTTGAAGCAAGGGAGGTGTGCAAGCAGAGAGCGGGATTTGCTAGAAGGATCATCTGGTATCCCCTGGGCTTGTTCCAAGTTGGGCTTTTTCCAGAAATGCAAGGTTGGTATAACATTTAAACTTCAATCAACTTAATTCACCATATTAATATAAGGAAGCAGAAAAATCATATTATCATCTCAATAAATGCAGAAGAAAGAATGTCATACAATTCAGCATGCATTCGGGAAAAGAAACTCTTAGCAAAGCAGAGCTAGAAGGGAGTGTCCTTGATCTCATTGGGGGGAATCTATATTTAAAAGTCCTACCACAGATCTCACATTGGCGAAATATTGAAAGTGTCCCCCCTGAGGTCAGGAATAGAATGAGGAGGCTCACCACTAACACTTCTTTTCAGCAGCAGCTGGTAAGGTAAGCCTAGGAGAAAGCCACAAGGGATAAAATGATCGGATAGGAAGGAATGAAAAACCCATTATTCACAAACAAAATGATACGTATGTAGGAAACCCAAAAGAATCTGCAGGTAACTACTGAAGTTATTAAGTGAATCTGGAAAGACTGCTGGTACAAGGTCAATACACAAAGATCAATTGCATTCTACATACACCAGAAACCTGTGGTTACAAAATAAAAATAGGAAATATTTTAAATGATCATCTAATGCACTGAATGTCTGGGACTAAATCTACTGGACCATGTGTGTACACAGAAGACTAGAAAATAACGAGAGCAACTGAAGAATATTTAAATTAGTGTAGGAATAAACTGGAACTGGAGCACTCAATATTGTGAGAATATCCGTTCTCACCAAATTGATCTATAGCTTCAATGCAATTTGAATAAAAATTCCGGCAGAATGTTTTAGGGAAATTGATAAGCCAATTCAAAGATTTAAATGGAAATGCAAAATACCAAATATAACCAAGAAAATTTTGAAGCAAAAAAACCTGGGGGGCCGGGCACGGTGGCTCACGCCTGTAATCCCAGCACTTTGGGAGGCCGAGGCAGGTGGATCACAAGGTCAAGAGATCGAGACCATCCTGGTCAACATAGTGAAACCCCGTTTCTACTAAAAATACAGAAAATCAGCTGGGCATGGTGGCGCATACCTGTAATCCCAGCTTCTCAGGAGGCTGAGGCAGGAGAATTGCCTGAACCCAGGAGGCGGAGGTTGCGGTGAGCCGAGATCGTGCCATTGCACTCCAGCCTGGGTAACAAGAGTGAAACTCCGTCTCAAAAAAAAAAAAACAAACAAAAAAAAAAACTGGAAGGTGGATCTATGGTGTCTAAAGAAGACTCATGAGAAAGCTTTAGTAATTAGGACAGGAAGTAGCAGTTCTGAACAAAATGGTTTTTCTGATGTTTTTTCTGACCAAAATGGTTCAGAAAAAATCCACAGCCCACGCCTATGTGGATGCTTAATTCATGAAAAAGCTACTGCAGCAGAGCAGCAGGGAGAAAGGAAATCATGTCAGTAAATGGTCGTCCTAGGTCAGCTGGACACCAAGCACACACAACACGGATGGACTGACTTTGAACCCCTACCTCACACTGTACAGAAAAACAATTCCTGGTGAATTGTTCTCTAAATCTGAAAATTGAAACGATAAACCTTCCAGAAGATAACAGAAGCACACTAGCATGACCATGGAGTAGTTGAGGTTTTCTAAACAGGACACAAAAAAACCCTAACCATAGAAAAAGGGTAGCTCAATTGGAACACACTGAAATTAAGAACTCTTGTATCACAAAAGACTCCACTGTGATAATGGAAATGCAAGATGCCGGGTGAGAGAAGGTATTTGCAACACAGATAGCTGGCAAGAGTTTGTGTCTGCAATATGCAAATAACTTCTACAAGTAAATAATAAAGAAAACGTGTGGCTTCTTCACCAGAAAGGATGTGCATGTGGAATATAGCAATATGTAAAGATGCTCAGTCTCACTGATCATTAGTGAACTACAGATTAAAGCCACCATGAGGAACTGCCACCACCCTCTGGAGTGGCCAAAGTATCAACACCAGCTGTCCATGTGGACAAGAAGCAGCCGGAAAGCTCCTCATCTGCTGGTAGGAGTGTAAAGTGCTTCAACACTTTGGAAAATCAGTGTGACCTCTAAAGTGGGACCTATGTGTCTCCTGCGACCTGGTACACACTCAACAGGAACATACACACGTGTACTAAGAGAGACATATGAGGACGTTCCTAGAGGCATTACTCACAATCACAAAGATGAGGAAGCAACAGAAATCTCCATCAACAGTAGAATGAATAAATGCGCCGCGGAAGGGTCTTACCCTGGTCATGACCGTGAAAATTGTGAATTACTGCTGCTTCCACACAGGGTGACGGAGCTCGTGAACACAGCATCGAGCGAGAATCAAGACACAAAAGAATACATGCTGTGTGATGTCGCTTATGGGAAGCCAAAACGGGTATAACCGATCTGCAGAGGTAGGAGTCGGGGCAGAGGTTACCTTTAAGGCCCAGTGGCAGCTGTGGCTGGGGAGGGGCATGCAGGACCTTCCGAGTTGGTCACATTCTGCTGCTCGCCCTGGGGGTGGAGGTTCACAGCTGTGCCCACTCTGGGCTAAGGTGTTGGGATGTACACTTATGACATGGATACTTTTGGTGTATGCATTACACCTCAGCAGAAATGTTTGAAAATACACGATGATGGCCACTTTTTTTTTTTTTTGAGACGAAGTCTTGCTCTGTGCCCAGGCTGGAGTGCAGTGGCACGATCTTGGCTCACTACAACTTTCGCCTCCTGGATTCAAGCAATTCTTCTGCCTCAGCCTCCCGAGTAGCTGGGACTACAGGTACCCGCCATCATGCCCAGCTAATTTTTATATTGTTAGTAGAGATGGGGTTGCATCATGTTGGCCAGGCTGGTCTCAAACTCCTGAACTTGTGATCCACCCACCTTGGCCTCCCAAAGTGCTGGCATGAGCCACCACACCCAGTCGATGAGGGCCACTTTTTATACCACGGTTCACAACTGCTGTATCCCTGAGTGACTTGTATAGGTAAGTTAGTCTGAGTCCCTGGGATTCCAGTTTAAAACTATAAACTGCAAATCTTGAATATATGGTAATTGAAAGTTCCCTAGAGAGAAGGCTTTAAATAACCACATAAGCCATCTAATTTGTCACTAACCCGACGGTGACTAGGCTCAGCCTCCAGCCTCCAGCCCCTTCAGAACAGCTCCTGGAGATCCAGCAGAGCCTAGGCGGCCCACACTCCCGCCTCCCCACCTCTCCTGGAGATCCAGCAGAGCCTAGGCGGCCCACACCCTCCCGCCTCCCCACCTCTCCTGCCTTCAGTTGCTAATTACCTTTTAGCTTCTCAGGAAAGACTGTTAACATAATAATTAAGACATAACTCAGCAAAATAGAAAAAAAAGTCTCCTTTTCCTGGCTCTAGTCCATTATTTTATAGCAGTGTGTTACCAGGAGTCATCCTGGTTTTGCATCTGATTTATTTTAAAAATCTATGTCATTCAAAAGAAGCTGGTGAAGCTGCTAATTTCGTTTGGTTTATATATTTATAGTCATCCCACAAAGAATTTGAGGTGTTTGGTGTGTCTCTACATGCACTTGCTCTTTTAATAATTTTTAAAAATAAGTTTCTGCTTAAGGCTCATGTATTTCTCCGTTGACTTATTTTTAGCTCATACCTCGGTTACTGCGGTAAGCAGTGTCAGCTTCCACGTTACATGTGGTTTGTTGAGATCTATGGAAACCATTTTGGGGGGTGTGCATGTGTGTCACTTTTACAATCAGTAATCTTGCTGAATTTTAATTCGATCTAACACTTTGCTTGTAGATTTAAAATTATATTTCTTCCTTCTACCCTTTATACATGATTGAGTGAAAGAATCAAGACACAAGGGAATACATGCCGTGTGAGGTATAGCTCACTGCAGCCTCCAAGTCGTGGCGTCAAGCAGGCCCCTGCCTCGGCCTCCAGAGAAACACTTCCGTCTTTTCTCTCGCGCCTCGCTGGGTCTTCCCACCTCCCACACTCACTTCTTCTGTGCTCACCTCTGATATTAGGCTAAGGCTCTTTGGATCTGGTGCCAGATTCCCCGGTTCCCTTCTTTCCTTTCTCCGCCCTCTCTTTAGGTGATGGGTGATGTCTTCCATTTTCAAGGTTTCAGGTATCCATCCCAGCACGGCTCTCCTCTCCGGACATCAGTCTCCTGCACATAGCTATTGTCCTAACGCAGCCACTCAGGCATCCCGTAGGCACCGCAAACTTAACGCACCCAAAAGGAATGCCGGGTTTCTTCCCCCATCCCCCACGTCATCCCAGAGGACGATCATCCACCGATAGTGCAAGCCAGGACCCCGAGCGAGCCCCGATGCTTCCCTTCCCACGCCCCTCCCGCGAATCCATCACTAAGTCCTGTGGAGTGTAATTCCAAAAGCCTCTTACCTCTTTCTACTTTCACTCTTGACACCTGATACAAGTGTTCTGCATGGAAGCTGCACGCAGGCCTCAGTTCCAGGCAGACACCGCTGGGTGCCTCAGAGATCCCGTCGCCTTGCCCATGGTGCCGACTTGGGTTTGTGTTTCTGCCCTGCCACCCCTTGGTCTGTGTGCTTCAGTGGCAGCTGCTCTAACTCCCAGCTCCAGAAGTAGACCCTACTTGGCTAAACCAGGGATTGCGTTTCTCTGTAAAGCGCCAGATGGCAAAGATTTACAGCTCTGCTGGCCACATAAGCCCACTGCTTATCTTCTTCAGAACCCCATCCAATCCAACACTTTCCATGTTTAATGTTCATTCTTAGCTGTGGACTGCACAGCGTCAGGCCAAGGCTCAGCTTGCCCACCTCTGATTTGATCGCGCATCACGTTCCCTTTCCCTTGTCTCTACAGACGGCAGGTCTAAGTGGCTCGATCAGGAGGACTCTTCTGACCAGTGGTGGCTAAGCCTCCTTTCTTCTCTGACTTTACGTGCCAAGGAGGTGCTCTTTCCTCTGCTGTGGGCGCTCCTGCCATCAATGTCTTCTCATCCTCCAAGGCTCAGCGAAGCTTCCTGCAGCTTGCTCTGATGCTCCTGAGTGGGGTGGCTGCAGCGCCCTTGGCTCCTGCAATTGTTCACATGCCTCTCCATTAGGAAACTGCATTTCTATGTCACCATCTGAGCCTTTTCATCCTTCGACTCCTTCTTACAGATGCAGAGCAGGCTCAGAGAGGCCAGACAACTTGGTCAGCGCTGCATGGCACAGCCTGGTCCGCACTGACCCTCACGCCTCTGCTCCTGCCCTGGACGTGTCCCAGTTATCACACTGTGCCGCTCCCTGATGCCATCTCCCCACGAGAACATGAACGCCCTGAAGCAAAGATGTCTTCCTGGCCACGTGTTCACCCATGCACAGCACACTGCCCACGGCCCTGAAAGGTCATTGGAATGTCCTCTCTCGCCTGCCCCTGTATGTCTACACCATTTTTGTCTCTTTAGGCTGGCAAGTGATAGAGACCATCCTAATTGCGCTGGACTTAAACTTTTCAGGCCTAGGCACGAAGAGAGACTTACAATTGTCTCAGTGCCAGCTCTAAGCACCCAGGGCCATGCTGGGAGTCAGAATCCCCCCTGATGTCCTGGAGTGGGGGTGGGCTGCATGCCTGTCACAGAGCACACAGACTGACTGCTCCTGCTCCATCACTGTGGGAGTTGTCCCAGGGATGGTGGCACACCGTGAGCTTGTCGGGTCTTACACAAGGTATCCACCACCATGACAGCTGTTGATTGAATGGTTTGGCACCATCTGGTTTATGCCATTCCAGTCTCATGTCTTTTTATTTTTAAAATACAGGGCAAAAAAATGTTATGTCTCAAATCACGATATCATGGAATATTGGTCACCTCTTATTAGCAGTTTTATGCTCCTCCTGATGGTTTAGAAACAAGGAAATCAATAATCCACTTTAGGCTATAATCTAAAAAGTACCTGTGAGTGTCCTTCCTCAGATAGATGGGGCAGAATTAAATAAAACAAGCCAAGATTGTTTAAAGCTACATCTTTGGTTGTACACAGGGACTATAGTTGAATAGGCTTCTTCAATCAGTCCTAGGACACCGGGACCAAGACTGGGCCACTGTCTCAGCACAGCAGGTTGGCAACACGCTCTGTAACTCGGGAGACAGAAATCCAAGCATGCGATTGACCTGTGTGGCTGGAAAGGGAAAGAGAGGCTTTGCTGGCCACCCTGGCCCAGGGAGGCCAGCCCCCGTGCGCAGGTCATGTGACCCAGCCCTCTGGTCCCACCCTTCTAGCCACATTCTGCCAGCCTCTGGGCATGACAGGAAGGGAGTTCACAGATCAGTGGCATTTACACCTGCAAGCTTTGAACACTTTTCAACTGAAAGCCCAGTGTGTGAATAGGCTGGGCAGCTGGGCCACTCCCAGGCTGGCACCCTCCCTCCCTTTCGGGCAGTTCCCGGAAGGCCCGAGACCACAGTTTGAAATCCACTTAATCTCTCGAGTCTGCCTGGGTCTATATCCTAAGCTGGCGGAAATCATTTTGTGCCACTGTATCCTGTAGGCTGGCAGTGCCAGCATAATTTGTAATTCTTGTGGGGGACAGTCACAGGGTCATGCCATTTAACTCTACTGAAGGGAAAACACAGCCAAATGGGTTTTTGGTGCTGTGTAGACCATGTTTCACAGCGGCTGACGTGTCACATGCTTATGCAAAACCTAACTCCGCACCCTGGGGTGCACAGAGGGAGCCTCGCTGGATTCCTGCACTCAAGCCCTCGAGCATCAGGTTTATTTTCCCGGACACCAAAGTGATTGTTTATTCCACAATTCCCACAAAGGAGAGAGTAAACAACAGAACAGAGGTGGGGCAGGCACGGAAGTCCATTAAGTAGATGGTGGCTGCCAGCGCTTCTGTGGAGACCCAGGGCCCCTCCAGGAGCCCTGGTGTTCGACTTCCACAGTGAACAGGGAACAGATGGCTGAGATATCCTCAAAATTTCTTTGGACCTCCTCAGGAGACTGCAGGATTCCTTCTCAAAGCACCTCATCTCAGAGGCACCCAAATGGGCATCCTGAAGCTCCATGCTTCACGACAGCTGGGAACACCCTGTCCTGGGCCCAGGCGACTGGAAACTGCTGTTCTCCCTGACATCAGCCCAAGGGGAGTGCCATTCTTCCAAGTTAGGGAGAGCACCATGGCAGAAACCATCTCTGTGGAGAGGATGGCATCTGAGGGTGTGGAACAGGAAGGGACCAGTTGAGGCTGCTGGCTGGTCCTGCAGAGCCTCTGGAGAGGCCTGTGGGAACAGCAGAGGGTCCCGGCCTTGGCCACCATCCGCTTTCTGCTGCTCTGGAGGGAGAAAGAGGACAAGTTGAAACTTGCATAAGCAGCCTCCCTTCTGGGGATTACCTTGTGTTCCCCACACCCAGTGTTACCTAAGTGAAGGCCTGCAGAAGACTGCCACAGTGACCGCCCCCATAGGCCATGCTTCCCTCCGCCTGTCCCCCGTGCAGTCCCTCACATCTACTCAGGCCCAGGCCATCTCACCTGCTTCTCCTGGGGAGATGGATGGAAACACCACAGGGATTTGCTTTCTCTCGCTGCCGATGGAGACCTGCCGGGAAGGAGGCCCGGCCAGCCTGTAGGGACTGGTGACACATGGCCCGGATCTGCCGGGGGCCTCTGCGGATAAGTAGGCCCAGTGGTCACCTCGTGGGGCCGAGGGAAGCCGTCCCAGCTGAACCAGCTCAAGCTGCAGGCCCACAGGGTCATGAGCAGTGAAGACAGGTTTTTGCTCACTGAGGTTTGGGGTGGTCTGCTGCATAGAAATACACACAATGTCCTCATGCACGTATCTGTTTATTAAGAATGTGTCCCGAGAAGGCATCCCAGGAGTCCTCATTTTTACTTAGCTGTCCACGGTTGCCCATTTGGGTACTTTGCCTTCAGATGGGGTGAAACGCTCACTTGTTAGCTGGCTGGCCCCAAAGACAGGCTTGTTTTCCACCAGGCAGTGACCTGTCCTGGGTTCCAGGCTGCCACCTGCAGCGTGCTCACCACATACCAGGCTCCCATCGTTTATCTGCGTTCATCTTATACGTTTTGTGGGTTTTCAGAGCCCGAGTCTCAGCGTTGCCCAGGCTGGAGCGCAGCTCTGGGACACAAGTGACCCTCCAGGCGCAGCCTCCTGAGTGGCTGAGACCACAGCATGTGCCACCAACCCTGGCTTGTGATGGTCCGTTCCTCCCCACTTTACAAGGGAGGAAACAGGCAGAGGGCAGAGTGGGCCACCTGAGGCCGGAGGCCAGGACTAGCACACCCTCAACTTGACCCTGGCGCCTGCAGCTCCCCCCAGCCAGGTGCAGGACCCAGCGCCTGTCCACACCGGGCTCTGCCCACCGTGCCCAGCTGCTCCTCTAGGCTCAGGTCGCTGCGGAGTTTCCCCATCAAGCCTCATCTCCGTGCAGAGAACTGCAGCCGGGAGTTGGTTACCCGGGTCGGTGAAAACGCTGCATTTGCACATGTGCTTATCATCATCCGTGTAAACATTTCTTGGTATAACTGTGGAAGTCAGTAAATGCAGATAAATCGGGCAGTGAGTCTATTGCATATGCTGTAAAAAACAAAAATAAAAAAAAAAAAACCTTTAAAATGCTTTTACTATCAACCTAAAAAAAAATCAGCCAAACAAAACCACCGACCCCCAGACGTAAGTGGGAGCTGCTGCTGGTGTCAGTGCGGACAAACCGGAGACGAGGGCGCCGCCTCCGCGGTCCTGGCCTGCGACCCCCGCCGGCCGCCGGCTCTGACCCAATGCGGGGCGGGCCCCGCGCGTCGCAGACACCTCAGGGAGTCGGGGAAGCAGGGGCGGCGCCAGCTGCGGGGAGGAGCGCGTGGGCCCCGGAGCAGGGAGCCTGGGCAGCTCCGGACGCCACCTCCACAAACGCAAACGCCAGTAGCCGGGCGCGGGGCGCCTGCGGTCCCCGCCACCGAAGAGGCTGGGGCGGCAGGATCGCGTGAGCTCGGGAGGTCAAGGCTGCAGGAGCCGAGATCCGGCCACCGCGCTCCAGCCTGGGCGACAGTGAGACCCCGTCCCCCAAACGCAGCAGCCGCGCACCCAGAGGAGGACTCGAACGCGGGCAGGGTCCCGGCCCCACGCTCGCCCGCTGCAGCTGGTCCCGAGGGAGACGCCACAGCCCCGACTGACCGCGACAAGCAGGCGCGCATGCGCGCGCACGTCCGGCGTCGCGGCGCCGGCCCCGCCCCTCGGCGCGCGCGCGCCCGGCGGGCGGGGGCGGGGAGGGGGCGGAGCCGCCAGTGGCTGGGCTGAGGCGCTGAGGCGGCCCTGGCTGAGGCGGCCCTGGCTGCGGCGGCTGCGGCGGCGGCGGCTGCTGCCGAGCGGCCGGGTCGGCGGCCGGGGCTCCGGGCCGCGCGAGGCCAGAGCCACGCCGCGCCGCAGCTCACAGCCTACGAGGCGGAGAGCCGCCCGGCCCAGGACTGCGGCGGGAGCCTGGGGCGCGCTTGTGGAGGACCAGGCGCGGCGCGGCTGAGGTGAGGGCGGGCGCGGAGGCTCCGGACCCCGCGGCGGCGGCGTTTATGTAAGCGCCGGGCAGGGGCTGGCGGCGGGGCCCAGGCTGCGGGCCGTCCCGGGAGCGGAGGGCGCCCGCGGGGCGGCGAGGCTGCCCTGACACCGCCCGGCATCCACCCTCCCGGGGCGCCCGTCTGCTGGAGCGTTTCGCCCGGGAGGAGGCTGCGTCCCGGGCGGCCCCGCGTCCCTTCCTGCGGGCGCCGAGTCCGCGTGGGATGCACCGCGCCGCGGGGAGGGAGGTGCGCCGGGACGAGGCTGCGCCCTGGCGACCCAGGCTGCGTTCCGGGGAGAGGACGCGGTGCCCCGGAGATCCGAGGCTGCTGGGGACGAGGCTGCGCCCGGGGCCGGAGGCTGCTGGGGACGAGGCTGCGCCCGGGGCCGGAGGCTGCGCTGGGGACGAGGCTGCGCCCGGGGCCGGAGGCTGCTGGGGACGAGGCTGCGCCCGGGGCCGGAGGCTGCTGGGGACGAGGCTGCGCCCGGGGATCCGAGGCTGCTGGGGACGAGGCTGCGCCCGGGGATCCGAGGCTGCTGGGGACGAGGCTGCGCCCGGGGATCCGAGGCTGCTGGGGACGAGGCTGCGCCCGGGGATCCGAGGCTGCTGGGGACGAGGCTGCGCCCGGGGATCCGAGGCTGCTGGGGACGAGGCTGCGCCCGGGGATCCGAGGCTGCTGGGGACGAGGCTGCGCCCGGGGATCCGAGGCTGCTGGGGACGAGGCTGCGCCCGGGGCCGGAGGCTGCGCTGGGGATGAGGCTGCGCCCGGAGATCCGAGGCTGCCCGGGGAATTAGGCTGCGCCCGGGGCCGGGAGCCTCTGTCCCTGGGGGACGCTGCGCTGGGGGACAGCAGGCTGCGCCGAGACGAGGCTGGGCCGGGCGGGCGACGCTGCTGCCTTGTGGGGAGGGCGCGCTCTGCTCCCGGAGTGGAGACTGCGCTGGGGACGAGGCTGCGCCCTGGACGGTCCTGCGTCTCCTCCCGAGGGCGCAGTGTCCCCCCGCGCGGGGAAGTTCCTGCGGGTGCGGGGCGTCTGCAGCGATCGGGAACAATCTGGGGCAGTTGGGGGCCCGAGGTGACTTTTGATGTGTTCACACGGGGGAAGGAAAATGACTGCGCGGTGGATGGTGCGAGGGAAGGTGTCACACTGGGCTGTGGACGCTGACACGCGTCGGAGTCGCGCTTACACGCTGGCGAACCTAACCTAAAATGTGTTCCCGTCCCGATTTCCATGTCGGACATCTGCACTGTGGGGTTCAGTTCGCAGTTAATATTTTTAGTCGGCAGGTTGGGGCCGTTACTTCTGATACAGGCATTTTGTTTCCCTCTTAGACCAACGATGACTGCATTCCATTCTCAAAGTGGAACGAGAAGTGGCATGATAGCAAACTTGTTTCTTTACGTTTCGTGGCGTAATTAAGATGATAGAACCGTCGTTTTTTAATTGAGAATACAAATGTGTATTTAATCCTCTTCGTTCTCGCTCTTAAATGTAGCCGTATGTTTTATTGCTTCGAAAGGTCCACTCCGAGCTGCATTTTCCAAAGCACTAGGTTGTTTTAAGAGCAGCTGTTCCTAGAAGGTAGAAAAGCTAATTGTTTCATGACCATCTTTCACTGGGGTTGAGCCTACTGTATCCTTTTTGCTTGCTGAGGGTTTCCCGGAGGGGAAAGGGAGATGGAAAAAAGGGTAGAAGGTTGGCTGATACAAGACAGTTCCTTCTTGGGTAAGAGAAGCAACTGTCTCTCATTGCGCGGTGCCTCCAGAGAGCAGAGCCCACTATGCATCGGCAGCCACAACAGGGGCTGGGTAAATATTTGATGAGACAGGCTGAGCTGGGTGCTCGATCTTGCCCGTGGTGGAGAGGAGTGAACTCACACAGGATTTCAAAGGAATGTATTGTCTGTGAGTGATGCTTTGTTAGATAGTCTGAGGGTTCCTAAGACTGGGTAGATCCTGCTACATCTACATCAAATTGGAAGCTATACTTGGGAAGGAAAAAAGGAGGCCCTCCTGCCAGGGCAATGGCTTAGAGAGAATTGGTACAGCTCTGAGAAACTGATGACACGTGTGTCTCTGGTGTGACGTGCTCATGCAGTCGTTACTGGGAGGCCATGGGGGAAGGATTAGCTATGAAGTGATAACATCATCCACAAAATACATCTTGGCACAGAGGCTAATTTCACTTCTTTGTAAATTTATGTATTGTAAAGCATTTGAATTCTTTTAGATTTTTGGAATAATAATTTTTTTAACTTCTGTTTGTCCAGTGAACGCATAAAACAAACTCAATTCGTTTGACAGGTTCTCCTCTATGACCTGTTAATGTGGTCGGCCTTCTCTGTTTTAGGGCCTAGGAGATACAGTACTGAGCAAGATAGGTAGAGTTCAGAAATGCTTCTGACATAAAGCAATACATTTTTACTGATAGCTTTAAAAAAATAAGCGTGCACACAGTACCGACAGAAAGGAAAGCCTCATTCCACTACATCCCGGGCCACTTGGTTCCCTGCAAGGCTGCACCCAATTATGTATTGTCCCAGCAGGAGTCAAAGTATGTACGCAGTTGGGTATGTTTTCACATATAACAAACGTTGCTACAGTGGATATTCTTACACATGGGTACACGCAAAGCCTACTCGTTATTTGTTATCAAAACTTCTTTGCTGTTTTACTTAAGAACTGGGTTTTATTCCCCTGCATGCTGTGATTAGCTCTGTGACCAGATAAGATAATTTAACTAGGTAGGGGGTAGTTAACTTTGGAGAGTAATGGATGAAGTTACACATTTACCAGCCTATAAAAAGTTAAGCAAAATTATCAAGCTTAATGTGAAAGCAAAAAGCTCAGAAAGGTTTAATTTTATTGGAAAACTCAATGGTTTTCTGTATCAACTTTCTAAAATAGAAATTTCTAAATCTGTAATTTGGTGTGATGGAAATGCTGGTGTTAAAAAACCCATATTATTTAATATGTTTATAATATGACAGGTAGGAAAAGCAAATATGAAAATTAAAAATTGTCCAGTGAAATAATTAAGATTTCTTTCTTATTCCTTGAGTGGCATTTCTTTCTTTCCAAGATGACAGGGACAGTGTCTGGGGTGCGGGCAGGGACGGTGCAGTAGCCCACAGAAGTCTCCATGGCAGGGTCTTTACTGCATCTTCCATTTGCAGAGCTTTGCTTCATACATACCTTGACAACTGTTGGGCTAGGACCATTAGCATGAAATGCTCACGGTCTCCGTGTAGTCTGATTAGCACTGCGTGTGCTCTTCTCCATCTGCATGCCTGTGAGATGTCCCGGTGTACAACCAAAAGGGACTTGCTTTTAGGGTTGATGTCTCTGTGATGAATTTTAAATTAAGACGGAACAGGAAGGGGGATGAAAGTAACTCCGAGGTACCTTGTATTTTTATTGAAAATACAGTGAAATGGAAGCTCTGCTTGCCTCTAGGTTGGTGTTTTTAGAACCTGGTTCCATTCATTTGCTCATCGATCCAGCAGGCATTCACCTGTGCGTCCCAGACCAGGTACTGTTCTAGGTATTGGAGATTCAGGATGAGCTTGATGAGGAGAGTTTCTGCCCTCAAAGGGTTCATCTTCCTGAGAAGGAGGAGATCACTAAACAAGATCTGGTGTCCTGACTGCCGTGAAGGGCAAATGAGGCAGGGAAGGTGGGAGAAGCTCAAATAGTGTTGAGGCTGGAGTGAGCTGGGCTGAGGTCCCAGCAGCAGCAGCCTCTCAGGCACAGGAACTCTTAGGTAAAAGCTCTGGTTCCTGAGCCTCCTTGTAGCATGCTGGTCACCTCAGGGAGGCCATTGCTGCCAGAGAGGCTGGGTGAGTGGCAGGCACCGAGACTGGAGGAGAGCGGCATCTTCCTTCTTTGGGAATGACATGATCTGATTTACCTTTAGAAAGTGCCACTCTGGCTGTTGGGCCTGTTAGATGCCAGGCCATTTAAAAAGCTTTACGTATATTAATTCATTTATTCTTATGGCAGTCCAAAAAGTAGGCATGAGTATCATTATTCCCATGTTACAGGTGGGAGTACCTAGGCACAGAGTGGTTAAGTGATTTACCCAAGGTCACACAGGAAGTGGCAGTGGCAGGATGTGACCTTACCTCTTTCACCTCCACTACTGCAGGCTGGGCGAGGAGTATCAGCAAGGAGATAGATCAGTTAGACTTTCTGTGAAAGCCGGATGACTATACCGGTGCCTCAGACCAGGGTGGAAGTGGTGAGATCAGATCCAGCCTACTGAATTTCAGCATGTGTAAGATGCCGCATTTTTAAGTTTCATCATCGTTTTTTATACTGCTAACAAAGAGAAAATGTAGCCGACTAGATTATGACAATGCTTTCTTGTTAGTTAGCATTTATTTATACTCATTGCAAGAGCTTAGACTGAGCGTTGACTTTAAAATCATATCATTCATGCACTTTCATAAAAAAGGAAAATACAGGTGAAATAAAGTAATTCTGAAATTTCTTCACATCTAGAATCTGATTCTTCAACTCAGCTTCTGACTTGGCGTTGGTGCCAGGTGTGAGATAGGGAAGTCTGGAAGAGCCAGTGTTAGGATTTGGACATGTGGAGCTTGTGACTCTGGAGGGCGAGGTTGGGTCATTATGCAGCTGCTTCCTAGATGGTCTTGAGCAGGCCGTCTAATCTTTCTGGGCTTCAGTTTTCTCAACTATAAATTAGGAAGAATAAAAGCAACTTGTCAGGGTTGTTGAGTTGCTAATGTAAAGTACCTAAAATAGTACCTGACTAACAGTATTTAATGGGCTTACTTTGCTTATTATTTTTATGATTAGTCATCTGAGTAGAGAAAGGTGAATATGGATGGAAATTCAAGGTCAGGTTCAAGAAGACGTTGGGGCCAAGTATATCAATTTGGGAGTCATTTGCATATTGCTGATACTTGAGGCATACGGTGTGGATACAGAAGAGCAGAAGACGAGGAATGACCTGGGAGCTTTTGGCAAGGGGCCACCTTGGCAGGGAGGGTCTAGCAACACCATTGAAAAGGGCTCTGTTGAAGAAAGAAGAAACCAGTGAGTCTAGTGGTCTGGAATCCAAGACACTGAGGGGTTCTTTTCTTCCTATTTTTTGTGGCCTGGAGAGTCTCCTATTGGCTTTGATGAGAGGCAGCTGTCAGTGGCATTGATAGGTTTCTGGAGTGGTGGGGAGAGGAAACAAGTAGACAGAGAAGAGGTGGGAACATCCGTGTAGATGATTCTTTAGAGGAGTTCTGTGACAAGGGAACAGAGTCATGGGATGGTGGTTGGAGGGGACATGAGCTCAGGATGTTATTTGTATTTTTAAATGAGAGCGATGATAGCATGTTTATGAGCTAATAGGAATGATCCCGTAAAGGGAAACAAAAATATGCCAGGAAAGAGGATAATGTTGGAGCCAAGTCCTTGAGAAGGTGAGAGGGGAGGCAGGAAGAGCAGCGACGCTCCTCCAGTAGGGAGGCAGGACTTCTGTACGCAGGAGGCTGGACTCACTCAAAAGTATTCCTAAAGACATGCTTCCCTTTTGAAAGGAGGATAGAAAATAAATCATAGTTTTTGGTCTCAGTCCTGAAAAGTTGGGAGTCTCACCCTAAGACTTAGGATCCAGCTTCTTCTTCTTTTTTTTGAGATGGAATTTCATTCTTTTTGCCCAGGCTGGAGTGCCATGGTACGATCTCAGCCCACTGCAACTTCCGCCTCCTGGGTTCAAGCAGTTCTCCTGCCTCAGCCTCCCAAGTTGCTGGGACTACAGGCATGCGCCACCATGCCCAGCTAATTTTGTATTTTTAGTAGAGACGGGGTTTCTCTATGTTGGTGAGGCTGGTCTCGAACTCCTGATCTCAGCCTCCCAAAGTACTGAGATTACAGGTGTGAGCTACCACATCCGGCCTAGGATCTAGCTTCTTACCAGTTCGTGGTGCTGAACACGTCTTGGGGCATACTTACAGAAAGATGCCTGTGGAGATGGAATTTTTTAATTTATCTAAAAAATTCACTTTTCTCTAAAAGTATTGTTACCTGGAGGTTGGCACCTTTATTCACCAACTTCAGTACTCGAAGGACTAGAAGACTTGGTGTCTGATTTGTTCTAGCTGGGAATTTCAGTTTTGCATTTAAGAGGACTCCCTCACCAACCCTACCCCCAGAGGAAAGCAGGTTTTGTTGCTTTGGGCCTGTTGCATGTACATGTTGATGTTCCACTGGGTCAGCAGCATTTAGTTAAACCAAGTTGCCTGTTAAATTGGTAAAATACCTTATCTGCATGAGTGTTGACTTGTTTTTGTGGTTATTTGATTTTTTTCGGGTCTGGAGTTTCAGAACACCCATCTTCTCAGTAGTTCAGCCAAGGTGATGAAATGTGAAGAAGCCTCCCCCAGCTTCCCAGCATTCTCTCCATCATCTGTGCAGTGGAGAGTAGTTCCTATTGCTGTGGAAACATTTTCCCTTCACTCTTTTCTCTCAAGGGGAGGCTAACCTGAGTGCCTGCTCTGTGTGAGTCATCGTGGAAGGACACAGTGGAGAAGGACAGGGAGGAGGTCTGTGCCTCTTTGAGCTGACATTCTGGTGGGGAGACTAAACAGATCACAGAGGCAGACGCTGTGCCTCAAAACTATACACAGACCTGACTTATGATGGTTCCAGGCACATTCTTGATGTGACCATGGTACCCGTTACAGTCATTCTGTTTTTCACTTCTGGTATAGCATTCAATAAATTGCATGAGAAATTAAGTCCTTTATTATAAAATAGGCTTCGTATGGGATGACTGTGTCCAACTGGAGGCTAATGGAAGTGTTCTGAGCACCTTTAGGTAGGCTAGGCTAAGCTTCGATGTTGGTAGGGTGGGTGTATTGAACGCCTTTTCAGCTTAGGGTGTTTTCAGCTTGTGATGGGTTCATGGGGTCAGAACCCCACCATCCATCAAGGAGCACCTGTGTTGTCTTTATTGTCATGCCCTGGGAGACACAGCTGAGGTAGATGGCATCAGAGGGTGCCTTCTGGTGGAGGTGTGATGTTCTGGGAAGCCCTCTCTGAGGGGAGTGTGGTACACTGAGGCCAAAGGGAGAGAATGAGCTCATGTCAGGAGAGGGGACAACAGCCTTCCAGGTAGATGGAATAGCTTGCCAGAGGGCCTGTGTGTCAGAGTGGCCAGGAGAGGACCGGAACCGTTGTCTACTCCATGTCAGGAGAGGGGACAACAGCCTTCCAGGTAGACGGAATAGCTTGCCAGAGGGTCTGCGTGTCAGAGTGGCCAGGAGAGGACCAGAACCGTTGTCTACTCAGGGGGTGGGAGGTGAAGCTGCAGAGACACTTGGGCCTGATGCTGCCGACTCTCAGAGTGCTTTCAGCCGGGGGTGAAGGAGTGCGGCAGGGAGAATGGAGGCCTGGGTTGGCACTTTTGCCATAATTTAGCAGGATAGAGGCGGCAGAGTTGTAGAAAAGAGAGCAGATGTGAATTCTTGGTGCTGGGTGATAGATCAAGTCTTGGAGACAAGGGAAGTGGAGGGACCAAGAAAGGCTCTTGAAACTCTTTGGAGGATGAAGATGATGATGTGATGATGCTGGGTTCCAGAGGATCTCAGGTAAGGAGTCTTCAGTTATAGACCTCATTTCGTATTGGGGTCTGTTTGACTCTGCAAAGCAGTTGTTGCCTAGAGTGTGACTTGCAGAATATTTGTTTGTATAGATATTCCTCAACTTAGGATGAGGTTCATAACTTGAATATATTGTCAGTTGAAAACGCATTTAATATGCCTAACCTTCAGAATTCAAAGTACAGTTTCTATTAAATGTGTATCACTTTCACACCATCATAAAGCTAAAAAATCTTAAGGTCAGACTGTTGTAAGCCAGCTTCTGTCTGTACTTTCCCACTGTCTACAAAATGTGTAATGCATTGTTTGTAAATCACAAGCAGACATGTGCATTTAACCTTTTATTAGGTCGAACTGGTACTTCTTCGGGGTCCCTGTGATTGGTCAGTTATTCCTTACAACGGTCTTGTAGGAGGTCTCTTTACTGCTATTTATCAGATCAGGAAACTGATGCTAAGAGGCTCAGTGACTTCCTAGGAAAGCTGGATAATATTTAGCTGACATTTATTAAGCTCTTACCATGTGTCAGACACGGTAAAATGGGTTTAATCTATTTAATCCTCATGATGATCGTGGGATGTTGCTGTTAAGGGTCACTGTCATCATTCCTCTTCACTGACAAGACTGGCCTGACCCGCCTGAGCAGCCTCCTGACAGATCTTTCACTCCTGGTCTCCTTCAGACAGTTCTTGACTAGCAGTCATATCTGAGCCTGTATATGTAAGACAGATCACGTCATTCTCCTGCTCAGAGTCACCCTGCAGCCTTCTTTCCTGCTGTCCCTTCGTGCCACCCAGAGCCCTGGCTCCAGCTGTCTTGGGGCCTATAGCTGGCCCTCACTTTAGTCTTGACACACCATTATGTGCTACATGCTCTGCTCACTGTGCTGTTTATTCTGCCATCTGTGCCCACCATTCCCTTCCTCCCCACACAGCCTGCCTGGCCAGAATGGAAGCCTCAGGAAGGCAGGGCTATTTTTTTTTAAATATATGTATTTTCCTGTATAGCCACATTGCCATGTATATACCTCTGCCACAATCTTGCCTGTTCTTCACATGTACCCCAAAACCCCAAGGCAGGGCTATTGCTCTGAATCTATCCTGAGAGCTCGGAGCAATGGCTGGCAGATAGATACTTGTAAGTCTTTGCTGAGGGAGAAAATACCTTTAACTTTTTCTGTGTGTAGTAAGTAGTAGAACCTGCATGCAGTTTATCCGCTTCTAAAAACGTATGCTTTTTCTGCCTCCCTACACTGCCCCCCCAATCCTATTGTACTTGGTGAATCAGTCATATATTTATGCCCCATATGTCTGTG
Source organism: Callithrix jacchus (assembly GCF_049354715.1). Classification (NCBI taxonomy): domain Eukaryota; kingdom Metazoa; phylum Chordata; class Mammalia; order Primates; family Cebidae; genus Callithrix; species Callithrix jacchus. The sequence goes on from NC_133522.1 coordinate 50,743,205, forward strand.
TTATCTCCAGATTTCCACACTTTGCTATGTAGAGTAGAAACATTTACAAAACATTCAAAATTGTTATAAAACCGTAAAGTGTGACATTGTAAATTATCTGCTGAAAACAGGAAGGCCACATCCTGAAAAAGTAGCTCTGTCCTGCCAGCATCATTTTAACCTCTTTTGGACAAGACACAGTTGAAATGCATTCTCTGAAGTAATAGTAATAACTGCATCTTGACAGAAACGAGAATATTTTGAATAATTCCGGGAGGATTCAGGAAAAAGCAGCCAAATAAAATAAATATATATATTTGATTCAACTGTGGAGGCTTAAAGGAATTACATGTCCTCTTTTTTTTTTTTTTTTCCCCCGACAGTGTCTTGCTCTGTTGCTCAGGCTTCAGTATAGTGATACAATCATAGCTCACTGTAGCCACAACCTCCCGGGCTACAGTAATCCTCCCACCTCAGTCTCCTGAGTAGCTGGGGCTGCCGGTGGCTGCCACCAGGCCCAGCTAATTTTTGTATTTTTTGGAGAGACGGGGTTTCACCATGTTGCCCCAGCTAGTCTCAAGCTTCTGGACTCAAGGGATCCAACCACCTTGACCTCCCAAAATGCTGGGATTGCAGGCGGAATCATCGCACCTGGCCAAGAAAGCATCTCTTATAAGCTGTTTTTGGTCAAGGAGCAAACAGGAAGTTGTCCCAGAATTTGGGAGATGAAGAATGTAATCCAGCCCTGCTTCTGAAAAGAATGGTACGTCCTCTTCATGGCTCTGCTGCGGGCCCTCAGATGTGGAATGAGGACAGTTGAATTGCTTGTTGCCGAGATTCTCTCCATTTCTAGACGACTATCGTGAGTCAGAGTCAATCATTCATTCAGTTGTCTAACAAATACTCATCATAGAGCCTGTGGGTAGTCCTGTCTAATGGTAGGTAGTGCCACGCCACTTCCTGGCATGGCTGCCGAGGCTCACAGGAAGCTGGCACTTAGCACAGATTCCTGTCCCTTCTCTTGACTTGGTAACTCTGTGGAAAGAGATGAGGTGTAAAAAGAGAGAGCATGGGCCTTAGGGGTTAAGTGGGCTCAGGAGGCCAGATCTAGAGGGGTGGAATGATGGATTCTGAGTCCGTGAGAAAACCTGAAACACCAGGGGATCAGAATTGATCCTTTCTCTGTTTTTTTGGTCTTAGGGGGACTAGACTGTGTTAGTTGTTCTGAATTAAATTGAACAAGGATTTTTTTCACTTCTGCAAGTCTAGACTTTATCATAAGCAATGAAAGGTGATTCAGTCGTAGTTAATGCACTAACCCTCACTTCTGAAATAAAGTTAGCAGCGGAGCGCCTTAAGGTATGTATCGGAGGCTAGAGAGTAAGTTGGAAAGTTACGTTGTGTTCCTGTGTGTTTACTGATGGCAGTGCACGTAAACCCAGTTTGTTTATTTTTCTTTGGTTAGTAACAGTCAGGCACAAGGTGTCCAGCACACCCAGTGTTAAGTCACTTAGACTGAGTTGATTTCATTGAAAAAAGGAATCTTTTCAAGGATGTAAAGTGGCTTCTCACGGTCTTCGTGAGACTCTGGAATCAGATACATTAACCTGGTTACCCTATGGGACCATGTGCAGTGAGCCTGGGCTGCTGGATGCCACTGGTGGGCCCTCTGCCAGCTGCTACATCCCTAAGCCCTCTCTTGTCTCACTGTTTTCCCTTTTCAGGAATAGATTTGACTAGGCACTTGATTCCTCAAATTTCTGTCATTTGTGGTGAGGTTTTGTGGGGTGCATCTGATTGGCAGAGCCTCTTAAGTGCACCCTGGCTGTGAGAATAGGAATAGAATTCTGGCTTTTGTCTTAGGGATGTCCCCAGGTACAGAAAGGGGATTCAAAAGATGCTGGGGAGCTCCGTAAGTGACCTGTGACCACTACATGAAGATTGGTGGAAAATACCTCGTGTTAATCTATGCCTTTCGCTTGGTTTAGACCTAAGCATAAATAGTGTGAAGTCGGTCTAAATAGCGGTTACAGTTTCCAGAGACTTCAGCACCCCGGCTGCAGTTAAACAGCACTGATTTGACTCGTGATGTCCACTCTATGCTAGATATGAATGAAATTAGTCACATCAAATGCATATTTATTACTCTTCGTCATTTTGAATTTGAGTCCTTTACATAGTAGGTGCTGACTCAAAATAACAGTTAAATAGAATTATGGGCCAGGCGCGGTGGCTCAAGCCTGTAATCCCAGCACTTTGGGAGGCGGAGGCAGGTGGATCACGAGGTCAGGAGATCGAGACCAACCTGGTCAACATGGTGAAACCCCGTCTCTACTAAAAATACAAAAAAAAATTAGCTGGGCATGGTGGCGCGTGCCTGTAATCCCAGCTACTCAGGAGGCTGAGGTAGGAGAATTGCCTGAACCCAGGAGGCGGAGGTTGCGGTGAGCCGAGATCACACCATTGCACTCCAGCCTGGGTAACAAGAGCGAAACTCCGTCTCAAAAAAAAAAAAAAATAGAATTACGATTCTTGAGTTGGACTTATTTATCATCTTTACATTCGGTTTTACAGTTTGTTTCCTGTTACAATGTAATGTTCTTTTTTGGAATACTTGAAAGGAATGTCTTTTCTTGATACATGGAAACTTTACTTTTATTAAATTACTCTTTTAAAGAGCCTCATGTAATACTTTTTAATTTTTTTTTTTTTTTTTTGAGATGGAGTTTCACTCTAATTGCCCAGGCTGGAGTGCAGTGGCGCCATCTCGGCACACTGCAACCTCTGCCTTCTGGATTCAAGTGATTCTCCTGCCCCAGCCTTCCAAATAGCTGAAATTACAGGCATGCACCACCACACCCAGCTAATTTTATATTTTTAGTAGAGATGGGGTTTCACTGTGTTGGTCAGGCTGTTCTCGAACTCCTGACCTCAGGTGATTCACCCACCTTGGCCCCCAGAGTGTTGGGATTACAGGCGTGATCCACCATGCCTGGCCTATAAGTTTTGTTTTAGTTGACAGTTCTAAGAATGTAGTTAAGTAAGCAGTACACGGTGAATAATTATTTCTTACAGATAGAAGCTGAAAAATCTTCCATCCTTAACTCCCCAAAACGAATTTTAAAAGATATAGAATTCATAGGCATGAATCATAGACTTTCAGAGCTTCAGCAATTTGGGGTCACAGAATTCAGCATAGATTTTAACCATGGAAACCCTGTGAGGGGCAAAATCACTTGCATAATGTTTCACCTGGGTTTTGAAGGTGATCAGAGGAAAGAGCTGTCCAAGCCTGCTAACCTGCTGCCTTTCTGCATAAATGCTCTGGAGTCACCCAGGAACAGAGCAGTGGTCACAGGTAGTGGTAACAGGTTACATAGGTAGCTCCCCAGCATCTATTGAGTCCCCTTTCTCTACCTGGGGACATTCCTAAGACAAAAGCCGGAATTCTATTTCCTATTCTTACAGGCAGGGTGCACTTAAAAGTGACGTCTTCTGACTTCGACTCCGGGATTTTTTTTCCCTCTGCATTTTTTGGTGTCACATAGTAGATGTTTTCACCCACATGCAGGTGAATGAGTGACATATTTGATCTCATTTCATAGTGAAGCTTTCTATTCTTTAATTTTATCCCTCTAATGAAACTGTGAGGAATTGATTATATTTACACAGAAAAGGCTGGTGTCACGTAAACCTACAGGATGTCATTGAGCACGTGCCTCTCACGCAGAACTGACACAGAGCCTCCTGTGCATGGAATTCTCCATGCACGAATCAGCCATAGGCACGTGTTATGTGTAGCACAGGCAGGAAGTACCTGATTGATTTTAGTTCTGTTTATCACTGGAAGCTCTCGCTGTAGGAAAAGGAAGGTTTTTTCCCTTCCTTGACAGTGATTTTGAGCTATACTGTAGACGGGAAAAGGCACGCTTTGATTCGCCAGGCACTGCTTGCTGTGTATGAAGCTGGGTTGTGGTGGTACTGTTGGACAGGAGAGCTACCCTGTGTGCCTCTTCACACTGGGTCGAAGAATTTATCTCGATGTTTTCCTGGCCTTACTGATTGTTGGAGGAAACAATGCAAATTGTAAGTTAGAATCAAATAATGATTTGAGTGTTTGCCTTTTTAGAGTGCTCTGGAAAAACATGGGCAGCAAATAAACAGTAGGAAAGACATTCTCAGGTGGTTTTGTTTTGTTTTAAACAGCTACCATGAAATGCACCCTCTGTAAGTGGCCGCCTCGTGATTTTCTGAATGTCTGAGTTGTGCAGACATCACCCCAGTCTGGATCTTGAACAGTCCCTTCACCCCGGATGTTCCCTGTGATGCCTGCAGTTGATTCGCACTCCCAGCATAGCCGTAGGCAATGACAGGCAGCCTGCGTGCTGTTTCCCCATGGGCCTTGCAGACATTTCATGGGAATCAGCTCGTGTTCTGTGTAGTTGTTTGCATCAGTCTTCCACTTAACATGCTTTTCAGGTTCATCTGTGTTGTAGAACACATCAGTAGTTTGTTCCTTTCAGTTGTATGGGCACAGCATGTTTGTTTATCCCTCATCAGTGATGGGCTTTGGGTTGTTTCTACATTCTATTATGAATCACGTGACTTTGAACATTAGCAGGCACATCTGTGTGTGGATACGTGTTTTCATTTCTCCTAGGTAGAGTCCTAGGAATTCATAGGAGCTTGGAAATGGCGTTGAGGCAGAAGCCTTTGCTGGATATTGCTGATGCTAGCAAGGGCCATTTACTTGGGTTCACGCAGCTTGCTCTTAAAATCTGTCTCTGTGATGTGCATGGGGATTCTCGATTCCTATGAACCTATTTCTTCAGGATGAAATATGGTTATAATGTTGAGCAGAAGCTGTTAGTCTTAAGATGACCGTGTTGGTGCACACTACTAGGTCCTCAGTAGATGAGTTCTTCCCTGGTGTTGGGTGTTTTCCCCCCACTTATCAGAAGAGGAAGTCAGTGAAGTACTGTTGGGCATATATTAAAACCACATTCAACCTACAACACCACATACACACTTACCCTTTGACCCAGCAGTTCTGCTTCTAGGAATCTTCCCAGAAGATAGACCTCTAACAATGTGAAAATACATTTGGATTTGGAATAACCTAAATATCCGTATGCAGGAGAAGACTGAGTAAACTCTGGTATAGCCATACAGCCACATCCACTGTTGAGGTTGACCTCTGTGAATTGGTTTGAGATGCTTTCCAGGACACGTGGATGTGAACAAGGCAAGTGCCAAAGAATGCTAAATGCTGCCCTTGACGTGAGAAGAAAGGGATGTAGGAAAACACGCTCCCTGCACACGTGTGCGGAGGAGACACAGGAAGGCTGAACCAGAAACAGAAGAGACGGAGACTGCAGAGAATGAGGGGGACAGGGAAGTGGAGTGGGTCTTGGGTCTTAGGTGGGGTGCAGAGGGCAAAGGGGATGGCAAAGTGGAGCGAGTGCTGGGTTTTAGGTGGGGCGCAGAGGGTGAGGGGGATGGAGAAGTGGAGTGGGTTCTGGGTCATAGGTGGGGTACAGAGGGCAAAGGGGACAGGGAAGTGGAGTGGGTGCTGGGTCTTAGGTGGGGTGCAGAGGGTGAGGAGGACGGGGAAGTGGAGTGGGTCCTGGGTCTTAGGTGGGGTGCAGAGGGCAAAGGGGACAGGGAAGTGGAGTGGGTGCTGGGTCATAGGTGGGGTGCAGAGGGTGAGGAGGACGGGGAAGTAGAGTGGGTCCTGGGTCTTAGGTGGGGTGCAGAGGGCAAAGGGGAGAGGGAAGTGGACTGGGTGCTGTGTCATGGGTGGGGTGCTGCTCTCAGTACACCTTTTAGTGTGGCCCAGCTCTTGAAACCACAGCAATACTTCATATGCACAAAGTAAAGTAGATGATTAATATCAACCAGGATGTGGGGGACCCAAAATGGAATATAAGCAGAAACACCCACATCTCACTGTAGTACAAAGCAGCAGAGCCACAGCAAAGGTGGTAGGAAGGACAGTGTTAACCTCATTTGGGAAAACGATATGTTGACTGTATTCTGTGAGGCCAAAGAGAACTGTACACAATAGTAGTGAATTTTTTTCTCAGTGTTAATGGTGAGCACTGTAAAACAACTTTATGTATATGTGGGGATTGAACAAATAAGGGATTCATAGGGGACCCTGAGAGCTAGGTTTCTCACTGTCCCGGGAAGAAGTTTCAAATAAGGAAAGGAAAATAGAGGGAGCCTGTGCTTCCTTTGGATTGGAATCAGGTGTCAGTGTGACCTTGTGGTCTTTATTATATGCATGTACAGCACAGAAGTAAGTAGAGGTGTACACATTACATGCATGGGTTAGTGATGTGCCTACATGTGCATCTCCTAGCTTTGTTTGTGGGAAAGACCTACAAGCAATGACCTCCAGCAACAGGGAGCACACGTAAATATCAGTTGCCAATAAAAATAAGCAGAGTTTCTTGCAGAAGATGAGTCTGGAACCTGTGATGATGCAAAAAGCAAGAAAGTGTCCAGAAAGGATGGGGTGTGTCAGAGGACACATAAGCAACCTGGAGGAGGCCTGTGGCCGGAGGGTGTCACTTTGATCAAGGAATTGAGTAATAATAATATAGGCGTACAATCTGTAAAACAAAGTCAGTGTCACTGCCTATTGATATAAGAAGAAATTGAAAAAATAAGAAGGGACATCTCTTCCTGACAGAGCATTTCAGTTAATTGGTGTAGGAGCAGTGAGAAGATAGAACATCCCCTTCAGGCAACACCACAGAAATAGTTGCTTCAGGCGAGTTCCGTGAGAGGATGCTGGATAGTGAGCCAGAGTTTGGAGAGAAACAGGATATTTGCCTAGTCTCGAAGTATCTCTTCCCCAAGTTATTTATTTATTAAAAAGGGAAAAATAGTAACTTTAGAGTGGAGGAAGCCAGCAGACACCGCGTCACCTGGGCGATCAAGATCAGCATTGCCTGACAAGACAAATTGCCGTCATATGCCACCCCACACGACGTGGCATGTGCTCACTCAGGGACTCCCGCCACAAATGCACAATCACAGTCCAGTCATGGGGAAATGTCAGACACTCCAGTAGAGGGACATCCTGCAAATATCTGATCAGTGTTCTTCAGAAGTGTCCAGGTCTTGAACACAAGGAAACACTGAGGATCGATCTCAGCTTAGAGACCCGATAACTAACTGTGGCGTGTGATTCTGCTCAGAATCCTGGAACAGAAGCCGGTATTGGTGGAGAAACCACGAAACTTCAGATGAGGTCTGTAGTGTAGCTAATCATATTGTGCCAGTGTTTCTTTTCTGATTTCAATATATCCTTCTCCCAGTCACAACTTACAGAGGAAGCTTGGAGAAGGACATGGGGGAACTCTCTGTACTATTTTTCAGCCTTCCCATAAGTCTAAAATTCTAATGTAAAAAGTTGAAGAAGAAAGCATATGGCAGAATATGATGGGAGAATGGCAGAAAGGGCAGGTCCAACCCCATCTCGGTTTCTTCTCACATGGAAGTGTTTACCTGGTTTATCTTGGTTTTTGGATTTGGTCTATTTTTTTTTTCCTAAAAAGAAGTTTTAAATACAGTCAAATTTATCTGTTTTTTCCTTTATGACTTTTGAGTTTTGAATCCTAAGAATATTTTCCCTACTTAAATAATTATATTTATATTTTTCTTTAATTTTTTTCTAATAGGTTTATATTTTGTTTTTCACATTTAACATTGATCTGTATGAAATTTGTCTTTGTACAGTTTGAAGTTGGGCTATTTTTTCAATTTGCCTTAGTCATTGGGAAGTCTGCCCTTTGCCCAATGATCAGAAATACCAGCTTTATCACTACTTAGTGTTTTCTTTCAGTGCCATTTCAGATTGCGTGTTCTTCCTGTCTAGAAAAGTGATTGGTTTTCGTATGTTGTTTCCATAGCTTGTCATTTGTGTCTCATGTTTTCGAGATGGAGGATCCTATTGGGAACATGCGTCTTCCTCTCTCAGCTTTGTACTTCCCTGTATTAACTGGTTAGGACTTCCGGTACTGTGCTGAGGGTAGCGTTGGATCACGGCGATGGCCAGCAGGTTAGGACTTCCGGCACTGTGCTGAGGGTAGCGTTGGATCACGGCGATGGCCAGCAGGTTAGGACTTCCGGTACTGTGCTGAGGGTAGCGTTGGATCACGGCGATGGCCAGCAGGTTAGGACTTCCGGTACTGTGCTGAGGGTAGCGTTGGATCACGGCGATGGCCAGCAGGTTAGGACTTCCGGTACTGTGCTGAGGGTAGCGTTGGATCACGGCGATGGCCAGCAGGTTAGGACTTCCGGTACTGTGCTGAGGGTAGCGTTGGATCACGGCGATGGCCAGCAGGTTAGGACTTCCGGTACTGTGCTGAGGGTAGCGTTGGATCACGGCGATGGCCAGCAGGTTAGGACTTCCGGTACTGTGCTGAGGGTAGCGTTGGATCACAGCGATGGCCAGCAGGCTGCAGCTCTTGTTCTTGTCTTAGACGTGAGCGCTTCCAGCATTTCACCCTCAGGTGTGATGTCACTACAGTTATTTTGTGTAGCATGTTACCTTCTCTTTCCACTTTGCTGATGTTACCTTCATGAGTAGCAGTAGAATTTTACCATATGCTCATCTGTTGAGATGATCACATGGTTTTCCCTCCAGTCTGTTTAATATAGCAAATTTCATTAATAGATTTCCTGAAATTAAACATTCCTGCATTCTGAGAAAATCCTACTTTTAACACAGTGCAAAATTAAAATTGGTATTTAATACCTTCTATTTTTTCAAAGTGAGTCTCTCCCCAGCCCTACCCGTAGCCTTTTCATTTTTTTTCATGTAATTTGCATGCTGTAGTAGCCACACAGTGGTATAAGTGCTTAACATGTGGCTTTCAGTGGGAAGGAGGGATGGGAGTGTGTAAAAAGCCCTGATTTGTAGCATTTGCCAATTCCTAAGGTCTAAATGTTCCTGCCATTCCCTATTTCAAGCTACCAATGAGCTGTCAACTGGTTTATAAAATTCCTGAAAATGTGACGGTCTTCTCTCTTGAACGGGTATAAGCACACCAGTGTGGCCTGAGTGTGCAGCCTGGCGACTCTCATGTCTGCGTGTACTCACACAACCGTCACGGAGATCAACCTGGAGGCCTCCTGGTACCTGTCCAGCTCCGCACTCCTATCCTCCCCAAGAGGACCCCGGTTCTAACCTCTGTCCACCTTTGTTCTCACTTGGGGCTTCAATACTTTGTTTTCACATCATCCTTGTTTTCTGTTCTGTGCATTTACAGTTCTACATTTTCCCCCCCAAGAACTGCCTTGGCCACCTCATTTACAGATAGCAAAATACAGGGTTTGTAATGATTTTTATTGTAAAGTTGAGCATCCGATTTTTGTTGTGGTGCTAGCTTTATTTAACAGTGTAGGTTCTGTGATAACTTTTCTTAAATGTGGGACATGACTGCCGTCTTCTATCCATGAAGCTCTTCAACTTCCTTCATGTAAACTGACGTTTTTCATTCATGTATTTATGCAGTCATTGAATATGTATTTTTTGGGCACTTTGGATACCAAAGGTATGAAATAACTCAGTGAATGAAATAACTCACTCCCTTTCTTCACAGAGCATATGTTCTGCTGTGTCTTCTGTTTTTTTCTCTTTCACCGTCCTTGCCAGTTTTCCCGTAACTTAAACATCCATTTGTCTTTGCTCCTGGTATTATCTTAAATCAACCCGAAATCAATCCGATTTCTTCCACTGCTTCAATACTAGTTGACCTTTAGCTCAACTACTTATATAATCATTTCTGCTTTTACTGAATTATTAAAATGAAAAGACAAAAGACTTGAATCTGATTTTTACTTTAGGAAGGTTAATGATTAAAGAGTTGTAATAGTATTGGCAAAATGGCACGTTGTGTGTTGCCTGAACTGTCATCACTTAATCAGGAGCAGAGGATCAGCTTACAGTTTTCTGCTATAGTTGTGGACGTCAGGAGACCTTATTCCCCACCAGCATGTCTCTGTTTATGGCTCAAAGGGAGAGCAATAGGGATATGGGGTGCTGTTCACAGCCTTGCCTGTGTGACTATGTCTTCTGGTAGCTTAGTGGCTCCTAGGGGCGGGATTCTGGGATGCTTCCACAGCATTGCCACATGTTTGCTGATGCTCAGGTGTCCTGTGGAGTAGAGCTCCCTGTTCTGTGGGCCACAGTCCAGGGAGAGCGGGGGTTTCCCTGTAGGAGAGGAAGAGCTAGAAGACTCCAGATCGAGTTTAACTGTGGCTAGGCTGGGAAATTTGGATGCAGGCCAGTGGACCTCAGAAATCCATCTGTTCATCTTTGTGCTAAACTGATTCGGATTTCTGCTTTTTTAATCCTTTACAAAATTAATTTGTCTGTAATTTGAAAATCAGTGTTTTATTTTTAATAAGAGAATTCTATTTTATTTATTCAGAACAATTTAAGACTCTAGAGATCGTTTCCTAGAGGAGAGTGTGGAGGAGCAGGGTGTGTGACAGGCACAGCGGGAGTGACCTTTGCTTCTGGGCCTGGATCACTGTGTCTGCGGAGTGATGCTTTGGAGGAAGGACAGGTCACTTTGCTCCTGGGCAGTCAGTTCTGATGGTGAGGCCTTGCCCGGAGCTGAGGTACAGTACTAGCAGCACAGTTTCTTTCCTTGCCCTGAGCCTGCATGGCAGCCTTCTTCATCAACTGGAATCTCTGTTTAGGATGGAGAAAAAATTGTGGTCCTTTTGTTTATCGAGAGACTTTCTGCCCTCTCTCTCTCCTTATTCTCTATACTGAATTACAACTGGTTGATGAAAGAGATTTTTTAAATGAACATGAAAATTTGTATGGAAATATAGATTATTATTTTTTGATATAGGTATACCCTTGGAATTTACTCTTTGAAGGTAACAGTTGTGAGGATCAAATCTTAATCCTGGTAGATGATCTTTAAATCTTAGAATTAGGAATTCAGCTTTAGTCAAAAGTAATTTTTTCCCTATTATTGTGCTCCTATTCAGTTTTTAAAAATGGATACATTTTATTTATTGATATTTACAGTCACTTGACTAGACTGATACTAATAGTATCATGACACAGGACAAACAAAAACATCTCTGTGAATACTGAAGTAATGAACAGTGTTAGGGATTATCCCAAAACAGAGCAGACAAGGCAGAGGAAAATTAGTCATGCTCCTTAGAGTTTCAATCTAACTCTCTTCTTGAATAATAATTTAAACATTGTTTTATAATAAAGCTCCCATTCCTGTCACATAGGAGTAATTCATCATCACACATTTTTGTACTTTTTTTTTCCCTTGATGGAGCCCAGGTCCTAAAGATGTCAAAACTTGCATCATGTTTCATTTTCTAAAGTCAAGGCTATCTCAGTCCCATTTCTATAGCCCACAGGGTAATCTGTTACGAGGCCCTGAAATCCTTCTGAGGAGTCTCAGCTTATACCCCACCCCCCCAAATATTCACACAATAGGCACAATGAAAACCAGGAAATTAGTCTCTGAAATAAGCAGCCTCCCGAGGAAGGAAGCAGCACGGCTGCTGCCCATACTACGCCTGGACCTCGCTCCCACTGGCAGTTGGCCTCAGGAGTCTGAACGGATCCCAAGCAGTTTGCTGGGGTGCACTGTGGCTCTCCTCACCAGTTCCCAGGGCAGCCTCCAGTCTCTCCGGTAGGAGCATGTTGCAGGCCCTAGATCTGGGGCTTCAGGGACTTTTCTCACAACTCCAGGTGAGGGCGCACCAAGCTGGACTCTTCTAGGTCTGGCGGTTGCTCCCATTGGCAGGTGTCCACAAGCATCTGCCTGTCGTCCCTGACAAGAGGAAGAGAGAAGCCGGCTTTCTGTGGGTGCTGAGCCCTCTGGCCCACACAGCTGCTGTTCTCTCACTTGTGGGTTTTTCTGCCGCCTCTTGTGTTTCACGCTGTTACTCTGGAACTAGGTCTTAACCTTTTTGGAGTGAAGGTTCGTGGTGTTAGGAAGTTCTGTCCTCCTCTCAGGAAGAGGCCCTTTGCCTGCAGGCCTGAAGGAGGCATGGGTGCGTCTTTTCTGCAGAGGGCTCCTCATCAGGAGCATGGGGTGACTGAGCTGCAGCCCCGGGAATGTCAGGGTGAAGAGGCCCTGGAGGCTGGTGCTTCCATCAAGGGCTCCTTCTGGATACTCACATGAAGTCCCAGAACAGAATTACTTTGTGTTTTAATTTTGGGTAAATGTCTCTCATCTGCCCTTTGAAGTGCATTAGGAAGTACATGGGTTTTTTGACCCTGCACAGCACATGGGGGCTGCTCACAGAAGTGTCTGATAAAATAAAATTAAATAACTTACTTTTTATCACTTTGTTTTTACTGGTGATTTGTCATTGATTGAGGCGATTGTGACTGATCTGATTATTTTTCTGTCTATCCTGATTGTAACATTTTTTAGTCACAGAATTTTAAAAGGTAGTTTCTTGATCTTAATGTTATATTTAATGTTCTCTTTCATAAGATGATTTTTTGGTGATTTTGTATTTAAAAAGTGAGGGTCTTTAAAAAAATGTGAGGGTCTTTTGAGACATAGAGTATATCAAATTATTTGTTCAGAAACATTCAAAAGCATTGTTTACAACTCTGCAAGCAGTTGTCTGTTAAAGCACTTAGCGTGTACTCAGAGCACTGCTCAAGATCCCTCACTGGTGACCTCTGAGGCTGTTGGTCTGTGTCTTTATGGAGCAGTGGTGTGGCTTCCCAGTTACTGTCAGCTGGTTTTGGAACCAATACTAGTTTATTGCCTGAAATTACCTTTAAACTGGAGGATCTTGAAGTAAAATTTTTGAGAGTTTTTGATTAATTTCCTAGGATACTTTTGAATTACACGTTTTGGGGAGATGTATTTGGCACCACCACCATCAGCCACACTCACGTGCTGCCAGGCACCCCACCGGATCAGGGAACATCCTCTGTACATGGAAGCAGCCCCAAGCACTATGTCTGTGTTTCTGCTCCCAAGGTTTCTACCCTGCCGAGGCTCCAGACATGCCTGGACTCACTGCTTCCTCAGACAGCTGACCTGGTGGGCCTAATGTCCACACAGCTCCCCTTCCTGTCCTCCTGTCCTCCTGTCCAGCCTCTCACATCGTGTTGAGGGGAGAGGGAGGAGCAAATGAGACATGTTCCTTGCTCTCATGGAAATCTCTAGGATGCAGATGTCTGTCTATCAAGTAATCATACAAACAGATGTAAAGTGGTAACCGTGATGAAGGAAGATAAATTGGAGACCTCCATCAGCAGAGGGGCCTGGATGCTCACTGAGAGGCGAGGTTTGCACTCGCTCTCCTTGCTGAAAGCTGGCAGCCTCTTTCTGCTGCCCATGTGGTAGGCACCGTCTCCACTATCATGACTTCCTTGACTTTTCTCTTCAGTCTGTTCTGTTCAAGTTTTGGCCTTCCGTCCCTCTGAAATGGGTCTTGTAAGTCCCTGATGACCTGTCTCTTATTAAGGTCAGTGGCCTGTATTTTGTCCTTAATCAGTATCTTGGCTGGATTGTACAGAACTGGCCAACCTCTTGGATTCCATGGGCTGTGTCAGCCTGGCATCCTTCTGGCTCAGTCTTTTGCACAGGTCCCCCATCACCAAGAGCCCTGTGGATGCAGCCTACCTGCTCTCAGTCTAGGCTGCACTCCCCACTTGCTCGGCATGTGATGCCCCAGCCTTTGCTGTGAGCTCTGACATGGTGCAGCACAGACCTCCTTGATCTCTGGATCCCCTCCCCAGGCTCCTGTCCATCCTGCCCCCTCTCAGCTTCCCACAGTGACCATTGACTCAGACCCAACCCAGTGGTTTTGCTCTGCTCCCTTTTTCTGTCAGCTCTTCTCTCAGTGGCCTGGGGCTGGGATAGCCATGTTTCTGACAGCCATGGAAACTCTGCCATCCATGTTTCCCGACGCTTCTGTCTCTCCATCCTGCTGTTTCAGGTGCGCGTTTCCTTCTTATGCCTGGCTCCTTGGGTTGTGTCTCCAGCCTGATGTTCCAGCTGAGAGGTGGTGCGGCAGGAAGGGGTGGCCTCTGCATCAGGAAAGCAATAAGGAGTTCCGGAAACCCAGTGTCTTGTCTCATTGGCTGGAAGAGAGTTCCATGACTGCCTCTGGTTGCCCGATGTCTGGGGCAGGGTCTGTGAGTGAGGGTCTCCCACAGCCAGACCAACAAAGAGCTGTAGGCTGTAAGTCCTGGTTCCTGACTGAAGGAGGCTTAAAAAGTGGGCCTGTTGGGGCCCTATATTTAGCACCCAGTTTTTACCTCCTCAAGTTCTGAACCAGTTGGGAGAGCCACACACACTGTAGATAGGCAAGTGGAGATCAGATGCAGGCTCTGTTTTAGATCAAACCAACTAGAGAAAGTGGCTGTCTGTGGCCAAGTGGGTTTGCTAATCCTTTATTCCAAATTAGACAAACTTCCTACCCAGTAACAAGCATGGCTGGGGGCAAACCCCTTCCACGGGGCAGGAGAAGAAACCCAAGCACTTCAGTGTGGGTGTGCCTCGCCCAAGAGGAGGGGAGGACCAGCAGGGCTAAACAGCTCATTTCCTCTTCCAGATGCCTCCTTCTGCAGGAAACAGTACATGAGCAGATTCTGTCCACAGGGAACAGAACAGCAAGGGACAGATACTCCCCCCGCTCTGAGGAAGGGTTTTGCATGTCTCCTGTTGGAAGTCTGGAAGCTGGGTGGTGTCACCCTCTGCACCAGCTGTGCTGGCCCTGTCTGTCTATCTGCAAGCCTGTGTTCTCACAGTGCCCTGCCTTGAGGCTGTTAGAGGGCAGCCCCAATCCTCCCCCACGTCATCCACTCTCCTTTCCCTTTACGGAGCAGTGGTTTCTGTCTCTGAAACTGCTTCTGGCAAGCCATCCCTCCAGAAAGAACTGTTGTCCCCATGTACTTCCTTGAGGCCTCTCTCGTCATTTCCGGGGGTTGGTCATGCTAGAGAAAGACCCCATCACTGTCACTCAGAAGAGCTCCTAAGAGATGAGGGAACCTCTGGGGAAGCCAGCTTGGGCTTTGGGAGGAATTTTCTCCTCTTTTTAAATGTTCCCAAGTGGCTTCCTCTTCAAGTCCAGTTTCTTTTTCCTGTGTTTTCTGCTGGAAACTAGATGTAGGGATATGTGTTCCCCGGCTTCCTCAGCAGCGTCCCTTAGGTATGAGGGGGCTGGGACTGGCGCTTTCCATTCTTTAAGGAGAGTATTTTCCACTGTGAGATGGTCACGTACCTTCTCTTTGCTAACTGAGGACAAAAGAGTAAATGCTGGAAAAGCTAAGCCTATGAGCTTTGGGGAAACATGGTGTGCAAATGAGGGAGACCAAAATGATTTTGGGGCTGATGGATTGGTGTTCCCTGCCAGTTTGAAAACTGGTCAGCAGATGCTGAGGCCCTGTTTGATGTGGTACAAAGTATAAGGCGTTGGCCATGGTAGAGAATTGTTATTTTTTTTCTTTTCTGGAGGTGGGAAGCCACTGTGGTTGGGGGCATGAACTCAGGGTTTTGGCGTGGAAGGGTTCCTATGACTGAAGAACAGATGGAGAGCGGACACGGAGGAGCTGCTGTCCAGGCAGGGGTTGATGGACCTCGGCTGCTGGGGACTTCAGACACGTGTGAGGTTCTGAGGATGCCTGGGTGCTGGCCATGTGACAAGATAGAAGGTAGTGCCTGTGACTGGCAGCAGGGTGGAAGCCCACTGGGGTGGTGGAGTGGGCCGACTAGCTGGTCTGTTTGGGTGTGCTGACTTGGGGGCACTCGAGGGGAGCTATCAGGGAGGCCATCGGGTGGAAGCAATTTCAGACAAACTACTGCTCCCTAAAGGAAAAGGAGAAGACCTTTGCCCCATGTGTCCCCTGGCCCAGCCTGCTAGGCAGCCTCCTCTCTTGCCCCACTGATGTCACACAGGTGTCACAAAATGAGCATCTGCAACCAGAACTTCATCTTCCTAAATTTCCTAGCCTTTCTCCTTGCAGTGAACATCACCAACACCCACCCAGCTGCTGGAAGCCTGGCAGTCATCCTAGCCACCTCGCTTCCCCTCATCGTCACACCCAGTCCCCTGAACATTTGTGCCTGCTGTCCCTGCTTTCAGTCCCCACCCAGGTGCCTGCCTTTCCCGTGTCTCCCTGTTATCCAGCAGCTGGCAGGCCACCATCATCTCTCTTTTGGCCTCTGCATAGGCTCTCGATGTCCCTCATTCTCTCAGTGCCCTCCACATTCCTGCCCTCTGCTCTCAGGCCCCAGGGACCCACTAGGGCATCTGGAATACACTTGTACCTTCCTCCTTGCTCTAAGGCTGTGCTAGACCTGGCTCCCTTCTGTCTCCAGACTCCCTTGGATCACTCTCCCAGGTCCGCTCAGGCCTGTGGCCTCCTCCCTTGAACCACTCTCCCTGTCTCTGTGCAGGGGCTGCTCACAGCTTCCTGGAAGTTTCTTGTATGTGCTTCCCTGACTCCCATCTGGTGGCTTTCCATGTGTGCTCTTCCTCTGCTGATGGCCACTCCTGCCCCAGCTAATTATATGACCATTGTCTTCCATCCTGTCCTGACCTACCTGTGTATGGAGGCATCTTCTAGGTTCTCAGTGGAGAGGCAGCTAAGGAGTGGTTGCCTGGCCCCTGGAGCCAAACTGTTAAGTTTCAATCATCCTATGCTGTTTCTTCCTAGCTGCGTGATCTTGGCATGTGGCTTAACCTGCTGGGCCTCAGTTTCCCTATCTGCAGAAGGTGGGGAATACCTTTTGTGTTATATACCTGCAAAAGGTATACTCATACCTGCCTCATTCCCGTGAGCATTACATGATTAGGTAAAGTGTTTGTGGCAGGGTGGGGATGGCAAGTGCTAGGTAGGAGCTGTAGGCTGTTCTCATTGGGCTATTTATGCACATATGCCCTTAGCCTCCTTTAGAGCACTTACCCTGGCCTTAAATCTTGTGTATATTTGTTCCTGTTTCTCTTTTAGGCTAAAGACTTCTCTGGCATTGACTGGACAACTGGCAGAACTTATCCTTGACCTGAGCTCACTGCCTCTGCCTCAGAATTGGAGGTCAGGTTATTCTTAGTATTCTAGGTTTATAAGGCCAGACAGAGTCCTTCTTCCCTGTAGAGCAGAAATGACCCCTCATATAGAAGCATATTGTTTTCCCTCAACAAAACAAATGCTTCAGTGGTAGTGTTACCAGCAGACAGGTGGTACTTTAGAGGGGAATGTGATAGATGCTTGGGACTGAAATTGAGCCTTGTGTCATGTGGCACTGGCATTTTCATGCGTGTCTTCCCTCTCAGGCTTTCTCTTAAGGGTTGTTGATTCCACATTTCTCCTTGAGGAGGTGGTGGTAGGGCTGGTGACCCGGGAACTATAATTTTCTGTGAGAGCAGCAATTTCATTACCCCTTTATGTCAGAGCTGTAGCTGATCATCCTTCACTGCCTAGTGTAAAGCCTGTTAAATTAGGGTCTTCAGATTGCTTTGCGAACCTTTTTAAAAAATAATTACAGGCCAGACACAGTGGCTCACGCCTGTAATCCCAGCACTTTGGGAGGCCGAGGCAGGTGGATCTCTTCAGGTCAGGAGTTTGAGACCAGCCTGGCCAACATGGTTAAACCCCTTCTCTACTAAAAATACAAAAAAAAAATTAGCTGGGTGTGGTGGCACACACCTGTAATCCCAGAGATGCAGGAGGCTGAGACATGAGAATCACTTGAACCTGGGACGGGACCACTCCAGCCTGGGTGACAGAATGAGACTCTGCCTCAAAAAAAAATTAAAATTTGCCATTTATGTTAAAATATGTCATTTTAAGTTATGTAAATTCAAGCATAATTACTGAACACAATGTACAATCCAAAACGTGCACAGTAAGCCCCATGTGAAGTGCTCACACGCTGTTCTGAGGTCGGCTGGGTCTGGAGTTTCTGGGAATGCTCCACTGGGCTGGTACATCTTGGCTGTGGAGGCCCAGATGCCCTCCTAGATGCTGGATGCTGGTGTGTGTGCACCTCGATGGTGGTATTAGGGTTTCCTTCCAGAAACTACTCAAGGCTTCGTCTCAGGTCCTATCTAAAAGTATTTATGCAGAAAGTATTCTAAATGTGGTTTTATAAAGATAACACATGTGTAGAAATACTGTAAATTTGTGTGAACTGAAGCAGGCAAGCTTCTAGTCTTCCCTTTCCAAATGCTTTCCTTTTTCTCCCCCTCATGTTAAAGATTTAAAAATATATGTTTTAAAAGGTCACTTATAACTTGTAAAAATTATTCAACATATACAGAAATTTAAAAAGCAGCATTGCAGGTTATATGAGATTATATATGTCTGGTCTTTGGAACCAGGTTGAAATCATAGCTGCAAGGTTCTTGGATGAATGGGGATGGTTGAGGTAAAGTAGAGCAGACAGGCTGGGATTACAAACTAGGCTTGCAATGGCCCCCACAGTTACTGTTCCCAAGTCAAATGCTGCAGCGCCAGAGCAGCAGTGCATTACTAGAGAATTCTGCAAGGTGGCAGATGGTAGACTTAGGGAGTGCCTGTCAGTCCCACCCTTCCCACTCTACCCAAAACAAGGAGGCCTTGCACATGACCTCATCATATTTTGACTTTATATGTTTAATGAACCAAACAAAAGGTAAATATCTTCTTTTGATTCCCAAGGCAGAGTTGTGGGCAGGGTACCCACACTCCTTAACCCCATCTTTAACTCAGTAGGATGTGGCATCTCCTTTGAGGCTCTTCATGGAATCCAGGAAGTGAAACCCTGGTCTCCGGATGCTCCAAACCAGTCCTGGTGGGATTCTGTTTTCTGGGCCCATTTCTGAGTGAAGTCAAGGAATGGAGGTGGGCAGCTCTCAGGCGTCTCTGTTGCACGATGGGGCAGGCCGGTCCCAGCGGCTGCCTAGACGTGGCTGGCTGGGCGCCCCTACAGGAGGATGGGCCGCAGGGCCAGCGGGGCCAGCAGGAGGAGCGGGCCCAGCTTGGGGCACTGGCCGCCGGCCTGGAGCTCGATGCTGGGCAGAGGCCTGCTCACCGATGAGTTGCTACCCGGAGTCAGGGTGGGGGTCGGCGCGGTGGCCTCGGGCTCTGAGAGGCTTTGTACCGGCAGGAGTAGGACCAGCAGCAGCAGCAGCACTGGCGCAGGTCGGGCCGCCATGGCCGAGCGCTCCAGCTCTTTCCCTTAGCTAGTTCTGCAGTCGCGGCCGATGCCTGGAGCGTCTGTTTCCCGGGGTCTTCTCTGGTCCTGTCCAGCGAGGTCGTGACAGCTTCACCCTGGCCTAACTCCTGCCCACAGCTGTTAACGGTCAGCCCCGGTAGGAACACAGACTTGCCTCCTCGCGCGCCCTGGCGCTCCGGAGCTCGTTCTGCGCTCACGTGCTCACTGTTCCCTGCGCGCGGGCGGCTGTGTCTCGACAGTCTGACGCCTGGCGCTGCTTAGCTGCCCAGCGGGCTTTAGCAGGTGCGGAAACGCCCGCTGCCAGTTGTTGAGTGCTGGGTGCAGAGGATCTCTGCAGACACCCCAGGCTCCGTTGTTTCGCGGCACACGGGAAAACCTCCTGAAGTGTGTGTACAGTTTTTGTTTTAGAAGCTTTGAAGTTACGATTAAGTATACCTGTGATGTAAGAAAACATTTTTAATGCTTGTCAGAGTTTTGCTAGTATGTAACATTTCCTGTTCTGGAGTTTAAAGAAAGCATTACTTCCTAAATAATCATTGCTCCTTTTGCTTTTGGAAATTGTCGTGAACTTCCCCATCTTTAGAGCTTTAACGTTTCTTTCCCCAAGCAGAAAGCTTATGAAATTTTCTGGATAGTATATACTTGATACACAAGCATTTGGAGTTTTTGAATGCTGGGTGTGTCAGCACACCAGCCTTGCTGACTGTTACATGGGAGACGAGTGCTGCTTAAAATTGAGTAAGGGATGAGTAGTAACAGTGGTGGACATAGTTTTCCCAGACGTGGTTTATTTTAAACTGAGCATATCTTGTGCTTGCTAATTTGTTTAGTTGAGACAGGGTCTCACTCTGAGACTCAGGCTGGAGTGCAGTGATAATCATGGCTGACTACAGCCTCAACTTCCAGGCTAAAGTGATCCTCCCATCTCAGCCTGCTGGGTAGATGGGTCTATGGGACTACAGGTGCACCACCACACCCTTCTTTTTTAAAAAAAAAATTTAAATTTTTTTGTAGAGAAGGAGTCTCACTATGTTGGCCAGGCTGGTCTTGATCTCCTGAGCTTAAGTGATCCTCCCTCTTTGGCCTCCAAAGGTGCTGGGATTACAGGTGTGAGCCACCATGCCTGGCCAGTGTGCTTATTTTTACTCTAACTAGAATTATCTTTTTTACCTTGGTCTGTGTCTGTTATCAGCACAAGCGTTTAAAATAATTTTTGGTTTCTTGGAAGTAATTATGTAGGCAGTTCAATAGGAGAAGGCAGTTTCCTCAGCACATTTGGGGTGCCGTTATCAGAAAGACGGGCAGCAAATGGCACTAGAACTGTATCTTTTAAACATGTAGCTGCATGTTCCATAAAAGAGCATATAAAAAATAGAGTGAGGCTCTTTATTGGAGAAATTACTGATTCTAGGACTGGGCAGGAAGTACACAAGTGCCAGAAATGCCAAGGAAATGCCAAGAAAGAAACATAGCCACACCTATATCAATGGGTGGTATCAAAGGGACTCAGGAGCCAACTGAAAGAGCTCCCAGTGGCCAAGGCTGGAACAATTTCTACAACAAAATGAAGTAGTGTTGGATTATAGCCCAGAGATAAATAAATATCCATGAGTCCAGACTGACATAAGTAAATGACTGATAAATGGGGAGAAGAGACAAAGCTTCTTTTCCAGCAGAATCCCAAAGCATCTCTGTAGCTGCTGTAGCTGCTGTATCTTCCAGGAAGTGGAGCACAACCCCCACCCCAAGGCAAGGGCTATGCAGAGCAACTTCCTTCCAGAGAGGACAGCATGGGGGGGTGTGGGGCTCAACCCAGCAGGGGCCAGGTCAGCCTCACAGTGGTGAGTCCATTAAGCCAGCGGTCCCCAACCTTTTTGGCACCAGGGACTGGTTTTTCCATGGACCGAGGTAGGGGCTGGGAGAATGGTTTTGGGATGATTCAAGCTCATTACCTTTATTGTGTACTTTATTTCTATTACTACATTGTAATACATAACGAAATAATTATACAACTCAACTGTCATGTAGAATCAGTGGGAGCCCTGAGCTTTTTTCCTGCAACTAGATGATCCCATCATGGGGTGATGGGAAGACAATGGCCTATCATCAGACATCAGATTCTCTTAAGGAGTGCGCAGCCTAGATCCCTTCATGCGCAGTTGACAGTAGGGTTCTAGTCCTGTGAGAATCTAATGCTGCCACTCACTGATCTGCCACAAGGTGGAGCCCCGGCGGTCATGTGGTGATGGGAAGCGCTGGAGATACAGATGAAGCTCACTCGCCTGCCCCCATTTACCTCCCACTGTGCAGCTGGGCGCCTAACAGGTCATGGAGTGTTACTGTTCCGTGGCCCAGGGGTTGGGGACTCCTGTATTAAAACATACTAATGTAAGATATTAATAACAGAAAGTGAGTGTGGGGTTTGTGGGCATTTTCTGTAGCATCTGCTCAATTTTTCAAAGCTAAAATTGTTCTAAAATAATGTTTACTTTAAAAATAAGTGTTTTTTAAAAAACACTTTTTGTATCCCTATCTTCTGCTCCAAATAAATATTTCCTGACTTTTATGTAAATGGTTTGACTAGTTTTCTTTGATTTCTTAACTTTGTCTGTTACCCTAAAGCAGTATATCTTTTGGTTTTGAACACTACGTAGTCAGGGCACACTTATCAAACCAGGCTGGGGTCGGTGACGGTTGATCTCCAAGGGGCCGCTGTCCCTCCTGGAGCAGTGTATTCAGCCCGCTCGTATACTTGCGCATGTTTCACAAGTGCATTCTGTTCCCTGCAGAGAGGTAGGACTGCGCCCTCTCCTTCCACTTGGGCTTCCCCTTTCTCATCTTTCTCCTTGTGCCTGGCAGCCTTGGGTATCTGGGTATCTGTGATATGGCTGAGAAGAGGCTGTGCTGGGGAACGTGGTTAGTTTTGGTGCCGTGTGTGTGTGTGTGTGTGTGTGTGTGTGTGTGTGTATACAGAGAGAGAGAGAGAGAGAGAGAGAGAGAGAGTCAGGTGCTGTCTGGGTGTTGTCAGCTTGGATTGTGGAGTCATCGTGGGTAGTGGGGCCCATACAGGAGCATTGTCAGGGGAAGGAGGCTGTAGCCACTGCACACATTTGGCTGGGGACTCCTGGGATAGAGTGGGTTCCAGGAAAGAGCAGAGAAGAATTGGATCAGTAGGGACACAGTGGAGGTCAGGGCAGCGACAGGACTTCCTGCAGCTGGGAGATACAAGGAAGGAGGGACGGACCCAGGAGAACCCGGGGTGTTTCTCAAGGAGAGAATCTTCAAAGGTTGAGATGAAACTCTCGTCATACTTGCTAGCAGTAACCTCTAGCAAAGTTGAGGTGGTCTGTTTTGGCTAAATAAGACAGACGTGGCGTTGCAGCTCCCCCCGTGAAGGGCTGGAAGCAGGGAAATGTCAGCAGTCGCAAGCGTGCATTCTGGGGAGTAGGGACTTTCCCCGCGCTGTTAGGCAGCCCGTGGGCCGGCAGATGCCTTCTGTTGTCCTGGCAAGCTTCGCAGCAGCCCCCCGGGTGGCCTCACACAGAGCAGCTCCACACCTGCTCTCGGAAGTTTTTTGGGGGTGCTTGCTGGCTACAAGGGGTCTAGATGTTTATGACATTGATATCTTCTGAGAACAGAGTTGGATAACAGGGTTGAGTTGGAGAAACTTGCCTAATAGGGTTAAAGTGGAGACAAGGACGGCATGTGAAGCTTTGGCTTTACTTCCCAGGTGAATTTTCTGTTGTGCTTTAGATGCGTCATTGCTTCTATTGTTTGTTTGTTTGTTTGTTTGTTTTTTGAGACGGAGTCTCTCTCTGTCCCCCAGGCTGGAGTGGTGTGGCATGATCTTGGCTGGCTGCAACCTCTGCCTCCTGGGGTCAAGAGATTCTCCTGCCTCAGCCTCCCAAGTAGCTGGGATTACAGGTGTCTGCCACCACACCTGGCTAATTTTTGCACTCTTAGTAGAGATAGGCTTTCACCATGTTGGCCAGGCTGGTCTGGAACTCCTGACCTCAAGTGATCTGCCCACTTTGGACTCCCAAAGTGCTGGGATTATAGGCATGAACCACCGCACCCAGCCTGCTTCTTTGTATTTTAATATTTGTGTAATTTATGATTTTCTAGTGGAGCTTTGGTTTCATTTTGGCCAAAGTATGACACAAGTGGTGGAAGGCCTGGTTTCTCTGTTTCCTTCATCTGGGCCTGACTGGTCCCCATCTGTTCCTTCTCAGATCACAATTAATTAAATATATTTTAAGAGAGAAGACTCATAACAGCCCTAAGGAAATATGGAATTATTTCGAACACTAAAGCTAAAAGCATTCTAGCATTGTGTTGCTTTTATGTTCTTTATTACATTTTCTTCATGCACACACACGTATATGAGAATATTTCTCAGTATGTAGGTGATTTCAAGGACTGGCTTCCTTCATGAAAATGTATTGTTGGTTGCAAGAAGTTAGGGAACTGGAAACATGATTTGTCTGTCTGTAGAGGTGAAGTTCTGAGAAACTCACCACTGGCTAGTCTTTATGATTGTGAACTTCTTGAGTGAGTCCCCTTTTTATAGTATACCCATGTCTAGGAATTTTGGCTGAAATCAGCTTCTTTGCTCTTTAGACTTTGTGCTAGTGATAGTGTTGTCTGTGTTCTGTAAAACAACCGTGAAGGAAACCAACAACCTGGTTCAGAAACTCTTTTGTAAGAACAAAAACTACCCTGATGTCATGTCATGTTTTAGGATTGTTTGCTTCTCAACTAGATGAAGTTGTTCTTAGATTCTCAAGTGTTACCAAGCTTTCAAAAAAAAAAAAAAACCTGCTTTTTCCTCATCCACAGCCTTATTCCTTTCTTTGCCTTTGTTGAATTCTGTCTTGTAGCAGGCATGTTAAATCCCATGGGAGGTGTTTTTTTTAATTTTTTTTTTAATAATGGGGTCCTTTCTCTACTTGGCTATGTTGCCTGCTGAGTTTAAAGCCCTTTTATGATATTTAACAAAGCTCTCTGTGTTCAATGTGGGTTGTGGTTGTGTTTAATGTTGCAGCCTAGACTCATCTGTCATTTAACTTATCCTTGCTCTCAGGGTGTTTATCATCATATCTTCAAGGCCATCCTAAATACTTAACCTGGAGACAGAAGGGGTGCCTAGGCCAAGAACTGGGATGCCTGCACTCAGTTTCTCAGCTGTGAGTCTGTACTTGGAAACCCACAAGAACTCTGGGGAGCCACAGGCCTTGGGATTTTTGCTGTCCCCCTTTTATTCCCCAAATAATGAGTGACTTGGGAACTTCCAAGCAACTTAAAATATTTAGCTCACTGTACTTCTATAAACCATGTTTAGTGCTACCTCTGATAGGGTCCTTCTAGTGGGAGGTACACAAATTTAAAGTAGAGTTAAACGAGCCAGGAAGGCAAGGAAGGTATTGTTGAGAATACATGTGGCTGAATACACTTTCTGAATGCTAATTTGTCTCTTTCTGTGTCACTTGTATCACCCAAAGCAAGGAGTAGGTGCTGGGCTTGAGTACATCAGGGCAGGGCTTTGGCAAGGCAGGAAGAGGTTGCACAAAGCACAGATGGACAGTTTCGTTAATCAATATGAAGGAATCCTAATGTATCCACTGGCCAGGTTGAGTAAAGGAAAGAAAAAACAAAGGCATAAAATATGGAAAAGAAGAAATAAAACTACCCCTTTTGGGAATACCTGGGAGCAGTCTGTCCAGTAGAAATAAAAAGATAATATGCAGATGTCAGTGATATTCATATACACAAAAAATCAGAATATTATGGAAAAGACAACCCCATTAACAATAGCAACAACAACGAGAAAGTACTTAGGAATAAATGCAGTAAGAATTGTTCAAAAGCTAAGTGAAGAAAACAGTCAGTTGAGAAAGTCCCAGGAGTCACCTTGAGCAGGTGGAAAGACACCTTGTTCTTGGTTAGGATGGCTTGGTGTTATTAAGACGTGAGTTCTAACAATTTACAGATTTAATGTGATGCTAATAGATATATGAAAGCAAAAAGACTCAGTTTTTTTTCTTGGACTGGACATGTTGATTCTAAAATTGAAATAGCACGAATACCTAGAAAACTTAGAAAAGAAAGAGCCAAGAAAAGGAAAATAGCTTTACTAGATATTAAAACATACTATAAAGACTCTCTATGGAAAATAGTGTGTTGGGGTTGCATGAATAGCCAGACAGACCAATGGAGGAAATAAGCCCACCTCTAGATGGATATCTAGTGTATGATAAAGGTAGTATCTCAGATTGTTGGGTCAAAGATCGATTGTTAAATACATGTTCTTGGGACAATTGGACCCCATTTTGTAAAAGATATCATTAGGATTTATACCTTACACCACATACAAAAATAGGCTGCAAGTGAGTCAGAGGACTCAGTGTGAAAAAGGAAACTATTCCAGTGTTAGAAACATGGGTGAAAATAGCCTACATGTTGGGAAAGGCTTTTGTAAAGGTGTAACTCAAAATTCAGGTTCAATAAAAGAAAAGATGGATGAATTTGACTACATTACAAAATACTGCAACCAGCTTGGGCAACATGGCAAAACCCACTTGTACCAAAAAAATGCAAAAATTATTTGGGTGTGGTGACATACACCTGTAGTCCCAACTACTTGGGAGGTTGAGGTGGGAGGTTCACTTGACCCCAGGAGGTTAAGGCTGTAAGGAGCCATGATTGTGCCACTCTAGCCTGGGTGGCACACCAAGACCCTGTCTCAAGGAAAACAAAACAAAAAAAGCAACAAATAACTTTTGCCTCACCAAAAACAAAACAACACAATAAGGTCAAAAGACAGAAATACCAATTGTGAGAAAACCTTTGTAGCATATCATAAATATTTTAAAAGTTGAGGGGAAAAACCCCAAAATCCTAGGGAAGCGGGAAAAAGGCATGAACAGACACATATGCACATAGACAGGTGCTTAAAAATGGCCCATGAACTTTTCAGTAAGATACCATTTCTTACAGATTTGCAAATAATTAAAAGTCTCAGTTGTTAGCTAACTGTAATAATGGTGCTGTTTCTCAGGTACATGTTTCCTTGGAAGTGATGTATGAAATGAAAGTGAAGAGGCAGTTGCCTTTTCAGCTTGAAAGAGCATTAAAGTTGATGATTGTTAATTTCTAAATTTATTCTCAGTGTGCTTTGAAATAGATTTTATAACAAAAACAACAGTAACTCTCCCTAGAATTCCTAGGAAGTAGGTACTGAATTCTCATGCACCTGCCAGGAGGGACATGCTCTACTGTGGATTACTCTGGGCTGTTTCTCCTTCCCTCCAGCCACCACACCCACATCCCCAAACCTAGTGGTTTTAAATTTTGGTAGTTTCCACACTTCAGTTTTTTTCTTAGGATGGCTCTGCATTCGTTATGGATGTCATAAGACACATGGCTGGAAGGTACCTGATACGTATTAAACACAGACTTTAGTTAGAAGGATAGTACTCCGTCCGTGAAGGCTATGTGTTTGCAGCCCAAGCCAAGCCAACCAGAGTTGGATCACCTGAGCAGGGCCCTGCAAACGCACCCGAAGGAGGTGGCATCGCTAGGACTCTACTTTTGGAGCCAAATCAATGGAGGCAAAAGGACTTTGAGTAAGTCCTTGCTCAGGATGGCACAGCTCTCAGCTGTAGAGCTGGGACCAGACCAGGCTCTGGGGTTCGCGGGGAATCACCAGACTGCCCTGCTGCCCGCCTCCTGTACACCCATGTGTGCATGCATGTGTGTGTGTACCCATCAGTTCTGTGGTACCACCAAGTTGTCATAAACGTGTTTGTTTAACAAGTCAGGAGCAGTTTCCCGTTTTTTAGGCTGTTTTCTGTGACCTGGATTTTAACTTCCTGGTCAAAAGGTGGAAAAGTTTCCACCTTTCCTTATCAGCCTCGAGGCTGGTTTGTTTTCTGTGTAGCCTGCGTCGCCACCTCCTGATGGTGCTGGTTCAGCTCATGCACTCTGCGCACCCCGGGACCGGAGGCTTCGTGTAGATGTAGACTTTTGTTTTTGCCACATCCTCCTGGCATGTGGAAGGCACTCAAATGTTTGTTAAGAGTAAATGGGCGGGCTCTGGTATGTTTGACCTAGCAGTGCACCTTTTGGTTGTTTCCAGGTTTACTGTTGAAACCAATGTCTCCATGTCCCTCTTTTTGGATGCTTTTGGTGATAGAGAAGCCAAAGCACACTGGTTTTAAGCAAAAATCATTTATTTGCTCCTGAAATTTTCCTTTGAAAACTTGATGTATGAGGTTATATGTCAGTATGTAGTTTCCAGCCATGCTGTGAGGAGTTTTCTCTTTCTTTTTGTCTTTATAGACATTAGTGGAAAGCCAAAAGTAGTGTGAGGGCTACCACTGGTCACGTTTCAGCTGGAAGTATGGTGTGAGCATTTATTTTTGACTTACAGTGCTCACTCTGAAAAAGTCTGACCACTTTTATTTTTAACTTTCTGCTCTATAAGCTGGGTGC
Source organism: Callithrix jacchus (assembly GCF_049354715.1). Classification (NCBI taxonomy): domain Eukaryota; kingdom Metazoa; phylum Chordata; class Mammalia; order Primates; family Cebidae; genus Callithrix; species Callithrix jacchus. The sequence goes on from NC_133522.1 coordinate 50,770,870, forward strand.
AGGGAGAAAAGAAGCCCAGATTAGTCAGTTTGCTTTGTATTTATTTTTACTTGACCTTTTCACTTCCACGTTTTGAGAAGAAAATGTGAGATTCTTTCCTCTGCGTAATTATCTTCCCTGATGAGAACCATTTTCAGTCATGTTCTCTGAAAGTGGTGAAATTAGCCTCACGGGAGCATGTTTAGCATTTTCCATTCATGAAACAAATCTTAAAATGTTAATCTGTTTATTCTATGAAATAATTATTTTCTTATTTCCAACTAATGTGAAAACCAGTGCATTTCTGTGCCAGGTAATGGCTGTGTTTTCTGGAGCAGCCGGCAAGCCTCTACGTGAGTGTGGTGCCTTGAGGACCGAGTTGTGAGAGAGCCAGTGAGGCAGGGGTGTGCAGAATTGCTTTACCCTTTGTTTTCTACTTACCTTTTTCTTCAGGAATTGAACTAGACAACTGCTACTGACAATAATGTATTTTCATTCCTAGGAGATTGAACTCCTCACCTGTAACCATTAGAGGAATAAACCTAATAAGCATGTATCAATCCTTTTGGAAATTGTACTATTCTAGGAGTTGCTAGCATTTATGGTACTTTAAATATTTCTAGTCATAGTTGCTCTCAGGATTCATTTATTTTGATTAGGTAATTAATTTTTTACCATTATTTTAAAAAGTAAATAACATTTTAATCAGATCTCATGGACAGAAAGCCAAGATTCTTATGCTGCTTCCTAAATGCAGTGGGCGCATCTCTGTCAGTTTTTACCTTCTGAGAGGTACTCCTGAGTGCTGTGCTGCGCTCTGCCTGTCTGTCCATGCTCTTTGGACACGAATCCCTTTTCCACACTCCCCTGTGGGGGACCGTGCTAGTGGGAGCTCAGGTCGAGAGTGCCGGTGCACTCTTTTGTCTCTCAGCTCAGCAGCAGTGAGTTTTAAGACAATCAGGGTTTGCCTTTGTTGTTAAGAAGCAGGCAGGAGAGCATGCAGAGGAAGGTGCAGCTGAGGGAAGCATCACAGCTGTGCCTTTCACCCGGGCCAGTCCCTGAAGGCTTCCTCAGTGTCCACGTGTGAGCGTGGGCGCCTGCCGCTAGCCTCTGTGGTGGTTTGTCATTTGAACTTGTACCCTGCAGCCTGTTTGTTTGTTTATAACTTTTGAATAGACTTTATTGTTTAGTGCAGTTTTACATTCACAGCAAATGGAGGGGCAGGTACAATGATTTCCCATAGGCCCCGCCCCCACACGTGCACAGCCTCCCCATTATCAACATCCATATCCAGAGCCATGTATTTCTTAGAGTTGTTGACCCCACATTGACACCTCATTACCCAGAGTTCATCATTTCCATGAGGGTGCACTCTTTTTTTTTTTTATTGAGACAGAGTTTTGCTCTTGTTACCCAGGCTGGAGTGCAATGGCGCGATCTCGGCTCACCGCAACCTCCACCTCCTGGGTTCAGGCAATTCTCCTGCCTCAGCCTCCTGAGTAGCTGGGATTACAGGCACGCGCCACCGTGCCCAGCTAATTTTTTGTATTTTTAATAGAGACGGGGTTTCACCATGTTGACCAGGGTGGTCTCGATCTCTTGACCTTGTGATCCACCCGCCTCGGCCTCCCAAAGTGCTGGGATTACAGGCTTGAGCCACCGCACCCGGCCGAGGGTGCACTCTTGGTGTTGGCCATTGTGTGAGTTTGTGCACATTTATGATGATATGGATCCGTCCTTACGGTATGCAGAATTGTTTCATTGCCCTCAAAGTCCTGTGCTGTGCCTATTTTTTAACTGTATAAATGCAATCAAAGGATGCATTTTTGTGTGTTTTCTTTTGTTCAGTATCACATGTGAGGCAGGCCTGTGTTGTTGATTGTTCATTTTTGTTGCTGTCCATAGTACACTGCTATTTGACCATATCATGTATTCATTCTGCTGGTGATGGATATTTAGACAGTTCCAGTTTGGGGCAATTATAAGCAAAACTGCTTTGACCACACTGATACATGTGTTTTGGTAAAGAAGCACAGGTGTTTCTGCGGTGGATAGACTGGCTATGAGCACACGCACTTCAGCGTGAGTGGGTGATGTTGGTATGGTGCCTGTTGGGGCACTCCACTGCCTGCTCTCACCACACTCCCCATATGGCATTGACTGCTTTGGAAGTTTCTGTCTTCTTAATTTTTACCACTCTGACAGGTGTGTGTGGTATGTTTCTGTAGTTTTGATTCTCATGGACCTGCTTACTAGTGAGATTGAGTTTTGTTACAATTCATGGTCATCTGGACTCTTTGAGGTACCTCCCAAAGTGCCCAGCTACAACTTCTATCATCAGGGAAGGAGTAGGTGTGGGAACAGTGACTCTGCACATCTCATGTCATGCCTACATCCCTTCTTCAAGAAAATACTGGTTTTCCCCTTGAAAAATGATAGAAATGGGCTCATCAGTTTTGAGTCTAGCTCAGGTGTCTTCTGGAATTGCCTTTGTTATTCAGCGTAAAGAGGCACAGAGATTTCATATCTGCTACAGATGAATTCAGGTTACCTAGACATGCACACAGGACCTTGGTGGACTTCTCCCATCCCTGGGGCTCCTCCTAACCCTTCTCTCTTCTCTTGCCTGGCCTTTCTGGGCTGGGGCCAGGGCTTGGGGTAAGGGCAAGCCTTCTTCTCGGTGTGTACCTCTGTGCAGAGTTGCATGGTGAGATTCGGATTCTGTTCAAATGCGGTCAGGATGGTCCTGAGTCCCCCACGTTCCTCTTGGTTGATCTGCTCTGGTGTGAGGAGCCGCCAGTCTCGGCAGACCTTTAGTCCCACGTCCAATTTGGGGGATGTGGGCTTGTGTTGTAAATAAGTGACCATGTGATTTAGGGCTTGAACAGGGACACTTTTGAGAGTGGCATAACCCTGCAATTAATGACCCCAAGATGTGTGAGAACCAGGAAGTCCTGGGGAGACTGGGTCACGATCCCCAGAGTTATGATCTCAAAGATGGAGAGTGTCATGGGGAGGAGGCCCCTCTATGAGTTGTGTCCTGTATACACAGGCCCTGAGGGGTGCTAGCTAGGGCCATGTGAGTAGCTGTAGGAAGATGGCTGGAGTTGGAGGCAGAATGTTTTAAGTATTTCACTCATTGACTAAACTCAGTTTAGTTTTATTTGTCTGTGAAAAGGGAAATCTACTTGCCTTGTTTGCATGCCTTTCCTAGAGAAATTTTGGGGACTAAAATGCAATAGTGAATTTTAAAATATTGGTCAAAATGTGAATTTTTCAGTTTACTCTGAAATGTTTTCTCATCTGTTTTTAAAGCCATCCTGGAAGGGAGTATCTGTACAGCATCACCTGTTAACAGTGACTAGGAGGCTGCCCTGAGAGTTGAACTCAGCAGCACTCTCTGATGTTTGAGCAGTGAGCAGTCCTGCCCAGGGGTGCCTCTGCAGTACACAAGTGTTCTTCAGTATCATTCCGTGTTTAGGAAGACCTCATAATGAATTAACACAGCTGTAGCCCAGTGACCCCTCTTTGACAAGTGCAGAGATTAATTTTAGCTCAGCTACTTTCTAAATTTTACAGATATTTCACATTGGAAGTCAAAAGTGGCTTTTACTTTTGCAAGTGATCTGTTGTTATGAATACCACCTATAAGAAAATTTATAATTCAGTTAGTTAAAAATACTTTCAAACACCTGCTAAAGCATCAAAATTACTTTATAAATTGAGGAAACCCATGCCATCTAACACATATGTGCCATTGGTTGTTCTTTTAATAAATACTATGCTTAGTAGACATACTCTACATATCAATCAGAGATTGCCATCCTAAATCAAAACTACGTATCCAGCACATTCTGATATTAGGCGGTGGTTTAGACCAGGGAAGGCTTGGAGGTTGTCTTGGCTCCTACCCTTTAAAAGGCTTATGAGCTTTTAGATGGAGTCATAGGTGAGACATGAATAGTAACAGAAAGGAAGCATGGTTTATTAGCTGTGTCAAGTCAGGACACAAGTATCCCATTCACATTACTGAACTCCAGAAGGTAGCAAAGCAGTATTGTGACATACTTGTCCACAGATACCACAGATAATCCCAGCAGTCCTCTCAGAGTGGTGCCTTGGTGTTTTTGTTCATAAAACCTTGATGATCAGCCCCATCTGTCATCACTGGGCAGGTGGGTAGTGTGTGTAGTGGATGCCAGGGTCAGGGGAGGGCTTTGCTTTTGCAGAGTCTTGGGGCTTAGGCTGACCACTTTTTTAAAGGTTCGGTTATACTGAAATGAACATTAAAAATATTCAGCATTACTTAATTTTTTACTGCTTCAGGGCGTATCTGTGCTCTCCCATTGGCTCAGTAATGTGGTTGCTATTAATAACATCGCTGCGGTTGTCATTTCCACCTTAGCATTGTCATCATTGCCTGCAGTAATAGCTAACACTCACTGAGTTCTTCCTCCATGCAGGAACGGTGCTGAGTCCTTGGCCTGCGTTATTTTATTCAGCCTTTGCTGCAGCATGCACTGTTACTAACCCGCTTCTGCCAGAGACCCTGCAGGGTGACAGTAGCCCCGGAGCCAGGGGGCCATATTGCTGGATCTGCAAGCCAGCAAACTTCCAACTCGGTGTTCATAATCTTGGTCCTGGGGTTGCACTGATCAGTAGAGAGCTGGACATGGAGAATGCATTGGAGAGCTTTGATTGGAAACAGCAGCAAAGTGGCATGATCTTTTGGGAAGGACAGTTTTTCAATCATATATCTACTCACAGACAGGCTTTGTGAGCTTCTTGCTTTGTAAGGGCCCAGGGACGATACATATATATATATTTTATATGGAGTCTCGCTCTGTCGCCCGGGCTAGAGTGCAATGGCGCAATCTCACTGCAATTCACTGCAACTGCAGTGAGGTTGCTCACTGTAACCTCCGCCTCCCGGGTTCAAGCCATTCTCTTGCCTCAGCCTCCTGAGTAGCTGGGATTACAGGCGCCTGCCACCACACTTGGTGAATTTTTGTATTTTTAGTAGAGATGGGGTTTCACCATCTTGACCAAGCTGGTCTCGAGCTCCTGACCTTGTGATCCACCCACCTCAGCCTCCCAAAGTGCTGGGATTACAGTTGTGAGCCGCCAGGCCCAGGCACGATTTAAGGCAATCAGATGTCCAGTGACAAACAATATTTGAACTTAGTCTATTCCTTTACCCTAGAAATGCAGAAATACATGGTTTTGGATGGTTGGCCTCACTCGTTGGTGGGCACGAGGAGGTGGTCTACTTTGGTGCTAATGACTGACTGTGAGTCACAGAGTGAGTGAATGCGGGGCCTGCTGTGGTCGGATAGCTCTCTGCTGAATTGGATCAGCAATGCACCGACTTCCTCACAGGGCATTTGCCAGTCAGGGTGTTGTCTCTGGATCACTGAATTTGTCCCTGTCAGAGCAAGGAAAAGAAACCCAGTTAGATTGTCAGTATCATCAGATGCCATTTACATCTCAGTCAAATTAGCAGTTAGATCACTGACTTCTTACAGGTATAGATCTTTTGACTTCAGCATAATCTCTTCCCCTTTTTCTGCATCTTCGGGTTTTGAAGGAGTTTTAGTATGTAAATGTTTAACATATTTACCTGTTTACTATTTAAACTGAAAAGTTGAAATAGCTTTTAAAATTTGTGTCTGTTAAACCCAAGGACTCTTGCAGAAGTTGTGTGCTTTTCCTTCTTTCATCTTACTGCATGTAAGGAATTATTCACTTGCTCTAAAGTTCAAATGTGTGAGTCTGTGGTGCTGTTACATAACACGTGATATTGTGGGTGGGCCCAAGAGCCCATGGCCTTGGTTAGTGGGACTTAGCATCTCACTTAATATCTGGGGCCAGGATGTCACCACATTAAGTTTTAGGGATACTTGCTCCTCTTTTAAGGGGATTTTTTCCTCAGCAAAGCAAAATGCTGAAGAGATATATATTTGTAAATTAACTGATTTCACCTTTGTCATCCTCTTTTTCACAAGGAACCGTGTGTTGCATTCTTGTGGAGTGGAGACAAAGTCTTTTGCACAAGGTTGGGGCATCCTGGGGTGAAAAGGTAAGTGCTTTCGGGGTTGCTGAATACGATGGTATCTACTGCGCATCTCTCAGTGTTCCCAGGGTGAAATTCCTCAGGTGACAGTGACAGGAACAGCTGCTTGTCTGAGCTCATTTTTGTCTTCTGAACAGGATCAGCCTTGGCATTGGCCTTTTCTCCACCTTCAGCCCCAGGATAGGGCTGGCCTGGGCACGGCCTGTGCCTGTGCTTGCCGCACAGCAGCGCTCTTGCCTGCCTGCCCTTTCCTTGGCTGCTAAGTCTTTGGAGAAAACTCTACATTGGTGAGCTTCTTCTGAAAGATTTAATCTTTTATTTAGAAGCAAAATATGTTTATTGTGAACTGTGCATACTTCGCAGAAATGCATAACTGGGAAGAGACATGATTAGTCCCATTGCATAGAAGCAACTTTTGTTATCATTTTGTGTGTTTTCTTTGTGTCTGTGTTAGTTCCTTCTCACACTGCTATAAATACATACCAAAGACTGGGTAATTCATAAAGGAAAAGGTTTAATGGACTCAGAGTTCAGCATGACTGAGAAGGCCTCAGGAAACTTACAATCATAGTGGAAGGGAAAGCAAACACGTCATTCTTCACATGGCAGCAGCAAAGAGAAATGCCCAGCAAAATGGGGAAAAGGCCTTTACAGAACCGTCAGGTCTCGTGAGAACTCACTCACTGTCACGAGAACAGCATGAGGATAACTGTCCCCATGATTAAGTTACCTCCCACAACACATGGTGATTATAGGAACTACAGCTGAAGATGAGATTTGGGTGGAGACGCAGCCAAACCTTATCTGTCTTTTTTTCATGTGTGTATATATTGTTTTCTTTTCTAAGCATAGTTGATAGACTGGTTACTCTACCTATTTCTGTAGCCCTCTCAGATCATTGAAACCAGATGTTGTACAAATTAGCAGATGACACTGGCACATAGAGGAATGGTTTGTATTTTAATTTTCAGTATATAACATTTTAGTAACGCTTGTACTGGAAATGTTTTCTACCCATATCCTCAGGAAGCCATGTGAAGTAGACAGCCTTGCATTTCGTGGATTGCTCTTGCGAAGGATGAAGGGAGCAGTTCTGTTGGATGCTCTTCCCAGATACCTTCTCCAAGGAGGCTTAGCTGCTGCCCTTTCGAGTTTCCTGGGAGGATATCCCCAGGACTCTCTGGCTTGTCCTTGTGAAGTTGGTTTGCTTTTTGTGCCAGCTTTTTAGGAATATAAAATGTTGTATGTGTACATAGGAGAAATATAGAGGGATATATACCCACTGCTGACACAGTTTGTGTCAACACTGGTCTCCGGTATATCATAGGTGAGGAGTTTTTGTTATGTATATGGGATTTCTGAGATACACACGGGTTTTCTGTGCACATCACTCTGTAATGCAGCCATCCCGTCACACCTTGCATGTCAGTGCACATAGTGCCTTTCTCCTCATAGGACTAGGACACTTTATCTTTTTTCTTTCACGGTGAAGAAAAAAAACTTTTTAAAAATTCTGACTTTATATAACTAATACAATGCTCACGCTACATCACTTGTTACAAGAACATGTTGTTCTGTCCTGTAGATATACTGCAGTTATTTAAGGATCTCCTATTGATAAGGATCTCCTATTGATAAGGAGATCATTAAATAACTTGTAACTATCTTGAAAAATGGAAGTAATACCGGCACATGGTAAAAAAAAAAACCACATTCTAGTTCATGAATAGGTATAAATTTAGAGATTTCCTCTTTCTGCTTTCTCTCCTTTCCCCACAAGGTGTACAGGTAAACAATGTATAGCTTGTGGTTTCTTCTCTTGTATTAAGTTCTTCTTGTAGTCACCACTATAGCTTTAACTTTTCTATTTGTGAGTTCATGTTGGGGGTCAACAGGCAGTGCCTTCACACTCTTACTTTTGGTGAGATTTATATTGACAAGGCTTAAAACATTTGAGTGTTCCCCATCTATCATTAGGGTCCCTGTGCTTTTTCTGCCAGTGTAGTCTAAACATTTTAATATAAGGAAAGCAACATTTATAGTATTATGATAATATATTTTGCCATAGAACCAAGTGGTATGAAGTGGAATTCTGCGTCACCAAACCTTTGTCAATGAAAGAATATTGAGATGGAACTTCAAGTTTCTCTTTAGGTGTCTGCTATTTCTGGCTGCCTCAGATGCCATGGCTTCTCCTATCCCATGGTATTTGTTTCTTGGATTCTATTTTTGTTTTCCTGGAGCACCTCCTTAATCCACTTCCTTACAGAATGCATGGCTGACAGACTTCTTGGGTTTTTGCACATAATGTTCCAACATGCAGTTATTTTGTTCTCATACTTCTTGATAATTTGGTGGGGTCTAGACTTCTAGGATCATGTAATTTTCCTTTTGAAATCAGAAAATACTCTCTTATTTTCCAGAGTCTAGTGTTGTTAATGAGAAGTTCTATGTCTGTTTGATCGTTGTTACTATTGTGGGGAAATGTCTTCTACTCTCTCCTTTTCTCCCTCCCTGGGCTACAAGTCCTGACGGTTTGATTTTTCATTACCCTAAACCCTGATCTGCTTCTCTTTCAGCCTGCATGTCCATACTGAGATCACCCCTTTGAAAACCTCGGGCTTTCTTTGGAGAGGGATTCTCAAGTTTTAGCCCAGGAATAAAAGTGCTACGAATGGCTCCTACTTCTTGGGATCTTGGGAAGACCCCTCACCTCTGTTGTCTTGCTCTGCAGTTTTCTCTGCTTTTCCATGTCAACCTGCTTTCATCTGCCTTATGCCCTAAAAGCCCAGGCAGGCTTTCTTGCCTTCTGCTAAATCCCTCTGTAAATTTTTAGCACCATGTAGTATTATGGTTCATTCACCACCAAAGAGTATCTCTTCTGACATTTTAACAGAGTCCTGAGAAGGATGGAGAGAAGATACTGTGTACTTTATCACCATTTTGGATTCAAAGCCCTTTTAATTAATTAATTAATTTACAGGCAGGGTCTTGCTATGTTGCCCAGGCTGGAGTGCAGTAGTGTGGTCATGGCTCACTGCAGCCTCCACCTCCTGGGTCAAGCAATACTCCTGTCTCAGTCTCCTGAGTAGCTTGGACCCCAGTCACGTGCCACATTTGACTGACTGATTTTTAAACTTTTTGTATAGATGGAGTCTTGCCATGTTGCCTAGACTGGTCTTGAACTCCTAGGCTTAAGCCGTCCTTCCACCTTGGTCTCCCAAAGTGCTGAGCCCGCCACTGTGCCTAGCCTGAAAGCCTTTATAGATCACTGTCGGTGGCAAAATTAGTGCCTTGGTCACCTTTACCAGTGGCTGTTCTTGTTCTCCAGTAGAAATATCAGTCAACATTATCAAAGAATTGGGATGAAGTTAAATGAGCCAATTCAAGTCCATTGGATATATAAGTCCCCATGAGACATGTTGTGCTTCGTTACATAAGAGTGTGGCCATAAACTTAAAAACAGCCGGGTAACTTTGTTACCTTTGCCTTGGTGCAAGTGAGTTAAATTTCATATATTCTTACTCAGCACATCACCAATAAATGTTACAACTGCATCACAATCTAGGGGAGGTTCTATATATCTGTTTTGAAATAAAGATGGAGGTGACTTACGATACTTATAAGTTGTTGAAAAATGATGGCCCCTAAAATTATAAATTTTCATTGTTGTATACCCAAACAACCCAATTAAACTAGTGTGAAAATGAGAAAACTAACATTGAAATTATAAAAGCAAGAATGTTGACAATTAAAATCCATTATAAATAAAGCTGTCATTGTTACTGAATAAAACGCCATTTCAGAGGATGAGGACTTTGTGGCCCCTGGACGCGGGATGTTACCGAGCTCTGCAGCTTTGCACAGGAGCCTCACTTCTTGGTACTGAATTAGACCTCCCTAAAATCTAGTAATACCTGTTTAGGTTATAAATTATGATTTTAGCGCCCCTTAATGATTCACTTCGTAGTTACCATGGACTAGGTCTTAGTTGTACTGAGAAAATAAAGACTATGAAACTTTGCTAAGGGCCAAAGAAAGAATTGGGTTTTGGGTCATCTCATAGTCCATGGTGAGGGCCGATTTTGGCCTCTAGTCACAGATCAGTTTGCATGTCAGATGTTGGCAGTCTTGTGGGGTATTGGGTTCTTATGAGAATCTGAATAAGTCCATTTGCATTTTTCACTATAAAAATGCATCTATGTATATGAACACACCATTTTGTATATGATTTCACACTTTTCATGGGCTTCCTGAAGCCCATTTGTGAACCCTTGGCTAAGAAAGCCTGCTCGAAGAGGAGTATGAAGCCGCCCTTCCTCTGTCTCCTCATGGCGCTCACTCAGGATCCTCACGTGTGTAAAACACACTGAGAAAGCCTGCGAAGGCCAGGCGTTTCCCTTTTGCTTTTGGCTCTGTTCATGATGGCTTTATCACGGACACACTAGGACCTCCTGAGGACACCACCCCTGCCACCACATTGCTCTGGGGCAACTTCCAAGCTTACTGTCCTCCCCAAGTAAGGGAAGGAATGTGGAGAAGCTGTGTGTGCTGAGCCTTTATTTTCATGATTGGCAACAATGCTTGTTTTCATTTTATCAGCTTCTTTATTTCTTTATCCTCCATTTCGTTGTCTTCCACAGGTAGTATATATTTGAGAACAGTGTGAGGTTTATTCTACTAATGGAAATTTACAAAAATACCAATTTGAATGATTGAGAAACCGAAGTTAAAGAACTCTTGACTAGAAATGTCACTGTTAGTTCAGTGCATTGATTTATTGTCACACCTGAAGCCAGCTGTGCATTCTTGGTATGTGTGTATTCAACTCAGGTGTGACCTACTGTCTTTTATCTATCCCTGGATTTAAATTTGCTAATTTCGTTATGATTTTTGTGTCTGTGTAAAAGCCACCAGTAGTTAATTTCTGGGACACCCTTGACGGATTTTACTACCAAGGTTATACTGGTCTCATAAAACAAGTTGGGAATGTTCTCTGTTTTCTGTTTGCTGGCACAGTGTGTGTAAGGTTTGTGCTTTCACTTTATTCAGCCAGTGCCTTCACATGCTGCTTCCTTTTATATCCGCTCTCTTTTGCTACATATTCTTTCTCTGCAAGAGCAGAGTTCTTCTGGAATGTGCCCCTTAGGGTCAACTATCTCAGGAATGATTTGTGTGGAAACATCTTTATTCTTATTGTGGAAAGACTGTTGTTAGGAGTAGAGTTTGTTTTCCTGTCTGCACACTGAAGATTTTATCCTGCTCCTCTAGCTCCTCTCTTCCCTGGACCCTGGGCGTCTGCTCTCAGCCTGACTGTCCCCCTGTGCTCCTGCTTCATTTCTCTGTGCTGTGTGTGTCTGGGTTCATGTTTATTTGTATTTATTCTGCTGCAGGTTAGTTGGGAAAATCTGTTTCTGTGAGATACAGAATACCTTTTGGTACAGATACAGATACCTTTTGGTATTTTCTGTGTCTTGTGTATCTCTGCACTGCCTTCTGGGTTACTGCTTTAGTTCTGCTGCCCAGTTTGGCCATTTTCACTTTAGCTGTGTCTAATATGCTTGCTAAAACCTGTCCACTGAGCTTTTAACATTAGCCGTTGTATCTGTTATTTATGGAGGGTCTTTCTGCTTCCCCACCCCTCCAAGTCTGACTGGCCATGCTTAGTTTTCCTGTTTCCACCTGTTTGTATTTCCTTCAGTGGTTGTTGTCTGTGGCTCATATATTGTGTGTCTGATTTTTCCAGCATGCTCGAGGCTGTTTTCCCAGCTGCATCTCCTCCTCTTGGGGTGATTGGCTTTCTGACCCCCATTGTTGCTACTAATTCTTAGGACTCATAAAGCACTTCAAATGGCAGTTACTATCAAAAATTAGAAAGAAGCCTTCTATCTTGTAGCTCCCTCCAGTTGACTATTTTCTCTTGACCTGTTCTTTACTTGCCGTGAGTGTGTCATGCCGCTTACTTCCTGAAATAATGACTGTCTCAGAACAGTGAAATCTGATATTTTACCATATTTGTTTAACTGCACTCCCGTGTAATAGTGTTGACTTTATGCCCCTACAAGGTAGAAAATGAGAGTTTAGTTTTTGGCGGAGCAGAGCCCCAATTTCCAGTCTCATTAAATGATAATGATAAATACCACTTTAAAAGGAAACACAATTGCTTCATTTAATCAATATGATGATTACTGGCACAGAAAACCCATCAAGTGCTGTGAATGATAAATGTATTTTCATACAACTTGCAGTGCACTTGCTGTTGGTAGGAGGCATGTAAAATCCTCAGTGGTCCCTCTTTTCATAGCATTGCTGTAGTGTTGGAATTTCCCTTTGTTAGTAGATAGTGGGATATAAACCCATGTGGAAACCCCCTCAACTTGACCAATTTGGGGTCATGCTATTTTCAGAAGAGGATTTCCTGAGACTAGGAGCAGTCACCCAGAGAAAGCTCTGGGAAGACGGTGGTGCTGGGGTTGAAGCTGAGCTGCTGGCCCCTGGCTTGTCTGTCAGTGGCTGGAGATCAGAGATGTGCAGAGCTGCTTATCCCGCAGTACTTCCCTTTCCCCATCCACCTTTCCAGGTGGCTCACTCCCCACCAGTTTCACAGGATTGCTCCAGGCAAATGGAGAAAACGGTGCAGGTTGAAGCTCTTGGCCCTAGCTTGTGAGCTGGCTTCTTAGCACCTCCAACCAGGTGCTTGAACATAGTCTCCTCAGTCCCTCTTTTTTTGAACATAGTGTCTTCAGTCCCTCTTTTTTTGGTGAGGAATATAACATTTCTAGTTGCCTCTTGGCATAATCTGGTAACTTTTCTGCACCTGCAGTTCATTAGCTCTTTTCTGACTGCGGCAGAGTTAGCTGGTTGCAGTGGTTGGTTAGTTGTTTCGTATGGTTGATCATACAGCAGATACTTGGTCCCATTGTGATTGTTAGTACTCTGTAAAACCAGTTGTCAGTGCTGGCATTTTTTTGTTCCATTGCCTAATTATTTGTTTTCTAATACATTTTTGTTATGAGCTGCCTTTCATAAAGATGAGTACATATCTAAGAATAATTTTCATTGCCCGTCCATGTAACTCTCACCCAGGTCAAGTAGATACTGTGTACCTCAGTTTCCTTCATGCTCTTTCCGGATGACAGCTCCCCCTCATCCATACACACATCTAATATATACTATGTGTGTGTATACATATATATTTTTTGAATTTGCTATTATTATTATTATTTGAGACAGTGTTTTGCTCTGTGGCCCAGGCTGGAGTGCAGTGGCATGCTCATAGCTCTCTGAAGCCTCAACTTCTCAGGCTTACCTGATCCTCCCACCTCAGGCTCCATGGTAGCTGGGACTACAGACATGAGCCACCCACTCCTGGCTAATTTCTTTACTTTTTGTAGAGATGGTATCTCCCTGTGTTGCCCAGGTCTTGAACTCTTGGGCTCAAGCAATTCTCCTGCCTCTGTCTCCCAAAGTGCTGGGCTTACAGGTGTGAGCCAGCATGCTGGCCTTTTTCTTTTTGAGACAGGGTCTCACTCTGTCACCCAGGCTGGAATGCAGTGGCAGGATTATGGCTCACTGCAGCGTTGAACTCCTGTGCTCTAGCAGTTGTCCTGCCTTAGCCTGCTGAGTAGCTGGGAGCCACAGGCGCACACCCCGATACCTCGCTGAGTTTTTATTTTTTTGTAGTGATGCAGTCTCCATGTGTTGGCCTAGGCTGATCTTGAACTCCTGGCCTCAAGTGATCCTCCTGCCTTGGCCTCCCAGGGTGCTGGGATTATGGGTGTGAGCCACTGTGCCTGATGATAGCTGTATTTTGAAATAATACTATCCTTTTCTTTTCTTTTTAATTTTACCATGTAAGAACGCATCTCCAATCAATGTAGTTCAGTTTTGCCTGTGGTGGAACTTTATCCAAGGAGAGTCATCAGTATATTCTTTTGTGTTTCTCTTGATTTATTAATGAGATGGATTACATAAATTTTTATACACTAAATCATGTTTGCATTCCCATCATCAATTCAACTTGATCATGCTTGATTGATCACTTTAAAAAATATTACTGGATTGAGTGTGATCACATTTTGTATAGGATTTTTACATCTGTATTTGTAACACTGGCTTACCTCTTAATGCCTCATCTTCACAAAAATGTCTTCTTGAATGTTGGATGTAACTTTCTAGAGAAGCCATCTAGGCATGGAGTGTTCTTTGTAGGATGATTTTTGTTTACTGACTGTAATCCATCCTTCCCTCCCTCCATTTCTTCCTTCCTTCCTTCCCTTTTTTTTTCTTTTTCTTAAGACGGGGTCTCACTCTCTTTCCCAGTAGAGTGTGATGATGCACTTTCAGTTCACTGCAGCCTCTGCCTCCTGGGCACAGATGATACTCTTGCCTTTTTCTGTTTTCTTTGAGCTTTCTTTGTTTTTCTCTTCCTGACTTGAGGTAGGTGCTCACTAATATATACACACACATATATATATATATATATATTTTTTTTTTTTTTTTTTTTTTGAGACGGAATCTTGTTTTGTCACCAGGCTGGAGTGCAGTGGCCTGATCTGAACTCACTGCAACCTCCTCCTCCCAGGTTTAAGAGATTTTCCTGCCTCAGCCTCCTGAGTCACTGGGACTTCAGGTGTGTGCCACCACGCCCGGCTAATTTTTTTGTTTTTAGTAGAGACAGGGTTTCACCTTTTTGACTAGGATGGTCTCTATTTGTTGACCTCATGATCCGCCCACCTCCCAAAGTGCTGAGATTACAGGCATAAGCCACTGCGCCTGGCCTACTTTTTTTACTCCTATTCTAGTTTGAGCACTGAGCTATATACATTTCCCTCTGATGCACTGCTTTATCTGTGTGCCACACAGTTCCATACATAATCTTTTCTAGTTTTAAGTTCTAAATATTTTCTGTTTTCTACTGTGATTATTTGGAAGTATATTGCTTAACTCTCAAATGTATGGGGACTTTCTAGTTATACTTGGGCTATTAATTTCTAGGCTTGTTGTGTTATGGTCAGAGGATGAGCTCTGTCTGATTTCAGCCACTTGAAATATGTTGAGATTTTCTTTATGGCTGGGGTATGGTCTATTTGTAGAGGTGGCACATGCGTCTTTGAGGAGCTGATGTTTGATGCACTGTTAGGAGGGTCTTGTGTGTGGCCGCCGTGCAGCTTGTTAATTGTAATGCAGATCTTCCATCTCTCCATTGTTTTGTTTTTTCAGATGCTGTCTGCTGTCTGTCACCTGCTCCTCTCCCCTCCCTCCATGACAAAAAGACTCCTGTATCTTTGACCATCTTTTACTGCACCCCTACTGTGATCTTAGTCATGGGGCCAACACTCTACATCTGTTCCTCCATTTAATCCTCACAGCACCATCTGCAGCGGGTGTTCCTTGTGTCCTCATCCTGTCCTCATAGGAGCAGGCCTGGAAGGGGCTGAGTCACTGTTCCAGTCACTTGGCTGTGAGGCTGCAGTCTAGGGTGGTGGCCTGGACCCCTCTTTCCTGGAAGCCGTGCTTTTACTGAAACCCCTTGCAATCCCCCTTCAAGTATGGCACTTTTACCTCCGTTGGTTTGAATATACTCAGATTAGAGGCAACCATTCTAATACTTGATGTTTAGACTTTGCAGCTTCCAAAATCCACCCCACATATCACCTGCTCCCTCCCCAGAGTGGCTGGGCTTCCCATCCAGTTTCCCATCCTGTAGACAGCCTAGGGAAGTCAGATTTCTTGGCCAGGCTTGCAGAATTGGTGGGATGTGATGTGGGCACTAGAACCCAGTTCTGTAAATCCTGGTTTCACGTCCTTTCCGCTGTCTTTTTCTTTCTCTGTTTAGGCAGTGGTCTTTTTGGTGTGTAAAGCTTCTAGAATGGATTTTATTTCTCTGTGGCTCTTTGGATTGAGGAAGGGGCTTGATGCCATCTGCAGAGAAGCCTGCTCAACTCATGCTCACTCAGGGCCTCACTCTCTGCCCACTGGGGAGGGGCTGTGGCAGAGCTGGATTCTGATTGATAGGAAGCAATGCTGAAGGTCAGAGGCCAGCACTCTCACACTTGAGAGTCTCCACCCAGGCATGGTGATTAGGTCCACTGGGAGGGTGGTTTGGGAGCTTAAATCTGGTGTGGTGATGAGGGGATTATTGATAGTGGGGATAGTTCTGGATATGTGGCCCACATCCTCTGTGCTGGACAAGATGACTCTGTGACCTGTAATTCCAGGCTGATAGAGCATTTTCAGTGACAGCCCATTTGGTGGTGCTAGTGTAGGACACAGGTGAGCCTGTCTCTCTGTGTGTCTTAGGCCTGTCCCAGCAGACGAGCTGACGTATGTACTAGATGAATATCAGCCAGTCACAGGTGGGAGGTTTGGAAGGTAGTCTCCAATCTCCTCTGAGGACTGCAGCAGTGACTGGGGCAGCAGAAATGCACTCTGATGGCCTGGCCAAGTCTGCACAGCAGGAACTGAGCCACATTCACATGCACCTCATCCTCCACACTTCACCTCCTTCCTCCAGGTTCCCACTCCAAAACCCCCTCATCCCTGGAAACAGCTCCAAGAGACTTCTTTGGAACTCTGCAGTGGAGAAACCCATTGCAGACTTCTCCTTCTTTTGGATATCAATTTGCTTCTCAAGAAGAAAATGTTAATACTCCATATTGAGATTTCATACATATATTAGCATGTAGAAACATTTTCGCTAATGGCTTGCTAGTAGAAAATGTTTTCACCTAGAGCAGAAACGAGATGGAGATACTGCTTCACAGCCTCTGCTCCAGAAGCAGAGGTGGCCTGTAGCTTCCAAACCTCTGCAGAGCAAGTGCAGGGATTGTGCATCTCTGTATCTGGACTCACATTCACATGTGTGCATGCCTAGGGGGCATGTGCGTATTGTAAAAAAGATGAGTAAATCTGAGTACTTTTTATATGAGTACTTCTGCCTGAGACTTCACTCCTCAGCGTGAGGCCTGGCACCGCTGATGCCAGTATGCTGGGCGGCAGTGATCTGGCTGCGTTTGTCACAGTGCCTCTCCCTGCCATGGGCAGATGGAAGAAGACAACATCCAGTGTGCAGATCCCCTTTACAGATTCGGAAGAATACATTCAAAATAACTTAAACTTGTATTTAGGAAGACTTTCAATGAAGAGTATTTATTGTTATCAAGTTCACTTCTGAAATGAGGAAAGAGCTTTTGATACTGAATGAAACAAGTGTGAAGTCACTGAATCTCTGTTACACATAGTGGAGCCTTTCAAGCTGGCATGGAGAGCTTAAGAAGCACCTGAGGGAGACTGACACTGGCCACCTGCAGAGTCCTGCTTACTGCAGTGTTGCTAAGATATTTTCTTATTCCACTCACACTGAAGGAAGCTGCCTTGGGATCAGAGCAGACATAAAGCTAGACAAATTTCAAGGTAAGTAAAAACCTGTAAAGACCTGATGAAATCTGACTGGTAGAAATGCCTTTTTCTTGATGCAAACTGCTTAATTAAGCCTTTTGGCTTGCCGCCTTTGAAAGGTGCCTTATTGAATAATTCCCAGCACAGATTATCTGTTACTATTGTATTTCTAATCTTCCTGCAGCCTTAGATCACTCATGAGACCCTTCTGCTCTTTCTGGGGTGGTGCCTGCTGCCCTCCAGTGGCATATGTGGCACCTGCCATCCTCTTTGGGGTCACACCATTTCTTGAGTCAGTGCTTCATGCCAGGCACTAGACTTGATGAAAGCCATTTACCATCAATTATTATTTTCTTAGAAGTAATTAAAAGAAAATTTCCCTTAATCCTGGTACTTGGGAGGCAAGGCAGGTGGATCACTTGAGGCCAAGAGCTCAAGACCAGCCTGGCCAAGATGACAAAACCCCATCTCTACTAAAAATAAAAAAATTAGCCAGGTATGGTTGTACACGCCTGTAGCCCCAGCCTCGGGAGACTGAGGCAGGAGAATCTCTGGAACCCAGGGAGTGGAGGCTGCAGTGAGATAGATTGCGCCATTGTACTTCAGCCTGGGTGACAGAGTGAGACTCCATTTCAAAAAAAAAAAGAAAGAAAATTTCTATAGTACTTATTTTTGGTGACTATCCCATGATTCAGTGTCTGCTTTTGAGAGAAGTTGAGTCAAATACTAGGATCCCAGTAATGTTAGTATGGTGTCAGGTTAATTTACTTACGACCAGCTGAGTGACTAACTCAAGAAAATCCAGTTGTACACTTCCAAGGAAGCTTTTTCATGGGTTCGGATGAGGTTAGGGGAAGGAGAAAGTGTCAGAGGGCTGCTGCAGGATTGAAGAACGCAAATGTGCTCCTGTATTCATTTGCTCTGTGGATGTTGATGAGCATCCACTGGGTCTCAAATGCCCTCTGGGGATGGCAGGGATGAGGAGCTTGCTTGGCAGCTCTCCTGTGAGCCGCTCACTGGACATGGAGGGAGGGGACGGCCATGCTCCTACGTGGGAGTTCTGGATGGCATGCAGAGCCGTGAGGAGGGGGCAATCACCAGGGCGTGAGTTTGGACAGATGGGAGTGGCTGGGAGCCCACAGGGGACACTGTCTTTGGGGAGTAGAGACATGCCCATATCTGACTAGTGGGTTTTGAGTTTGTGCCAGCAAAGGCCCGACTTGCCATTTCTGTCTGTAAATGTCAGGAATTTCAGGTAACTGATTCTCCAGTGAGACCTTTAAAGGTGGTTTAGCTTCAACCGATGCTTCTTTTGGCGGGGAGAGGGGAGGGTAAACAGGCAGTCCAAGTATGGGAAGGTCAAAATCAGGTCACCTTTATCTTGGCTTGTGCCAGTGGGACAGAATTTTATTTTCAGCCATAATGCTTCTTTTAGCTTAATTAGTGATAGGAAATCAGCTTCTCTGTAACCAGAGGTTATTGAAAGAATGAGAATCCCAGAGTTGGAATGAGTCTGAAAGAGACATTGTGGTTTAATATTGCCCAGTTAAATGTTAATTTATGACTACCTATTTTTAACTTGCCATAGAAGAAAAGCATTGCATTAATTATGCTATGTATGTGAAATAGCAAGTATTTTTATATAATGTAACTGTGTACCAGAAAAAATGAATTATTTATAATCCTTTGCACCAATAAATTGTTCTTAAAAGCTGAGAAATATAATCAGGCCAGAAGGAGATATCTAAAGCATGTGCTGAGAAAGCAAAACCAAAGAGCTGGAAATTATAAAATATTACGACATGATGAGTCACATCTCCTCCTCCTGATTCTGTGTTACTAAATGTTAGCTGCAGGATAGAAGTCGTGTCTTTCCTTTCCTAAAATAAGAGCTAATTTCGGCAGCAAACATTTGGTGTGTTATTCTTTTCCATCTTCATGGTGGTTTAAATAAAAATAAATAAACATGAAAGATTTGGCTGAAAAATCTCTGGAAGCGAGGCCGTCCGCGGTCTCACCACACCATCTGATTCTCTCTGAGCCTCCCTCTCGGGTCCTGCGTTAGTGTTCTCTGTGCAGTGTAGCCACAGGTTCACCGTAGGTAGGTGTGGGCGTTATTTTTAGTTTCAGACAGACTCATCGTTTTTGCCTTTCTTTTTCCTTGAAAAGACTGAAGTTACTTCTTGTGTCTTTATACATGAGATTATCTTCTGAGGCTGGAACATCTTGGGGGGAAACGTAGACAGAATTCCTATAGTAATTCCGCTGCTCAAGAGGAATTGCTGAGAAGGGCTTCAGGAAACATTGACTCGTTTAAACTTAGAAGGCTTTCTCAGTCTTTTCATTACCACCACATACCACATCTTAACAAATATTTATTAGCTGATCTTTTTATTTTAAAATGAAGCTCATAGAAGATACTACCTTATGTAATTATAGCCATATAATGTAAAAAGCAGTGTCATGCCCAAATATTGTCTAAAGAGAAATTGAAAATAGATAATAAAATGTTTCTCTGTGCCACTGTGTGAACACAGGCACTCCTGCTTTCACTCAAACCACTGAGTGGTGTGGGACTGTCAGTGCAGGCAGATACCGGGTACCGAGCTCGTGGCCTGACAACCATACGCAGTGGAGCTGGGTGGTATTACTTTCTGAAATGGTCAGCCCTGAAGGAAGCAGCATTCAGTCTTCCCTATCTCTTGATAGTCTCTGTATTTTTGGAACATTGAGTGTATATTAAAAGTATAGAAAAATGCATTATGTGAATCCAAAACTCAGCTGGGCCTGAGCTTAGACAGCTATGAACAGCCTTTCCACCTGCACTGAAGTCCTTTTCTGCAGGGCCGTTTTTTGTTTCTGGGATGGTGCAGCTCCCTCCAGGAGGTTTAGGAGTGCACAGATCACTGTGATGCCTAAGCCACTTCTCATGTTGCTTTCTGTTGCTACCACCAGGCATCGCTGCCACCTCCTGCTCTGTGCAGGCTGTGGCTGCCTGATTGACTGGTCAGGAACTAGAGTTCTCTTGAAGCCTTGACTGAAAGGAGAAGTGAGGAGCGGCATGGAGCCCAGTGCCAAGAGGCAGCCGCGTCTTTAGGCACTTTTCAGGAGAGCTCTTGGGGCCAGAAGGCGGGAGCTGTCATTCAAGGCTTACATAGCATGGAGGTGCCCTCCCTGGGGTGTCCTGTGTGCTGACCTCTGTCCTGGTGCCTGGTGGTGTCCTGGTGAGGAGCTCCATGAGCCTCTGTAGGGCTCTTCTCTGCATGGGGGTCCTGGAGATGGGCAGACTGGGTGGACTGCCAATCCGTTCAGGGCCTTTGAATGAAGCACGTTATCTAAGGGCACTAATTCTGGATCCTCAGATATTGTGACAAAAACTTGACATTTTTCTTCCTTCAAAGTAATTTATTGACTAAAATAACTGATGGAGCAAAGGTGATGCCTTAGTACCTAAATATTCCAGAAGATTACTGACATAAAGTCAAAATTTGGCTAAGAACAAGAAGTCTCTCAGAATGTGCTTTTCGCACAAGCCCCTGCACCAGGAAGCTATCTGTGTGGTGTTGGGCCTGACTGATTTGCATCAGCTCAAGGGCGCTCAGGCACGTGGCATCCCCCTGTAAGGTCAGCGGAGGGAGAGCAGCTGGCCAGGTCAGAGCATTCATTTCTGTCCGAAGCTCTGTGGGGAATAAAGATGGCTTTTCCAGTAGCCTCTGTCATTCCAGAGAGTTTTAAGATTGCTTTTATTTGTTGTTCTACTCTGGAACTATGAAGCCAGACCAAAGAAATGTTTCCACACCAGGTTTTGCCCAGAGTCTTTAAAATGTTTATGAACGTCTTTAACTTGAGGCCCTCACAATTTTCTGAGCCCCCATAAGGTACAGAATAGGGGCCAGGTCTGCTCCCTTGTGAGGGCTGGGGGACATTGGCTCCACTGGGCATGGCTCCTTCCTGTGGATGGCTTAGGAGATGTGAGATTCATTTTCAGATGTGACAATCCAGATGTGGGGTGGGTGGCACGTTTTTTTTTTTTTTTGCCCAGTTATATCCGAGTAAAAGGAGGACAAATTCTTACTGAACCTATGCAATAAACTACATTGTCAGGAGGAGTAAAGCATCTTAGTGTGAGTGTTCCTGAATTCTCAACGTTCAGGAGCAGTGTTCCATTTCAGCTCCAAAAGCAGTCTACTGGATTTACGGCTAGAGAGAGATGAAGAGAAAGAGAAGGGGCTTCCTTGTGCGCACATTGGTAAATACAGCATGAAAGAGAATACCAGCAATATTCCAAAGCCACAACCAGCATTTCCCTGCCAGCTCCTCAAGTCTTACTTCCTGTCTGCTGGCTTGTCATAGTCATGTGCTTCTCGGCTCAAAACCCCTGGGAGCCCAGTTCATTTCCCTGGTGGAGTCGGACAGTTGTCGAAGGGGTGTCAGGTTCTGTTCAGCAGCCTGAGCCCGATTCTGTTCCTTGTAGTGTCAGTAGTGAAGGTGCCTGTGCATTCATTTTCTGTCGTGCAGGGACTGCCGTCGCATCTGACTCTGAGGGTCCTCTAACAAGCCCACTGGCTATTGGCAGAGCTCAGTTCCTTGTGGCCATAGGCCTATGGGGCTTGACTCCTGGAGACTGCCCATAGCCCCTGCCCTGTGGCCCTCTCCACAGCATGGCAGTTTGCCTCTCAAGATGTATAGGCAAGGGTCTCCCCTCTTCCTTTCCTCACTGACTTCTCCTGTCTTTCAGGGCTTTACCTGATCAGGCCAGACCCACTCAGGAAAATCTCCCTTTTGATGAACTCAGTCACCTGATGAGATGCCTTAATTGCATCTGTGACATCCCTTCATCTTTGCCTTATGTAACGCTTTATCCCATTATATTCACAATTCCTCCCACCTGCAAGGGCAGGGGAGTGTACAGGTGTGTACCCCAGGAGCAGGATGCTAACGCTGCACTGACTGAGAAAAGAATTTGTCACACCTGTGTGTACCTGAAAGAGGTGTGTGCCCAACAGTGGTGTGTGCACCTGACAGGAGTGAGTGTGTCTCACATAGGTATGTGTGCCCGGGGTGTGTGTACCCAACAGAGGTATGTGCAACCAGGGTGTGTGTGTGTCTGACATGGGTATGTGCACCCGGCAAGGATGCGTGAGCCTGACGGGTGTATGTGTCTGACATGGGTGTGCGCACCTGGCAGGGGTGTATGTGTCTGACATGGGTGTGTGCGCCCGGCAGAGGCATGTGCCTGACAGAGGCCTGGCTTAGTGTTCAGGGTCCACAGTACGTGAAGAATCCTACAGATCCTTGTGGACAAGGCAGTACGGTGGAATTTGGGGCAAAAGACTTGCATAGATTTTTTTTTTTTTAAACAAAAGATGAGATTGAAATGGCAGTGAGCTCATGCTTGTTTATCCAGTGAGCATTGAGGACCTCCTAAGGCCAGGCCCATGATGAAGATCCTGAGGATGAAGACGCCTTGCCATTCAGGTCAGTGGTTGACGGCAGTCGAAGTCAGGGGCACCCAGTACCACACCCCTGGCTACTGCTGACAGCAGGGTGAGTCCCCTGCCACGTGGGCAGAGCCGCCTCTGCAGATTCCCAGGTGGATCTCCTGGGCAAGGACTGGCAGGCTATGGCCTGTGAGCAGATTCTGCAACCTGAAAGCTAAGAAGGGTTTTTACATTTTTAAGGAGTTATAAAACAAAACAGGAAGAATCTGCAACAGAGACCATATATGGTTTGTAGAAATGGACAAACCTGCTCTAAGGGGCTCGCTTGCTGGTGGGGCCTCGTCTGGGTTGCCAATTCGGCCGACTCTGGAATTGGAAGGTCTCAAGGAAGGCTATGTGCTGGGTAGGATTTCTAGATCCCAAAATGCTTTGTTTCCATCCAAACTCACAGGGCAGGAAGAGCCCTCCTCCCTGTTCCTCAGCAGAGGCGTCTACACTGTGTGCTTAGTGGCCTACCAGAGTGACAACGACTGCCAGCTGTCTGCATCTTCTCAGCACCCCTTAGTGTGGCTGCATACTGAGGGCACTTAAAACCATAAACAGGCAGAGAAAATCTCCAGTCTTCCAGGTAATCTCAGAAGACTCAGTGACTTAAGAGGAAAAGACCAGACTGCTGCTTTCAGTAGGACCACTGTGTGATGCCCGCCTGTCAGTCAGTGCACGTAGATGTGGGGTCCTGAGTTGGTGACCTCAAAATCATGAGTGGTGGGTGGATAGAGTAAGTAGCCTCTGATGAAGCAGAAAGACTGGAAGAGACAGTACCTAATTTAGGTTGAGAAGCAAAGAGAGGTCTTGGAAGATGAAGGCAGAGTACGAGAAAGGCTTTCTAAAACTGACAAGCCTGCTAGCCACATTTCGAGATTTGTTAGATAAACTGGAAAAACATGCTGAGTGTAGAATGTCAGCAGAAAGGCGTGGCCACATCAAGAGAGCCCTCCGTGGGTGCTGCGGTCCTGGATTTCGGGGGGCCTGGTGGAGACTGTGGTGCCCCTCACCTTCCCAGGTGAGTCCTCTGTGATGGGGGTGGGTGAAGCTGAGTGCTGTCCTGAAAATCTGACCATGCACAGCCCTTTTCAAAGACCCTTGTAATTTTAGAGGCCACCAGCAGCCATGAGACTAGGCAGCATCAGAGCAGGAACACAGTGTGAGTCATGTGTGCCTGTGTTCCTCCTGTGGTGGCCCCCGGCCCATGGGAGTGGGAGGGATCAGAGGGATTGGAGGGAGGGAGTAAAGCCAAGGGAAGGAGTGGGGACAGCGGACTCCCTCCCCTGCTTGGTGGCTGGCTGCCTTGAGGACTCGCTCTCTTAGGAAAAGTTCACCAGTCTCTGAGCTCTGATTCTGGCCTCCTGTCAGGTGCCCTCATGTGGGAATGAGTGAGGGACAGCAGGGCAGGCCTTCCAGTCTTCCAGCAAGCTCTGCATCATGGGCGGGAGACCCTACTCTTAAAAACATGTAGACTCTTAACACTCTTCTTCCTCAGACCTGGGGCCTCTGCCTAAGCCGAGGTGACAGGGAAAAACTGCAGGTACACCAGATTGAGGGACAATAACATCAAGTGTTGCAAATAAATGGAACTGCTGCTGGTAAAGCGGGCTGTGGAGTGGCGGTGTTTGCTACACCCGGCATCACAGTTCGCAATTCATAACCTGTAGCAGTGCTCAAGAGAGAGTCATTCCTTTAACAACGGATGTGGACTGAGCTCCCGTGGGCAGACACTGACCAAGGTCTGAGGAGAGTGTGGGGACAGACCAGCCCTGCAGTGATAGCTGGTGGGAAGTAAAGAACAGTAGACCTGCCCTGCCAGGCAGCAGCCTCTGTGAGAGCAGGGCTGTTCCCGCACCCAGAGGAGACACCCAGCTGGTCTCTGCCAGGTTGCTCGTGTGCACCCTGCGGGGAGAAGGCCGCCCCTGGCTGGTGTCCACAAGGTCAGGGCACAGTCTGAATTTACTTGTGTTCAGTATTTTCCAAGGGCTTTTTCTACATGAAGGGACTAGGAGCGACACAGCAGCTCCCTCTTGTGGACAGATTCCCTCCTGTAAGGGGAAGTACAGCTGGGGTTCCAGCCTGCCACCCCTTGCATCCTGATCTGCGGAGAGTTCTGGAGCTGATGACTTCTGACCCCGTCTTAATCACGCCGTCGCCGTTCCTGGGGGCTCGTGACCATTCCTGGCCCCTGGCTGCCCTTCCGTGGTCTGAGGGTACGTGGGGGGCCCTCTGGGTGTGCTTTAGTGACCAGCAGTCCCCGGATGAGTGAAGGCCCATCAACCCAATTTAAAATAAAACATTCAACTCTCGTCAGAGGGCAGGGTGAGGATTTCTTCGTTCGCTGATGGAGCTTGGCCTCTGCCTTGCCTCTGACTGAGACACTGAGGGTTCAGGTGCAGTGTCTGCCCGCTGTGTGCCAGTGGTCTGGTGGGTGTGGAGGGGGGAAGGCTTTGATGACAGTGACATTTGCTGACACTGTGAGGAAAGTGGACACAGAAGGAGGTATGCCAGGGAGGCAGGGTAGAAGTCAGGGATGTAGGGGCTGCACCAGGTCTGGAAAGCTGGGTGTCTTTTCCAGGCAGATGGCATGGGAGGAGGGCACCCCAGGCAGGAGGGGCTCAGGAGATGACTCCAGAAGCCTGGGGGGCCCGAGAGTGTGAATAGGGTGGGGAGAGGCTGGGCCTGCTGGGGGCAGGAAAAGACCAGACCTGTGCTTAATTTCAATTTCTTTCTAAGTGATTCCCTCAAACTTTGATGGGCTTTTGATGAGAAGCAATAGTGTATACCCCTTGCCCTCCTCAGGGGCATCACTGACCTTTTAAAAATGCATTTTAGATGTTTGCGTTTCTGTATTAATTAGTATTAGGATTGGCTATCAGTGACAGAGATGCAACAAGCAGGTTCTAACCAAGAGAAAGGGCTGCATCCTGCACTTGCTGTTGTCTGATTGATGAACTTTAGACATTACCTGTGTAGTGTCAGTTCATGTGGAGGAGGATTTAACTCACTGACGTTTCTGCAGTCTTCTTTTCCTATATCATTTAGGACTGATTCCGGGTGAAAGTCACAACACGACTTAACGGTATCTCACACCCTTGGATGTATACCCGTACTTATTATAAGTAATCCAGAGGTAGGAGTTTACCAGAGCTAGTGGAGAGTTCAGCCATGTCAGGACTCTGGTTGAGTATCGGTGTAGCACAGCAGCAGCAGCTCTAGACATCCCATGTGTGTTTAAGGCAGGAGCAACAGAAGGAGCAGGCAGTGCAGCTCTCGTCTGTTCCTTTTGTCAGAGACTTCGTGGAAGCCCTCAGCGTATTTTCACTTGGCCAGAACCGTGTCTTTCTCCTTGCCCAGAATTGTGTTTTGTGGCCAGCTGTAGTCACAAAAGAGACTGAGAAAATGAGCCTTTCACTCTTGTGGCACCCCTGGTAGAGGGGCAGGGGAAAAGGGCTTGAGGATGAGCTCGGAGTCAGCTGACCAGGCTTGCAGCCATGCCTCTCAGCCGGTCATGCTAGAGACTGTGAGGGGCCCACATGCTGGGGCCTGTGGAGGCTGGGCAGCCTCTCCGCGTCTCAGTTTCCTGTGTGGGAGACAGCAGAAGCGCTTACCTGGCCCTTGTCTCTCAGTGCTGTCAGTTTGTCATCGTCTTCTCGCTCTGCCACCCAGGCTGGAGTGCAGTGGCACAATCTTGGCTCACTGCAGCCTCCACCTCCTGGGTTCAAGTAGTTCTCCTGCCTCAGCCTCCCTAGTAGCTGAGACTACAGGCACATGCCACCACGCCCAGCTAGTTTTTGTAGAGATGAGGTTTTGCATTGCTGCCCAGGCTGGTCTTGAACTCCTGGGCTCAGGTGATCCACCCGCCTCAGCCTCCCACTGTGCTGGGATTATAGGTGTGAGTTACCACGCCAGCCCAGTTTGTCTTCCATGTTACCAAAGGAGAACACTTTTTCTATTCTGTAACCTTACTTCAATCAAAGTTTCAAATTCATAAATGGTGCTTATTATGATAATTGCTGAAAGTCATGCCATGGGTTACTTTGCTTTATACTTGGATTTGGTATATTTTTGATTTTTTTGTTCCATTTTTTTCTTTTTTCTGATTTCCCAGATGTTTTAGTTCCATTTTTCCCTTTTTTTCCTGCATTCTTGTCTGGCATGGAGTGGTAGAGCAGAGTGGGGAGTGGAGTTGAGTTTGGATCCAGCGGTCGAGCAAGGGCCTCGACTCCCCTGCTCAGCTTCCTTCTCTGTTGTGTGGGGCAGGGTAGGTGCCTGTTGGGAGTGGCAAATGTGGTAAGTGGTAGCGTGGGGCCCTGTGTGCTCATGTCCCTGAGCACCAGCACTTCTGCCTGTCTGTGTCTTCTGTTGAGAGGGACCACTGCCTCTCTTACTCTGTCTCTGGCCCTTTCCAGCTTATTCGTTCTGTTTCTTGGAACCCATTTAATTCATTCTTCTTAAAATACATGTATTTTCTATTTTATTTCAAATTTAGACTTAACTTTCTTTCTTTCTTTTTTTTTTTTTTTTTGTGACAGAGTTTCACTCTTGTCACCCAGGCTGGGTGCAATGGCACGATCTCGGCTCACCACAACCTCCGCCTCCCAAGTTCAAGCAATTCTCCTGCCTCAGCCTCCCGAGTAGCTGGGACTACAGGCATGCGCCACCATGCCCAGCTAATTTTTGTATTTTTAGTCGAGATGCGGTTTTGCCATGTTGGTCTCAAACTCCTGACCTCAGGTGATCCGCCTGCCTTGACCTGGCCAAAAATCATTCTTTTAAAGTGTGCTCTCTGGTATATTCTGACAAATGTATGCCAGTCCCGCACCATCAAGCAGTCAGGGTAGAGAACATTCTCCTTACCCCAAAGAGTTTCCTCTCTCCCCATGCAGGTGTCCTACCCATCAGGGCTCAGGGTGACCTTATCTGATGTTGATGTCCTGTCAGATGGTTTGTATTCAGCAGACCACCCAGACCAGGCCGTGACGTGCAGGCTGGCCCCTGGCAGCCCACACCTGGTAGCTTCTGGGCAGCTCCTGGCTTGGTTGCTCTGGCGTGGAGTGTCAAGTGACCTCCACTGAACAGCAGATGGTGCTGTAGGGCCGCTTCTAAGACTCAGTGGAAGAGGCTCAGTGGCTCAGTGGCATTCTGAGCGGTGGCCACCAAGACAAACCTCCTGTCTTCACACCGTGTGTGTGTGTGTGTGTGTGTGTGTGTGTCAGTGTGCACGTGCATTCCCAATTCAAGTCCAGAAGCCAGTTTCCTTCAGTGTTCCCTGGCTTTATTTTTACCATTTAGAGGACCCATGAGGCAATGATATGGAATCCTTATAGCTGGTTTAATTCAGTGAATGATCTGAATTATAAATAAAATTTTATCAAGTGATTAGTAAATTTGATGTAATAAATTATGTCTGTGGGAGGGGCTTCTGTGTTATGGCATGAGAAGTTTTGTACATCTTTTGCAATTTAGAAAATCGTGGCCAGGTGTGGTGGCTCAAGCCTGTAATCCCAGAACTTTAGGAGGCTGAGACAGGAGGATTGCTTAAACCTGGGAGTTTGAGACCAGCCTGGGAAACATGGAGAAACCCTGTCTCTACAAAAAAAAAAAGTAAAAATAAATTAGCCAGGCATGGTGGTGCACGGAGGTGGGGGAATCGCTTGATCTCAGAAGACAGGGGTGGCAGTGAGCCAAGATCACACCACTGCGCTCCAGCCTGCGTGACAGAGGGAGGCCCCGTCTCAAAAAAAAAGTTCTTACTTTGCTTGTATTGTCTTTGTGAAACATAATTTTATGATTCTGTTGTTTTAAGCGCAATATTCCAAATAGGTAATAATTATGATAAAATGCAAACAACTAGCCTATACTAATGATCTAAATATGTAGTAACAGATTTACAGAATATATTTCAAAAGATTGGCATTCTGTTTTATTTTTAATAGCCAGTTATAGAAAGCACTGCTTTTAAATAATGCCTCAGAATCTTTAAAGAAATACCTGTCAATGTATGTTCTAGTTTAGCATCAAATTTATATTCAGGGTTCATAAGAATCTTTTGAAAGGTTTCCTAGAGTCTGTAAGTGGGAACGGAGCTGTCCTTGAAGGGTGCTAGGCCTCCCAGGTTTGAGTTGTCATCTGCGGCTAGCATAGTACCACCTTAGCTACCTGTGGGCTACCTTAACCATCCGTAGGTCCCTTCAGGCACCCCAGGGCCAGGTTAGCCACCACAAGGTCACCTTGGCCATCCCGGGGCCACTTTAGCCACCTGTGGGTTACCTCAGCCATCTGTGAGTCATCTTAGTCACCCCGGGGTCACCTTAGCCACCCTCTCACCTTAGTCACTCATGGTCATCTTAGCTGTTTGTGGGTCACCTTAGCCACCCCTGGGCCACCGTAGCCACCTCTAGGTGTCCTAGCTACCCCTGGGTCACCTTGGCCACTCTGGGTCACCTTATCTACCCCTGGGTTACCTGAGCTACCCTTGGTCACTGTCTGTGGCTGCTTGCTTGCTTTAGGTCACATTATGCTACTGCAGCTAATTATGGTCCCTCAATTCAAGTGTCTCCTTTTTCTTTGGCCCTGGCCTTCTCTTTGTTGTTTGTTTTTCAAATCAAACACCTGCTATACTCATTTGAGAAGTATAGACTTTTATTTTTATCCCTAAGTTGCCTGGTAAAGTCACCTTTAAAGCCAATGGAAAAGGCTTAATTGAATTCATGTGTTTGAAGAAGTGGAGGAAGGTTGCAAGTAGACTGAAAGTTATACTTAGTCTGTTCTGTCTGAAACCATTCTAATTTAGAAAACAGCAATGTGCTAATTTAAAGGGATATGTGTATGTTATTTGACTTAATGTTGTAAGGAGTCTTAATTGAGAAAATAAACTCAAGTAGTTGTGTTTTTTCTTTAATTGGGCAGCATTGTAGCCGAGCAAAGAGTGTGGTCCCCAGGTTGGAGAGCTCTGGGTTCTGAGTGGGTCCTAGCACATGGCCAGCATGTGACCTTGAGCAGCAACTCGCCAAGCTGGCTGCCAGGCTCCTCCCCATGTGTTGGTGGGAGCCGTGTGGGATCTGCTTAGTGGGGGCACAGCTGCTGCAGCCCAAGTAGCATCCTCCCGTGGTCCTCCCTTGAGCCCAAGGTGTGTACTGGCTCCATCTTGTGTTTTACAGAGGGGGAATCAGGAGTCCAGAAGGTAAGAAATTGCCTAAGGCCCTTGGCTAATAGAAGAGGGAGCAGGGCTTTGACCATGGACCAGCTCATGACTCTGCTGGTTACTGCTTTGCCGATACCATGACCACACTGTACAGCCGTGCAGGCTGTAAACTGAACAGCTCCACCTCAAAGGCCAGAGCTCAGAGGCAGCCGTGATGGCTGCAAAGCAAACAGCAGCCGTGTCCAGGCCGCTGCTCACAAACTTCAGTCTCCTTGACTGAGATTTGGTAGCACTGAAATGAGCAAATGCATGCGTGGTGATCGACAGGTGGCCGCACTGAAATGAGCAAATGCATGCGTGGTTATTGACAGGTGGCCATCGCTCTGCCGACTTTTCCCGTGCCCTCTGCTTTGGGAGGTGCTCTCCTGGATCCCTGATTCTTCCTCTCCTAACCTTCTGGCACTATGTTCCTCACTCAGGAATTGCACCCAGCCTCGCCAGGGCAGGTGAGCCCCACACCTGCGTGTCCGGCTCACACCTTCCTCCAGCTCTCCAGACTCACGAAGTCCAGTAGCATCTTCTCTCAGGCCTCCACAGGCATCTACAACTTCAAACATCCAAATTCTGATTCCCTTGCTCTTGCCATTATCTCCCCATCTCAGCAGTTCCTTCCTTCCAGACTCTCAGACTGGAGGCAGCTCATCCTTTCTCTTCCATCCCACACCATAGCCAGGAGGTCTGTGGGCAGTGCCTTCAGAACGCATCTCCTGTGTACCTGTCCTCTACTCTGGCCAGAGTATTCCTTTTAAAACTAGGTCAGAACTGGATCAAAGCCCCTGGTCAAGACGCTGCCACAGTCTCCTGCTGCCAAATGACTGCGATGTCCTCACTGTGGCCCAGGAGGCCCCGTGGACAGAGCCCCTGGGACCTCCATCTCCTCCCATTCTCTTTTAACTGTGTTGCTGTCATTCTGGCTGCCTGGCTCTTCCTGGGCAGTTTCAGGTGCTGCTGCTATCTAGAGCCTTCCATCTTCCCTTCCAGAACACTCCTCCCAGTTGCCCCATGGCCAGCTTCCTCACCTTTGTTGCAATCTTCCAAAGTGCAGCCATCTTCATAGGATAGCAGCCACTGCTGTCCCCTGACACTTGATCGAATTTAATCTTTTATGACACCTATTGGCAGTTACCTCTTTTTTTTCCTTATTAGAACATATGCTCCGGGAAAGCAGTTGTTAGCGTCTTTTTGTTCACTGATGTGTCTCAAGCACTTAGGACAGTACTGACACATAGTAGATACTCAGTAAATAGAAGAATGAATATTTGCCACTTTTCTTATTAACAGACATGTCTGAGGTGCTTTAATATTACATTAAGTAATGTTACAGTTTCCCATGTGTCGATTTTATATAAATAATGAGTAAATTACTCATAGAGATTTTAGAATTTAATAAACTCCATTTTTCCCCCTTCTTGTAAGGGTAGAAAAATGCTTTTAAGAATTTTCCTAAATTAATATTCTGGGAACATTAAACTTTAGAACTTTACTCTGAGGACATAGATAAAAATAAAATTAATTAGATACCAGGAATGTCGGATGCTAATGGCGTATGGCTATTTGTGACATTCTCCTAGAATTAAATAGTTATTAACTTGCAAAGGCCTGGCAGCTGGAGTCAGAAATGGATGAACTTTACCGTTGGGGAAAAAGAGCTTAAAGGTATCTTACTAAAATTGTAAACTGTCAGTTAATCATCATAGAAAGCATACCTGACACAGCAAATCATTGTCATGCAGCTGTGAATTTCTGGATTCTCATGAATCAGACATTCTATTTTTATGTTTCTCTTAAATAATCCTAAAGGTAGAAGAAAGAAGCAGGAAAAAAAAGGAAGAGAACCACAGCTACGTTGTTAGGGCCTTATTCAACTCTTCGACTTCATGTGGAATGACTGTAGGATGAATTCATATGCAGCAAAAGAGCCAGTCCCCATTAGGGTACCTTTCTAGTTGGTGCCAGTCCCCATTAGGGCATCGTTCCAGTTGGTGGCACACAGATACACCACAATTAGGGCGTGGTGTGTCTTGTCATGCCGGGAGAGCCTAAATTACTCTGACTTTCAAGAAAGCAAAAAATAGGGTTTTGATATCAGGAAGATTTACTGTGCATTGGGTTGTGTCATTTGATGAGGAAAAACCAAATGATCCCTTTATGAAAATGAAGGCAAAATATACGTAAATGCCATTTTAATCTAACTTTTTATATGAATGTAGAACAAATACAAACAGGATTATACAGTGTGATAGTCAGGAAACTAGTATGCTTTTGTGTTTGTAGACTAGTAGAAAAGGAGCCCCAGTAGATTTGGCATTGTTAAACCAAGGAAGTCTTGAGACCTGTTCCGTGTCCTTTGTGCCCATAGAATTGTAGCATATGGAGGTGACCGAGGAACCAGACCCCAAGAGGTCTCTGCCACTGAAAGGAGGTTTTTATTACTTGCGTTTCCTAGAGGAGGGGCACTCAGGCCAAGCAGACCCTGGGGGGTGTCAGTCAAGGGGCAGAAAGGAGCCACAAGAAAGCCCAGGCCAGAGCCTGAGTGGGGTTCCTGGGGAAGGGCAGAGCAGGGCGCCAATGTAGGAGTGGCTAGTGTGACCAGTTCCTGTGGGAGTGGGGCTTCTAGGGAAGGTGGAGCAGGGCACCAGTGTAGGAGTGGCCAGTGTAAACGGTTCCTGTGGGAGTGGGGTTTCTGGGGAAAGGCAGGACACAGCACCAGTGTAGGAGTGGCTAGTGTGAACAGTTCCTATGGGAGTGGGGTTTCTGGGGAAAGGTGGAGCAGGGCACCAGTGTAGGAGTGGCTAGTGTAAACAGTTCTGGTGGGCCTTGGGCTCCAGGAGAGATCTCTAGCTTCCTGGTACCAGGCTGGGGGGTGATTTAGGGCAGAAGAAGTGAGATAAGGGAGGTGGGTGAAGCCGACCATTCACCCGGAGCCCTGTGCTGGCTCTAAGCCCTGGGAGGTCCAGTCTCTCCCTGTGACTGTAAGGCCCACAAATATCAGAGTGTTAGGAATAAGAAAACGTACTGAATAGAATTGGTCCTGGGACGGATGGATGCCTAACTGGCAAATCCAGAATCTGAGAAAATACAGAACAACTGCCTTCATTGACAAGGTGGCACACAGAGCCCAAGATAGGCGCACAGCAAGAAGATGCCAGCAGGATCTCTTAACAAGCTTACCGTGGTATCTTTCACAGTGTTAACTGTAATCCCAAATTAATTTTTAATGAAAGCATATCTACTGAGATTGTCATTTTAGTATATTTTCATTTAAAGTAGTATCTACAAGATTCCTGAAAAGTTACAAACCAGCTAACATGACCATTGCCAGTCATGCCGACCACATGCTCACGGAGCCGTGGACTCCTCACAAGGAACCTTTCCCTGTGGTCACGTGGCTGTTGCCACAGCCTGTGGTGGGGTTCACTATTTCAGACTTTCCTGATTCTTTCTGCTGAGATTTTAAAATAGGAGATTGTAGCTACACTTTGTAAGTTGTTTCATGAATATACTTTTTCTGAATTGTGGCTTGCTGTAAGAGTGTTGTTTTTTTTAAGGTAAGAGTTACAATGGAGATGGAGAAATTATGCTTTTCTCATTTCAAGGAAAACACCAGTCATCAGTTATGTATCAGTTGGGAAACCTGGGTTAGGAAGTTGCAAGGCAACCTGGTTTCAGCTGGACCTGGACTCTCCCAGGGCTGCATCCTGCTAGAGCTGTCAGGACACAAAGAACACCACCAGCCTCTCTGGGAGTGGCCTCACCTCTTGGCCACCTCTTTCCACGGATGTGGTGGGTGTGGGGGCAAGCTAGAGAGACTAAAGCCCACTATTGAGCTCAGCTTCCTGTAGAAACCAAGTTAGATGAAAACCCTGACCCAGAGAGAGAAGGCAGAGAATTGGACTTTTGAAAACGTGAGTGTGTCCAGCAACCAGGCAGCAATAGTCCTTGTTTTTACAAAAACAAACCTCCTTAAGCCCTTTATTTTCCCAGAGTAATTTCATCGTAAAGAATCCAGAATCCAGACAGCTCTTTACCTTCTATCTTTTCCTTAATTCTTACCCGATGATTGGTCTGATCTGGACTGCCTAAAACCATGACAATATTAAGTGCTTTCTCCTGCATAAGAGAGCTCTAGATGTTCTGGCTCCATTTCTTAAATGGTTTCTTCTTTGATTTTGTCCCTGTTAGGAGACCCCCAGGGCCTTGCCTTGAGACAGTGCAGCTAGTCCCAGCAGCCACTATTGCTTGGACCTGGCCAGCCCCTCCTCAGGGGCCAGGGCGCAACTCACCTGCTGACTAGGTCTTCTTAGCCAGGTCAGTTCATGGGTTCTGTTTTTTTTTGAGCTTCTGGCTAGTCCTTAATTTCTCAGACCTGGTTAATCACAGTGTGGAGTCATTTTTCATGACTGTGCATCTCACTTGTTTGATGCATGCCAAGGGAATATAAATTAATAAAGAAACAGACAGAGATTTCCCCTTACAGCTTTCAAATACAGTGAGTTTGTACTATAAAATTGGTCCAAAGAGGTTTTATGGTTTCTTACTTGAAATAATTAAAGAGCATTTATGTTTCTCTTTTGTGATTTCTTGGTTCTAATCCTGTGGGTTGCTTCTGACTTCCTCTGTTGGAGAGACACTGTGCATCCATATCTGACAGTAGCTCCTGAATTCCTAGCAGGGAGCTGAGCACAGATGTGCGCACAGATGCGTGCTTAGGTAAGGACTTTGTGCAAGGCAACTGTAGTGTGAAACTGTAAAGTGTGCCGCCTTAGACTGGAGAGAGAAGGGGGTGATTTGATGTTTCCACACACCTCTTTTACCAAAATGGGTCATCTTATCTGTCTCAGGCCAGGCCTCTGGGAGTACAGGAACAGCACAGCTGCAGTGAAGGAGGGGCTCCTGCTCTGTGCTGGCCCAGAGCTGTGGGTCATGCCCCTCAAGTCGCTCAGCATTCTGCAATTCCCCTGGCCTTAGTCCCCCATCTCACTGTGATAGCCATCCAGGTCAGCAGCTGTGAACCTTCCTGGCTCCCATGCTACCCCCACGCCCCCCAGCACCTCTCTCTCTATTCCTGTTCCCACACTGTCCCCTGGGACCTCTCTCTCTATTCCTGCTCCCACACTGCCCCCTGGCACCTCTCTCTCTATTCCTACTCCCACACTACCCCCTGGTACCTCTCTCTCTTGATTCCTGCTCCCACACTGCCCCCTGGCACCTCTCTTAATTCCCGCTCCCACACTGCCCCATGGCACCTCTCTTGATTCCTGCTCCCACACTGCCCCCTGGCACCTCTCTATTCCTGCTCCCACATTGCCCCCTGGCACCTCTCTCTCTCGATTCCTGCTCCCACACTGCCCCACCCCACCCCACACCTCTCTCTCTTTCTGCTCCCAGCGTCCTCTCAGCTTCTCTTCTGAGCCCCACACAGCGGTTCCTGCTCTATCACTACCACTTATCCTCCGTCACCGAGAGAGGGCGAGAGTCTGTCGCACGTGTGCTGACTGCCTGGTGAGGGTTTGTAGAGTGATGGGCAGGGCCCTGCAGTACAGCCCTACTGAACTCACAACACCAAAGGCCTGTCGGTGTCACTGTCAAAAATAGGCATCCTCCCCTCCCAGCCCCCGTCACAAGCTAAGCATCTGTGAGAACAGAGGCTCTGCTTCAGAGGAGCCTGCCCCAGCTGTAGCAGCAGCCTTTGGATGCAGCTTCTCTCGCTCACCTCCTCCTTGGTTTTCACTCTTTCATGCCCCTGGGGACCTGCCCACTGGTTCCCAGCCCTCAGGACCCTGGCAGTCTCCGTGAGGGCATAAGCTGAGTAAAACGAATTAAGGTGGAGCCACAGCTACCAGTAGCTGATTGCCCATGGGTGTCAGCCCCACCCTAAGTGCTACGCTGTCAGTTCACTGTCCCGTGACAGCCCCAGCATTGTGAGCAGTGAAGGAAAGAACTGGGACAGGTAGCAGAGGCTCCCACCTGACGGTGCTGAGGCTCCTGCCTTAGCACTAGGGCCCGGGCTCCCCTTTGCTGTAGTGCCGTGAAGTATGTCAGGAAGATTTGCACATGACCTGATGGAGAGAGGTGAGATGTGACAACGCAACTCTGGCCTCTGTCTCAAATTCCCAGTGAGATGCTGCCATCCCTGCCATAGCCTGTCCTGCCCACAGGGGAAGGTGGGAGGAGTCAGTTTGTGAAAAATCAGGACTCTGAGGGCACTGGTGCTGGTGCTGAGTTCTGCAGTCAAGAAGTAGAGCAGAGCTGAGCTCCCAGCTGCTTGTGGGCATCACAGACGCATTTGCCAGCAACTGGGCTTGGCTTTGCTCTAACATCCGCTCCTTCCCTGGGAGCATTGTTTCTCTCTCTTTGGCTGCCCAGCCCAGCTCCCTGGCCTGGCGAGATCTCTGCATCATTTCTTCCTCCAGCTTCTCTCTCCACCCATGCCACCATGGGAGAGTTTAGGCCTTCTCGTCCCTGACTGGGCTGATGTAGGGCTGTGACTGTCATCTGTTCCCTCTTTCCTGTCTTCTTCACCTATCCGCACATTGTCAGTCCACCTTTCTGACCGCTGGATGCAAACCTGCAGACGCTCCATGGCATTCGGGGTGGAGTTCAGAGGCACCACCTCAGCATGAAAGGCCGTTTCAGATCTGGCCCTGCGCACTCTAGACACCCACATGCTCCTGGGTGCAGCAGCATGGGCCTGCAGGCAGCTTCCTGTGATGCCTCAGCTTCTGCTGGCTCCTGATGTGGCCTCTGTTCCTGTCTTAGGCCCCTCTTCCTCTTGGCAGGCTCCCTGCTTGCCTTACTCTATCTCAGAAGCTCATCCTGACACCAGCCTGTCCTCTGTACTGGGAGCATGGAGCAGAGCTCCATCGCAGCTGCACCATGCTGCTGATGAATGGCTGGCCATCTCCTTGCGCGCAGCATCTGGGGGTACTCAGGTGGCCCTGCCGTCCCTGGGCCTGTCCCTGACACTGGCAGGGTTGGGGCATTGGAGTTCAAATGGGGGCCACATATCATGTCTAAATCTTTCAGAGCTTAAGTCAAGCCAGCACACTATTGATACAGTATGTTGTGTCCTCCTTCTTTGACAAATATATCTTCAAGATGGAAAAGATCCGTGGAGAGCTGTGGGTTTCATATAAATGAATGTTGGCAAAGTATGAAAGACCACTGGATTTAACTGTTACTGCACATACCTGTGTGTTCAGAGGCCACTCATGTTTGAATAACAGGACCAAGACGTGATTTATCAATAAGCGCGTATTTCTCCCATGACATTTATTATTTTGCTTTTATTTCTGCAAAGCACTGATTATGTTTTATAGTAAACATTTTCAGATAAGGCCCCTTCTACTGGCATCCACGGCCTAATGCAGGACTGGCACACAGCAGCCCACAGGCTGTTTCTGTTCAGCATTAACACTTTTAAACAGTTGCTAAAAAATAAAATAATGCAGCAGAGATGTGTGGCCATGAAGTCTAAAGTACTTACTCTCTGGCCCTCTACAGAAAGTGTTTGCTACTTCTTGATCTAGAGATTTAAAAAATAAGACATGTCATTGGCCCAGATACAGTGGGCCTGTAATCCCAGCACTTTGGGAGGCTGAGGTGAGCAGATCACTTGAAGTTGGGAGTTTGAGACCGTAATGACTAACACGGGGAAACCCCGTCTTTACTAAAAACATACAATAAATTAGCTGGCTCTGGTGGCACGTGCTACTTAGGAGGCAAAGGCAGGAGAATCACTTGAACCCAGGAGGCAGAAGTTGCAGTGAGCCGAGATTGTACCACTGCACTCCAACCTAGGTGACAGAGCAAAACTCCATCCCCCAATTTCCCCCCCAAAAAAATATATATACATACACACACACGCACACACACACACACACACACACACACACACAAATTTGAATATATTTCTATAAAAAATTGGATTTAAGCAAATAAAGCAAAATTACAATTTTTTGTATTTCAGAAAATTTTTTCTAAATTATTACCAATTATAATATATAAAGTAGTTAATATGAAATGTTTAAGTCCAAATTGTTTAAAGCTGAGTTTTTTATTTAAACTTTGAAAATTTAGTTAAATCATATTAATAATTTTGTAAAAATGAAACTATTGATAATTCTCTGATTGCTGACATGGAACCTGAGTCTCACAGTGTTTTGAGAGCCTCCAGCTAAACTGGGGTTCCAGTGCCAGAGTGGCTGGCAGCCCCACCCTAACAGGAAGTGAAGGGGCTGGGCATCCTGTTTCCAGTGCTCTCATGAGATGCTGTTTTTCCTGGCAGTTGGCCTGATGTCTCGTTTGACCTGTGACCAGGGTTCCCTCTCGAAACGTGCATACTGACAGCTGCCCTGGTGGCTCTTGTCTGATTCACATCCAGGCTGTTCCTGCCTCATCGTCACTCATGCCAGGAGCCCGACCTTGAGTTCTCCTGGCGTTTGGGGAAAAACCTGCCTGGGGTAGCCCCGGTTCTTCAAATGAAAGGCACAAATTCAGTGCACCACACAATGGGAAGCATGTTCAAAGATTTTTACTTACAGATCCTAAGCAGGGAGGGTGCCATGGGTCAGGAGGGCAGTCCTCTGTCCCTGGGTCATGCAAGGCAGGAACAAAGGGTCAGGCAGAGAGAGCATACACCCACTGCAGCCAATCAGCAGAACATGTAAGGGAGTAGCGTGGGGTCACTGTAACTGCATGGGCAGATGCCTGAGTGAAAGATGCCTCTAGGTCCTCATCTCTCGTACTGGCTTGAGCCACTTGCATGTGGAGTAGAACTGGAAACTGTCAAAGGTGGCTAGACTCTGCTACTAGTAGGAGAAAGTTCAACTCATATTCCACATAGATGCTGAGGCAATGGAAAACTAAGAGAATTCACTATGCTTACGCAGAGTATGTCTGCACACACACGTAGGTTATAAGAGTTACTTAATATGGCAGCATATCCTCAGGTGCTATGTGCAGGTGTCACAAACATTGGACCAATGCATGTGTACCTTTGCAATAATGAATTACAGAGTGGATGCCGGTCCTTACTAGGAAAAGGTGCTTTGTTACACGAGACAGTAATTGCATTGTACCGAGAGAAAGCATCTGATTGGTTCATTAATTTGTCTTGTTTTCTTTCACCTATGAGTGCTGCTTCTACTTATTTCCTCCCCATAATCGGACTCCTCCCAAGACAGCCTGGTCTCGAGGGCATTCAGATGCAGTTACCTTTTGTTCAGGGACACAGGCCATCTCAGGGAAGCATCTCCCTGGAGCCTGAAGAGCATTTTTCTGGACAAGAGGAGGCTGAGGGCTGTGGGTTCTGCTGTGCCAGCCCTACATGCGGATCCCAAGTGGCAGAGGCACCAAGTGCTATATGAGGTGTAAGTGTGCCTGTGTATGTATGTGATGTGTCCCTGCTTGCCCAGGCTGGTCATGGTACTGTGCTAGTCACAGGCTGCATGTGCCGGTCCAGCTACCAGGCACAGTGGAAAATGGGGAGATGCTGGTGTTTGCCCCTCCCTTAGCCGTGTGTCATTCACCTGGGGCATGAGCTGTGCCCCTGCTCTACAGTGATGAAAAGGCAGGTCAGCATTGGTCCAGGACACGTGCGTTAAGAGAGGAGGAAGAGTGATCTCTGGGGGAAAAGGGAGCATCCACTTGTCAATGGCGTGCGGTTTCCTGCCCCTGCGATTTCACTAGTAACACCCTGACCACTCACCTGCACTTTATATGAAGTCGTTTTTGTCAGCTGCTGTCTGTTGAGCCTCTGCATTGCGCTGTGTGGTAGCCTGTTACTTTTTCAGTTTGTTTTCTAAACTGTACTCTCTTGTTGATAGTCTTTTTGGTATTAGGATTTCCATTTAAACAGGACTTAGGTGTGTTTGCTGTGGAAGATTTGTTTCACTAGGAAAATTCACGGCTGTCGTTCTCTCCCCTCTGCTCATGGTGTTTTGTCCGTGACTTCACTGAAGGGTTAACTGTCACATGTCATTTTCTGGGTGGTGTGCTCTGAAGTCATTGTGGTGTTTGGGCCCCTTCAGCCTAATTCTGCCTAACTGCAGCGTGATGAATGAGCCTGAGGCAGAGGAGGAGGCTCCCTCAGCAGGGGCTGCCGTTGTTGCAGCTGCTGGCACACTGAAGTGAGTCGCTGTGCTGCTGCCCCGAGTGACTGAGGCACAGAATGAGGCTGGGGCCAGCTGGGGCTAGCACTGGCGTGTCTGCATGGCGTCGTCCACCACTGGGCCTTTGCACATGGGGACCTTTTTCAGCATCATGGGGCATCGGTATAAAAGGAGGCGCAAGAAGCGCTCTGAGAGGAAAGGTAATTCATTTCGTTTTACTCTTAAATGTGAAGCATTAGTCTTTAGTGCAATACAGAAGTGTTTTCTGGGATAGACTGCTTTGTGAATTCATCTTGCTGATGCCAGTTATTGCTATTTTCCCTTTTTAAGTGCCCTTTTTGTTGTTGGCATTTTATAGAATTTTAGATGGGGCATTTAAAAAGGAAGATTCAAAAACGTGTCTGTAAACATGAATAGAAATCCTTTAGTTTAGAGTGTGGAGCACATCTTTGGAAAGACATTTATCAAACCTTAAAGTTTGTAGCTTTGAGCTACAGCAAAGGTTTTACTTCCAGAGATAGATGCTTATATGAGATGTCCTTTGCTGCACTCTTCATTGATGACTTTTCTACATTAAAACTGCTTTTCATGCTGCAGAAAGCAAGGCTATAGCAACCATTGTGAAAATATTTCCCCTTTAAAAGAATGGGGAGCAAATTCCTTACATTCGGCACTCTAGGTTAATACCAATTTTTAATTCAACTTAATGTTGTAAGTCATTAAAATGTAGATTTTTTTTCTCAAAATTAGATTCAAAAGTTGTCCATGACTACACATCACAAGCTACTGGTTTTTGGACATGAATTGCTGCTTTAAAAGCTGTTGACTGTTGACAGTTTTTTCTTTGTATAATATGAAATAATTAATAGAAAATGCCTTAGTGAAAAGATGTGTCTAGCCCAGAGAATAGCTGAACACAGGGGTGATCAGTACCTCTGCCTCTGTGTCTTCTGGGTGCCACTGTAGCATCCCCCACCTGATGGGACTAGAGCACAGGACTTCACCACCACAGGGCCTTTGGGACATTCTGTGGCAGGAGATGGCTGTCTCTTCAGGAAATAAAATTATCCTCAGTTTTTTGGTGTAGCTTCCTCAAAAGAAGAAAAACAGATGACTCTCAAAGTCAGCAATCTTATAACGGCACCTTGCTAATATAACAAGGGCAATGGCACCTCATGGAAGTCTGTGGGAGTGGGGAACCCTGACCCTGGGCCCTCTGGGCACCCTGCTGCAGGTGTGTGTGTCCGGGGCCAGGGACGCCACACCCTCGATGCTTTCCTGGACTGATGGGCAGTCTCAGGACAGCTGATCTGGGCGGCTCCCTCGGCCCTACCTCATGGGGTGACAGCCTTGGCCTGTATTTGTTTCCTCAGTTAAGCTTTAGAAATTGAGATGTCACTAAGACAGGCAATAGGGAGTAAAACAAAGGCAAAAACTAAAGGACATTTTTACCAAATACCCTCAATTTACAATTGCCGCTACTTTTTCCATGGACATTCATCACTAATCATTTAAGTTGGGAAAAATATTGAAAAGTGCAGGAATAATTCTGTCATCATTCCTTTAGAATTTACTGTGATTCAAGCTTAAAATGTCTTTTTCATGCATTCCATAATCTTACTCTGCAGAGGGAAAACCTTCTCAAATATGTTGTATTTTCAGACCAAGGTTATAAGAAATTGAGAGGGTTATGAGGTGTAACAATTAAGCTCACATATTAAATGACTGTATTCCTTGGTCTTTCCTATGTAAGTTCATTGTGAGTGTTTTTAAATGGTATCATGTTATATGTTCTTGCTGTTGATATTTTATAATATGCATTATCTTTGAAACTAATAAAAATCCCTTTGAAAAGTATGGATATTATTAAGATGGGCTGTCACATTTATACCAGACTGGCAAAGTTTTATAAGATGTAAAATAGTCTGTTATACTGTATATTTTTAAGGTACTGTAAGTCATGTGCATTGCATTGTGGGTTTTTTTTCCTCAGATGGGTATAATACACCTTTTAAAATGTAATTCTTTGATGAAAACAATGTAGAAGCAAGTTACCGGTTTTAGTTGGCTTCAGTGGCAATATAATTTCAATGATTTTTTTCATCACTCCCGAATTATCCATGCAGTTACTCCCTTCCACAGGGCAAATAATTGACTGTTGACTGTGTGTGAGCCTCAGATGGCTTAGCTTAATCATCAGGAAAATAGGGCTAAAGAATAATGTGCCATTTACATAGTGGCCCAAGCCCCCATCAAGCAGACACTGCCACCCTGGCAGAGGCTGCCAGCATGAGACCTGGGAGAGGCCTGGGAGCCACAGGGCAGGATGCTGGGGAGCAGTTAGTGCCCACACAGGGAGCATTTCCTGCACCCCAGCCATTGCCCAGTGGCTGCTGCTGTAGCCTCATTCACTCACAGCACTGCTGCTAAGTTGATGACCCATGGGAGGGTGGTGAGATGGGAACACGAGCAGTCCTTCACTCTCCACCCCCGATGCTGTCTGAATAGCATCCTGTATTTCCAGATATATTTCTTTCTGAGCGTTTTGTTTATCCCACATGTGATAACATCCTTATCTGTGCTCAGTCGTGTATACACATGTGAAGACCATTGTCCTATTGCAACAGTTCTGAACTGTGTTTCAGTCTGAGGCTGGGCTCCCCATGTTTCCAGGATAGAGGTGAACAGGGTGTGGGGGGCCTTTGTGGAGATAGAGGTCCAGATCTGGAGAGGCCTGCTGCCCCTGAGTACTGCTGGAGGAAAAGCCCTGGGACTCCTGATCTTCACCCTTCACAGAGTGAGCAGAGCCAGCTGGCCATCGGGAGGAAGTAGGCAGCTGCCATGCCAGCCTCCTTCCCTGGTCCCAGCCACAACTCTTACCTTGCAAAGAGAGCAACCCTTTGTGAGATGCAGAGCATGGTAGCACCTGGAGGTGTAGGATAGGATGGCATTTATCCATCCAGCCACCTGTATACCAGTCTATCTATCATCCATCTACTCACTTCAGTCCATCCATCTATCCATCAACCTATCATTCATCTATTCACTCATTCACCCATCCACCCACCTATCTATTGTTCACCTATCCATCCTCCACCCATCTACCCACCCATCCACCATCCATCTGTCCATCTATTCATCCATCTATCTGCACATCTACCCATCACCCATCTATTCATTCATCCACCTATCCATCATCCATTCATCCAGCCATCTATCCATCTATTCATTCACCCACCCACCCACTCTTCCATTAATCCATTGTTTCATTCATCCAACAAGTACCCGTTACAACCATCTGCATGCTGGCACCAGGGGTCTGGACATGCTTAGGGAAGGTGGGGGTAATGGGATGGCAGTAGCAGAGGGCAGCCACAGCTTTCAGGCTTGAGGTTTGTTCTGGAATGGTCCATGAAGAGGGGGTGGATTTATGTGATTTGTTACTGTGCACTATATGTGTAATAGTGGGGAGGGATGTTCCCCAGTGTCTGGTAAGAATGGAAGGCACCATTCTCCAGTAATGTCTGCCAGGAACAGTGGACAGCAGCAGTTATGGATGGAAGGTCCAGATCTCCTGCAACCTGTTGTAATGGCTGTATGTGTACCTTTCACTGCATTTGTGCTGCTGGGCCTCACAGCTCAAGAAAGACCCAGCTGCCTGGGCAGGAGCTTCTCTCAGCTACAGGGTGCATTTCAAGGCTAGCAGATGCACTCCAGGTTAACAGTTGAAATTCTAAGGCACGTGTATAAAAGCAGATTTGTGAAATCACACTTGAAATACTATAGAAATTGGATCCAAAGCAAACCGTAACCGTGCCAGTCCTTATTGTAATTATAAGTGTTAATATTGAAAATAAAGTTTACATGGTTGTCCATTTTTCCCTTTGATTCTAGAAAATTAACTACAATTTTCAAATAAGCAGGAACTTAATTAGGTAGTGTCAAGCAGAGCAAAGTGGACCATCTTTCAAATGCATCGCTGCTGCGTGTGCACTGTGAAGGGCAGAGCACCTTCACGAGGCAGGGTCCTGTGAGAGTTTGTGCTCTCGCGCATCGGCTCTAGCTGTGATTTTGTTGCTGGGTGTCTGCTTCAGCAGTTCATGCAGCTTTCTAAAGCTTGCCGTTGCTTAGGCGTGCTGGGCTGAGGCGGGAAACAAGCGCATGGATCAGTGTGGGTCTGTGTGTGTGAACGTGTATGTACA
Organism: Callithrix jacchus; assembly: GCF_049354715.1. Taxonomy (NCBI): domain Eukaryota; kingdom Metazoa; phylum Chordata; class Mammalia; order Primates; family Cebidae; genus Callithrix; species Callithrix jacchus. The sequence goes on from NC_133522.1 coordinate 50,815,329, forward strand.
TATATGCATAGGGTGGGGGGCATGGGGGACAGGGACAAGAATGGCTGGGGGCTGTGACCACGTCAGAAGTAAGGGTGATGCTCTGTGGCACAGCTGGCCCTCCAAGTCACTCAGGGACCCACACTTCTTCCATCCTTAAGCTCTGTTCTCTAACAGAAGGTTCTGGAGTCACCTTGACAGTTGCCTCTAGTCCGACAGTAGAAAGCCAAGAAAGAATGCAGAGGAGCAGAATACAGAAACTGTGTGGGTTGTACCAGATACAGTGGCACATGCCACAAGTTGCCCAGCACTCCCATGGGAGGTGAGCCTGTATCCTTGCCCATCACGTCTTCCCAGCTGGTGTCCAGACCTCTGGGTGATCCCTGATCATTGCTTCGTTAGTCTGGCTGTGGCTCTTTGTGGGCCAGCAGCCTGAGAGTCACATAGGGCCAGGGTAACTGCAGTAAAATACACTCATTCAGGAGAGGAGGCGAAGGGCCCAGTCTGGCCCCGTCTGGCCAGCTTCCTGCACCCTGCACAGCAGGGAGCCTCCTTGTTCACCAGACTCACCTGGTTGGGTGGGACTTCCTTGTCCCTTGTTCTCTCAGCCACTGGCTTCATCCTTTGGGGGTTCTTTCTGATCCTTGCCCCCAGATCCCCATCTGAGGAGGGTGTCACTGTAGAACACAATGAGGCAGAATGTGAAAGCAAATGGGAACATCTGGAAATTTTGCTGTAGGCCTTATAAAATATATAATTTGTTAGGTGTAAAATATATATAGTATATGTAGTAGTGATAATAGGATGGAATAAATGCCTCAGATTTGCAAAATTGTTCCAGGGCTTTGGTCCTGTACCGGTAACATCATTTTGTGGCTCTGGGGATTTGGGGAGGGACCTCCCAGATGCCACTGTGCTGCAGTCTCATGGTCAGGGCTGTGTTTCTCCCCACTTCCCCCACCAAAGCACCCTGAGCTGTCATACCCTCCTCATATCCCCACACCCCATGGGTGTCCCTCTGCTTAGCAGTTATTTATTCTGCCTTTATTTGGGCCAGTTGCACAGTCTGCCTGAGACCTGACAGTATGCTAGAATCTACAGGGCATACAGTATTTGGTGTAATATCATGGAAAAGTAATATCAAGTGCTTGTGCTTGGTGGCGGTTGCAGATGAGACTGCAGAGACAGCTTGTGGTGGGTTGGAGTGTGGCTCAGTCTCCCGTGGGTCTGCTCCCTTTCCAGACTGCATGTGGAGTTCTGTATAGAGTAAGGCATATTTATATATGTAGGAGGAAGGCTTCGAATAAAATTTATTTTTTTCTCTTATGGAAGCAGTACATGTTTATTGTAAGAATTAGGAAACATAGATACAAAATAAACTTTATGAAAAAGCAAAGGGGATCATCTGCATTAGTCTGTTCTCACACTGCTAATAAAGACTGAGTGATTTATAAAGGAAAGAGGCTTAATTGACTCACAGTTCCACATGGTTGAGAGGCCTCACAATCATGGCAGAAGACTAAGGAGGAACAAAGGGACGTCTTACATGGAGGGCAGCAATGAGAGAAATAAGAACCAAGCAAAAGGGGAAACTCCTTATGAAAACATCAGATATCATGAGACTTATTCACTACCATGAGAACAGTCTGGGGAAAACTGCACCATGATTCAGTTATCTCCCAGTGGATCCTCCCATAACACATGGGGAATTATGGGAGGTACAATTCAAGAGATTTGGGTGGGGACACAGCCAAACCATATCATCATCCTTGAAGCCAAATATTTGAATGGGAACAAAGCCATAATAATTTTCTTCTAATTCCTAGTACTGGAATTAGATTCAGAAGTGTTTAAGGCTTTGTATTTTGGTGTTGTTATGACCGGGGGCTCAGTAATGCCTGACTTTGCCTTAGAGGGTGATGTAAGCATACAAGAGGGGTGGCTGCATCTCTCCACCTTCATTCCTGGTGCCCAGTGGGAGGTGAATAGGCCCCTTTGCACCTCTTACCACCATAGTCTTCTCCCATGGCAGCTCCTTCTGACTTTTGGGATTGTTTTACCCTCTGGACAGCAACGTGAACAAGGTATATCAGGCCAAGGGGGCTGCTCCCTATGGGAGGCCTGGCTGTGTTCACTTCCAGGAGGCCAGATGGGTGCTGCTCACCATAGAAAGTGACCCTTTTCCCTGGTCCTGAACCAACTCGTCACTTCCATGCTCTGTCACTTTGACAACTATCTCTCTTTGCTTTCTATCGGATGAAAGGAAACTTTTAAAAGTAAATTTATTAAAACCTGTTTGCATTTATTCTTTTATGAATTTTGCTCACATTTTGTCTACTGCTTTTTAAATTGGGTGTCTGTCTTTATATTATCAATCATAGTAGGCTGCTGCGAGCTTGACCACAGAAACATGGTTCTCACTTTCAGGGAGGTCACCATGTTTACCTCCATCAGGGCCATCTGGAAGGGGCTGCCTTCTATCCAAGGCACATGCTCAATGTCCCTCAGATGGAAGGAAAACACATGGTCTTTATCCAGTGAACTCAGGGTACAGGTAACTGAAGAGACTAACCTCCCTTGTTTTTACAGATCCCCGTTGAGCTGGACCAAAGGAGGTGGGAGATCCCTGCCAGGAGCCGCTGCAGTGGGAGGGCTCACGGATGTTCCCATAGCCTCTTCCTGTTTGGTCCTTTTAACTCCCATTGAAAAGAGTGGCTTTCAGCCTTCTCCTTGCTTACTGTCTTGCGTCCTATGTGTGTTCACCTGTTCCATGCACATTTGTAACACTCACCATGCTCCTGATTCAGCTTTGTTCCCTTAGAGTCGCCCCAACACTGCTTTGGCATGATTATGTTGTTAAAATACTTGCAATTGTTTACTTCTGTTTAGTTATCTCAGTGTTAAGTATTGTTAATTAACTATACGCAGAATGTTCTAGATTTTATGTGTTTGGAATTCTTACTAAAAATCTTTCTGGATATGACGTAAACTCATAACATTATGGATTTTTCTTATAAACAAGGTAGAATTTTATTTACCACCTATTTCATTATGGTGAGTGTTCTCCTTACAGAGAGTATAATGAATTTGGTTTTTACTCCTTTTTTGTTTATTTCCACAAGTTGAACTCTGTGTTACTATCCCGTTTTCTGTTAGGGTCATTGTATTGTTAAGTAATCAACTTACACAGAAGGTGTACACCCAGAAGGTTAACGGAAAACAAGTAGAAACATGACTTCGAAAATATATTTCTGTAAGAATTACTGTAATTCTTCTGAGAGTATAACAGCCAGGGTTTTAAAGATCTGCTTTGTAGGGTTTATACTGCAAATAACTTGGCAGGATTAATTGGCCTGCATTTACTTGCTGTAATCAGCACCATCTAGTGTTTTCGTCAGTATAAGTTTTTATAGTGTGGATGAGGCTGGTGATGGCAGCTGCAGCCTGTCTGGAGTTGCTACTGCCATGGCTCCAGCTCCAGCAGCTGGGGCTCTGTGCTACACAGAGCTGGCAGAAGCTAGGAACAGGTGGAAGCCCCACCCCTTCCAAGTTGGAGGGGCAGTAGCCCTGCCATCCTGGGCATAGCTGCAGCCGCCCAGTAGCAGCTGCAGACCCAGGCATCTCTGCACTCACTGGGGCCCAGGAAGCCTGCCCTGTGCCCTCAAGCTCAGAAGTGCCTGCTCCCACTGCCTAGCCTCTCCCCACCCCCAGCGCCTGCTTGAATATCAGAGGAATATTGTGTCCGAGCTCAGGCACTATCACAACCTGGCTGGGTGTGTGTGCACTCAGGGCAGCGCTGACATGCCAGCACCCCGCTGCCTTGGCCCCCTCCAGACTTTGGGTGCTGATGAGCATAAGAGAGAGGCCAATGGGGGGCTGAGCACAGCTCAGCACAGGCCTTGCAGGCACCCCTCAGCAGGAACAGTCTGGGTGTCATGGGCACTGTGGATGGCAGGATAATGGCAGCAGGAGGCGGACAGGCTTCTGGGCAGAAAGGGGAGGGTCCCTGGTGAAACTCCACCTTCAGCCCACAGAGGGCCTGAGGCTGGGGACCAGGCTGCCAGTTCTGCAGACTGGAGTGAGAACGTATGGTGCTTTTCCCAGGCCCATCCATGGCTGCCCATGGAACAATCATCACACACTTTCTCTCCTCTGAAGCCCATGAAAACCCCCCGGACTTAGCCAGACTTGGGCAGAAGATGGGACAACCTGCCTGTGGAGAGACCTACCCACTGCAGGTCTCACTGAGCTGTTCTGTTGCTCAGTGAAGCACCTCTTTGCGTTGCTCAGCCTTCAGTTGTCTGCACACCTCATTCTTCCTGGACACGGGACAAGTACTTGGGACCTGCTGAATGGCAGAGCTGAAACACATCCTTCGCTTGCCACGTTGCAGGCAACGAGAAGAGGAGAGAAGAGCTACAGCCCTTCGGGGAGCCCAGAGCTAGGAGCTCCCTGAGCCAGGGTTGTGACACCCTCTTTGGTGCTCTGCAGTTCCTGTGTTTCCAAGCTTCTGCACCATTGCACTCCCCGGTGCCAAACATGGAAGCTGCTTGTGGTATGCCTGGTCCAGCTGCAGCCTTGCAGGGAGCCAGTGCCTGAGCCAGTGCCTAGAGCTGCCTGCCCTGCCACAGCCAGCATGCCTGGCTGTGCACAGTGGCTGGACCCCTCACACACTTGCTCACACACTCACATACCCCTTGCTACTCTGCGCCTGGCTCCTCTTGGCAGGCATGGGACCCAGGCCAGAAGCATGAGCCAAGTGCAACCTGCCAGGCTGTGTGGGCAGAACAAGCCCACCAGGCCCAAGCAAAACTCAGGCAAAGGTGCCACTGATGACAGAGGTTTCTGTCCAGAAAAATGATCCTCCAAGGATCCTGTGACACTGGACTTTGATTTATCAAACAGACCCACACCTGACTAGGGACGTGGGGAAGCAGGAGCATGCAGGTCTGTCCGCAGAAGCCCCACTCCTTTCTTTAGGGACAGTAGTGATGCTCGTGAGTGCCTCTTTATGTAGGTGCTGTGCGAGTGCTGAATTGCCAGGACCTGCCCCACCTGCATAACCATCACCAAGAAGATGTCTTTATTCACAGCAGCAGACACTCCAGACCCATGCTTGGAGAGCTTGAGGGCAGGAAGCAGGCTCAGCCCCGACTCTCACGCGGTGCCCTTTGCCTGCTCTGCTGACCACAGGCTGGTCAGAGGCTTCCCGCCCAGAGTGACCCAGCAAGGTGTTTCTGTTCCTTAGAAGAGGACAGTAATAGCTGCCTGGGAAAACAGTTGTTAACGGAGGTTATACTAAGCAGATCCCTTTCACATCAACAGTAAGCAATTTAAAGCCCTTTCATTTACAAATGCTTCTGATCTAAGGACTTAGAGATCAGTTCATATGCAATCAAGTTTAGATGTGTTTTGGAGAAAGTGGATACAGCCCACGTGTTCCCAAAAGGCAACAACAGGGCACAGGTAGCAATCCCTGGATGTGATTAGTTAATTGAGGACACCACAGTTGGGAGCATCCACCATCTTCCACACAGGAAGCACCCAGCTGAGAGCAGTGGACAGAGCTCAGGGCCTGGTGGGAAAGGCAGGGTGCTCAGGCCAGCGGGGAGTAAGCGGGGAGGGGTGACCAGGTCTGCACGAGGAGCTGGGAATCGCCCCTACTAGGGGCACTGGCCCTGGGCCCTCGAGGCCAGCAGTGCCCATAGCTCCATCCACAGCTGGAGCCTCGTGCAGTTTCAGCACCAGGGTAGCACACATGTGACCTCCTGGGGGCTGTGGGGCCTATGGGAGTCACACGTGTGAACGTGTTCCGTGGGCCTGCTCAGGGTGATGCTGAGGCAGCACACGTGTGACCACCTGGGGGCTGCTGGGGCCTATGGGAGTCACACATGTGAACATGTGTTCCGTGGGCCTGCTCAGGGTGATGCTGAGGCAGCACACGTGTGACCTCCTGGGGGCTGCTGGGGCCTATGGGAGTCACACGTGTGAACATGTGTCCCGTGGGCCTGCTCAGGGTGATGCTGATACCAGGCAGCAGTGAGTGGGGTGACTGAAGGGAAACTTGGGGCACATCTGGCCTTCCGTGCTCTGCCACACTTGTCCCCATGCTTGCTGTGTTTGGTTTGGGGCCGTTGGCCCTGCTGCTGTAGACTGAGTTGGTCTGTCCCATGCTGCCTTAGCCAGGTTCGCTCAGCACAGTCAACTTGGGCTGTGTGATTTTTTTGCTGATCCCTCAACCAGTGACAACTAGTGTACATGTGAACAGTTGCCATCCAGTTGGTGCCTTTTGGTAAAAATTACAGATTAATAATAAATGAAAAAAGTTCATGCTTTTTCTCTCTGGTGAAGACCAACACATGGCCCTATTTTGAAGTGCAGCCAAAAGGAAGGAAAACCGAAGCTGCAGAGCCACTGCTACATGGCAGTTGCCATCTAGGATGTGTAGGTGTCTCAGGATGTTATGGCACTCAGGATTGTAGTGTGTATTTTTAGGAAACAGCTGTAGCAGCCAAGTGAAGACTCTGGATGCGGGGAGAACAGCTGTTGCATGTGTCCACAGGGCCTGAAGTAGGCCATAAAAGCCAAATGTGCCCTGTGTTGGCACAAGTACTGGAGGCTGCCAGGGAAAAGCTGGGGTTGGAGGAGCTCAGTGTACAGCATGCCTGTGGGGTCAAGCATGGGTCCCTGGGTGGAGGAGTGAAGGTGACTAAGCCTTCCCACCCATGTAGGCCTCACAGCCCACTGGAAGAGGCACGTCACAAACAGGGAGACCAGTTGTGGATTGCACTGTGTGTGGAGAGAGAGGGAAGGGAGCACTGGGGTGGGTAGGGGCTGTGTGAGCTGGACTTGAGCAGGAGGAGATGGGGTCTGATGAAGCCTGCGCAAGGACACGGCAAGAAGGCAGCAGGGAAGCACCCCAGGAAGTTGGAGAGGCTCTGAGGGGGCATGGTAAAGGGCTGACGATGAAGGGCAGTGGCCTTGAGCACATGGGCATGTGTTAGAGGACATTTTTTATTTGTAACGACAGCCCTGGCTGCTGCAAGGAAGGGGCTGTCAGGGTCAAGAGAAGGCAGAGAGGCTCCTGCACAAGCTGAGTGGTAACAGCAGGGCAGAGGCAGACAGGCTGATGTGTTTCGCCCAAGTGTAGAAGAAGAGCTGGTGACATGGGGTGTGAGGTAAGAGGAGAGGGAGAACCATGTGGACTCCAGGTGTCTGGCCTTAGCGCCTGCTGCATGCAGTGCAGTGAGGTGACAAGACTTACATACATGTGCATTAGTACACCTGCTGCCTGGGGTGGTCAGGTGAATAAAGAGTTGGCATTTGTCGAAACTGAAAACGCCTCACTCGAGGCCCCCTGGAGTGCCCAGTCCTCACCAGGCCCACCCCTGCTTAGTCACCCTAGAGCTTCTCCTTCTGGGCCAGCCTACTGCTGTCTGTGCTGTTGGCATGTGGTTCTTCCATGATGCATTCCCTTTAATGAAGGAAGAGCTAGACCCACAGTTTGGTGAAGTTGCTGACTAAACAACTGAGGCGCAAGGTGCCCTGACTGATACCTCTACATGTTTCTTTCTGTCATGTGTCCTTGACACAGTTTCCACTTCTGTTTCAGTAGATTCCTATTCTCATCAATATTTCCCACTTAATATGATAACTGTTGTACATTGTTATGCCTATTTTAATTATCTCCTTTTGCATTGCACTAGAAAAAATGCATTTGCTGAAAGTTCAGTACAAATCTTCCTTGCTCTGTGTACAAGATCTGTATCTTGTTCAGTGTGTACAAAATCTCTATAAAGATTCACTTAGCATTGACATATTAGTGACATTAAGGAAAAATAAGTAAGTAAAAAATAAAAGATTCACTTAGCAGCAGATTGCAGGGAGGATTTCCTAGAAGGTAAAACAGTTCACTGAAAATATCATCAATTGAATATTTTGGAACAGTTTAGTGATGTTTTTGACTTAGATAATACTGAAAGCAATATATATATATATATAGTTTATACCTGTAGTTGCAATGTAAGTATCTATAAAAAGATATGAAGAATAATAGAAGAACCATTTACCTACCCCCAGTATAAAACATGTAACACTGCCAATTGGATCGTGTTCGCTGAAATCAAAAGCGGTAAGGACGCTGTGAAGGAACAGCCTTGTTTGCTCCAGCTTGGTCTTCCAGGTGGTAACCCAGCGTCTGGTCTTGTTTATTAAAAAGCTCGCTCGCATGTCCCTGATTTAAGATGCCACCTTTACCAGATATTCTATGTCTGGATGTGTTGTGTCTGACTCTGGGTTTTTCTTCCATCACATTGATCCTCTTCGCCCGTGAGCCATGCTGTGTTGCTTTAAGCACTGAGGCTCTTCATTTCTAGTAGGAGGACTAAGCCACAGACTGTTCCTTTGGTTCAGAGTTTTCCTGAGTATTTTAGCCTGTTTATTCTTTTCATGTAAACATTAGAATCAGGTTGTCTAGTTCCATTTAAAAAAAAAAAAAGTTGGGGCCCAGCACGGTGGCTTACACCTGTAATCTCAACACTGGGAGGCCGAGGAGGCCAGATCACCTGAGGTCAAGAGTTCAAGACCAGCCTGATCAACATGAGGAAATCTCATCTCTACTAAAAATGCAAAATTAGCCAGACATGGTGGCACATGCCTGTAATCCCAGCTACTCAGGATGCTGACGCATGAGACTTGCTTGAACCCAGGAGGTAGAAGTTGTGGTGAGCTGAGGTCGTGCCATTGTACTCCAGCCTAGACAACAAGAGGGGAACTCCATCTCAAAAAAAAAAAAAAAGTTGGATTTGTACCTGGAACCAAGTGAAACTGAAGTCGCAGGTGTTCTGCGGCCAAGTTCAATGCCCTTCCACACTTACCACCTCCCGGTTCTGCTTTTCTTCTTACTGCATTACAGGGCATCCTGAGAAATGACGAGGTTGTTCTGAATATTGCTTATCAAATAAAGCTTTTTTAAAATTGGCCATTCTTGGAATTTTGTTCCATAGGGGATGTTTGATAGGGTTTTAATTCTTCTTTGTTTGTAGTTCAGGTCATAGAGGTTCTTTTAAAAAGGGAAGAAAAAAAATCGCTATGTGAGATGTGCTGACGTGCTTGCCTGTGCTGTTTTGCTTTGTTTGACAACCTTTGGTAGAAGAGCTGGCATTTTTCAAAGCTGCAAACGTTGGCTTCTGCTCTGCAAGAGATTTCCAGCTCCCATTCCTAATGTGGGAGGTACCTGCAGGTACTCACCTGCCACCACACGCGGCATGACTATTTTCTACTGTGAGACATTTTCCATGTCCTTTTAAAAGAATTTTAATATCTGAGGGCAAGAAAACAAGGTGAACTGTATGAATTAGGGGAACTACGTGAGCTGGGCTCACTCCAGTGCCTCAGCACTTTTATTGTTCTTGTAAAAAAGCTTGTTTTTCCTGGTCCTAGATATCTGAGAGAAGTCAGGCTTTCCAAGCAAACCAATTATTGATTCATTATATATAAGAATTTAGCCTTTTGAGTATCTTCTGCCTATTATTAATAAGCTTTTTATTTTGAAGGCTGGTTGCAATGACTCACGCCTGTAATCCCAGCACTTTGGGAGGCCAAGGCGGGTGGATCACCTGAGGTCAGGAGTTCAAGACCAGCCTGATCAACATGGTGAAACCCTGTCTCTACTAAAAATACAAAAATCAGCCGGACATGATGGTATGTGCCTGTCATCCCAGCTATTTGGGAGGCTAAGGCAGGCAGCTTGAACCTGGGAGGTGGCGGTTGCAGTGAGCCGAGATAGTGTCACTGTGCTCCAGCCTGGGTGACAGAGTGAGACTCTCAAATAAATAAATAACTTTTTATTTTGAGATAATATAGATTCACATGTAGTTGTAAGAAATAATGCTTCAATGAACATAACCTTCATTTCTCTGGGAAAAATGCTCAGGATTACAATTGCTGAGTCATGTGGTAGTTGCATGTTTTACTTTTAAGAACCTGCCAAACTACTTTCCAGAGTAGCTATCCCATTTTACATTTCTGCCAGCAGTCTATAAGAGATCCCCTTTCTCCACAGCCTCATCTTCACTTGGGGCTGTCACTATTTTTGAAGCAACACAGTGTTTTATAGCCCTTCTTGGAGGCGTGCAGCAGTTACCTCCCTGTGGTTCCCAGCGGCATTTCCCTCGTGACTGGAGAGCCTGAGCATCTTTTTATGTGTTCATTTTCCATTCATAGATCCTCTTCATGTCTTTTGCCCATTTTCTAATTGGATTGTTTATTTTACTGTTGAGCTTTGATAATTTCTTATATATTCTATTTGTTGGATATATATTTTTCAAATATTTTCTCCCAGTCTGCAGCTTGTTTTTCATCTTTTTAACAGGGACGTTTTCAGAGCAAAAGTTTTCAATTTCCAGTTTATCAGTTGTTTATTTTGTGGATTGTGCTTTTGGTATTAAGTCTAAGAACTCTGTGCCCAGCCCTACATCCTGAGGGTTTTCTCCTGTGACTTTCTACAAGTTTCATAGTTTTATGTTTTGCATTTAAGCCCATAGTCTATTTTGAGTTAAATTTTGAGTTAGATAGGAGACCTGGATTGAGGTCCACTTTTTTTGATCTCTAATTGCTCCAATAAGGCTGTTCCTCCTACACTGAATTGCTTTTGCACCTTTGCTGAAGACCAGTGTCCATGTTTGTGCTGGTCTGTGAGGGGCTCTTGTGGTCTCCTTGTCTACCTCTTGCCAACACTGTCCTGCCTTGATGATTGGAGCTTTGTAGTAAATGCTGAGGTCAGCTAGACCGATTACTCCCATTTTGTTCTTTTTCTATGACAATTCTACCATCTGTGTCATCTCCGAGTTGGCATCTGTTGATTGTTATTTTTTCATTTAGTTTGTTTTCTCTGTTTCTCTTGTGACAGTGATTTTTTACTGGAACCTGTTCACGTGATATTCTGAGACTCTAAGTCTTACTCAGACCTTCCATTTTGGCTGACTTTCTCATACACCACGTGTCAGAGGAAGCGGGGAGGCCGTCCCGTTACTGCTGGATGGGGGCTAAGTTCAAGTTCCCCACTGGGTTCCCCGGATACCTCTTGTGAGAGGGCCTCATCACTGCTCCATTTGGAGCCTGCACTGGCAGCACGGGGTAGCCTTATTTCCACCAGGTGTGATGACAGTCCAGGTCCCCACACAGTCTCCCATGGCTCTGGATTGTGGTGTGGGAAGGGAAGGGGTTGTTAGTGCTGGCGGAAGTGAAAATTGAGGCTCGCCACTCAGCCTTGTCTGACACCACCTCAACAAGGGGACTCTGGGGTCGTCCTTACAGCCTGGCATGGGTGGGGCATGGTCAAGGTTTTTTCTTTTGTGTTAGAAGAAACAATTTTTTTTTTTTTTTTTGCTGGCTGGAAGAAAGCAATTCTTGTCTAAAAAATTTTCTGTCTTGCTGGGCTACCTCTTTCCTGGTCCTTTGGCCAAAGAGAGCTGCTTTCTTTGAGGCTTTTTCTGTGTTTTGTTTTTCCCTATGCCTGCTGATGTTTCTGGGTTCTGGCTTTTTCAGCTCTATGTTGGGAAAATGAACCAAAAGTAAAATGCAGGGTTGCTTCTCAGGTCCTGAGGCCCCCTGGCTTGTCAGCTTTCTGTACATCTCTCAGTCTTTTTATGTGTGTTTTATGTGTAATATCCAAGGTTTTTAGAAGTATTTAATGGGAGGAAGAAAGACAAGGACTCCATCTTCTCACTGAGGAAGTTCCTTTGCCTATTTAAAAGCAGTTTCAGCCAATAAGAACAGAGCTATTTGGACAGGCTTATTTGTTGTTTCTCCAGTTTCTAGTTTGTGTTTTCAGAAGCACTTTGCGATCGCTTTGCCTGTGTAACGTCAGTGTTCTCACTCTTCCTGTTTCCCCATCTTCATGGTATGCTCAGCCAGACCTCTGGTCCAAAGCTCAGTTTCGTGAGCATGTCCCCATTTTTCTGGCCTGATCCCTCCAGCCAGGAGGCTCCTGGGAGTACCACTGAGGGCTTCCGCCTTGCCTGCAGGGGTCTTGCCCTCTGTGCCTACATCTTACCTCCCATTCTAGACCTCAACCCAGTCACTTTGTATCAGTCCTTCCATAATGGAAATATTAAAACATTTACAAATACAGAATTTGTCTGAACCTTGCATGCCCATCACCACCATCAGTAATTACCAACCAGGGCTCATTGGTTGGTTCCCTCTACACCTCATCTCTTTCTCACCACACTGAATTCTTTTGAAGTAAATCCTAGATAGTGTCCTTTCATTTGTAAATACTTCAGTATATGTCACGAAAAGAGAACTACCATTTCTACACCTAAAATAATTCATTGTAATTCCTTAATGTAATCAGCTATTCAGGCAATATTTACATTTAAATTTCAGAATCTGATTTAGGTTCTTGTATCTAGCACAAGTGCTTTGCAACATAATAGATTCTCAGAAAATATATCTTGAAATAATTAATGACTATAAAATAATAATGCTTTTAAAACTATCTGGGAAACTTTCTTGATTAAAGGATTCTAAAAATAAACTCATTTAACTTTTAGAAACAAATTTGCCTGAAATATAGTGAGGTTGACAGTTATTAACAAATGATTTTATAAAAAACTGTATATGTAATATATGGTTTTAGATATATGATATTTGATGTAGATATATAAGATACATGCATGTTTTAGTACATTTTAGTCATTTAGGAGAAATGAATTTGCCTTTTAGTGATTTGTAATAGGTTTTATTTGTATACAAAGTAACGTGGTTATAAAATTTGCAAATCTTCTTTTTCCTCGATTGCAATTTGATGATATTCTTTATTGTAGATCATGTATTAATACAGTCTTACAAAATATATCTAAAATATTTAAAAAGGAAACTCTTAAATTTATTTTAATAACTAGAAATTGTGATACTTGTTCTTTGAGGATTTCCTGTGGCTTCTCCTGCCAACAAAATAGTACTTACATGTAGCTAGGAAATTAGATTGGATTTTAACAGTGATATGCACTTGAGTTTTGTTGCATGAGGAGCGACTCAAGGTGAGAGAGAAGTAGCCAAGTGAGAAGCTATGGATGCTGGTTCTGCTATGTGGCTTTAGTTTACAGCTAGAAGCCAAAAGTCTACCCAGAGTAAAGGTAGATGATAAGTATGTGGGCGCCCTTCTGAGGCCTGTTGTCATCTGTTGTGGTGTGTTGTGTCCTTAGTCCTCCCGCATCAAATGTCTTTCCAGGGTGCAGGCATCAGTGCCTTTGTCCCTAGTTCAGCTGTCTTCACGGCCATCCATTGCCTGGAATCAAACTACCCTCCTCAGAGTGGTGCGAGGTCTCTGGGCACCAGCCCTAAACCTCCCCTGCCTGGACCAGATCCCACCCTGTCGTCCTTCCATGTGGGAGAATCCACACCAGAAGTCCTTTGCTCTACTGGAAGCCGCCAAGGAGGGGTGTTTTGTACCAGATGGCAGATCTGACTTCTCTAACAAGACCTAGTTCTTATTTTATGATTTCTTCCTTTAATTTGTAATCATGTCATAATTATTTCCTTAGAGTAGACTTCATGTTACTTACAGGCGCCCTAAATGTCATTTTCTTACTGTCTTTCAGACAGAAACCGTCTCCGCCAGTCAAGACACCCTCAGAAGTATTTTGCCATGGACGTAGAAGATGAAGAAAACATGAGTAAGATCTGGCCTGTCACATAGAGTCAGAGAGCTACTTTATGTTAACATTTTGGTATTTTTGTGAATGTATTCCGTGAGACCAGTGTGGGGAATGTGTTTATTCCCATAATCTGTTCTCCTGACAGCAGCATGTTTTTAAACGTTGGGATGTTCTCTGCAGTAGGTCCGTATGTGCTGCAGACATCTTCCCTGCAGCTGAATGTCTGGGTTTTTCCTTCCTTGCTATCGTCATGGGGCGTCACTGTTCCCCCTGGAACAGGCTTCTGGGTCTATCTCATGAAACCCCACTGTTTCATGTGGAATCACATCATGGTGCGCCTCTCAGAATAATGCTCGAATATGCACACGTGCAAATCGAAGATAAACGTCTGAGGTCAATTTAAGTACCTCGTCCTCTGCAGTAACAGTACAGAAATATTTCCCTTCAAATCCAGTGGGTTCTCCCTATATTTTGAGGGAAGGGGGTCACATGTGTCTGTTGATCTAAAGTTCCCAAAGGTACTAACGAGAGCTGGGACTGGTGTGGGCCTCCTCCTTCCATGCTGTTTTCTCTGGGGCCAGGGGGTTGAGGGGGATGAGGGAAAGTCTCTGGGGTGTATCAGCATTTCCTCTCTGTGTTTTCTTCCATGAAAAGTTCAGTGAAGGTACCTACCTCTTCTAGTTCATCTTCAGTCCCAGAAAACAGGTTTAAATGCTTCCACAGAAGTTGGGACAGTTTAGCAGAGAAAGTAAAACAAAGGCATAGTTGCTGTAGCTAATACAAATATCCGTGTTTACCTTCTTGTCTCAAGGGATAACGTGCAGCCGTAAATGATGAGTGACATGTCACTGAGAGGGATTATTGAGCATTAGAACTTAGCTCAGCACCTCTCCCTTTGACTTCACACAAAACCCATTCCAAGATCCTGGGGTCTTGGAATCGCTCTTGTGTACCGCGTAGAACCCAAACCGTGATCCAGTGAAGCGTTTCTGGGTGATATTGCTGCCCCTTGGGTGTGCTGTGGGTGCTGTGGAGGGGGCTGGGTCTCAACTCTGCAGAAAGTACACCAAGTGTTGGCTTTGCCTGAAGTCAGCCATCGGGGGTGTGAGGGTGAGACCACCTCCTGCAGCGCTGCCCGGGAACCATGGGACCCACGTGCTCACCTCACTTCTGCTGATGTGTGCGCAGCCCGAGGCTGCTGCTGATTGTTTCTCAGGTTTTCTTTCTCATCGATCCTGCTCTTCAGATCTTTTAAAAAAACAGCTTTATGTTTTTACTGGGCAACTCAACTCACCATTTCCAATTTTGCCGCAACTTTTAAGAGAGAGGTTTTGCCCATACTCCTCATTTGAGAAAATGTGGCCTGTGCTTGGCCCACACAGTGGCCCGGTGAAGGAGTGTGTGCAGGGGTCCCCAGGGTCTCTGTGTCAGGACTGTGGCCTGTAGCCCACAGCTGCAGCCACCTCACATAGAGGCTTCATGATTATGTAGCTTCTAGAACTATCCCCAAACTGACACTGCCATAACTTAACACGATGAAGAAACGTCCCAAATAATTTTTCTGGAAAGATAAACTCACGGTCTAGTGCTAAAACCTGGAAATGGTGGTCCTGCATTGTTGTCATGTTGAAGGCAACGCAAAGCCCTGTTAGGATCGGTACTCACATCTGTGAAATGCAGTAGCATGAGACCGAAACAGAAGGCATCTGTTTAAGAAGAGCTGTGAACGTGGGCATCTTTCTCTAGCTGTGGTGTTTTCCTTCATCACGCTAGCATTTTCAGTGACAATGAGGGTAATTTCAGTATACTCCTGAAGTGAATAACAATTTAGAATGTATGTAATCTGTGTTAACCGAAAGTGTATTCTTCTCAGGATTATTTGTCAGTCCAATAGTAATTTTTATTTCTGAAAGGAAAGCATTTGGTTATTTCAGAGGTTCTATTTGATTAAATGCATGTCCAGATACATTTATAATCATTTTATTTTTGATACTGATAGTTGTGTAGCAACCAAGTCAAAATGTAAGCAGCGATCTAGTATGTCATGTTCTTGCTCAGTTTATTAATCTTGGAATTCCATCTTGACTCTACTTTTTTTTGACCTTTGTTCCCTTTGAGCACCGAAAGGAGTAACCTATCGAGCTTTTGCTGGAGGATGTTATAAATGAAAATTTAATGTCCATTCCATCAGCTTTGTCAACTGGGAGAAGTGTGTGTGTGTGAGGATCATTTTGGAGAAATGACATCTGTAGAGAAAGTTCTAAATCTCTTAGCCTCTGCCACTGAGCAGCATCAGTTTCCCATGGGCTGTGTCTAAACCAGGTTCTCATGCTCTACAGCCTTGGCTGAATGATGACAGCCCTGGAAACAGAGATGTCTAACCTCAAAGACTGGCTGCCAAGGGCTAGGACTTGGTCCCTTTAAACCTTCCCACGGATGAAGCTGATGAACATTTTCACAACTTTTTCAGTTTGCTTAACGTATTGAGAATCTACTTTTATATGTGTAGTAGAAATAGGCCCTAAAGCCACCATATGGGGCACTTGTAAATTGGTTTACAATTTTAGCAATATTTTGGTTACTTAAAATATTTTTTATAGATTTTTGAAAATGAGCTGTAGGGTCTTTAACTTTAATTCACATTGTAACTTTGCAGGGCACTGTGGCCCTCACCCCAGGCTCCATGTGACAGCTGCCCAGCCATGATGGAAAGGAATTATTTATTCTTCTCTTTTTTAAAAGCTTGATGAACACTTTTTATTCCTCGTTTTAAAATTTAAAAAATTATGTTTATTTTGCCATGTAATTTTAGAATTCTAAAATTATATTTGAAATCTAAAATACCTTTAAAAGGATAAACAAATTATTCTGGAAATTCATCAAATAATTCTTCTATAAAAGACAAAATCAACAGAGGGTGTATTTATGAAGTTAGGAAGTCGTAGCCTGCACACAGCTACAATTTTATAGCTTGTTCCATATACTTTTCCTATCATGGAATGGTATTAGGATTCAGATTTAATCAGCCCCACGTATAATGTTCTCATTTTTAAATAGACACTAGAACTAAAACCATATCCTCCAAACACAACAACCAAAAGCCGTAATACTTCACGCAATTACAGAAGCAGCCTTTAAATACTTGTTCATAAACTAAATCAAATAACTGCATTTATGACTGAATATTTTAAACCTGAAAAACTAATTATCTTGTGAATTCATGTTTTTAAATAGTTTTTGCTTCTGAGAGACACTGCAATTTAAAACCCTTAGAAAGCACGAGGGCGAACAGTGAAAAGGAGGAAAATACTAAAATAAATATACATTCATCCACGTATTGATATTAAATTGTCATTTCATTAGACTTGTTAATGTCAGCTCTTTATGGGTTAATTTATCATCCCACAGTTTGATAAGACTGAAAAAGTATCTCTAGGCCGGGCGTGGTGGCTCAAGCCTGTAATCCCAGCACTTTGGGAGGCCGAGGCGGGTGGATCACAAGGTCAAAAGATCGAGACCATCTTGGTCAACCTGGTGAAACCCCGTCTCTACTAAAAATACAAAAAATTAGCTGGGCATGGTGGCGCGTGCCTGTAATCCCAGCTACTCGGGAGGCTGAGGCAGGAGAATTGCCTGAACCCAGGAGGCGGACGTTGCGGTGAGCTGAGATCACGCCATTGCACTCCAGCCTGGGCAACAAGAGCGAAACTCCGTCTCAAAAAAAAAAAAAAAGTATCTCTAGATACTTCAGTATATTCTCAGGAAAAAAATTATTTGAAGATTTTATTTTTTAAAGCAAAAGCAGTTGGTGACACTAAATAGAAATGGCAAGTGTCAAATGACTTGTTTAGTTGAGGCCAGTAGTTCTTTAGCTAAATGTATAACTCTTCATGAATACATCCAGGAATAAAATTTATAAGCACACATCACTTAACCAGTTACAAAGAGAGCTAAAGGAATCTATAAATTTTGCATTTACAAGATCCTGCAACGAAGGCGTTGTAAGTTACTCTTTCTGGGCACCACAGGTTCCAGCAGCACTGATGTTAAGGAAAACCGCAATCTGGACAACGTGTCCCCCAAGGATGGTGGCGTGCCTGGGCCTGGCGAGGGCTCTCAGCTCTCCAATGGGGGTGGTGGTGGCCCCAGCAGAAAGCGGGCCCTGGAGGAGGGCAGCAATGGCCATCCCAAGTACCGCCTGAAGAGGAGGAGGAAAATGCCGGGGCCCGTCCTACCCAAGAACGCCCTGATGCAGCTGAACGAGATCAAGCCTGGCTTGCAGTACACGCTCCTGTCCCAGACTGGGCCCGTGCACGCGCCTCTGTTTGTCATGTCTGTAGAAGTGAATGGCCAGGTTTTTGAGGGCTCTGGTCCCACAAAGAAAAAGGCAAAACTCCATGCTGCTGAGAAGGCTTTGAGGTCTTTCGTTCAATTTCCTAACGCCTCTGAGGCCCACCTGGCCA
Organism: Callithrix jacchus; assembly: GCF_049354715.1. NCBI lineage: Eukaryota > Metazoa > Chordata > Mammalia > Primates > Cebidae > Callithrix > Callithrix jacchus. Next base: position 50,833,435 of record NC_133522.1, read on the forward strand.
TGGGGAGGACCCTGTCTGTCAACACAGACTTTACATCTGACCAGGCCGACTTCCCTGACACGCTCTTCAATGGTTTTGAAACTCCTGACAAGGCGGAGCCTCCCTTTTACGTGGGCTCCAATGGGGATGACTCCTTCAGTTCCAGTGGGGACCTCAGCTTGTCAGCCTCCCCGGTGCCTGCCAGCCTCGCCCAGCCTCCCCTCCCTGTCCCACCGCCATTCCCACCCCCAAGTGGGAAGAATCCCGTGATGATCTTGAATGAACTTCGCCCAGGGCTCAAATATGATTTCCTCTCCGAGAGTGGAGAGAGCCATGCCAAGAGCTTCGTCATGTCTGTGGTCGTGGATGGTCAGTTCTTTGAAGGCTCGGGGAGAAACAAGAAGCTTGCCAAGGCCCGGGCTGCACAGTCTGCCCTGGCAACCATTTTTAACTTGCGTTTGGATCAGACGCCGTCTCGCCAGCCTATTCCCAGTGAGGGTCTTCAGTTGCATTTACCGCAGGTGAGGAACTGTGCTGCTGCTTGAAAGCATGTGGTGGTTGCTCTTGGTGATGCTTCTAGACAGCGTTTCGTTTACATAGTTACTATTGACTTTCCACCTTGACATCACTCTGTCCCCACCAGGAGGAGTTTCTGGTAAGTCTGGCCGCTGAGGCAGCCTTTCCTTGATTTCGATGGTCATGTGGTGACTGAGGAGCCGTCTGTATCCTAGTGCACGCTGGGTCCGTCACAGTGCAAGGCAGGACACCTGAGCCCCGTCCACCAGGGCAGTGTTTACAGCACTATCCATGACTTCCTTCCTGTTAGGCAACCCCCACGTGGCCCTCATCCCACAGCAAGCCTTTAGCAGGAGAGAGGGAAGATGAGCCCAGTCTTTGAAACTTTGCCCCCAGTTCAGCAGCATTTTCCTTCAAAGATCTCGTCCAGGAATCTCACATTCAAGATAAGTGGCACCAGCCGGTCAATAGCTGAAAACCCAAGTCTGGGTCCGGATGGCAGCCTCTGGGCTCCCACATGACTGGCTGCTGGCTGTTCACTGTTCCTAAGCTGAGGAGCCCAGGGAGGCAGAGGATGAGCCAGCACAGCGGTGAGCACCTATCAGAGGGCGCAAGGAGGGAGGGCCTCCAGCAACTGGTCTCGGGACTGCCAGTTGCCTGAGGGTCTCTACTTTGAATTTTCTACATGAGGTCTATGAGGACTTCCCCGCTTGCCTGGCTGGAGGTGGGCAGCCACTCTTCCATTTGACCTTCTCCTCCCTCCCCCAGCCCAGTGAAATCAGGATGAAGGAAGGGGAAGTTCCAGGGTGGGCTCAGATTGGCTTACATGAAAGACAAAAAGTAAACGAGAAAATAGCGTTGAGTTCTCATCTCTAAATCCTATAACTCTCTGATTATGTTTTGCTTCTCTTCTTGGAAATCCAAAATTCTTCTGGCCTATTGCAAAAATTATTCTTTTGACCCTCTATTTATTCATTTATTCCTTTGTATCAGAGTCTTCTTCACTTTGAAGGTAACACGTATACATTTGTGGCTTGTATTCTCCTGGAAGAATCCAAGTATCTTATAGTTTCTTTTTGCTGTTGGATATAATTAGAATAATCTCTGTGCAGTTGTAGTCTGAGATGCCCAGGAGTTCTACTTTAAAGGAAGGAAATTTATTTCATTTTGCCTGAGGCAGCCAAATACAACAGTAGTTTAAAATAATATATTCAAGGTATTTCACTGATTTTTTTTTTAACGAACCAAATACTTGCATCTGTTATTAACCTCTTGTCAACAGTGTTCATAAGAATTATTAGTCCATTTGTACTTTTTCAAATCAGTGGTGCGAGATCCCATGTGATTTTTTATTTTCAGGGTTACTGTTTGCTAAAATATTATAGCCTGAGTTCAAAGTATTGTCTGATGTGACTTGTCTTCCCTTAGTATTGACAGAGTGGCATATAAGACCATTGAAATGACATCAAATGCCGTGAATTCCATATGTCTGGGCCTTGAGAGTGTAGACTGGGAGCACCTTAGGGGATGCAGATAGAAGCGCCAGTATAGACATCGGCCCTGCCTCCCTGGCTTGGCTGTGTGCCTGCAGTGACTTCTGTGTGGAGCAGGACCAGAGCCCCTGTCTTGGGAAGTCTGGAGGGGCATGGGAGGGGTGCAGGTGGGCAGGGCCATCTCAGCCCCCAAGGCCACTTTCCTCTGGGCTCTGCAGGGGATGAACGCCAGGTTCTAGACCTCATGTTCAGAACCACCAGGGATGAGGGGATGGAGCTGCACTTCTAGTCTCTGCTACAGTGGACCCTGCCACCCTTGTGTCTTTGGAGCCCCCAGGATAGCTCAGGAATGCGACATGTGTTCCTCCTAGGACGATGGTGGCCCTCCCAGAGCCAGACATCCTTATGACTTTGTTGCTGGGCTCTATTGTCTTTCAACAGGAAATTTCAAAGTGTGCGTTCTAGGGTGGATGGAAAAACTTCACTCTTTCTAGAGTAATCCTTGAAGGACATAGGTCAGACATCCCTGCATGTCATTGCAGGTAAATGGTGCTGTCTGGGACTGTGTGGCATGGGTTTAACTCTTAAGAGTGTGTTATTTTTGTTCTTATATCTGCCTCCCAAATTAAGAGGGGAGTCCTTCACTAACCATATAGGGTGAAACCAGTAATCCCCTCAAGGAGAGCCGAGCCCTGCCCATGTGCCTAACGCAGGCATCAGCCCCAGCACCAGACCTTCCACCTGAGGCTTCCGGAACTCACTCTAGTTACATTTCTTCGCCTTTCTTTGAAAATTTGGAGATTCGCCTAATCTTATATGAAACAGAAATGTTTATTTCCTCTGTCTTATCCCTAATCTTCTTACGACTTTTTCTTCTCTGTAAATTCTCATGCATTGCCCTTTCCCTCTGGCACCCTGGCCACGTGCTGTGTTTCTGCCGCAGCCTCAGTTCGTTGCATCTGCTCACGCATGCAATGCAGAGGCCACTGGCTGTGGGTGCATGAATCCTTGCCACCAAAGCCTCTGTCCATTCTCCACATGTCTTGTCTTGAACACTGTCCTCTGGGACTCACTGGTGCAATGATAAGAGAAAAACATCCTGACAGCTGTCTTTTCTGTTCACTTTGGAAATACTTTATTAAGGATCCACCTGGGGATGCTGGGTTTTCCTAATGGTCATTTGATTTTCCAGACAAGTGTGATATTGATGGGACATGAGTTGAAACCGGCTCTTAACACGCACCTCCCAGCAGACATCATTTCCCCAAGTGCCATGGGCTCATTATATCCAAGATAAACCAAATCCATCAGACCATGTACAGAATCCAACAAATATGTCCGTTCTCAGAAGCACTTTCATAAAGGTGGTTGAGCATATACCCGTGCAGGTGTCCCGAGCGTCTAAATGCTCTCCCTCCCCGTGCTATCCTTTGGCACATGATTATATTATATATTGTGCAGTCTGAGCGAGTGAGCAGAGCCAGAGTGCATTTGTGTGGAGAGGCTGGAATGACTGAGAAGCCCCTCAGTGCCCCTTTGAGGGAGGTCCTGTGCGCAGCCTGTGGCTTCTTTCACTGGATCACATCTCCAAGCTGCTCCTTGCTCTTGCCTGTGACACTGCACATCATCCTGGGCTGTGCTCCCAGCCACGTGTGGCCCCAGGACTGACTGAGCCACACCATGTGTGCATGTGAGAGAGGGCAAGGGGGGGCGGTGGGAGCACCATGCTGCGCGGACGTAGGTATGGGCAGGTGGCCCTGAGCAAGCAGTCTTGTCTCTGTTTGCCTCAGTTTCCTCCTGAGGGCTGGGATGCCCCGCTGTGAAGATTGGAGGGGTGTTCGCTTGTGGCACTCACACTCTACACTGACCCCACATGGGTGTAGTGAAGGACCCAGCTACAGCCTGGCAGGATCCTGGGGTATCTGTTTCCAAGGAATGTTCTGGAAGAAACATACACACATACTTGTTTGCCAGATTTACTGGTGTGGTTTTCCAGATAAGAAGCAGCCTGTGCCACTCCATAAGGGAGAGTCCATGTAGGCCTTCAGAGAGTGAGCCCTGCTCCCAGGTACACCTGGCCCCTAACCTGCATCTGTGCTTCCCACACAGGTTTTAGCTGATGCTGTCTCACGCCTGGTCCTGGGTAAGTTCGGTGACCTGACAGACAACTTCTCTTCCCCTCACGCTCGCAGAAAAGTGCTGGCTGGAGTTGTCATGACGACAGGTAACCATCTTGGTATCGTATGGAACTGACTGTTTTCATGTTTGACAAATGCGAAGTGTTCTCAATCGAGAAAAACCACTGTGACATACCGTTGGGAGACGGTTTCTTCTTTGCTTCTTCAAAATGTCTGCCAAATGCAAGTTTAGGAACTGCATTTATGAACTCGTTTCCCAAAACGTTCATCTTTTTAACCTAAGTTTGTTTTATTTGGAGAAAGCATGCTGTATTAATTTTTTATTTCCGTCATCTTCATCCTGTGAATGGCCTCACTCTGCTCTGGCAGATGGCGGGGGCTGACTACTTCTCGCTTTCTTTGAAAGTAGAGCCTATCTATTATATTAGTTAATTCTAACGATGCCAGAGAAGTTCCTGTGTGACTTCTTCTGGGGAGGGAGAAAGCTCTAGCAAGAGTAGAAAATCTGTGGGGAAAAAAACACAATTTAGAATGATAGAAAAAACCCTATTAAATTCATCTAAAAGTTCTCAGTAGCAAAAGGAATCCCTGAATTCTTTTCCCACATCCCGGGAGTGAGAACACGCAGCAGCATCTCTCTGTGGGTAACTCCTAGAAAAGGAAGCCACATCCTCAGCCAGTGCCTGGCTCCTCGGGTTAGAGCAGGACTCAGGGAGAGGACCCCTGTCATGTGGGGCCGCCTCTGTGCCCAGCATCTGCTCAGCCCAGCCTGGACAGCCGGATGCAGGAAGCAGGCCCTAGAGATCAGGGAGGGAGCTGGGGACAGTTTCTCTGTCTACATTCATACACCAGCCCAGAAGAAACTCCCAGTTCTCGGTATGTGACTGTCTTGTCCTTTCTCCCTGAGGGGTCACCTCTATCAGACTCTGCAGTCCTCTTCACTGACCCACCTCTTGCTGTGTTGGGAAACCCAGATGCTCTGCTTGTGACCCTTGTTTCCTTGCTGTGCCATGTCCGGGGAGGAGGAAGTACCCAAAAAGCATCTCGGGTTTCTGTTTCTATTTTAATATTTTATACCTGTATTTTCTCCCCCTTCTATCTCTCTCCTTACTGCTATCTTTTACATTAATCAAAGGTGAACACCACAACTACTGAATAGAGTAGTTCCCTAGGTAAGATTCCCTGCCTCTTCCAATGACCTGGTGAGTGAGCTGGTTGTGTTCTTTCATCAGTTTTGCTTTTTTTTTTTTTTTAACGACCTTAGAAGAGGCTGACCACCTTCTGGGAGCATTTTACATCTTAGTGTGTATTTCACTTGAGACCACTTGCTCAGAGCCATCATTTACATCTGAAGCCAGGACCGTGGAGCACTTGGCGCTCCAGACAGTTGGTTCAGAGGCTCTCACTGGTTGAGTGGCCTTGGGCAGGTTACAAGGCCTCTGTGCCTCAATTTCCTCATCTATACAGTAGAGACACTAGTAGCATGAGCCTCAGAGGACATGGTGGGAATGCAGTGAGGACAGTTTACCTAACAGACATGGTGCATACCTGCTACCCAGCGTGTACACCACTGGTTCAGCTGCAGTGGATGTGAGTCTCCCACAGGTAACTTCCAGGGTCCTTCATCATGCCTCTGTCAGTGGTTTGTCTCACAAAGTTGAGACAGAGTGATCTGCCTATGGGAGATCACCACTCCTTATGATTTCACTCCCAGTATGGTTAAATGGTGACAGTTTACTAATGAAAACATCGCAAGTTAATTTTGTTTTCCTTCTTCTTCCTCTGGGTGCCATTAACCCCTCCCTGCTAGCCTCTTTAGTACTTTGATATTTCATGTCAAGATGAATTACCAGATCAGATAGTCCACCTTCCGTAGTGTTGCCTTCCTTAGTGTTCTAGTCGTGAGCACTCAAAAAGATGCTATTGCATCCCAAAGGAAATGCCTTCCACGAGTTTAGCATCTGTGCACCAAGAGTGAGGACAGTTAGCTTTCCAGAAATGTCACAAAGCCAGTCTTCAGTAGGAGGTTGTTTGCAACACATACATTCGCTCAGTTAAAAAGTAGGTGGTAAGAATATACATGAGGATAAGCTTGAAAAGTCTGGTGGCCCCTGAAAAGTTAAGTCACTGAGAGTAAGTGTCAGACCTCAGGAGCACAGTTAGGCAAACATGACTGTGCCTTATAGAAAGCGATGTCTCTTTTTTTACAGGCACAGATGTTAAAGACGCCAAGGTGATCAGTGTTTCTACAGGAACAAAATGTATTAATGGTGAATACATGAGTGATCGTGGCCTTGCGTTAAATGACTGCCATGCAGAAATAATCTCTCGGAGGTCCTTGCTCAGATTTCTCTATACTCAACTTGAACTTTACTTAAAGTAAGTTTAGTGAACACGTAAGAACAGGAAACAATTTTTAAAAAATACTCTACTATTAGAAAACATTGCAAAACCTTTCATTGTTTCTATAATCATGGAAAAACTCTCAAAATAATAACTTTAATTACTGACAATAAGGCTGGATCTCATTCTCTCATAATGCTCAACACACATATGCACGCATACATACAATGACACAACATGGTCATAAATTTCAAGTCTGTGTTTAAGAATGTGTGATTTTGTTATATGCAGTAGAAGTAGAAGTTCCTTCTACTGCATATAACAAAATCACACATTCTTAAAGATGGTCATTTTTATTCTAGCCACTGTTTCTAGAAAGAGCGAGTAATGTATCCAAACTGCTTTTCTTTACAAAGCCATTTCTTGTATGTGGTCTTTCTGTTCTGAAGTCATAAATTGGGAGAAGGAAAGGTTACTTACATTTTGATGACATATCCGTAATTGAGTGGACAAGAACTGTATTAATTACCCTAAACATGTGAAATAAATATTCCAGTTCAAACTTATCTTTTCCCTGTTGAAACTACTAGGCTCTGAAAATGATAGACTAAAATTTAACTGCATACAGCTTTAAATGTTACTTTTGCAACTTTCTTCCCTTTCAGTAACAAAGATGATCAAAAAAGATCCATCTTTCAGAAATCAGAGCGAGGAGGGTTTAGGCTGAAGGATAATGTCCAGTTTCATCTGTACATCAGCACTTCTCCCTGTGGAGATGCCAGAATCTTCTCACCACATGAACCAATCCTGGAAGGTATGAGACGAGATTCTTCAACAAGCCAGTTTCTCAAGAAAATGTGTCCATTTGTAGTTAACATTTGAAAGAACAAACCTACATTAATCTCCCTTTTCCTTTTTTTTTCCCTTTTAATTTTGGCCTTGGATGTGAATCTGATAAGAGTCTCTATAAAAGCATGGATTTTTCTTTCCAATTAATGACTTAATTAGAAAACTTTAATGAATGAAAAATGCTGACTGTAATTAATCAAGTAATTAGAATGCAGTGAGATATTGGATCAAAATTGTATCAGTATTTAAATTTGGGTAACAAGTATCTCTAAATCAGAGGTGTATGTGATCCTTCATATTTCTGATGAATTGTAATTTGCTAAATGTGTAATTAGATTATTTATTTGACTGATATTTCAGAAGTAGATAGACACTAATGAAAAGTGAAATCACTATTATGATCATATTTTGTTCCATCCTTCTTTACATTTGAGGTTAGCACTTTTGTTTTTTAGTATATGATATCCACATCCCTTCTCCCAAGTTCTCAGTCATTGTTTATTCCAAATAGAATGTTTCATTATACTACTTTCCTTAATTATAAAAGCAACAGGCACACTCACTGTGGAAAATTGCTAAATATTTTTAAAATGTAAGAAAGAACATTAAAATTACCCATATGCATGTCACCCAGAGATATTCACTATGGATGTTTTACCATACTTTCCATGTGTTTATTTCTGCATCTGTCTAGATTTATTTTTGAAATGTAAGAAATACAGAGGAAAAAGCATAACAAACACCCAAGTATCCGTCACCCAGAATTAGCAAATGTCAGCATTTTGTCCTGTTTGCTTCAGCTCATTTTCAACGATAGAAATAAATCCTTTCAGTTAAAGTGAAAACTCTGTTTCCCCAAATCCCTTGAAGAACGCTTGTGAATTTGCTTTGTGTTATGTCCTTCCTACTCAACTTTATATACTTCTTTTTTTTTTTGAGACAGGGTCTCGCTCTGTCACTCAGGCTGGAGTGCAGTGGTGCAGTCATGGCTCACTGCAGCCTCGACCTCCTGGGCTCTTAAGAGATCCTCTCACCTCAACTTTCCCAAGGAAAGCAGCTGGGACCACAGGCATGTGCCACCATACCTGGCTAATTTTTATAGTTTTTGTAGAGATGGGGTTTCACTGTGTTGTCTAGGCTGATCTTAAACTCCTGGGCTCAAGCAGTCCACCTGCCTCAGCCTCCCAAAGTGCTGAGATTACAGGTGTGAGCCGCTGTGCCCAGCCTATCTGTTTCACACATGTACTTTGTATGTGTATTTTGTATGTATGGCATATATATGTGCATTTGTATGCAAACTATATTTTAAATTTATAAGGAATTGTTAGATGTGCGTTTTAATAAATCAAATAGTTGGTTTACTACCTGTGGGGTTTTAACTCTTTTTCTCTCTTAGAACCAGCAGATAGACACCCGAATCGTAAAGCAAGAGGACAGCTACGGACCAAAATAGAGTCTGGCGAGGGGACGATTCCAGTGCGCTCCAATGCAAGCGTCCAAACGTGGGACGGGGTGCTGCAGGGGGAGCGGCTGCTCACCATGTCCTGCAGTGACAAAATTGCGCGGTAAGGGGCAGGGCTCCCGCGGCCACCTCCCTGCACATGGGGTTCACCCGTGCTGTTTGTCAACCTCCCTTTCCACAACCATTTGGATTCTGTCCCCATTTCCCACTCAGGTGCTTCTGTCCCCATTTCCCACTCAGGTGCTCCACAATATTCTTTGAAGGACTGAGGTTCTAAACAGGTGCTGCTGGGACCCCCATGAGGGGCAGCAGAAGGACCTATACACGGGAGGCTCCACACTTGTCACATTCCTGTCCTTTCAAACAGGCATCTCAGGGTTTACCACCTATTTTTAATGTGGGCTTCTGGGTTAAACTGATGTTTTTAGAGTGGGCTACAGGCCATGACATTTTAAAACTATTTGCTTCTCCTCATTAGTAGTAGATGCAACTTCAGTGGTCACATTCATCATTCAGTTAACATTTTAGGTAGTTGATATTTGCATTTTAAAAGTAATGCAAACTCTGTCACAGGTGTTGTGTTCTAAGCACAGAGAGTGTCCCCAGTCATTCTGTGTCTGGGTGTGGGTTAGGCTTAGATGTGGGCTCTGCAAGCACACTTCTTTAGTCAGGAGGTGCCTGGGAGATATACATCCCTCAGAGGCCTGTATCCAGAGAAGATTATAGAAAACCCACTTCTACAGATAGTATCAGTTCCAATAGTTCTTTGTTTTTATTTTTAAACTAATGTTTATTGGGAACAAAATGTAACATAAGCAGATTGTAGAAAGCATACAATGATAAAGTTAAAAACCTCGCTCTTCAGAGCCCTGCCGTGGTACCCATAGTGAACAGGTTTTGACCGTCCATCCAGAAGCTGTCAAAATTGACATATACGCATGTGCACATGCACATCTCTTCATTGTTTGTGTGGCCTTTGTGTAGATTTCCTTCGGTGGGTCTTGTCAGGAAACCTCAAGTACAGGGAACTGGACTAATCACACTGGGCCATTGCCCACAGCCCAGGTGACCACTGTGATGTGTTTACTTACTATTTGTCTTTCCAGTCCACCTCCACATGTGCATACATCAACTTTGTGTGTGTGTGTGTGTGTGTGTGGTGTATTCGCGAAAAATACACAATAGCATTATTTTGGGTGTTTATGTATATGTTGTTAATTTACAGAAACAGTATTTGCTATAAATCCTCTCTGTTCCTTACATTTTCATTCAACCTATATTTTTGGAGCTATTACTGTTTTTCTAACCAACAGCCAGTTCACTACTGACTTTTGCAGATCTTCCTTCATAGTCAAGGTCCATTTCCTTAATGTTGGGACACTCAGATTTCCTCCAACTCCCTTCTACATGTAGCCCTGAATATCCTTCAACTTGTGCAAACTCCAACATGATATTATAGACTGCTAGAGTTTCTTGGGGCATATATTCAGGAGTTATGCACATATATAACTTCACAGAATAATCAGATTTTATCCCAGAGCAGTCCCACTAGTTAACACTTACATCAACAGTGCATTAGTTTCTCCCACATTTTATAAACTGATATCTTCATAGTTTCAATTTTTATTTCTCTTATCACTAGGAATGTTGAGCATCTCTTCAATTACATATTAACTTTTCATCTTACACCTTCTTTGAGTTGTCTGTTAATATCCTTTATTCATTTGTCTTTTGGATCTCATGCCTTTTTCCTCTTGATTTGCAGAGTTCCTTTTATAGTTTATATTATAATCCGTAGCCCTTTGAGAAGATGCAGTTTGTTCTCTAACTCCTTTCCCCCTTGAGTAGTCTTGTCACCCTGTTGAAGATCATTTTAACATATATACCAGGGTTTATTACTGTGCTCTTTTCTCTTCCATATGTCTATTCTTTATGCCAGCATCATGCTATTTTGATTATTGTAGCTTTATAATATGTTTTGTAATCAGGAAGTTTAAATCCTCCAACTTTATTCTTCTTTTTCAAAATTTTTCTAGCTATCCAGGGTCTCCTGAGATTTCATAAACATTTTTGGATGAATTTTTTCAAAAAGTGCCATAGTTATTTTGATGGGATTATGTTGACTCTATAGATTGCTTTGGTTAATATGGACATCTTAACAATATTAAGTTTTCTAACTCATGAACATGGGATATATTTCCATTTATTTGTATCTCCCTTCATTTCTTTCAGTAATGTTTTATAATTTTTATTGTACAAGCCATTCACCCTTTAGTTAGGCTTATTATTAAGTAATTTATTCTTTTTTATGCTATCATAAATTTTTCTTAATTCCCTTTTCAGATCATTCATTGCATTGTTAGTGCATGGAAATGCAGCTGATTCTTGCATGTTGATTTTGCTGAATTTGTTTATTATTTAAACAGTTTTTATGGAATCTTTAGGGTTTTCTACATATATAATTATGTCATCTGCAAACAGATATAATTTACTTCTTCCTTTTCATTTTGGATGCCCTTTATTTCATTTTCATGCCTAATTACTCTGGCTAGAACTTCTAATACTGTGTTGAATAGAAGTGGCAAAAGTGGGCATCCTTGCATTGTACTTGATCTTAGAGGAACTGTTTTCAGTCTTTCACCACTGAGTACAGTGTTAACTGTGGATGTTTCATACATGGCCTTTATTATTTTGAGTTAGCTTCCTTCTACTCGTAGTTTATTGAGTGTATTTGTTATTATTATGAAAAGGTGTTAAATCTTGGCAAATGCTTTTTCTGCATCAATTGAGATTATCGTGTGGTTTTTGCCCTTCATTCTGTTAATATACTGTATTATATTATATTACATTATAATATAATACATTATAATTAGATTGTTTTGGTCTGTAGTTTTTTTATTATTCTTTGTGTCTCTGGCTTTGATATCAGGGTAATGCAGGCATCATAGAATGAGCCTGGAAATGTTCTCTTCTCTTTAGTTTTTTGGAAGAGTTTCGGGATTAGTGTTAATTAATCTCAAATGTTTGATAGAATTCTCTAGTAAAACCATTAGGTCCTGGGCTTTTGTATTTTTGTTTTTGAGATTGAGTCTTACTCTTGTCACCCAGGCTGGAGTGCAGTGGCATGGTCTTGGCTCACTGCAACTTCCACCTCCCAGGTTCAAATGATTCTCCTGCCTCAGTCTCCCAAGTAGCTCGGGTTTCAGATGCCCACCACCACACCCAGCTAATTTTTGTAGTGTTAGTGAGACAGAGTTTCACCATGTTGGTCAGGCTGATCTCGAACTTCTGACCTCAGTTGATCCACCTGCCTTGGCCTCCCCAAGTGCTGGGATTACAGGCATGAGCCACTGTGCCCAGCCATGGGCTTCTTTTATTGGGAAATTTTTGATTACTGACACAATATTCTTATCCATTAATGGTTCGAATGAAGTACTTTTCATATTCATTATTCCTGCTATCATTGGTTACCATTTGCATGCAATATCTTTTTCCATTCTTTCACTTTCAGTTTGTGTATCCTTAGATCCAGAATGAGTTTCTGATAGACAATAATACATAGTTGAATCCTGTCTTTTTTTTTTTAATCCATTTACCCAGTCTTTTGACTGGGGAGTTTATTTATTGACATTTAAAATAATCACTGATACGGAAGACTTACTATTGCTATTTTGTTGTTTTCTCTATGCTTGTAGCTTTTTGCTTGTTTTTTCCTTATTCTCTTACGGCCTTCCTTTGTGTTTCTTTTATGATTTTTTTCTAATGATAGGTGTATTAGTCTGTTTTCACACTGCTGGTAAAGACATACTTGAGACTGGGCAATTTACAAAAGAAAGAAGTTTAATGGACTCACAAGTCCATCTAGCTGGGGAGGCCTCACAATCATGGTGGAAGGTGAAAGGCACATCTCACATGGCGGCAGGCAAAAGAGAGCTTGTGCAGGGAAACTCCCCTTTATAAAACCATCACATCTCATTATACTTGTTCACTATCATGAGAGTAGCATGGGAAAGACCAACCCCTGATTCAGTTACCTCCCACTGGGTCTCTCCAACAACACATAGGAATTGTGGGAGCTATAGTTCAGGATGAGATTTGGGTGGGGACACAGCCAAGCCATATCAATAGGATTTTTTTTTCCTTTTGTCTGCCTGGGGTACAGAATCTCATTTCTTTTTGTGTATATTCTATAGGTATTTGCTTTGTGGTTACCATTGCAATTACATAACACATCTTAAAATTATAGCATGTTACTTTAACTAAAACTTCAATTACATAGTAAACCTTTACTTCTTTACTTCCACTCCTTCACATTTTGTTATTGATTTCACAAATTACATTTTCATATATTGTATATCCATTAATATAGATTGTAGTTTTGCTGTTTTTGTCATTTAAATGTTATGCACCAAAATTACAATAGTACTGGTTACTGTATTTGTTCATGTGCTTCCCTTTACAGGAGAACCTTTTATTTCCATACAGCTTAACGTTGCTGTTTACTGTCTTTTTATTTCAACTTGAAGGACTCCCTGTAGCATTTCTTGTAAAGCAGGCTAGTGGTAATGTACTCCCTCTACTTTTGTTTATCTGGAAACGTCTTAATTTCTTTATTTTTGAAGAACAGTTTTGCCAGATAAAGTATTCTTGGTTGACAGGGTTGCTTTTTTTTTTTCTTTCAGCACTTAAAATGTATCATTCCACTCCTTTCTGGCTTGCAAAGTTTTTTCTGAGAAAGCCACTGATCTTATGAATGCTCCTTTGTATGTGACCCATGGCTTTTCACTTGATGCTTTCAAGATTCTCTGTCTTCATTTTAGACAGTTTGATTGGAATGTTTCTTAGTGTGGCTCTCCTTGAATTTATCCATATTTCATTTCTTTGAGCTTGAACTTGTATGGTCCATTTCTTTCCACAGATTTGGGAAATTTTTAGCTATTATTTCTTCAAATAGGCTCTTAGCCCTTTTCTCTCCCTCTTCTCCATCTGGTATTCCTAGAATACTTGTAGTAGTCTGCTTGATAGTATTCCATAAGTCCCTTAGTCTCTCTTCACTTTTCTTTTCTTTTTGCTCCTCTGACTCTAAGTGATTTCAAAAAAAGACAGTAACCTGTCTTCTTTATTCTACCTCATTAAGTCTTCTGTTGGATGCCTCTAATGAATTTTTCAGTTCAGTTGTTGTATTTTTCAGCTCCAGAATGTTTATTTGGTTCATTTTTTACTAATATCTTTTTGTTGATATGCTCATCTTGTTCTTGCTAAGTTTTTCTTATTTTGTTTAGTTGTCTGTGTTCTCTTTTAGCTCATTAGGCATATTTATGACAGTTATTTAAAATTTTTTGTTAGACAGCTCATAGATCTGCATTTCCTTTTTCTTTTTTTGAGATGGAGTTTTGCTCTTGTTACCCAGGCTGGAGTGCAATGGCATGATCTCGGCTCATGGCAACCTCCGCCTCCTGGGTTCAGGCCATTCTCCTGCCTCAGCCTCCCGAGTAGCTGGGATTACAGGCACACGCCACCATGCCCAGCTAATTTTTTTTGTATTTTTAGTAGAGACGGGGTTTCACCATGTTGACCAGGATGGTCTCGATCTCTCAACCTCGTGATCCACCCGCCTCGGCCTCCCAAAGTGCTGGGATTACAGGCTTGAGCCACTGCGCCTGGCCAGTTTTGCATTTTATGTATAGATCTGTGACCTATTTTGAGTTAATTTTTGCGAAGGGTGTAAAACCTGTGCCTAGATGATTCTTCTTCTTCTCACATGTTTATATTCATTTGTTCTAGCACTGTTTGTAGAAAAGACCACCTTTGGTAGTTTTATTGTCTTTGCTCCTTTGTCAAAAATCCGTTGACTGTATTTGTGTAGGTCTATTTCCAGACTTTTTATTCTGTTCCATTGATATATTTATGTATTCTTTCACCAATACTATGCCGTCTGATTACTCTAGCTTTATATGAAGTCAGGTAATGTTAGTACTCCAGCTTCATTCTATTTTTTTAATATTGTGTTTACTCTTCTGGATCTTTTCCCTTTTTATATCCCTATTAGGAACAGTTCATCAGTATCTACAAAATAACTTGTTGGAATGTTGATTGGGATTGTATTGAGTCTCTATGTCGAGTTGGACAGAACTAACATTGAGTCTTTCTATCCATAAACATGGAATATCCATTTATTTGGTTCTTTGTTTTCTTTCTTTGGAATTTTATCGTTTTCCTTATACACATCTTGTACATACTTTGTCAAATTTATACCTAAATATTTTAGTTTTGGGGGTGTTAGTGTAAATGGTATTGTGTTTTTCATTTCAAATTCTGCTGTTCAGTTTTGGTCACAATTAATTTTAGAAGGACAAAGGCAATTCAGTGGAAAAAGAATAGTCTTTTCAACAATGATGCTGGAATAAGTGGATATCCCCGTACAAAAAAAAAAAAAGCAAAAAACAATGAAGCAACCAAACAAATGGACTTCGCTTATATTTTGCACCATTTACTAAATGAATTCATAATGGGCCATAGACCTAAATGTATAAAAATTCTAGAAACAAACAGGAAGTAATCTTTGTGACATTGAGTTAGGCAAGTTTTTAGCAACACGAAAAAAGACTTTACATAAAAGGAAAAACTGATCAAGTTTAAAAATTGCTTCTTTCAAAAGACACCATTTAAACAGTGAGAAATAAACTCACAAACAGGGAGAAAATGTTTGCAAATCATATATCTAATAAATGATTGGATAACTACAATCCACTGGTATAAAGACTCAAATACAGGCCGGGCGCAGTGGCTCAAGCCTGTAATCCCAGCACTTTGGGAGGCCGAGGAGGGTGGATCACGAGGTCAACAGATCGAGACCATCCTGGTCAACATGGTGAAACCCCGTCTCTACTAAAAATTACAAAAAATTAGCTGGGCATGGTGGCGCGTGCCTGTAATCCCAGCTACTCGGGAGGTTGAGGCAGGAGAATCACTCAAATCCAGAAGGTGGAGGTTGCAGTGAGCTGAGATTGCACCACTGCACTCCAGCGTGGGCAACAGAACAAGACCCAGAACCAAACAAAGGCAGTTTGACGGTTTCTTAAAAAGTTACAGATATGGCTGGACGTAGTGGCTCACACCAGTAATCCCAGCACTTTGGGATGCCGAGGCGGACAGATCATGAGGTCAGGAGTTCAAAACCAGCCTGGCCAGCATGGTGAAACCCTCTCTACTAAAAATATAAAAATTAGCCTGGCATGGTGGTACGCACCTGTAGTCCCAGCTACCCAGGAGACTGAGGCAGGAGAACCGCTGAACTCGGGAGGCGAAGGTTGTGATGAGCCAAGATCATGCCACTGCACTTCAGCCTGGGCGATAGAGCAAAACTCTGACTCGAAAAAAGTTACAGATATGCCTGCCATGTGCCCTAGACATTTCACTCCTAGTTGTTTACCCAAGAGAAATGAAAGCGTATGTTCACACAGACTTATACATGAATATTTACAGGAGTTTCTTCTAATACACAAGATAGTCAAAAACCAGAAGCAATCCAAGTGGCCCTCAACCAGTACATTGATAGAACAGATGGTGGCATGTCCATAGAGTGCAGTACTGCCAGGTTAAAAGAAACAGCGGTGATACACACTCCAGCCTAGATACATCTCAACATAACCATGCAGAGTGAAAGAAGGCAGACAAAAAGGAATTGCCATACAATTCCATTTGTATACATTTGAGAAAATGCAGACTCATCCACAGTGGCAGAAAGCAGGCCAGTTGTTGCCTAGTGGGAACAGAGTGAGTTGTGAGGAGACAGGAGGTTTGGAGAGTGAAGTCTCCTGGGCACATACAAATGTCAAAACTTACCAAAGCATCCCTTTAAGTGTGTGCAGTTTACTGTATGTCAGTTGTACTGCAGTAACTCCAGGAGAAGAAATCACAATGGGAATGAGAAAATGCTTACAAGTAAATGACAAAAAGCATCACAAGTACAGAATCAGGAAGAGAAAAATTCAAATAAGTAAAAGGAGGCAAACTGTAAAGTTAAGAGCGGAAGTTAGGTTTGTAAGCAACAAAGACCTAGCAGTAAGCAGTAACAAAGCCTCGAAGGTGTCAGTCCTTAGAGGAGATTGATTAAAAGCAGCAGAGCCGGTAAGGCTGATCAAGAAGACCGGAGAAGCCCCGACAAAACGTATTCGGAATGGAAGCACAGATGTCCTTCAGGGTCCAGCAGCGATTGCTACAACGGAGAGTCGTAGACACTTCAGCACTGACAGGTCTTAAAACTGAGACGAAATAGAACATTTCCTAGAAAAGTGTACATTGCTAAAAGTGGCTTAAGCATATGTAGAAAATTGGAATAGAATTCTGCCTATTAAAGAAGTTAAATCACACACATGGAAGAAATTAATTTAAGAAAATAGAAGAAAGGAGGGGCTGTGGGGAGGTGGTTGTCCCAGACAACCTTGAGTGAGTTCTAGACATCTTTTGGAGGATGATAGTCTCTCTTTTGTGTAGTCTTTTCTAGGGACTAGGAAAATGGGGAGGAACTCTGCAGCTCATTGTGTGGTGTTACTACACCTTTATCTCCAAAGCAGACAAGGACAGTAAAGAGAAACAAAACGGCAGCATGTCATGAAAATACATGTCTGTACACGTACGTGATCTTTAAACATTTAGCAAACAAAATTCTATTTATATTTTTTAAAGCTTCATTAATTCCTCTTAAATCTGTCATTTCAACATGATTTTTAATAAAAATCTCATCATTTTTTCATAGTACTTAAAAATTGAATTCCACCATGGAAATAGAAAACTAACAATATGAAACCACAGTAATCAAAAGTGAGTGCTAATTTGCAGTAGAACAGTGGCACAGCATACAAATCTGAAAAGACCTGCAGACCCATGGGCAGCACTGACAAAGAGGCCTGCCTGTATTTAAACCAGATGGAGGCTTATCTTTCTCACAGAAAATTAAATCCGAAAACAGGTGACCTCGAGATGCTCTGGTGGCTCCATGGCCTGGAGGCTGATTCCGTCTTTGTCCCATCTAAGAGGCCTCTTGTGACTTCAGGGTCTTCACAATCCCTAGAGATGGCCAAATCCCTGAGCACCCAGTCTGAATTCCAGGCACAGGGACACTCTGGCCAGCTCAGCTCGTCATCCAGAGTGCAGGCACAGGGCTCTACTTGCTGTGGGGTAGCTGGGATGGCCAGGCTTACACGCACGGCCGCCTGGAAGAGGACTGGGGCCCTGCCGTGCAGGAGGAAGGGAAGGAAGGCAGGGCTGCAGCCAGCAGTCTATGCTAGACGTGGTGCTCATGGAAGAGATGGACGGTGTGGCCAGTGAACACTCTGGAGCAACAGGCTGTCTGTGCAGAGAAGCAGCCGTCATATACCATCCACAAAGCACATTGCCAGGCCAGTTAAGGACCTGAGTGTACAGAGCAGTACCTGGCAGTGTTTCCAGTCTCAAGTAGGGTTCTTCAATACGGCAAACCCAGATTATCAAGAAAAGTGAATAAATTTGACTAAATTAAAATTTCAAGAATTATTTACCTTAACCCACATATTTGGCAAAGGAAAATCATGTAGTGGAAAGAGATTTCTGATGACTCACGTGACCAACAAAGGATAGACTTGGTTACAAGCTGATTCCTGTACTTGCATAGCTCAAAGCCATCCATTTGGAGGATCCTTGCTGGGGCATAGGGATGTTCTGTGTCTTGACAAAGGGGATTTCACCCGCATAAATGCAGAAGTCAGGGCTCATGGACCTGAACCCTTAATATCCAAGTCTTTTAGTGTATAGTAATCAGACTTCACCTCAAGTAAGAAACAAAGACAAGCTGATAGAACCTAGAACAAGGGATGTTCTTAGAAGAGACAGCATGGGCAGGCCAAGAAATAGCAAATGGCCGGAAAAGTTGCCCAGAAAGAGCCCTGGTGACCAGAATGATGCTGGTTGGCTGCAGCTCTTTCCCTACTCTGGGAGAGTGGAGAATGGGGAGCAGCCACCTCAGAGGGCCAGGTGGACGGGGCTGAGTGGGGCTAAACCATTTCTCTTACACAGGACACAGTGACAGACAGAGGGCCCAGGGCCATGGTAGGCTGGGGGTGGGGTGGAGGGGTGGGAGGCACAGCTCTGCAACTAGAGGTCACCAGGGTGTCCATCCCACTGGTGGGCAGTTTGGCAGTGAATGCAGCCCTGGAGAGCTGTCTGCAGGACCACAGGGCAGGAGGCTCCCATGGGTTTGGCCACCTCACGGTGGTTATGTTGGTGCGGGAGCCGTGGGAAGGAACGAGTCTCAGTTCTGATGACCTCAGCCTGTATCTTCAACTGCACAGAGCTATGGGAACAAAGAAGACCATCCAGAAGAGGACCAGCAGCCTGTCTGTCCTGTCTATTCAGAGCCGCTGTGGCAGGGGGTGGGACCACTGTAGGCACAGGAGCGGGGATGGCTCTATTGTCGGGAAAAGGTTCTGATGGAGGTACAGGGAAGCCAAGGTGGGCTCTGCAGAAGGTGGCCTCCCGTGCAGCTGTTCAAAGAACACAGGGACATCTCTGGCTGGTTCTGGATTGGAAGCAGGAAGTGGTGGGCGTGAGGCAACCACTGGGAAGCTGCAGTCCTTCCTCAAAGCCTGGCCCACTGGGCCGAGTGCTGAGGAGGTTGTAGTTTGGGTCAGAGTAGTTCTCCTGCCCTGTGTGGTCTGGCCGACATCTGTCTGCAGCTTAGTCTCTCAGGCCAGGCCAGACCCTTTACTGGATCAGGGGACAGATCAGATGGTAGCACTCTGGACTCTGTTGCTAAGGAAATGGTGTGAGGAAAACGAAAGAGGAAGAAGGGAGGCACAGACGCCTAGACCCGGGTCAGTGGGCCCGAGGTCATGGGACACCCGCAGGTTCCTCGGGGGTCAGCCAGACACACTTGACGGAGCACGCTGTGAGTGGGACCCTCCCATGGTGTCCACAGGACAGGTGGCTGTGGGCATGTAGTGGGCATCTCTGGGAGACGTCCTGCCTGCAGTCTTCACAGAGCTCTACTTGGCTTAGTTGCATGGATGCTGACTGTGCCTGACACCCTCTCACTGGCACTAGGTGATTTCATCCTGGTGAAGTCTGTCCCAGCTGTCCTTTGTGAGGTGCATTGGTGGGAGCTGGTGCCACACCGTTTCCCACCCAGGGGCCTCTGCAGAGCTGTAGACGCTCCTGGAATTCTCTTACAAAGCGTGTGCTCAGAATTAATGACTCCTAACATGTAGGTTTCTGCAGGATCTGCTTTAAAGTTTGCCCAGAAGACTGAATTCAGCTTAAAGATGCTGTAATTAGCCTCCGTGGAGGCTTCTAATCTATAGAAAAAAGGGGCCTGTGTTTCTTATAGGCATTGGATCATTTCATGCTTTTTCTGTAAGTTAGGGAAACCTGCATTTTCATTTCCGTTTTGGAATGTGTCATAGGAATTGGAGGATTTGTCCATTCGACAAATATTTATTGATCTTCTGTATGTGCCAGGTACATATTGCAAGTTCTGGGATAGGTCAGTAAAGAAGGCAGACAGAAACTTCAGAAGCTTCTTACTGCACTGGGATAGGATGGGGAAAGAGAGCCCAACATGGACCTGTAAATTGCATGGAGATCAGAATAAGGGTGGAGGGCTCAGGCGGCAGGTAAGGGAAGCCTCCCTCAAAAGGGCTTTTGTACAGGGACCTAAAGTGGGGCAGCCATGGCCACTTCTGAGATGGGTGTTCCAGCTGATGAAGCTGTGAACAGAAGCTCTGGGCAAGCAGCAAAGAGGCCCTGAGGGTGGCCAGAAGCTGGGGACAGGTGTAGGGTGAGAGGTGACAGGGCCGAGGGATCCAGCCAGAGGACTGCCGGCATTTTCTTGGGAACCATTGGACTGTTTTATGCCTAGGAATGGCCTGTGCTGGCCCACGTGTTCACAGGGGCCAAGAGGAGAGGGCTTAAGGCAGGCACCAGGTTCCCCTTAGGAGAGGGCACCATGACACAGGCAGGGTGGCATGACTTGACCCATGGTCTAGCAGTGGCCATGGCCAGAGGTCAGGTCCTACATCTCTTCTAAAAGTGGACCCCAGGGGATCTGCCAATAACTACTGTGACAGGGAGAGACAGGGTGAGGGTGACCCCAGGGTGGGGACTGAACAGCCGGAGGTCAGCGCTAGGGCAGATCCACAACAGGGCTTAGACAGGTGAGGTTGGCGGCTGTTTGTCTTGTGCTGCCTGCCCTACCCCACTTGTCAGCTCTGCCCCACTAGGTTCTTGCGGGACCGTGGAGCAGCCCTGAGACTTCAGGCCTCCAAATACAACTGTGGGCATTGTCAGGCAGGGGCTGTGCTGTGGAGTGAGGGAGGGAGGGGGTACATGAAGGCTGGTTCCAGCCTGGGCACCTATACCTGTGGGAAGAGGGAGGCTGCCCTCCATACCTGAGGAGCTGCTGTCACCTGGACAATACATGGTGTGATCACGTACCACATGGCCGTGTCTCCTGTGTGATGTGTGACAATGCAAGCATAGTACTTAAGGTGCCACATATAGGTGAATCCAGCATTGTGGTGATGTGTTCCCTGAACATGTAATACGGAAGCTAAGAAAACTGACTTTGCATCATCTTCTGTAATACAGTAAAGAGAGTTCTATTTGCAAAAAAAACAACTTGAGATTGTTAGCCTCCTGCAAACTCAGGTCCTGCCACCTCCCCAGATCTAAGCCCAAATGTTTCTCACCTGCCTGGCCGTGTCCCCGCCGCCCAGTTGGCCCTCATTTCCCACCTGTGCTGCTAAACATCTTCACCTGCAGCCATGGACCACACTGCTGACGTCACTTAATAAAACGCACATTTGCCAGTCCCTCCCCCGAGACACTTCCATGAAATTAGATTGGGCCACTGGCTTGCCAAAAGTCCTCCATAGGCCTCTCTCTGCCCTCTCAATACCACCCCATCTCTCATCATGCTCCTGGCTGCTCCGGGTCCCTTGCCTATCTTCCCTGGCTGCCCTTGCTGCTGTCCTGTGTCTCCTGCTCCCCAGGCTGGGACATGCCTTCCTTCATCAGCCTCACAGCCCCCACCTCCCGCTTTGCGCTAAGCTTCAGGGTCACCCCAGGAGCATTCCTTGAAGTACATACACCCCCTTTTTCTTTTTCACAGAACCCTGCCCTTTCTCCCATATTGATTTTATCTCAATTTATGGTTCTTCTTTTGTCTTTTCATTGCATTATTGTTTAGCTCCTGGACTGTGTCTCCCCCCAATACCTCACACTGTGTATATGTAGCATCCAGCAAAAGGTGCTCCCAACACCACAACTCCCAGGCGGAGCAGAGCATCTCTGCTGTTTGTGGGGCTCAGAAAGAGAAAACAGGCATATTGTGAAGGCACGTGTGTGTTTGAGCTGATAACGAATGCCTACGTTGCCATCGGCATGCATGGTTGGTGTCATGCAGGTCAGCCGCACACATGCAGCCGCTGTCATTCCCACACCCCGTCTCCTTGTGCATTCAGTGCCATTGTCACTTGCAGAGGAATAGGAAATACGGAGTTTAATGTTTTCAAGGGCCCCTTTAAGAGCTGTCCTTTTTGTAAGAAGTATAGTGGTCCCTGCTTATCTGTAGATGTGTCTCAAGACTCCCGGTAGACTCCAGAAACTGTGGGCAGTACTGAACCCTGTATGTGCTGGTATTTCTCCTATAAATACATACCTATCGTAAAGTTTAATTTATAATTAGACACAGTGAGAGATTAACAGCAGTCACTAGTAATGAAGTTAGGGTGACTTGAACACAAGCCCTGTGATGCTGTGGCCATCCATCTCTGAGCACCAAGACAGCTGCTCGTGGCCCAGTGGCGTCCGCAGCGTGGACAGTTCTGATCCCAGGCTGGACAGCACAAGGTTTCATCACACTCCTCAGAATGGCTTGCAACTGAAAGCCTGGAAGTGTTTATTTCTGGAATTTTTCATTTAATATCTTGATATTGTGGTTGACGGTGGGTAACTGAAACCTCAGATAAGTAGGACCTGCTATAATAAAATAAAGACATAGCTTCCTTTCTGGTATTTCCCACAGATTTCTCACAAGAAACATGTGGCTCATTGATTACGGGAAAACGTAATGGTAAAAAAATCAGTGTAAAATAACTTTTAAATCGATTTTTGTCTTTATGATCTTAAGCTGCTGAATCAGTCTATGAATTTTGGTTGTGCTCCTCCTTTGGTTGGCTGGGATCCTGCAGAATTGCCAGTGCATCCCTGTAACCAGCAGGCTTAAGCTGGGCAGCGTCAGCACTGAGTCTGAGCTCCCTCACGAGTGCGCTTTCTTTTCCCTCCAGCTGGAACGTGGTGGGCATCCAGGGATCCCTGCTCAGCATTTTCGTGGAGCCCATTTACTTCTCGAGCATCATCCTGGGCAGCCTCTATCACGGGGACCACCTTTCCAGGGCCATGTACCAGCGGATCTCCAACATAGAGGACCTGCCACCTCTCTACACCCTCAACAAGCCTTTGCTTAGTGGCAAGTATCTCTAGAATGTGCCCATTTCAGCTCTATCTTGATTTCGCAATGTTTTAATTCTCATGAATGAGGAAAACACCACCTGAGCTACTCTGTGGCTATCAGCGAAACATCAGAGTTCTTCTAAAGGGACCCATGGTGATGTTTCTGGATCTCTCTGGGCCTTGTCCCTAGGGCCTTTTAAGTAGTCCCTCTGTAAAACTAATCTTTTTCACCGATCACAAACCTAGTCCTTCGTAGAATTGATGGGCTCACACTTGTCATCTCAACACTTTGGGAAGCCAAGACTAATGGATTGCTTGAGCCCCGAAGTTCAAGACCAGCCTAGGAAACATGGTGAAACCTCATCTCTACAAAAAATTAGCCAGATGAGGTGGGGCACACCTATGGTTCCAGCTACTTGGGAGGTTGAGGTGGGAGGATCACCCGAGGCTAAGAAGTCAGGAAGATTGCACCACTGCACTGTAGCCTGGGCAGCAGAGTGAGAGCCTAGGAAAGAAAAAGGAAGGAAAGGAGGGAAAAGAAGGGAGGAAGGGAGGGAGGAGAGAGAGAAAGAGAAAGAAAGGGAGAGAGGCAGGGAGAGAGAGAGAAAAGGAAGAAAGAAAGGAGGGAAGGAAGCAAAGGAAGGAAGGAGAAAAGAATCAAATTACATCTGGGCTTGGTACCTGTATATTTTCCTTTCACTCAGGCAGTGTATTTATTCCTGTCTCAGCAGCAGAAACTCACAGACACCAAAAACTATATCAGCATTGGCTTTCCCAGACTAGCCTTGAGCCAGGTCTCCTGGACATTTACCCTCTCGGAGCCACCCGGGTGTCCACAGTGATGAGCTGTATGGAGCCTGACCTGGGTTCCCTGGAGAGGCCCCGCTGGCTCTGAAAGGTGGTGACAAGTGTAACCGGGGGTACCAATGGCTGGCAAAGCCTGTCTCCCTGATGTCTGCACCTACCCTCGATTCCCTTCATTGCTGGTTTTTTTTTCTTTTTTTAGAATTTCAGTGGCTAACAGTAAAGTGAACAGGAGCTTTTGAATTCAAAGGTCCTAACTTCTAAGCTCACCTTTATTTAAAAGGACACAGTTAAGGTATTTTTATCTTTTTAAACATATAATTTTGCTTCCTTTTTTAAAGCTCAAAACTAAAACCGTAATCCTAACCTGAAACACGTTTATTTTGTTGTGTGTGTGTGTGCTGCCTTGTTCTAGTGCTTGCTACTAGCACGCCTTTAATTTGAGAAAAAGCAATGTAGAGTCTTATTTGAAAGCATGTCTGTCAGAGCACATGAAGGAGGCAGGGATGGGGAAAAACAGTTGTCTTGAGTTAAATTGTACGGCTCCCTAACTTAACCGTTGTGTTTTAAAAAAAACAAAATAGATGGATGAAACTTGATGGTAAGTAAGGTGAAATTGTAACATCAATGTCTTTTGAAGTATTTTGTTGTGTATTGGTGTATGAATTTCTCATGATTTAGAAAATAATATTCCCTCTTTGTTCTCTTCTTCTATACTTGAGGGAAGAGTGCTTTAATTTTAGCCATCATTCATCTTTTATATTCATAGATACTTAAAGCGTTGCATGTGGAATATAGGACACATAGGTGATGCTCATAAATAGTTGTTAATTAGGGCCTTGTTGAATAGTGCTGAGTAAGCAATATCTCATCCATAACTAAAGTCTGCAAAGACAGGATCATTTTGCCAGAGAAGTTCTCCTTTCATCTGATGTGCTTTTCTGACTGCACTGCTTTCTGAGAGAATCCCTGACTTCTCTGTCACCATCTCAGGAGTGAACTGCTTTTCCCACGGAGCAGGCTCCCCAGGAGCTCATGCCTGGCTCACCTTTCCTGCACCATGGCCACCACACGGCTCCCCCTCTTGCTCTAGTTCTCCTTTCTGGGAATGACTCCATCTGGGGTTCCTCATCGCTGTTGGGTTTTCATTTCTCCTTTTGCATCCTGGGATAACAACTTTCTAGTGATTGGAACCGTCTAGAGAAGAGTTTCCTGAAAGGAGTTCAGCTCCCCTGACTGGAAGTGTTCAGATTGGAATGGATGGACATGGTTGTTATGGACATAGTGGCAGGGGATCTGGCTGGAAGGACTAACCCACATGACCTCCAAATGTCTTCTAAACTCAAGATCCTGGGAATGCAATTTGCTTGTTTTAGATTCTCTGTGTGGATGACTGTAATGGGAAAGCACAGCTGCCTGCCTTATCACTGACACCTTTGAAGGCGTTTAAAAATAATAATTGTTATACTTCACTGACTACCATCCCCAGGCCATTTCCCAGGGCATGCATTTGCTCAAGTCAGGAGCCAGATTCTTACATCCTTTGCTGAGTCTGCGCCGCAGTCCTGTGGGCCAGGCTTGTCATCACCCTTCACAGTGGAAGCAGCCGCAGCCGGCAGACATTGCAGGGCTTGCTGCTCATGGCCACGTGCCACTATCCGTAGCACAAGTACAGTTTGAACCCACATCCGACCCTTCCCACCCCAAGCCTTGCCTCCTGTGGTGGACAGAGAGGGCACCAGAGTGCCGTGTGGCTCCCCTGGAGCTGCTTCAGGAAAAGGAGAGCTGGCGGGATCACTGTGAGCCCCTCAGCTGTACTCCACCTGCTGCTCTCCCCCATCCACATCCAGTTAGGCTCTTCTGCCCGTGCAGCTTTCTGGACACGAGCCCACCTCACTGAGGACCGTAGTCTGGGGCTCCTTCCACAGCTGGTATTTTAAAACCTTGAAGTCTCCTTTGAGAAAGGAGTGTTATTTGGCCAGAGGTCCCCTGTGTAAAGCTCTCAGCACCTGGCTGGGGTTAGTGGACAGTTGGGACAAGGCATGTCCGAGCTGGCAGAGAAAGCCTGAGACCAGCCCTGGGGAATGGGCTGGGAGGGTCGGGAGAACCCAGCCATCCTGCTCTTTATGGATTCTCATCGATCGCGTTTATTCCTCTGTCAGCTCAAGGGCTGCCCTTCTTAAGATCATCAGAATGAAAGGCTCAAAGGCGCTCTGCTCTCAGCTTAAATGGCAGGTTGGTTTTAGACCCAGAGGAGCTCAGAGGCTCCCTCCTATGTTGGGTGGCCTGCATCATCCTCACTGGGTGGTGCTGTGCACACTTTTCCTTATGCTTTAACTTGTGCCCAGGTCTTGACTATTTCTTATTTGCAGTATAAAGACCACTTTCAGTTGAGATTGTAAGTACATATTTTCCTCGACCCACTAATAAATGTCTAATAGTTTCTATAACATGAACCCATAATAACCCTAAAATATCTATTGTTAACCGATATGTATGTCATCTACTTTTGATTACCCTACTACATGAGGAACCTATTAGAAAATATCTTTAGGGTAGAAATAAGAAAAAACAACGATGCCAGCTCTTCTGAGCTCTTTAAGTGTAGCAGGTATTGGGCCAATTCACAGTGTCTTTGTATTCTTGCTTTGAAAGTTCTGATCAGCACACTTGATTTACAGCAACAGAGGGTCTCATTACCAGCCAAGTTGTTCTTGCTTTTATTGCTTTCTGCACCATGGCCTGGGAAGAACTCGTTACCCTAGTTCCCTCTTTGCAGCGCAGAAAGATGAGTGTCTCATTGGTGTTAGCCTCCGCACTGCACTGGCCTCAGGGACTCAACAGAAGTATGTGCTCATGACTATTTAGGGGCTTTCTGCCCCAGAAAAAGCATACGGTTAGTATTGGAAGCTCCAGCTATTTTCTTTTTGCCTTATTTCCTCCATTTTTGTTCCAAGATGGGACTTGATTTAACTTAAAATATAAAAAATATTTTGTACTGTTAGGGTCTTACACTTTTTGTTAATTAATCATTTAGTTTTAGTGAAAAATATTGTAATTCCAAGGTTTAAGTGTCATTCAACGGTAATCTTTTATTTTGATGAAGAGAAATGGAATTGCAAAGGAAGATAATATAAGCATTATCCACTTGTTTATGAAAGATTCAGTTCCATTATGGTCAGAGATTCCCCAACAGTTTAAGTGGACACCCACTCCTCTAACCATCCCCCCGCAAAAGAAATCCCTCCTGATTCTGTCTGCTTGAAGGATATGGCCTTGAACATGCTCCTGGGGCTGCTGCCTCTACAGAGTGACAGCTCAGGGACCTGCAGGAACTCAGAACGTACAGGCAGGTGCTTGCTAGAGGGAGGGCAGGTGTGCTGGACAGCCACCAAAGACCTCAGTTCCACTGTGCCACAGGAGAAACCTGAGCATATGGTAAAAACTATCCCAGCAGCAATCAGCAAGTGCAGGAACAGTGACCTCAGGAGGACATGAGGCTCCTACCAGTGCCTCTGAGGGGGCTAGCCCAACCCTGTGTGTGGTTAGGGCACACCTGACCACCACAGAAGGATGGTGCTAGAGCTCTGGGTTCTTGGGATGAGGACATGGTCTTGGCTGATTGTTTTCCTTCAGGCCTTCCCCAGAATTGAATGCACATCAAAGAAACAAGCAGAAGAAACCATGCCAGTTACTAGTATTGAATAATTTTTACTTATAAAAATTTTATGGATTATCAAACTTAGGAGGAAAATAGGACAAAAGAGAAAGATTTAGATGAGAAATAGGACAACAGAGAAAGTTGAAACAATTTAGAAAACAGAGAGAAATAACTAATGATAAACCTTATTTGTATGTTATTTAGTAAGTGCTGAAGTTCTAGAAAATAGTAACTAATTTTTTTAGTGTGCTGTGGGCATGATTTGGGGTGTCAGGATTTTGCAGTGAACAGGGCAAACAAAATCCCTTCCTCGTGGGGCTTTTGCTCTGATGAGGGTAGGGGAAGGTGAAGTCAGATAAATCTCAGATAACATGGAACAGAAAGGCAGAATTATGAGAAAGCCTTAAGAGACATGAAAAGCTATTCAGAAGGCCCAATATCTATTCAGTCACAGTTTTTAAATAGGCAGTAGGGAGGAGGAAATAGCAGAAGAAAAGTCCCCAGTTCAGAGGAAAACCACAAGTGCTTGAATTAAGTGGATGCACTGAGTACTGAGCAGAATTAATGAGAAAAGTCCATGCCCAGCACCTCCCTGCAGTTTCAGAAGACCAAGGCAAAGGGAAGATCCTGAAAGCTTCTGAGTGACCGGCAGTACATTTCAGATTTATATAACCCTTCCTAGGACACCAGAAGTTAGAATGGAGTTATGAGATGACCTTCCGGTTCTAAAGAAAATACTTTTATTGGAGAATTTCCTACCTAAACAAATGTTAATCAAGCATTGAGACAAAGCGGTAATTTTTAGATAGTTAAAGATTCAGAAGACATATGCTTTTGGAGAAAACGCAATGACTTGAGGATACTCTAGCAAAATGAAAAAGACATCTAAGAAAGAGAAAACTTGAATTTAAGAAAGAATGCCTTATAAATCCAGAGTATAACTGAGAAGGGTAACTCAGCAGCACAGCTGAAAAGGAACTGTTCCACATTAAAGGAGAGATTCATATTAGACAATGCTAAAAGGAATATTTTTAGAAGAAGATGAATTTATTTTTAATGAACAGCCTAACTGAGAAGCTGAGTGCTCTGAATAGGAGGGTAACAGCAAACACTTCTGTTGTGGCCAAAAAAAAAAAAGGTAAAGAAGAGTGGAAACTCCAGGGAACATGAAAAAGCGATTCAGGAAAGGAGTGGTTCAGACATGAAGCAAACAAAACTAAGGCCTGATTTTGAACAACCCTTGAGAAACGGGACAAAGAGACTCCAGTGTAAGTTTGTGCTGAGCGGTGTGCTGAGCGGCACAGGCACGGTGCTGGCATCAGCACTGTTTCCCCTGCAAAGTCCGTCACTTTAAAAAATTTAAAATAAAAAGGCAAAAACTTCTAGGATTATTAGATCAGATAAGAAACGAGAACTTAAACTACTGACTATTTAGATTACATGTATCAAAAATGGTGACCTGGAGCCCCACTCAAACTTAGGAGATGATGGCCTTGAATTAATGGGAAGGAATAAATGAATTAAGCCTTCATTTTCCAAAATTGGGAGAGGAAGCAACAATAAAGCTAAAGAGGAATATAGGAAGAATGAAAGAAATAGAAGTGAGAAAGAGAGAGGGAAGGAAGGAGGGAATAAATGGTATAGGAAAGAAGAAAAGAGATGAAAATTAGTAAAACTGGCCAGGCATCGTGGGTCATACCTGTAATTCTAGCACTTGAGGAGGCTGAGGCAGGTGAATCACCTGAGCTCAGGAGTTCAAGACTAGCCTGGCCAACATAGTAAAACCCCATCTCTACTAATAATACAAAAAAATTAGCCAGTTGTGGTGGTGTACACCTGTAATCCCAGCTACTCAGGAGACTGAGGCAGGACAGGTGCTTGAACCCAGGAGGCAGAGGTTGCAGTGAGCCAAGATTGTGCCACTGCACTCCAGCATGGGCAACAGAGTGAGAGTACGTCTCAAAAAAAAAAAAAAAAAAGTAGTAAAACTAAGAGGCGTTGACTTCAAAGAACAATAAAACAGTTATACCACTGCCAGGGCTATCTAATGTACTAGCAGATAAAATAAAAGTAGCAAAGTAGAAATTGAGGGATAGCCACAGACAAGGACCTGCCTCAGCCTCGCAAAGTGCTGGGACTAACAATGATCCACCATGTCTGACTCCTGTAGGTTTTTTTTACAGATGCCTTTATCAGCTTAAGGAAGTTTTTTTAATTTCTAGCTTACTACGGGTTTTTAATCAAGAATGTATGTTGGATTTTGTCAGTTGCTTTTTTTCTGCTCTTAGATGACTGTTTTCAGTCATGTGATGTGGGATGGTAGTCCCAGCTGCTTGGGAGCTAAGGCAGGAAGAGCACTTGAGCCCAGGAGTTTGAGGCCCTCCTGGGCGATGTAGTGAGACCCCATCTGAAACAACAGCAACAAAAAATGAGATGAGCATTTGGCTCATTTTTCAATCTGCTAATGGTGACATTAAAAAGAAAAAATAAACCAACCTTGCATCCCTGGGTAAACTTTATATGGCTATTATGTGTTATTCCTTTTATATATTGTTGGATTCCGTTTGCTAACATTGTCTGTAGAATTTTTGCATTTACAGTATACTTGTCTTCAGGGATATTGGTCTGCAGTCAGTTTAATGTCTTGGTCAGGTGTAAAATGAGCTGAGATGCATTTCTTTCTCTTCAGTTTTCTGGAAGAGTTTGCTTGGATTTGGTATTATTTCCTTAATGTATGGTTGAATTCACCAGTGAAGCCATTGGGCCTGAAGTTTGCTTTGTGAGAAAATATCTAACTACAAATTATGTTTCTATAATAGATTTAGGACTGTTCATATTATCTGGGTTTTTTTTTTTTTCTTTTTTTCTGAGTAAGCTTCAGTAATTTGTCTTTCAGGGACTTTGTCCATTTCATCTGATTTGTCTCATGTATTGGCATATCTGTGGTAACCCTCATGATCCTCTTATCCCATATATTGATGGTTTGTATCCTCTCTTGTTTTTTCTGCTCAGTCTAGCTAGAAGTTTATCAATTCTATTCATCTCTAAGTGCCAACTTTTAGGTTCAGTGATTTTTGTCTTTTGTTTTATATTTCAATAATTTTTACTCTGATTTTAATTATTTCCTTTGTTCTGCTTACCTTGTATTTCAATTGCCCATCTTTTTGTGGTTTTTAAGGGGCCAGCTGAGATCATTGTTTTAAGACCCTTTTTACTGCTTTTGTAGCATTTAAAAATTATATGTTGTGTTTTTGTTTTCATTGATATTAAAGTACTTTGTTCCTTGGATTACTTAAAAGTCTGCTACAAAATACTAGAGCTTTTACAGAGATCTTTCTGTTGTTGGTTTTTGAGTTCCATTTAATGACTTCAGTCCTTTTAAATTTGATTAGACTTGGTTTTATGGACTAGAATATGATCTGTCTTTGTATGTGTTTCACAAAACTTGAGAACATGAATCTGCCACTTTGGGGTAGAGTGATCCATAAATGTTAATTAGGCCAAGTTGTTTGATTATATTATTTATTTTCTTTTATATTCTTATTGAACTTCTACTTGATCTATCAGTTATTGAGAGACAGGATGGAAAAATCTCTTGGTTATAATTGTACATTGTCTATTTCTTCCCCTTTTTTAGAGTTTTTACTTCCTGTATTTGTAGCTCTGTGATTAGATGCATAAAAATGTAGGGACTGTTGGTTTCTCTTAATAAACTGACCTCCTTTATCATTATAAAATGACCCTCTTTATTTCTGGTAATCATGTTTGTTTTGAAATTTGCTTTGGGATTAATATAATCTCTTCAACTTTCTTTTGATTAGCGTTAGCACAGTGTATATCTGTCCCTTTAAACTACTCTATATTAAAAGTATGTTTCTTATGGCAGCATAGGTTTGGATCTTGCTCCCCTCTCCCACCATGGACAGTCTCTGGCTTTTCACTGAGGTACTTAGACCATTTACATTTATTGTGGTTATTGATATTAGGTTTGAATCTCATCTTGCTACTTATTTTCTGTATGTTTCATATGTTCTTTGTTTACTTTTTCCTCATCTTCTTACTGCTTTTGCCTTAATTGGGTGTGTTTGATGATTCCATGTTGACTCCTTCTTAACTTTAGAGCTGTAGCTTTTGTTAATTTACTGGTTGTTTTAGGGTTTACAGTACGCATTCTTAACTTACCACACTCTACCTTCAAGTGATATTATACTACTTCACATACAGTAGGAGAACCTTACAACAGGATACTCCAATTTTTTCACTCCCAGCCTTTGTGGTATTGTTTTCAGACACTTTTGCATATATTTTAAAAATTCATATTACATAATTATTTTTGTTTTAATAATTATCTTTTAAAGGAATTTATATAAGAAGAAAAAAGCTCTTGTGTATTTATCAATGTAGCTGTCGTTTCCAGGGCTCTTCATTCCTTTGTGTAGATCTAGATTCCATTTTGGTATCATTTTTTCTTCTGGCTGGAGGACTTCCTTTTTTATATGCTCTGTTGCGCAGGTCTTCTGGTGATGAATTATTTCAGCTTTGGTACGTCTGGTAAAGTATTTTGCTTTCATTTTGAAGTGTATTTTGCTGTGTGAATGTATTTCTGCTGGAATGGCAGGGTTTGTTTTCTCCCTTAAGTGCTTCCCTGACTTCTTGTTTGAATTGTTTCCAGTGAGAAATGTGTTGTCTTTATTTCTCTGTGTGTTTTTTTCCTCTGGGTTTGCTAAAGGTTTTCCTTTAATACTGGTGTTAAACAATTTGTTCTGTTGTGCTTTGGTGTAGTTTTTTTATGTTTCTTTTGCTTGGGATTTACTAAAATTCTTTAATCCATGGGTTTGTTGGTTTCATGAAATTTGGAAAATTTTTATTTGTCGTTCTTTAGATATATTTTACTTCCCCCTTCTCTCTCCTTACCTTCGTGAAATCTAAGTACACATATTTCAGCCTACTTAAACCTGCCCCAGGTTTTCTGTTCTTTTATTCTTTCAGTCTCTTTTCTCTCTTCATGTTTCATTTTTGATAGTTTCCGTAACTATGTCTTTAAGTTCACTAATCTTTTCTTCTGTGGTTTCTATTCTGTGGTTCGTCCCATCAAGTGTATTCTTTATCTGCTACACTGCAGTTTTCATCTCCAGAAGTTTGGCTTGGTCTTTTTATGTCTTTATGTCTGTATCTTCTATATGTGAATGTCAAGCACTTTTCCCTCTGATTCTCTTCCCAGCCTTGAGTAATATGCACCCTCTGATCAGTGCTCCACAGGATATTCAAGGCCCCCCTCTGCATATCCAGGGTTCACTCTCTCTCTCTGCGTTTTTCTTGCTTCTGGTACTCTGTCTTATGAAATCTGGCTGACTTGTTTTCCCTTGACTCTCAGTTAGTGGGGTCTGCTCCACCTGCCTGGATTCCTTACTCTGAACGGTAAACTGTTCTGGCAGTAAACTGTCATCTGGGTTTTCATATCTCTCCAAGGGAAGGGAGAATGGTCATTGAAAGCAAATGAGCATGGTGACAGGGGTGGAGGTGGCCTCCACAGGGCATGAAGGGGGTTGTGCTCAGTCATCGGAGAGTGCCATGTGCTGTCATGGCCAGTGGGCTTGATGACTCAGTGTCTGGCTTCAGAATATGAGTCTGCTCATCTCCTAAGCAGGTTCTAAAGAGTCATATCATAAATGAGTTTTGATTTGGGTGGCCTATAACATCCATGTGGTATGAATTATCAAGCTCAGTATCTGAGCGGAGAGACATGTATTCAATTCCCAGTTATCTATGTTTCTTTAAAAACTTTAAACCCAGCAAAATTAGCCTGTGATTAGTTAAGATGAGACAGTTTAAATACAGTAAGAAAACAAATACAAGGGTATTTCCCAAAGTTCATAAAGTTAAAAGATAAAAGTTTTTTAAAAGATACAAACTTTATTTCTCAACATAAGCTCCATCAAATTCAAGACATTTTTATAAGCTCTAATCCCAGCCATTTAGATTGTCCCTGAAAAACTGAATGTCTTGGGAATTTAACCATGTTAGTACGGGCATTTTTACATTATTAGCTAAAGAAAAATGGTGCTTTTTAAAGAATATTTGAGATTAGGAAACAAAAAGAAGTCAGGAGCCAAATGAGGTGGATTTGCACCCACCATAAGGTGGATGCCTCATGATTTTCCATCAAAACCCTCACAAAGTTGACCTTTTTGATGAGAGGAGTGAGTAGGAGCTTTGTGAAGGATGCTGGTGAAGCTTCCCCAGGGGTTTTTCTGCTAAAGCTGAGGCTGCCTTTCTCAAAACACTCTCATGATAAGTAGATGTTATCATTCCTTGGCCCTCCAAGTGAACTCACCAAGCAAAATGCCTTGAACATGCCAAAACGTTGCCATGGTCTGTGTACCCATCTGCCTCTGGGTAGCCTTTTTTTCTTAAGTATGCATTTTCTTCAGGATTGAAAATGCTTGGTAAAGCTGTTTTTATCTCCTGTTTGATGTTTGTTCTTGCTTCAATTTTAGCAGAAGTCATGTAGCTCTGATAGAAGCTCTTTTCAAACAGACGTCTTGATCTTCTTATGCCTCAAACTGGATCCTACTCAGGCATGTTTCAGAAAGTCAGTACAAGTTTATTTCAAAACAGCTTTGAAATCCATGAAGTTTTTTCATTGTACACAGGAAAAAGTTCTGTGAACTTCTTCAAGGCTCTTGTGAACCATTTCAAGACACTTGTTAACAATTGGAGTTTCCTGTTGCATTATGGGTGTCACACATGCAAAGCCACGTGACCTGAACGTGCCTGGCCTCTCAGTGGCAGGGGAGCATGTGCAGGGCATGAGCACCAGACATGGGTGCGACCCTATAGGGAGCAGCACCCACCTGCGCAGCCTCATTGGACCCTGCATTAGTCTCAGAAGTGACTCCCACCCATCCACCCTCCCTCAGGCTGCTAGGGTTCTTAGCTCCATCAGAGCCAGAGTCAGCAAAAACACACTTGGCAGGAAGTCTCATCATTTCAGGTTTCTGTCAACCTTCTGCCCACCTGCCCTGTCAGACAATTGCATACCCGTGGGTCAGTTCTGCTTTCTCAGCACTACTCCTGTTCTGGTGACAGTGGAAGGGTGTGAGGCACGGCCACAGCAGATGCACACCCAAGTCTGCGTACATTCCTCGGCAGGCAGAATTTCCCCACCACACATGTCTGTGGCCACGTCTGAGCACAGTGTGCTGCACCTGGCTGCTCCTTCCCTGGAGTGAATGTGGGCTTCGCACTACCTTCCTGTGCCTTCTGTTTCAGGCATCAGCAATGCAGAAGCACGGCAGCCAGGAAAGGCCCCCAACTTCAGCGTGAACTGGACGGTAGGCGACTCCGCTATTGAGGTCATCAACGCCACGACAGGGAAGGATGAGCTGGGCCGCGCGTCCCGCCTGTGTAAGCACGCGTTGTACTGTCGCTGGATGCGTGTGCACGGCAAGGTACTGAGGTGCCCTCACCGCGATGCGCCGGCTCCACCTCCCCAATAGCTTGTCTGTCCTCACACCCATCGTTCCTTAAACTGTTTCATGGTCATGCCACCATGCACAGCTTCCTAAAACCATCACTGGGAAACCTTTTATTCTTTCCGATTGTTTTAGCCTAGAAGTGTGGCCACGTTCCTCCAACCTTAATGCCGTCTCGAAGGCGGCTCTCTCCTCCCTGCTGCAGGGCCAGACTCCCTGCCAGACCACTGTGCTTGGTGGAAATGTCTCTTACTCCCAGATATTGAAAGTCATATGCAAAACGGAGGGCCAGTCACCCTGCTGTCCCCTCCTTCTCAGCAACACAAAAATTGATTGGAGTCTGACAACCCTCCATGAGAGCTTTGAATTAGCTATGGGGCCCCTTTTTCCCCAGGATAAAACCTTATATAGTAAATCAGGATGTTACTAGTGTGTATTTATTCTTTAATCAAGTAGGTAGCATCTGTTTATTCTGAGACCAGCATTGTGCACTGGCATGGCTGATACAGCCAGAAGTGACAGTTTGCCCGGGAGGGTCCTGTTCACACAGGGGCAGCACCTAGGCCAGCTGCTCGAAGTCCAAGGTCCACACAGAAAGGAGTCAGCAGGGAAGGCCTCTGAGGTCAGCAGGGTGATAAGACACACATAACATCAGTGACTCTTGGTGGTTTCCAGAAGCACCTCTTCAGAACTCGGGGGTCTGTAGCTGCCTGTTTGACCAGCAAGACTGGAACTTGGTGCTGATAACTCAGCCCTTAGGAGACGCGCGCCTTGTCGTGTGTGAAGCCATTCCCTTGGCAGAAAGCGCCTTCCTCTGGGTTGCTTTCCCCTGAGAAGCCAATGCAGTTCGAAAGGCCATTTTTCTGGCATCTTCGGTATTACTTTCATCAGTTACTGCTTCCACAGCTGAATTTGTTTTTTATCCCTTCACAGGTTCCCCCCCACTTACTACGCTCCAAGATTACCAAGCCCAACATGTACCACGAGTCCAAGCTGGCGGCAAAGGAGTACCAGGCTGCCAAGGCGCGTCTGTTCACCGCCTTCATCAAGGCGGGGCTGGGGGCCTGGGTGGAGAAGCCCACTGAGCAGGACCAGTTCTCACTCACGCCCTGACCCGGGCAGACGTGATGTGGGGTACAGGGGGTGTGGGCATCCAGCGTCGTCCTCCAGAACCTCACATCTGAACTGGGGGCAGGTGCATACCTTGGGGAGGGAGTGGGGGACACAGGGGACCACCAGGTGTCCACTGTTGTCCCCAGCATCTCACATCAGACCTGGGGCAGTACGCAGTGTGGGGAGGGGACAGGGGTGCGCTGGGGCCCGGTCTCGCCACCTGGCATCTCTCTGCCACAGTATTTCCCCTTCTGAACCGTCCAGTGACTGCTTTCAATCTCAGTTTACGTTTAGAAGTTGAGTTCTACCGAGTAGGGCTTCCTTACGTTTAGGAAAATAGAAATTACTTTGTGTGAAATTCTTGAATAAATAATTTATTCAGAGCTAGGAATGTGGTTTATAAAATAAGAAGTAATTATGTATGTCAGGCCACTTTTAGGCCACATTATTTTAACTGCAAAAAAGCATCTATATATGGAGGAGGGTGGGAAATAGAGGTAGGAAGTAGTAACCTAAAGGAAATTGCCACATGTCTGTCTAAACTTAGGTCTCTTTTCTCCATAGGTACCTCCGTGGTTAGTTTCACACACTAGGTTTTAACAGTCTGTCCCCGAGGAGCAGACTCCCAGCATGATGTAGCGTGGCCCTGTCACGCACATGGGGTCCCACAGCGGTGACTGTGTGTCCTGCGGAGTCATGACCCAGGACCCTGTAGCCCTCAGCCTCCTCTAGAAGCTTCTGTACTCATTGTAGGATCAGATCATGGAAAACTTTTCTTAGTTTATTCTAAGTAATCACAGGTAAAACATGGCCAGTAACCCAGGCTGGCCATTAATTCGGGTTTTTTAAACGATATTTAACTTTTCTGGACTAGAAGGAATCAGGAGGGCTGCTGCACAGTTCCCGGCCTAAGTTCCCTCTCTTCCTTACTCCAAGTCGAATGGATATGAGTGACTGCGCAAAGACCTTCACAGGATGGAAGGAGAAGTATTTCAGTAGATATTCATTCCTGGAAAATGCCGTAGAAGGCATGTTTTTTAATTATTGTTTCCAGCTTTGTCAAAGACATGTTGGAAAAATTAAAAGCATCCAGGTGAGAGCTGGTGAGACCAGGTGCTGCTGGCATAGTGTAGACCAGATGCTGACGGTCTCGACAGGGGTGCTCAGGGCTGCTCGGCACCCACAGTGCACAGGACGGCCCCATGGCAGAGGGAGCCAGCCCAGGAGGTCAGGAGCGCAGCAGGCAAGGGCCCTGTGTAGACCACCTCCACCCAGCTCAGAGATTTGCACCAGTTGCCTTGTTGCCTCCGCTCAGGATGAAAGAGGAGCCAAGAGAAGTGCTCTGCCCACCAGTGCAGTGCCCAGCTCCAAGGCTCTGGAGGGTGCTCAGGTGGGTCTCCTGGGCCCATGGGCAGAGATTGGTGCAGACCACCCTACAGCATACATTTGCCACAGCGAAGTCCAGGGTGATGACGCCTGTGTGTCCATGATGGGCCTAGGAAACCAGAACAGGTGCAGAGGGGCATCCTCCTCCCCCTAAACCCAGTGAGCTCAGACCTGAGAAGTGAAGCGCCACAGCTTTGGCGGGGTGTGCACCTCCCGATGTCAGGAGCCCTATCTGTGTGTGGCCACACAGATCTCATCCCAGCATGGCAGGAAGAGGTGCTGCTTAAGGCTCATTGTTGGGGATACGACCAGGTTCAGAGGCACGAACTTCTGCCCCACACCAGCCTTCTCCTCTACCGAAGAGGGTAGTTGTCTCCGTGAACCAGTCAGAGTGGGCATTACAGGCCCCTTCATCACAATAGTGGGGTCTTGTTTAGGCAGATTGTGTGGGGGTTTCTGTACCTGCAGAAGGAAAGAGGTCTTCGCTGGCCTTCCCCCAAGCAGGCTCTTGCACATTATAGATAAAACACCTTGTAAGTCTGTGCATTTTTATTCTTGTCTTGATAAATTGTATTTTTTTCTAATGGGGATTGGGAGATGGACTTAGTTTTTAAAAATATGTGGATTTTGGTTACAAAGTTTACTGTTAATATATTCCATTTACATACAAAACTACCCAGTATGTCTGGCTTTACTCTTCTGTCAGGAAATAGCTAAAATGAGCATGATTGCTCCCTGTACCACCCCAAATAAGTGAGGGCCTCACCATGTGGGACCTGAGCAGGTGCCTTGAGACCCTAAGGTGCATCTTTCCTGGGTGGACAGGCAGGCACAGGGCATCCCACCCCAAGCCATCCAGGCAGGAGGAAGGCAGCCAAGGCAACTGGGTTCAGGGAGGCCTGGGCAGGGTAGCTGCGGGGAGGAAGCTGATGTGTAGGGGCCACTCTCCTGGCCAGGGGACCAGAGGCTGTGCAGTGCTCTTGGGACAGCGCATCTGTAGTCAGAAAAAAAAAACAAGAAAGCTGGCTCCTCCCTGAGACAGATGAGGAAACTTAGCACTTTAATCTCCCTTGAGAGCGCTCATTGTGCATTAGACTCTAGCTGTTGCATTGAGGTGTCATTTTGCATCCCATGTCCTTGATGTGGGTTTTAGAGACTTAGCAGAAAATTTGGCACAAGCAGGAACTTGATTTTTTTAAGAAAAGTCTTAAATTTTGAGGACATTTTGACAAGTAGGGGAAGAGGGGGCTTCTGTGTTGTTTCGTTAGCTAAACCTGAAGTATTAATTCCACAAACACACTGTCCCTCGGGACCACTCAGGTACAGCTCTGCCAAGGACAGAGTCCTGCTGTTGGGAGGTCAGTGCTCCAAAAGTCTCAGGTGGGTGGTGTGTTCTGTGCCATGAGGAGTGAACGGTCGAGATGGATGTCACCACTGTCCTCTGCACTCATCACCCGGTCATACGCCAGGCCCACCTCTTCCCAGCAAGGGATGCCAAAGAACTGCAGTTGTGATTCTGCATCTTCATGTAACTTTTCATCTTCTTTTCCTGTTTTGGAGAATGTTTTGTCATTAAAAGCATTACTTTAAAGTGTACTAGCCACTATCTCACAAGGCATGGATATCTCTGGATTTTTTTTTTTTCAAACAACTGTATTTATCTCCAGGCTGTGGAACTGCTGCTTTCTTCATGAAGACAGTGTCTCTCCCTGTAATCTCACACAGATACACTGAGGAGGGGACGGCTCCGCCTTCACACTGTGCACACATCTGAGGATGGGATTAGCGAAGCGGTGGAGACGGCACACCCGGATCTGCCCATGTCTCAGAGCATGGCAGTGGCTCTTTTTCCTTCTAAAATACTTTACCCCAAAAGCAGGTCGTCTGCCCCAGGCGTAACTTTATCCAGAAAAAGAAGGAAAATTGGCCATCTTTCCCACCATTAGATTCTGTGAAATTACACACTCGCCCAAAAGATTCCTTCTTATCAACCCCACGCTGTGTAAGTGGAAAGGGCAGAGTGTTTGTGTACCGTGTGTGTCCAGTTTACAGCGTCCCTGCCCCTTAGCGTGTTGTGTGACAATCTCCCTGGGTGAGGAGTGGGTGTACCCAGGCTCAAGGCCGGTGGGTCACTCGGTGCCTTCCGTGTGAGTTCTGGTGTTCACTTGATGCCGGGGAATAGAATTAGAGAAACCTCTGACCTGCCGGGTGCCAGGGACCGGTGGAGGTGGCTGGCAGATCCGACTTGACCATAACTTTTATTTGTAAGGGGTGTGTTGGCTTTTTCAGTCTCTTGTGCAAAGTCTCCTGTCTCTGGCAG
Organism: Callithrix jacchus; assembly: GCF_049354715.1. Lineage (NCBI taxonomy): Eukaryota > Metazoa > Chordata > Mammalia > Primates > Cebidae > Callithrix > Callithrix jacchus. The sequence goes on from NC_133522.1 coordinate 50,873,461, forward strand.
CACCGTCTGCACTTTTGTGTTTACTGTTTGAAGGGACGAGTACTAAGCCCCAAGAACACTTACTTTGGCGACAGCATAAGCTGATGGTGTGTGAGGAGCCGGTGGGCCACTAAACGTGAATGGAGCCGTGAAAAGCACAGTCTATGAACCTTCATGGAGTAAGCCCCTAAAGCTGTTTGCTTTGTCAGGCTTTAGGTTACATGCTTTTAATTTGATTTTGGAATCTGGACACTTTCTATGAATGTAATTCGGCCAAGAAACTTGTTGCTAAGATGCAATCCTCAGTGTTCTCTGTATGTATATTTGTGTATACACCACACGATACAACTGCATGAGCTTCCTCTCGCACCGAGACCAGCCGGAACTGAGCATGAGACGCTGTCGAATACAGACAAAGGATTTGACATGTTCTCAATAAAAAAGAAAATGTTTCACTACTCTAGTGTTGCTGAGATTTTCTTTTCCTTTCAAATTATTTCTGCCCTTGACTCCACTAGCAGACCCAGGGATGGATGCTAACGTGCATAACCTGAAAGGTGGCTATGTGCCCCCCGAGAGCTGCAGGTCCAGCTCCACCTGATCTTGTCACCTGCTGTACCTGCACCAGTGCTACTTGCGTTTCCCCAACTTGGGACAGTCTCTCCTTGGTCGCCTCCCCACCCCCCATTAGATTGAAAGCACCATACAAATAAAAAACAGCACTATTACAGACAACTTGGTTTTCTCATTTGCATCAATTTTGAAACTATTTCATTTTTCCCACAATAAAAATGTTAAAATATGTTGCAGCAAAAACAAGCTTCAGAGAAAAGAATGGAGGGAACCCTCTCAATGACAAGTGAATCCTTAGGATAGCAATTCTCCGGGAGCTGCCTTGGGTGCTACACTGGATGGAATATTCAGACTCAGTATTCTGTCATGGAATTGGGGAAATGTCCTGAGTTTTACCAAGTAAGATGAAAGTTTTGCTTTTTACAAGACTGTAGTCTCATGAATCTCCTGGAGCGTGACTGTAAGTATTGAGGTTCTTGAGCATTTACTCAGTCCACGTGTAATGAAGGCCAACCTGGATTGCACTGTTTCAGCTGCTTGGAACAAGTTGGTGAACACAACAGAGACTGAGTCCCCCAAATAGCTGCTGCTCTGGAGGAAAGCAAATAAAACTAAACACACCAGATGCCAGTGTCAGGAAATGTGCCTGGGAAGAAAGAAAAAGCAGGTGAGGGCTGAGTGCTGTGGCTCATGCCTATAATCCCAGCACTTTGGGAGGTCAAGGTGGGCAGATCACAGGTCAGGAGTTCGAGACCAGCCTGACCAACATGTTGAAACTCTGTCCCTACTAAAGATATAAAAAACGAGCTGGATGTGGTGGCAGATGCCTGTAATCAGGAGAATCGTTTGAACCTGGGAGGCATAGGTTGCAGTGAGCCGAGATTGTGCCATTGCACTCCAGTCTGGGCAACAGGGCGTGACTCCGTCTCCAAAAAAAGGAAAAGAAGTAGGTGAGGATAGTGCAGTCGGGTGGGTTGCAATGGTATGTACTGGGATCAGGGTGGGCCTCACAGGGAAGGCTTGCCAGGCAGATGGTCAGCCAGAGGGAGCACTGGACCAGGCGTTGGTGTGCCAGAGGCTGCAGCACCAGGAACTTGGCCAGCCACTAGGCGAACACAGCTGTTATTTACAGTTACATTTTATAAACTTAGAATTATATTAAAAACAAAAGTAACAAATACTCAAAACTCATCCCTTCCTACTCTTTGCTGCATTTTACTACAATCGGTGTTCTTGCTGTGCGCATACTCTACAATGGTGGGCTGTATTTGGGGACTCACACCAGTAGCCTGGAATCAGTTTTGGTGGGAGGTTTCACACCTACTCACAGACATCGTGACTCGGGGCTTGATTCACTGTTGTGATTGTCTCTAGACCAAGAAAGTGGTGGAGGAAGATGCGCATCATACTTAAAATGTAGCTTTTGCATTGTGAATGGCACAGAAAATTGGAGAAATCGTCTCAGCCTCTGGAAACTATTATTGCTGAAGCGAAGAAGTCACTGATTGGTTGAACGAGTGAAGCTCTGACATTCATCTTGCTGCTTCACCTTCATCTGACTCCTGAGTGAAAACTCCCCAGTATTCCTGTCAAAACCACACTCATTCATCCACTGCAACCCTGTGTTGGCTTCAGATGTAGGGCTCAGCAAGATTCAGTGAAAGCACTCCGTAAGAAGTGGCTTTGTGGGATTTATAACAGTGTTGTATATTTTATTAGTGTTTTAAACTGCATGCCACTCCTTTTTATCTGTAGCAGGTACAGTAAGCTAATGTACACATAAATGTGCATACATTAGGACACGCCTGTTTGGCATTTACGAGCACACCACTGGGTTCCAGATGTCCTTGGGAACAGATCAAGGCAGTGCAAAGGCCCTGCGCTGGTGAGAGGCTGAGAGTTGGTGGGAGCTAATCAGCCTCTGGCAGGTGCCTCCCTCATCCCACCCTCCGGGACTGGTGAGATTGGTCTGTCTGGTACAGCTGCAAGAGAACAAAGTGTGAGTTCAGACCTGAAGGATGAGGAGTGAGTGTCCGTTTCTGCTGGCCCACCTCCCCTGTGCCCTCCGGCACCGAGGTCCCGCCTTCTGCACACACAGACCCGGCCAGGCAGCCAGAGCCTCCAGGGGAAAATGACCTCATAAGGAGAAATTATAAATCTGAAGAGCAGAACTATTTAAAGCTCAAAATGAATAGAGATTCTATTAGAATAGATCCTAGCATTTTATTTTTATTTATTTATTTATTATTTTTTTTTTTTGAGACGGAGTTTCGCTCTTGTTACCCAGGCTGGAGTGCAATGGCGCAATCTCGGCTCACCGCAACCTCCGTCCCCTGGGTTCAGGCAATTCTCCTGCCTCAGCCTCCTGAGTAGCTGGGATTACAGGCATGAGCCACCGTGCCCAGCTAATTTTTTGTAATTTTTAGTAGAGACGGGGTTTCACCATGTTGACCAGGATGGTCTCGATCTGTTGACCTCGTGATCCACCCGTCTCAGCCTCCCAAAGTGCTGGGATTACAGGCTTGAGCCACCGCGCCCAGCCGATCCTAGCATTTTAGAACACAGTCGAGGAATTAAACATTCTAAAAGAGATCAGAAAACAGAACCAAGCAGAATGTGAAAGACTGAACACAACAGATGAGCTAAATAATGGAATAAATTTACCACATGGAAAAGGACAGGGCAACAAAAAAGAAAATATGGAAATACTAAAATATTTGGCCGATAAAAGCGCTAACATCTGGCTAATATGATGTTCATGGATTTTGTCACACCCAAAAACTGAAGGCATCCCAGAGGAAAGGATGTGTCTGAGTCGGCCTTAAAACACGGGCAGGGAGTTCCACTGATAGAGATGACAGGAAGATTTGTATGAAGCGGGACCGGACAAGTGTTGGTCACTGTTGGAGCTGGTACACAGGAATTCATTACACTGTTCTAATTCTATGTTTTCACATTTTCATAAGAAGATTTAAAGAGTGCTAGCATAGGCTTTTAAAAATGCCATTTCTTTGGTACTCTTAAGTGCTCATGGGATTTTTTCACACAAAAGCAACAACTTTTAATGCTGTAAAATGTAAATTATCCAAATTAAGGAAAATAAGGACAATCTCAGGAATTTTTTAAATTGCAATCATTTACTTCCTTAGAAGTCCTTTGAAATGCGTTTTTAGCATTCGAAATGGCTGTTTAGCATTTTCGAGCACACCACTGGGTTCCAGGTGTCCTTGGGAAGAGATCAAGGCAGTGCAGAGGCCCTGGGCTGGTGAGAGGCTGAGAGTTGGTGGGAGCTAATCAGCTCCCAGTTTTTGTGGAAACAAGTATTTTAGACATCCGCTGAATCTGATGTTCTCACTGCTTGCTTTTCCTTCCTAACACTGATTAACAACGTTCGCCTTTGTTTATTTGTCCCACTATGAAATGCAAACATTGGTGGTGAGAAGCACTGGTTTGTTCATGGCTATTCACTTGGCACAAGCCTGCTATGCTGCCGACATATGATAAATAGGTACTGAATTAATTTAAAAAGTCCCCAGGCATACCATGGGTCAGAGCTTTGCTACCTGGAAAGCAGGTTTGCATGACATGGTTAAATTGAGAAACAAAATTTAGGAAGTCTTATAAGAGGATTGCAACATAAAAATCTGTACTTTGGTAACTCTCTGGTGGTACTTAAAAAGCTAAAGTAGGCTGGACATGATGGCTCATGCCTAAAATCCTAGCACTTTGGGAGGCTAACCTGGATAGATTACCTGAGTTCAGGAGTTCGAGACTAGCCTGGCCAACATGGAGAAACCCCATCTCTACTAAAAATACAAAAAATTAGCCAGGCATGGTGGCATGCGCCTGTAATCCCAGATACTCAGGAAGTTGCACAAGAATTGCTTGAACCTGGGAGGTGGAGATTGCAGTGAGCCAAGATCACACCACTGTACACCAGCCTGGGGGACAGAATGAGACTCTGTCTCAAAAAAAAAAAAGAAAAGAAAAGAAAAGAAAAGAAAAACACACATCTTCAATAACCCAGAATTTAGTCTGGGAAATATCAACATGATAAGGCCAGGGCGACATGGAGACCAAAGTATATAACACTATGTCTAGGTTTCTGTCTTACTGGAGTGGAGATATGAATCTCCATTATTTTTCTAATGGACAAAGATCAAGGACTTTATGTTAATCCTTATAAAATCTGTTACTAAGGGAACTAGCAAGATGTTAAAATGGACTCAATTGAGAATGTGACTAACTCTAATAGATTAAATGAATTAAGCCTTTTATCCGCTCGTCCCAGGCATAAAATAGTAGGGCCAAAATAGAAGTCAAGAACGGGTGGATAATTTTGTCTGACCTCATGAATACTGGATATCTCATGAATATTGAATGCCTCATCAATACTGAATACTCGCCGATGCTCCCATTCCCTCCCACAGTCCACTGGCTCATGTGTCTCACAGGCTACTGGCCTGTCTGTTCATTTCTCTTATTTTCTGTGGATGAGCTGAATACTCTTAAACACTCATAAATAATACTGCAGACATACCTTACACTTTGTCAGCTACAGGACTTGTCCGTTTCCCTCATTGTATTGATTCTTTCCTTCTAGAACTTAAGAGCGAACACATATTGGGCCTTTCATGCTATCTACCACTTGGGTCAGTTATGAAGCTTTATCTGTCAGTTACCAATCCAATATTTATGTTCTGCTTTGTAATATTGGGTCAGGGACCCTGCAAATATGATTTTCCCATTCTCTGCTGGCTTTATATTCTGCCAAAGGTAGCACAAGAGGGACCATGGGAGACAGGATGAGGGGAGAAGGTGGCTTCCTTCCATTTGCTTGCTGTTGGTTCTGCAGCTGCAAAGCTACGTTGGTTCTGATAAGCAGGTTGCTTTGGAGTCTCACCACCTGCCTCCACAGGTGCGAGCAGCAGGGCAGCAGCTCCACCTTCAGAGGCTGAGGTCCAACTCGGCTCAGCCCCTCCTGAACTTCTGTGATGCAGAGCAGAATTAATGCGGGAGGCTTCTTAAATGACTTTTGTACTTAATTTTTTTAAGAGATGGAGTCTCTGTCACCCAGGCTGGAGTGCAGTGGCCACTGCACAATCATAGCCCATTGCAGCCTCGACCTCCTGGGCTCCTCCCATGTCACCCTCTTAAGTAGCTGGGACTACAGGTGCATGCTACCACACCGAGCTAATTTTTAAATTTTTTGTAGAGACAGAATCTTGCCATCTTGCTCAAGCTAGTTTTGAACTCTTGAGCTCAAGTGATCCTCCTGCCTTGGCCTCCCAAAGAGCTAGGATTACAGGCATGAACCACTGTACCTGGCCTGATTCTTATTTAGCGTTTTGCTCCTGAGAGTAATGTTCAATAAACACATACACACAAGTTTTCACTTAGTATGTGACCTGAACTTTTACCCACATGCTTCATTAAGGTGTTACAAATTAAGTAAGAAAAGCAGTATATAGATGTATTTTCTTGTAATGGCATAGTACAAAGTGGGTCAATTATATTAGCTCTACACATCTTAAATCATAACTTTATTGCCTTCAGTAATTTAATAAAATGTCCTCTATAATTTATTTCTCAGTGGCTTTCTTTTTTTAATATCCTTGAAAAAACATGCTAACACTTTTATTTCAATTGAAAAAGTAGGTCAGACTTTTTCTGACAAAAAATTTCTAATTTGGTTCACTGGTGTGACAGGGAAGATTAGGGTATATGGAGGGCAGTTGCCATAAATAGAATGAACTAAATCTGTGACTCTAAGGATTCAATGAAAACACATTTAAAATAATAGTATAATAGCATTTTATCAAAAACAAATTGGCCCCAAAAAGCAATTAAATTAACAACATTTTAATGTTCCCAATCCCCCTCAAAATAGATTAAATAAGGTGACAGAATCAGGGATAAAGGACAGTCCCTTGATAAATTGGTACAAGGACAGCCTCTCTGGTGAATGTTCCAGAAACTGAGACTGACCATACAACACATCCTTTTGCAACTCAAATAGTTTCTAATCCTTTGCTTTCAAAACACTTGAATGAAAAACTGAGTTGATAGGTTATAAAGCAATAGAATCATTTTTATAATTTTTAAATTTCAGATCATCTAATTTGGGGACTATTACTTAGAAGAGCTCAGAACACAATTGAGAGACATTGCTATACTATACCTCCTTATCTACATATTCATGCAAACAACATTTCCTAACATGGTCTATAAAAATGAAGAGAGAAATATACTTGAGGCTGAAGCCTGCCTCGCTGGAGCTGAGTTCTCTTGTTCCTTGTGGGAACCAATTGGCTGGAAAAACAGGCCCACTCTTCTCATTAACAAGGCAGTTTCAATCAAATGTTGTCTTTATGTGTGAATAGTTATCGATCTGTGTAGCGTACGTTATGTTTTCTGAAAAACTGAAATGATACTACTTGTGAAAACAATGCAGGAAATATTAAAAGCTTTTGGTCACAAAATTAATTTTTGAAATGTGACGCCATTTAAAGGTTTTTGCTGTACAGAAAGAAGTAGGGTGAAGTAAGCATAAAAGACTTTCAAGAGGCAAAGTAGATGGCACTGGGGTGCAACTCGGTGACAGAAGCCGAATCAAGTTCAGGAACGACCAGAACTTCCAAAGGGGCAAAAGGTCATCCTTTTCCCGGGGCGGAGGCAGAAGCGGCTCGGGAGCGGAAGACGGAAGTGGGAGGCAGAAGCGGCTCGGGAGCGGAAGGCGGAAGTGGGAGGCGGAAGTGGGAGGCGGAAGTGGGAGGCAGAAGCGGCTCGGGAGCGGAAGACGGAAGTGGGAGGCAGAAGCGGCTCGGGAGCGGAAGACGGAAGTGGGAGGCAGAAGCGGCTCGGGAGCGGAAGACGGAAGCGGGAGGCGGAAGTGGGAGGCAGAAGCGGCTCGGGAGCGGAAGGCGGAAGCGGGAGGCGGAAGTGGGAGGCAGAAGCGGTTCGGGAGCGGAAGGCGGAAGCGGGAGGCGGAAGTGGGAGGCAGAAGCGGTTCGGGAGCGGAAGGCGGAAGCGGGAGGCGTCCATCTTTAACGTGTTCAGATCCGGGTGAGTTCCACAAGGTCCCCGCCGTGGGCCGTGGGCCGTGGGCCGTGGGCCAAAGCTTGTGTATTCTCCTTTGAGAGTAACCACTGGTTCCTGGAGCTTTTCCTAAACTGGAGCTGGATCCTGCCGCGCGGGTTTCAGTCACGGCGGAGACTCGAGGGAAACTGCCGGAGGGCCCAGGCGGCCTGAGGTGATGCCAGGCGCAGGCCCGAGAGGCTGGGGGCGGGGCGGAGGGAGGCCTGGGGTTGGGGGCGTGTGCGGGGGGATGAGGGGTGAAGGGCCGCGGATGGGGGAGGCACGGGGTAGGTGACCACGGTGGAAGGAGCCACAAATGTGGACATGTAAAGGAGGATTAAAAAGTGGGTTTTGCGCGGGCGCGGTGGCTCAAGCCTGTAATCCCAGCACTTTGGGAGGCCGAGGGGGGAGGATCACGAGGTCAAGAGATCGAGACCATCCTGGTCAACATGGTGAAACCCCGTCTCTACTAAAAGTACAAAAAATTAGCTGGGCATGGTGGCGCGTGCCTGTAATCCCAGCTACTCAGGAGGCTGAGGCAGGAGAATTGCCTGAACCCAGGAGGCGGAGGTTGCGGTGAGTCGAGATCCGCCATTGCACTCCAGCCTGGGTAACAAGAGCAAAACTCCATCTCAAAAAAAAAAAAAGTGGGTTTGTTTGTTTGTTTGTTTGTTTTTGGTAAAGATCAATATTTAGGACAGAAATCACAACCTTTTTATAAAACAAAACAACTCTACAATTTAAAAATTGAGTTATGAGCTAAAAGCATATGACGGGTTACAGAAAAAATCAGAGATTAGGAGCAAAACCAAAAACTTGCAGCCGCTTCTCTGTGAGCCTCTTCTCCAGCCCAGCTCGGCTGCAGGACCCTGGAGCTGCCTTGGGCAGGGGGTGCTGTTTCTCAGGTTTCATCTGCAAAGAGGTAAGTCACCCCAAAACAGAGCACTCAGTGGTGGACTTAGAGCCAGTCCTGAGCTTCTCAAGACCCCCGTGTGTGCCCCAGGCTGCCTGTCCCCCAATGCTGGCAGCAGCCAGTGTAGCAAACCAGAGCAGGTCACTGAATGTCGTGTGAGCTGCAGGGCCCTTCCTGGGGCTGGGGGCCAGGCCAGGGCCTCTGTGCGTATGTGTGTCCTTACTATCCACGCCCAAGCCTCATTTATATGGAGAACACATTTCTTCTCAGAAAAGCAAACCTCAAGCAGTTGAACTGGAGAATGATGATGGAAGGGCTTATGCAGAGCCGGGAGACGAGGGCGACCTTCAAACTATTATTTGTTTTTATCCTTTTGCCTGGAACTAATCAGCTTAGCATGGATGTCTGGGTGTCCCAGTGAGATAGCGAATCCATCTCATTTGGGTGTTTTATAAAAGAAAAAAATCCGTTTTTTTTTTTGAGTACATTGTTCTTTATTCTAGAACTTCCCTCATAAACAGTCAATTCTTGCTAAGTAATTTATTTTTAAAAATAATTGAAAGGATAAGCAAAAGATTGTCTCTTCCTGGCATGTGTCAGATTGCTTTATATGTAGCTATTCTAGAGCAAAAATGCTGACTGACTGTTGACTATTGTCACTTGCCAAGCAGAGAGAGCACTGCCCACCCGTCACTTATCCCTTTCACACATCTGTGGGTCAATATGCAGTGTATTTGGGGATATGACAGTTTCTTATCACCTCCCATCACCTGTCCTGTGTGAATCGAGGTGGAAGTAATCTCTTGAGGATTACCTGTCTGTGTTTAAATTGAAGACTAACATTGCCATGGATAAAACTGATTTGATCATTAAAGGGACAAGTCTCGTGTTAGAATTCATTGCTGCCACTCAGTTTTGCTATGATCACCTCCTTGGTGCTGCCTCTTCCTACAACAAAACAGGGAAAAAATAGGTGGGGGGACTGTGCTGCAGGCACTTTTAAGTGGATTAAAGTTACTTCTGTTTAAGTAATAGAGGAATATGTTTGTGCCCCGAGAGCAAAATGCCCTGGATGATTTGTTCATAAACCAGGCACATGCCTGGAGGGACCAGTGAGTGTGGCAGTAGCCAGGAGGGGCCACCCTGTTGTCTCTGCCTCCTGGGAGGCTCTCCCACCCCAGCTCCTTGGTGGTTCAGGTGACGTCATGCGTCCCTCATGTCAAGCCCTTGCCCAAGCAAGCAGAGGTGGGGCTGGAGCCCTGGGATTCACACAGGACACACCGTGCACCATGAGGTCAGTGACATTGTAACAGAAGCCTGGCCTCTCAGACCCGTCCAGCCCCAGGAATCTTGAAAGCAGACAGAGCTTCAGGGCATTGGGACAATTTGGAGGGAATGGAGGGGCTATGTAAAGGGACCCTGCACTGCATGTACCTCTCAAGGAGAAGCAGGTGACAGTGCAAGGGCCCTGGTCTGGGGAATCAAGGTACCTGGGCTCTAAGCTTTGCTCCCATAGACCTCAGTCAGCCGCCTCCTCTGCAAAACAAAGACAGTGAAGCCTGGCAGGCCAGCTCTTGGTTGGGCATCAGGGAGTCAAGGTGGAACTCACACCGAGTCTTGTCTGGGGTGGAGTTTGGGCTGGAAAAAGAAAGTACAGTGAAAGTAAAAGTGGCAGTCAGATGTGCAGCCGGGGTCTGCTGGGCAGTGAGATGCAAATGCTGAGTGACTGCTGCCCAGAGGAACATGGCTGTGTGGGGCGTGGCTGTCAGGCACTGCGACCCAGGACCTCTCCACCCTGGATATAAACTGCTGAGAATCCAGGGTCGGGGCTCCAGGAAAGAGGCCATGGCGGATGAGGAGGTCTGGAGTATCTAGCCTAATGCAAGCTATTTGTTTCCCACATAGCTCAGTGGAGCAGTAAAGAGAGCCCAGAAGCAGACCCACGTAAACACAGTCAGCTGATGTTTGCCAAAAGTAACAAAGGTAATAAAATGGACAAAAGACAGTCTTCAACAAATGTTGCTTGATGTTAACATGGAAAAAAAAAGCATCTAAACACAAATCATAAATCCTTCACAGAAGTTAACTCTAAATAGATATAGACCTAAATGTAAAATACAAAACTACATAACTTCTAGAAAATGACATTTGAGAAAACCTAGATGGCTTGGGTTTGGTGATGACTTTTTAAGTACAACACCAAGGGCAAGATGTATGAAGGAAATCATGAATAGGCAGGACTTCATCAAAATTAAAAACTGTTCTGCAAAAGATAAAGCCAAGAGGCTGAAAAGACAGGTCACAGACTGGGAGAATATGTTTGCAAAATGACCTGTCTGATAAAGGGTCATTATCTAAAATCAACAGAATACTCTTAAAGCTGAACAACAAGAAAACTGTCTGATTTTTTAAATGGACACAGTAGTTTAAGAGACTCCTCACCCAAGAAGATACACAGATGGCAAATAAGCATATGAAAAGCTGCTCCAAAGCATATGTCATGAGGGAAATGCAAATTAAAACAGAATGAGATAGCACTACACGTCTGTTAGAATGGCCAGAATCCAGAACACTGACAGCAGCAAATGCTAGTGGGGATGTGGAGCAACAGGAACTCTCATTCACTGCTGGTGGGGTGCAAGTGGTGCAGCCACTTTGGAGGATGCTTTGGCGGTTTCTTACACAACTAAATATAATCTTACCATATGGTCCAGCAGTTGCACTTCAAAGGAGCTGAAAACTCAGGTCCACACAAAAACCTGCTCATGGATGTTTATAGCAGCTTTATTCATTATTGCCAAAACTTGGAAGCAACCAAGATGTCTTTCAGTAAGTGAATGGATATAAGAAACTTGGCACATCTGAGCAGTGGAATATCAATCAGTGTTATGAAGAAATTAGCTATCAAGGAATGAAAAGACATAGAGGAACCTTGAATGCATGCTACTAAGTGAAATAGGTCGAACTGAAAAGGCCATATATTGTGTGACTGTGATTATATGACATTTTGGAAAAAGGCAAAAATGTGGAAACAGCAAAAAGGCCAGCAGGAGCCAGGCATTTGAGAGCAGGAGGAATGAATAGACATAGCACTGAGGATTTTTAGGGCAGTAAAAATACTCCGTATGATACTATAATGGTGGATATATGTCATCATACACTTGTCCAAAAGCTATAGACTGTACAGCAGCAGGAGTGAACCCTGCTGTAAACATTGGGCTTTGGGTGATGATGACACATTTATTTAGCTGCATCAGTTGTGACAAATGTGCCACCACACTGGGGAGGTTGATAATGTGAGAGGCTTGGCGTGTGGGGGGTAGGGATATATGGGAAATCTCCGTATCTTCCTCTGGCTTTTTCTGTGAACCTAAGATTGGTCTTAAAAAAAAAAAGGCTAAAGTAAGCAAAGAAGCCAGTAATAATTATAGTGACATCTAAATAACCACTGGTGTCTTATGTGATCAACAATCTGGAATTACATTTGGGAGGTTTGGACAGTGGGACAGAAGGAGTCAATGGAACTGCCATGTCCCTGATTCCTCAGAGTGAGGGTATGAATACTGAGAAATTCTTGATATTGATAGAAAACAACAGTTAAATATGCACTTGAACAATTTTAAGGTAAGTATTAGTGAAACAGCAGTTGAATCCGTGATTTCAAAATCAAGAAAAAAACGTGAATTAAAAAACCCAAGCATTTTACTTCTGACAAGAGTGGACAGAATTAACCTGAAATCCCTCCTGCCATAACATCCTAGGTGCTGGATAAAATAGAACAAGCATCTTTTAAAAGTTTCACTGATAGTTTCAGCTCAGGGGTGGACAACCGGAAAGAATGCCACTTCCACCTTTGCAGCAACAACAAAATCAAGCCAAACTGCAGATCCATGAACCTCCTGAGCCCCTCGTAGAGCTGCATAATAACCAAAAGTCAGCTGGGCGGCCACAGTATCTTGATTTTAACATCATATTAAGAAAGAGACATTAAAGAAGGTAGGAAAGGCAGTCTTGAATCACCTATACCACCTCTCCATCGTCCCTTGGCAGTGGCTACATGGTGTGCAGAGAAAATCCATGTTTTGGGGGAGGGAGAGTACAGTGATTGTGGGAGTTTGTGTTGGAACTCACTGCTGCCCTGTCAACAGTGGAAAGCAGCACAGGGCAGAACTCACCTAGTGCCCTTGGAGAGAGCATTTAGACCAGCCCCAGCCAGAGGTGAATCATCCATCCTAGTGATTGGAACCTGAGTTTCAGCAAGCCCTGCCACTGTGGGCTAAAGTGTTCTGGGGTCTTCAGTAAACTTGCAATGCAGTCTAGGCCACAAGGACTGCAATCCTGGGCAAGTCCTTGTGCTGTGCGGGGCTTGGAGCCAGTGGATTTGAGGTACACGTGATCTAGTGAGATATCCGCTGGGGCAGCCAAGGGAGTGCTTGTGTCACCCCTTCCCCAGCCCCACAGAGTGCAGTTCATAGCTCCAGGAGAGACTCCTTCCTTTGCTTGAGGAGGGAATAAAGAGGACTTTGTCTTGCCATTTGGATACCAGCTTAGCCATAGTAGAATAGGTCACCAAGAGAGTCCTAAGGCCCCTATTCCAGGTCCTTGCTCCCTGTTGAGATTTTTAGACATACACTGGGCTAGAAGGGAACCTGATACCCTAAAAGGAAGGGCCCAGTCTGGTAGGATTCATCACTTGCTGGCTAAAGAGCCTTTGGGCCCTGAATCATCAGTGGTAGCTATGTAGTACTTGCCAAGGACCTAGGGTGAGATTCAGAGCCACACTGGCTTCACATGTGACGAGCACATTCCAAGCTGTGGTGGCTACAGAAGAGATTGTTTCTGCTCGAGGAAAGGAAAGGGAAGAGGAAGGGAGACCTTGTCCTGCAGCTTAGGTACTGGCTCAGCCACAGTGGGGTACAGGGCAAAATGGGCTCCTGGCATCCCCAGTTCCGGGCCTTTGCTCCTGGATGGCATTTTTAGGACCTGCCCTGGGCCAGAGGGGAGCTCACTGCCTGGAAGGGAAAGACCCCGGCCTGGCAACATTTACCATAAGCTGACTGGACCCTGGGCCTCGAGTGGACATTGGCGGTTGCCCAGCAGTACTTGCCAGGGGCCTAGGGTGGAGGTGGCCACAAGGAGAGACTCCTCTGCTTGAGGAGAGAAGAGTAGGAAGAACTTGTCTTGTGGCTTGGATGCCAGCTCTGCTGCAGTAGAATAGAGCGTCACGTAGATTCCTAAGATTCCCAACTCTAGGCCTTGGCTCTTGGACAGCGTCTGTGGATCGGCATAGGTCCAGGGGAAGCTCACTGTCCTGAAGGGAAGGACACTAACCTGGCTGGATTTGCCACCTGGTGATTGTACAGCCCTTGAGCCTTGAGTGAACATAGGTGGTAGCCACAGTGGTCCCCACAGGCCTTGGATGAAATACAGTGCTGTACTGACTTCAGGTCTGACCCAGCACAGTCCTACTGGTGGTGGCCGGAGGGGTGCTTGTGTCACCCCTCCCCTAGCTCCAGGCAGCTCAACACAGAAGGAGACTCTGTTTGCTTGGAGGAAAGTAAGGGAATAGAACAAGAGTCTCTGCCTGGTAATCCAGGCAATTCTAGATCTTACTGAAGACCACCAAGGCAGCGCTTCTGTGAATCTGCAAGAACCACAATGTTACTGGGCTTAGGGTGCCCCCTAATGCAGATATGGCTACAGTGACCAAAAACCAAGTCCCTTTGAATACTTGGAAAGTGTTCTCAAGAAGGACAGGTACAGGCAAGCCAAGACTGTGATACTGCAGTAAATACCTAACTCTTCAGTGCCCAGACACTGAGCCACGTCCACAAGCATCAAGGTCATTCAGTAAGTTGTGACTTCAGCAAACAACATCAGGCGCCAGTGACCGGCCTTAGAGAGGCAGAGATGTGACTGTTCAGAAAGAGCCGGCACAGCCATTGTAAGGAAATGAAATTCAAAGTAACAGAGAAGGAATTCAGAATCTGATCAGATAATGAGATCGAAATAAACACAAGCAGAAATTCCGGAAAAACATGACTAACACTTTGAAGAATGCATCAGAGTCTCTTAACAGTTGAATTGATTAAGCAGAAGAAATAATTGGTAAACTTGAAGACAGGCTACTTGAAAATACACAGAGGAGACAAGGAAAAAGAATCAAAAAGAATGAAGTATACCGACAAGATTGAGAAAATAGCCTCAAAAGGACAAGTCTAAGTCCCTGGCCTTAGAGGGGAAGTAGATTGGGGTAGAAAGTTTATTCAAAGAATGATAACAGGGAGCTTCCCAAAGGTACAGAAAGGTATCAGTACCCAAGTACAAGAAGGTTATAGAACAGCAAGCAAATTTAACTCAACTAAGACTACCTCAAGACATTTCGTAATTAAACTCCCAAAGATCAAGGACAAAGGACCCTAAAAGTGGCAAGAGAAAAGAAATGACACACCAGGGAGCTCCAGTACACATCTGGAAACGACTTCTCAGTGAAAACCTTACAGGCCAGGAAAGAGGGCCATGACATATTTAAAGTACTAAAGGAAGAAAACTTGTTTCCTAGAGTAGTATATATACTTCACACATGAAGGAGAAATAAAGATTTCTCAAACAGAAGCTGAGGTACTTCATCAACATCTTACCAGTCCTACAAGAAATGCTGAGGAGTTCTTTAATCAGAAAGAAAAGGATGTTGATGAGCAGTAGGACATCTGAGGGTACAAAACTAACTGGTGATAGTACAAGGAGAAACACAGAATATTATTACACTGCCATTTGGTGTAAACTCATATCTTGAGTAGAAAGACAAAAAGATGAACCTATCAAAAATAATAACTACAATAACTCTTTTGAGAAGGAGTTTTGCTCTTCTTGCCCAGGCTGGAGTGCAGTGGCACAATCTAGGCTCACTGCAACCTCCACCTCCCAGGTTCAGGTGATTATCTTGCCTCAGCCTCCCAAGTAGGTCTCACCACCACGCCCGGCTAATTTTTTATATTTTTAGTAGAAATGGGTTTTCATCATGTTGGCCAGGATGATCTTGAACTCCTGACCTCAGGTGATCTGCCTGCCTCGGCCTCCGAAAGTGCTGGGATTACAGGCGTGAGCCACCATGCCCAGCCATTATAAGATTTAAAGAAAAACATCAAAACATTAAAAAGTGGGAGGATGAAGAGAAAATGTAGTTTTTATTAATTTTCTCTTTGCTTGTTTGTTTTTGCAGCCAATGTTGTCATCAGTTTAAAATAATGAGTTATAAGATATTTGCAAGCCTCATGGTAACCTCAAATTCAAAAACATAACAACAGATACACGAAAAATAAAAAGCGAGAAATGAAAACATACCACAAGAGAAAGTCACCTTCACTAAAAGAAAGACAAAAGGGAAGGAAACAAGGAAGATAAGAGCACAGAACAACCGTAAAACAAATAATAAAAGAGCAGGAGTAGGTCTTTAACTTCTTAACAATAACAATGAATATAAATGAGTGAAATTCTCCCATGAAAACATTAAAAAACAAACCAATCTGTTGCCTACAAACAACACACTTCACCTATGAAGACATACAGTGGCTGAAAATAAAGTGATGGAAAAAGATATTCCATGCAAATGCAAAACCCGAAATAGAGCAGGAGTCCCTGTACTTATATCTGACAATATCGATTTCAAGACAAACACTGTAATAAGAGAAAAAGAAGGGCATTTTATAATGATGAAGGGGTCAATTCAGCAAAGTGAAGTAACAGCTTTAGGTACATATGCACCCAATACTGAAGCACCCAGATATATGAAACATTATTAGAGCTGAAGAGAGAGATAGACCCCAATACAAGAATAACTGAAGACTTAACACTCCACCTTCAACATTGGATAGATCATTCAGATAGAAAATCCACAAAGAAACATTGGAGCTAATCTGCACTGTAGACGAAATGGACCTAATAGTTACAGAATATTTTATTCAATGGCTGTGGAATACACAGTTTTCTCAGCACATGGATCATTCTCAAGACCATATGCTAGGCCACAAAACAAGTCTTTAAAAATTCCCCCAAAAATGAAAGTATATAAAATATCTTCTCTGACCACAATGGAATAAAACTATAAATCAATAATGAGGAATTTTGGAAACTCTACAAATATATGCAAATTAAACAATATGCTCCTGTATGAGAACAAAAACCATATGATCATTTCAACTGATGCTGAAAAAGTTTCTGATAAAATTCAACATCCCTTCATGATTAAAAAAAAAAAAAAGCCATGTACAGCAGACCCATAGCTGGTATTATACTGATGGGGAAAAACTGAAACCTCCTAAGATCTGAAACAACACAAAGATGCCCCCTTTCACCACTATTCAAGATAGCACTGGAAGTCGTAGCTGGAGCAGTCAGACAAGAGAAATAACTAAAGGGCATCCAGATTATCATAGTTTGCAGGGGATAGAATCTTCTATTTGGAAAAATTGAATGACTCCACTGAAAAACTGTTAGAACTGATAAATTCAGTAAAGTTGCAGGATACAAAATCAACATACAACAATCAGTAGCATTCCTGTATGCCAACAGTGAGCAATCTGAAAATGAAATAAAGAAAATAATCCCATTTACAATCGCTACATATATAAAATAACTAGGAAGAAACTTAACTAAAGAAGTGAAAGATTTTGAAGGGGATGACTATAAAACATCGATGCCAGAAACTGAAGAGAACACACACACAAATGGAATGATGTTTCATGTTCATGGACTGGAAGAACCAATGTTGTTAAAATGCCCATACAGCCCAAAGCAGTCTACATATTAAATGCAATCCCTCTCAAAATACCAATGACATTCTTCACAGAAATAGAAAAAAAAATTATGTGGAGGCACACACACCCAAAAAAGTTAAAGCTAGCCTAAGAAAAAAGAATGAAACTGGAGGAGTCACATTACCTGATTCAGCTTATACTACAGAGCTGTACTAACCAAACCAGCATGGTACTGGCATAAAAACAGATACACACCAATGGAACAGAATAGAGAACCCAGGGATGGGCACAGTGACTCACACCTGTAATCCCAGCACTTTGGGAGGCTGAGGCAGGTGGATCACCTGAGGTCAGGAGTTTGAGACCAGCCTGATCAACATGGTGAAACCCCATCTCTACTAAAAATACAAAAAATTAGCCAGTTGTGGTGGTGGGTGCCTGAAATCCCAGCTACTCGGGAGGTTGAGGCAGGAGAATGGCTTGAACCCAGGAGGCAGAGGTTTAAGTCTGGAAACAGACTTCTCAGTGAAAACCTTACAGACCAGGAAAGAGTGGCATGACATATTTAAAGTACTAAAGGAAAAGAGCTTGTATCCTAGAATAGTGCCTAACATCATGCCACTGCACTCCAGCCTGGTGTGACAGAGCAAGAATCCATTAAAAAAAAATGATCTTTAGATCTTTAAAAAAAAAAAATTATAAAAAAAATAGAGAACCCAAAAATCCATCCATCGACAGTAAACATTTTTGACAAAGGTGACAAGAATATACATTGGAAGAAAGGACAATCTCTTCAATAAATGATGCTGGGAGAAAACCAGTTATCTATATGCAGAAGAATGAAACCTGACACTTATCTCTCACCATATACAAAACTCAAATCAATATGGATTAAAGACAAATCTCAAAGCTATGAAGCTACTAAAAACACTGAGGAACTCTCCTGGACATTGGTCTGGGCAAAATTTCTTGAGTCTATTCCACAAGCACAGGCATCCAAAGCAAAAATGGACAAATGGGATCACATCAAGTTAAAAACCTCCTGCACAGCAAAGGATACAGTCAAGAGGGTGAGGAGACAACCCACAGAATGGGTGAAAATGTTTGCCAACTATCCACTGGACAAAGGATTAATAACCAGAACATAAAAGGAGGTCAGACAACTCAATAGGAAAAAAATCTAATAGTCCAATTTAAAAATGGGCAAAAGATCTGGATAGACATTTATCTAAAGAAGACATTCAAATATCAAACAGGTATATGAAATGGTGCTTAATATCATTGCTCATCAGGTAAATGCAAGTCGAAACTATGAGGCATCATTTCACCCCAGTTAAAATGGCCTTTATCCAAAAGGCAGGCAATAATGAATGCTGGCAGGGATGTGAAGAAAAGAAAACCCTCATACTATGAGGTAATAGGCAAAGGAAATGTAACATACACATAATTGGAATCCCCAACAAAATATTGGGAAAATGGACAATAATAAATACTAAAAAAGAGCAAGTCAAGAATGTCTTCCACAATGCTGGTGCCTGCACATGCCATCCAGGGGCCCAAGGACTAGCCAGCCCTGCCTGCTGCCACCACCACTGATGCCACCCAGGGTAATGAGGACTAGCTTATACAGCACCTCAGTGTCCAGCAAAGCATCACCACATCTTCTAGAAACAACCACAGCCTAAGCTACCAAGGAACTTGCAGATACTACTGACATTAATTACAGCCACAAAAATAATAGAGATTACATCACAGCACTCAGAATCAAAGCCAAAGTAACCTACCCAACTGACGCCATAGGTACAATGACAGGAAAAGAAGCCTCTCCCTAAGAAAGCTACTTCATAAAATTGTTAGAAGTGACTGTTACAACAGATACATAGTTACCAACCTAAGGACACAAGAAACACGAAACAGCAAGGAAACACAACCTCAAAGGAACACAATAATTCTCCAGTAGCAGACCCCAAAGAAAAGGAAATCTATGAAATGCCTGAAAAGAATTTCAAAATAGTAATCTTAAGTCTTAGCAAGAGACAAGATAACACAGAAAGACAAAAAAATCAGGAAAACAATCGATCTGAATGAGAAATTCAACAAAGAAATACATTTCATAAAATGAACCAAACAGAAATCCTGCAATTGAAAAATTCAATGAACTAAGTAGGAAAAAATACAACCAAGCGCTCCAATCAGCAGTTATATCAAGCAGAAGAAAGAGTTTCTGAATTTGAAGATGGAGCAACCAGCACTTTTGTTTTGGTTTTGTTTTGTCTTGCTTTGCTTTGTTTTTGAGACAGAGTGTTGCTCTGTCACCCAGGCTGCATGGCATGGTCACAGCTCACTGCAGCCTCAACCTGCCAGGCTCAAGCAATCCTCCCATCTCAGCCTCCTGAGCAGCTGGGACTACGAGCCTGCCCTGCCACAGCTGGCTAGCTTTTAAACTTTGTAGAGATGGCACCTCAGTATGTTACAAAGGCTAGTCTTAAACTCCTGGGCTCAAGCAATCCTCCCATCTTGACCTCCCAAAGTCCTGGGATTACAGGCATGAGCCACCACACCTGGCCAAAGATGAAGCTTTTGAAATAACCTGGTCAGACCAAAAAAGAGAAAAATCCTGTGTGACATATGGAACACCATCAAGTGAACAAATATTCAAATTTTAGGAATTCCAGAAGGAAAAGAGATGGGAAAATGCATGGAAATTTATTTAATGAATAGCTGAAAATTTCTTGAGTCTTAGATATAAACATTCAGGTAATTATTATGCCACTTTCTGGCTTCTGTGATACTAACGAGATGTCAGCAATCTAAGTGTCATTCCTTTGTAAATAATCTTGTTTTTTTTTTTTCTTTAGTGCTATATTTAAAGATTTTTCTCTTTCCTTGATTTCTGCAGTTTGACTGTTACATATTTAGGTGTAAATTTATTTTACTTATCCTCCTTTGGATTTATTGGGTTCCCTGAATCTTTCAAGAATCTGTTCAGTGTCTTTAAGTTATCTGAAAAATTCTCAGCCAGTGTCTCTTCAAATATTGCCTCTCAGGTGTTATCTCTATTATTTCCTTCAAAAACTCTTACATGTATGATAGGTTCTCTGTTTCCACAGTCCATGGTTTTTCAGCTGTTTTTAAGTGTTCTGTCTCTTTGTTTCTCTGGACTACATTCTGAGGTAATTTCTTTGAATCTGTTTTCCAGTTCACTGTTTGTCTCTTCATCTTTGTATAAATCTCTTGTTCAGACATTGACTTTTATGGTAATTTGTTTCCTTTGTTCTTATTATTCTTGATCGTAAACTGTGCATTTGCTTTGTAGATATATTAGGTGGAATTCTTTCAGTCTTTGACTTAATTTTCCCTAGAAAGATTTGTATTTCCTTCAACTTGTCACCTGGATGGTGGGGAAAAGGGTATCTCCAGTATAGGACTATTTTTGTAAGTAAATCAGCTTAAAATTTGGACCACATGAACTTAGACTGAATTTGGATCATCAACTTCATTGAAGTCTGCCTTGACTTCATAAATTCTTGGAGTATTTTTTGTCCTTCCTCAATGTTACTGCTGAATTGTGTCTTGGCCTTTTGGCTAAGATCAAGTGGAGTATCTGTTCTTACCAGTTTCATATTAGGGCTGAGACAGGAATGTTTCCTGCATGTCTGTGTACAATTGCATGAAATATTTCGCTTGCCCTTTGAAGTTTCTGCGTTACAAAGGGTGCTCTTCTCTGCCTCCCACCTTGGGAAGATCCTCAGGCTTGTTTCCTCTCTGAGCCTGCTATCACTGTCAGACTTGCTCAGTATGTGCAGGGTTCAGCAGAAAACCTGGATTGAAAGCTGGCCTTGGCATGGCTTGTCTCCTGGGGTTCTTGATTTCCCTCTCTTCATTCCTTGTGACTTATTTGCCTTCTTGAATGATCTGTGATGTGTTTTATAAGTTCTTTGAATTCAACTATTTGTTTTATTCAGGGGGGTTTTCAGGACGTCTTATCTGCAATAGTGTAAGAAATGGAAATCCCCATGGCTGTTCTTCAGTTTCTATGCCCTTTTGGTTTGCATCTGTCTTAACCAAGAAAACAGAGCCTGAGGCAAGAATACAAAGCTTTGATGCTCTATTTGGGAAGCGTGAACCCAGGACTGTGAGGGGCGAGAGATTGAGGCAAGGAAGGGTTTCCCTGCAGTGACACGATGTGAGTCCCACTGTGCTGGCTACTGTTTCACAAGGGGCTGAGGTGACCTGGCTTGGCAGATGCCTCTGGGTCAGCTGCAAGGGAAGATGGCTCCAGGGAGTCCACAGGAGGGGAGCAGAATGTACCCACTGGCTCTCTTCTGCCGTCTACTTTCCACTGGTCAAAGCTGTCCCCAAAGGGAGTCAGCAGCCCTGGGTTGCATCCTCAGCCTCCTCAGCAGCTGCTCTGGGTTCCACATCCCCATGCTGCAGAGTGACATCTCATGCAGACACAGAAGTGGCAGGGGGAGCATGTGGCTGGTCTCCCTGGCTGCACTGGGTTGGTTGAGGCAGGTCAGCAGGAGCCCTGAGTGGCTGGTTGGCCTACACCACAGCAGAGCCAGGGAGGCCAGCAGGCACGGGAGTTGTCTGCTGATAGAGGGTCTGAGATGGCCCACCTGTGCACCAGCTGCTGTACATTTCTGGGCCACCACACCTGCTGAACTCAGATCTGTCATTACAAGTCATCGGTTGCTCTTTGATGGTAAAATATCAAAGGTAGACTGGCTATGTTCCCAACCCTTTTTCCTCTAGCTCCGCACACCATCTCCATCCCCAGCACTGTCCCCTGGAAGCTCAGGATAAAGTCATGTGAAGCTCTGGGTGCAGGTCAAGGGCTAGTGGTGGGCGTGAGGGGCTCTGCTGCTATGAGGTGGGGAGGCCAGTGGGGTGGGTAAGTTCAGCTGTGGGAGGGTGGGAGGTGGGGAGGCCAGTGGGGTGGGTAAGTTCAGCTGTGGGGGGCAATGGGAGGTGGGAAGGCCAGTGGGGTGGGTAAGTTCAGCTGTGGGGGGCAATGGGAGGTGGGAAGGCCAGTGGGGTGGGTAAGTTCAGCTGTGGGAGGGTGGGAGGTGGGGAGGCCAGTGGGGTGGGTAAGTTCAGCTGTGGGGGGCAGTGGGAGGTGGGGAGGCCAGTGGGGTGGGTAAGTTCAGCTGTGGGAGGGTGGGAGGTGGGGAGGGCAGTGGGGTGGGTAAGTTCAGCTGTGGGGGGCAGTGGGAGGTGGGGAGGCCAGTGGGGTGGGTAAGTTCAGCTGTGGGAGGGTGGGAGGTGGGGAGGGCAGTGGGGTGGGTAAGTTCAACTGTGGGAGGGTGGGAGGTGGGGAGGGCAGTGGGGTGGGTAAGTTCAGCTGTGGGAGGGTGGAAGGTGGGGAGGCCAGTGGGGTGGGTAAGTTCAGCTGTGGGAGGGTGGGAGGTGGGGAGGCCAGTGGGGTGGGTAAGTTCAGCTGTGGGAGGGTGGGAGGTGGGGAGGGCAGTGGGGTGGGTAAGTTCAGCTGTGGGGGGCAGTGGGAGGCTGGTTTGGGTAGCGGGTTCAGACTCATTTCCAGACAAGGGTATCAGAGCCCTGCTGGGTTTCAAACCCCTGATGCCCAGGTCAGTACCCCAAGTCCTCTCCGGGCAGAACCTCAAAACCCCTACAGGAGTGATCCGAGGTGCGGAACTGGTTCCTGGTTCCAGCCTTGGTGTTGTGCACTGACGTCGTCTTCATTGTGATGGTGTCACTGGTACTGTAAAATACCATTGTTCAGTAGGAGAAAAGAATCCTGCGGCCATCTGCACACACTGGCTCTGAGGATTCCTGAAACCAGGGGCTTATCTGACCTGACACCATGCGAGGCAGTGGAGTCCATCTCCCATGGATGTGAGCATAGGGAACAGTGGCCAGATTTTGTGCCCTTCCCCGCACGAGGAGGCTCAGGTCTTGCTAGAGCAGTGTGACCTGGCGTGGCCATAAGGGGGTGTGCGAGGGGCAGACGGGGGAGAAAAATGGGGCAAGCAGTAGTGCAACACCCCCAAACCACTGACCCTTACCAGCCACCAGCACCCTCAGGAGCAGGTGTTTTAGGACAGCCAGTTGAGAAGGTGAGGTAAACGTCCTCTGTGTCTAGCCTGGCGACAAGTTTGAGCTTATGGGACATTAAGTCACAAAGCAAAGTAACTGCAGCACTCGGTGTGGGCCCTCCCTGAATTAATGGCTGGGGAATCCACTTCAAACAGAAATGGGTTATTTACAGAAACTCTGGATGTGCAGTTGAGTCCTAATCCTCCCACTAATGGTGAGGGTAATGAGGTGGACAGGACAGCCTCAGCCGGCCGCAGCCAACCTCTCTGCTGCTGGAGGTAATTCTGTGCTGCTGTGGGGTTTGACAGTGCTTTTTGCCTTCCTGCTTTTTTTAAGGCAGATGTTGCCAGTTCAGCTTTTCTGAGTTGCGTTCTGTTCCATGTCGGGGGAGATGGTTGAGGGACCTGCTGGGAGCATGGGAAGGCACCTTGTATCTGTGGATGATGCCCATGGGGTCATGCTGGGTGAGTCCTGATGGTATGGCTTTAGAGAGGGTCTCCAGCCCAGCCACTCAGTGCTGTAACAGTCCTATCTCATGGATACATCATGGCAAATGCCAATGGCAATGTCGTCATCAGAAAGTAGTATTTATATTCCTTGACACAAACAACCAGAAGCCTTAAAGGTAAGCCTAAAGGTAAGGCAGCCCTCTGTAACTCACCAGCATGACACTGGTGTAGGCTTGCACACGCCTTGCATTCCATGGAATCATTGAATGATTATAAAAGTGTTATTTGTAGCTGGGCATGGTGGCTCACGCCTGTAATCCCAGCACTTTGGGAGGCCAAAGTGGGCGGATCACTTGACGTCGAGAGTTTGAGACAAGCCTGACCCACATGGAAAAACCCTGTCTCTACTAAAAATACAAAATTAGCCGGGCGTGGTGGCGCATGCCTGTAATCCCAGCTACTCAGGAGACAGGTGGGAGAATCTCTTAAAGCTGGCTTCTGCCAATGACCTCAGGGAGCCCGGTCACTGCTGCCCCCCAGCACCCTCAGGCAAGACCTCAGCCTGGCCACCGCCTTGCCTTTGGCCTGATGATGCTCCAAGCAGACAATTTAGTCATGACCCACGGAAACTGTTGTTCAATCCTTTGTTTGTAACAATCCAAGCACCCCCACTCCCCGGAGTTGCATAAGTTTCATTGTCTCCTTCAAGGTAGAGGCCATGAAGGAGCTCCCCTCCTGAAAAATCCCGAAGTCCCCATGCCCAGCTGAATCGCACAATGGGCAGTCGGGCAGGACCCCCTCCCCCGCCCCACCGCCTGTTCATCGCCTCTGGTGGTGACTGTGCAGCGACCCTCCCGTGGGCAGCACGTAACAACCTCAAAACAACACCATCTCCTGATTTGCCTTCGATTGGAAGTTGTATCTATTTAGATGTATTGTGATTTCTGATACATTCGGATTGTTTACACCTTTCTATGTGGTGGTTTCTAATTTGTTCTTCTGTTGTTTTTCTCTCCCCTCTTACCCCTTCTTTTGGCTGATTCATTCCTTCTGTTTATCCCACTTTCACTCCTTTACCCCACCCATTATTCAGTCATCTCCCACTGGTTCCCTCCCACAAGTGGAAATTATGGGAGCTACAAGATGAGATTGGGGGGGCCACAGAGCCAAACCATATCACTCCTGTTACATCAACTAAAAACAAGACAAAATGCTTTTTGGCCGCAAAAAGAACAAATCCCTACATCTTAAGTGCTATCTGAGTGTCTGGTACTTAAAATCACATGAGGGGCTTTACACAGAGTAGCCCTCGAATCTGCGCCCGTAACTCTTATTTACAAATGACGTATTTTAACTTGGAAACAATTACTCTAATATTTCACACATAATGTACATACTCTATATTCCTATTGTTTAGGGGGAAATCTCGAAACTTTAATCTACTGTTTGTATCAGAGTGTAAAGAGGCAGGAGCAATGCCTCACACCTGTAATCCTAGCACTTTGGGAGGCTGAGGTGGGGGGATCACTTGAAGCCAGGATTTCGAGGCCAGCCTGGGCAACACAGTGAGACCCTGTCTCCACAACATTTGTGAGGGAGGGAACATAGTTGAGTGTGGTGGCGTGTCCCCATCGTGCTAGCTACTCAGGAGGCTGAGGTGGGAGGGTTGCTTGGGCCCAGGAATTCAAGGTTGTGCCACTGTGCTGCAGCCTGGGCAACACAGCAAGACCCCTCTCTTAAAATAAATTCTAAAGCTATTCAGTGTCTTCAGTCTCTTTTAATTTTTCTCAAACATCCAGAGTTTCTGAAACTCAGGCAGTTTGCTCTCGAACGACTCAGTCATTTGCTGTGCCTTGTTTTCCTCACTGCACAGGTGGCACTGTCACCGTGATTTGCCTTAGGGTTGGTCACTGCCACAGTGAGTTCAGCGTCACTCATGCTCACAGTTCCCTTGCTTCAGTATCTCCTTTTGTGTCTCAAACTTTCCTTCTGGGATTATTTTCCATCTTTAGATTCCTTCTGCTTTTCTAACGGTCCTTTACTGAGATGTGTTTATGGTAAACCGTGTTGGTTTTTCTTTGTCTGGACGTAATCTGTATTTTCCTCTTATTCTTAAAAGATAGTTTTGCTGATAACATCAAGTCCAAGTTGACACTATTTTCCCCAAGTGCTTTGAGCTATTACTTGTGCCTCCTGGCATCCAGTGTCATAAGGAAGTTGGCTCTCAGCCTTGTTGTTTTTTTTTTTGTTTGTTTTGTTTTATAGAATTTTGCTCTTGTTGCCCAGGCTGAAGTGCAATGGCACAATCTCAGCTCCCTGCAACCTCTGAACTCCTGGGTTCAAGGGATTCTCCTGCCTCAGCCTCCTGAGCAGCTGGATTACCGGCGTGTGCCACCATGCCCAGCTAATCTTTGTATTTTGAGTAGAGATGGGGTTTCTCATGTTGCCCAGGCTGGTCTTGAACTCCTGACCTCAGGTGATCCACCCACCTCAGCCTCCCAAAGTGCTGGATTACAGGCGTGAGCGGCCTTGCTCGGCCACTGCTGCTCTTTTTTGGGTGGTCTGCCTTTCTCTCCTGAGACTCAGCACCTTCTTTGTTTTTCTGAAGTTTCACCATTACTCTCCAAAGTGGGTTTCTTGTGATTTCTCCTGTTGGGATTCACTGGGCCTTCTGAATGTGAGGATTTATGTCTGGAAAATCCTCACCTGACATCTCCTTGAATGTGACCTCTCCTGCACTCTTTATTCTCTCTTTCTAGAATATTCATTGCATAAACATGAAGCCTGTTCGTTCTCTCTTCTGTGTCCTTTTATGTTTCTTTCATTTTCTATCTCTTTAGCTTTCTGTGAAACATTATCGGATTTATGATTCTGTCTCTGAATTATCTTTAAGTGTGTTGAATTTGCTATTCAGTATTATGTTTCTAATTTCAGTGGTCATATTTTAACTTGTTTCATTTTTGGCAACATCGTGTTCCTCTGTCAGTCTGGGACCATAATTAGCCATCATCACTTCATACTGTGCCTTGGACGAGCCCTCTGTTCGCAGTGTCATGAGTGATTGTACACTTCGTTGTTTCTGCTGACTCTTGCCCATGGTGCCTGCTTCCTGCTGCGTGTGGTGCCTCTGTGTTGCGAAGTCACGTTCGTATGGGTGGGACGCTCAGGGGTCTGAGGGTGGATCCCTGCGGAGGCTTTGTGTTTGCCTTTGCCAGGACCCGAGCAGCCCACTTGAAAGTGTATTTTGTGGGTGTAGATGCTTTGAACCTTGAACCCACTTGAGAATGGCCTGTGGTAGAAATTCTCAGAGACTTTTTCTCTTATTTGCTCCTCTTTTCAGAGCGGGGGCTCATGCAGCAAATGTCTCTGTCACTTCCCTGTGACCGGCGGGTGTCCCTGGCTCACTCTTGAGGGCCCCTCTTTTGGGCTCCTGGCTTCCTGCAGGGCTTCTGCTCTGACTTTCTGTCTCACACAGCCCCAGGCTCCATCCTGCAGCTGGTCAGTGTAGTGTTCGGGATCCTGGCCAGCAGGGACCAATAGGACCTCTACAAACGGTGCGAAGCCCTGCCGTGCCGGGCTGGATTTACGCTTCTCCATGGTCTCAGCCTTTTGGGATTCCACTTACCTTCTCCCCAGAAAGATTTTGAAATGTGATGTTCTGGGGCATTTCCAGGTCTTAGATGCTCTCTGCTGGGAGGCCTCCCCCGCCCCTGCCCCGCCCCGCCGACTTCTGCTGTGTTCTGGAAGGGGTGTCCCTGGCCCGCCTCCACAGGATTGGAGAACTGCATTGCAGTCGGCATTTGAAGGACTTCACCCGGTGGCCCGGCTCCTGTTCAGCTTCTTTCTGTGCTCTGCAGCCTCCACTGTGTGACCCCTGCCTGCTGCCTGCATGCGGAGTGTCACTTGTTCCGCAGTTTTCTCTGATGCAGTCTCACTGTCTCTGTGGCCACTTGTGTGCTGGTTTATTCATCCTCAACATTCCCTGAGGAGATGGGCCTGGGAGGGCAGCAGCAGGCCCCACCCACATGCAGACCCCAAGGCCAGCCTGGTGCTGACCACGTGGTGGCCAAGGAGACTGTGGCATCTGCCTGCTGGTGCAGGTGGCATGTGCCTGCTCTCCTGAGGGGGGTTCTCTGCAGACTCTCACATGCCTTCTCAGGGGTCAGCAAGCACATGTGTTCCTGCAGGCCTTTCTAAAAAGTGACAGGTGGGGACGTGTTGGCAGTGGTGGAGGCGGAGGGGGTCGATGGCTTGGCAGCCTCCCTCGGGCCCAAAGCTGCGCACTCTTCGCACCACTCACATGCTGGGAGGACAGCGAGCCGAGGGGCATGAAACAGTTCTGGCACCTCCTGGGAAGACCTTTCGATAGGAGCGAGAGGCTCCGTGCGTCACGGGCCTGCCAGAGTGAGCCAGTGTGGCCACGAGGACTGGATGGGCCTGGAACAGATGGTCCCCGCAGAAAGGCACGGTGCCACAGCTCCCCCAGAATGTGTGCCCCTCTGCTCGCTCTCGTGGTTCCCACTTGTTGGGGCGGGCTGGGTCACTGAATTCCCAGGTCCGTTTCGGCTGCCCCATCCCTCCCGGAAGACTCCACTGCTACAGAGGGTGGAGTATGGGGAGGAGATTGCCCTAGCAGCAGGGGCCCTGGAAACATCTCCCTTTGTCATCTTTGGGGTCCCCTCTGTACCTGCCATGGCCTCCCTCACACTCCTCTGTGTGGAACCAGGCTCTGCCTCACAGGTGCCTGGTTTTCACACTGTGGGCTGGGAGGCCGGGCGGGCTGGGGTTTGCCCTCCCATCTCGAGGAGCAGGACAGCAAAGGTGCCCTGAGCTGACTCAGCCCTGCCTGGGAGCAGGTGCCTCTCCTTGAGGTGGACGAGGTGTGTGCAGTGGGGGATGGTGTCAGGCTGAAGTGTGTCCCCCAAAATTCATATGTTGATGCCCTAACCCCTAGAACCTCCAAGTGCGACTTAGGTCTTCAAAGGAGACAGGGTCTTACAAGAGGTGTGGAGTTAAAAGGTCATGGGATGCACCTTCAGTACGTCAGTTGCAGTGCTTAGAACACCTTCAGAGACTGAGAGGTAAAGGTCAGCGGGGTGGTTGGGACCGGGTCTGCCTGGTATCCTTGTAAGAGGAGGGGATGAGGACACAGACACACAGAGTGCTGGCCCTGTGAGGACACAGGGAGGAGACGGTGTCTGGGAGCCAAGGAGTGTCTCAGGGACCAGCCCTGCCCTCCCTGACCTTGGACTCAGCGTCCAGGACTGTGGAGAATCTAGGAATCCATGTGGGTGCTGAAGCCCCAGGCTGTGGTGTTTTCTCACAGCCACCCCCGGTGACTCACGGTGGATTTGTCCTCCGGAGTCCCTAATGACTCTGCACCCTGGGGCCCTGTCTTGGTTCTGTGGCTGAGCACACCTGCTCCCTGCCCTTCCAGGCTCCTGCCCTGCCTGTGCCGACCTCCTGGCTGGGGCTGGAGACTCGCAAGTGAGAAGTGGGTGCCCCTGCCAGGAGCAGGGCATGCACATCTGAAAACGTGAGGGTGCTGGCTTAGGCTGCCGCTGGAAGTGGGTCTGGGGAGGATCCACTCGAGGCTCAAATCCCCCGGGAGGCGGTGGGTGCCGAGGTCCCAGCGGACTGGAGCAGTTCCTGCTTCTCGTTTTTATAACCCGAGGTGTCCCAGTTAGCAGATGCTTCGGAACAAATCACCCTCAAACTTAATGGCGTAAACAACGACTCATTTCATTGTCTTCCCAGTTCCTCTGGGTCAGGATTCCAGGCGGGCTGGGCTCAGGGCTCTACTTGGAAAATACGCTTTATGGGCCCCGCTACCCCCTGCTGTGGTGGGGGCCCTGGAAGCATCCCCAGTTTGGTGGAGAACGTTGAGGTGAGTGCTGGAGGGTGCTCACCACTGCTGGGCCCCTCTGTGCCTGCCGTGCTGGGCCAAGCAGGACCCCCAAACCCACATGGCCCTTTGTCTTGCCTCATGCACCCCACACATCTTCCTCCCTCCCCAAAACATCCGGTGAAGATTGATTGCAGCGTCCTGGGCCCACAGTGCTTGAGGCTGCTTCAGTCTGTGTCGGTGTCCCCAGAACGCACGTGTTGAACCCCTGCACCCCCGCGTGCTGCCGTTAGGAGGCAGGGCCTGTGCCAGGTGAGTGATGTGCACGAGGCTGGAGCCCCATGAATGGCTTTCCCAGTGGTCAGCACGGACGCGGAGCCAGGGAGTTGAGACCCGGCACCAAACACTGTGAGCGGAAGGCTGAGTACGGGGCAAAGCACAGTTTGAGGACGTGCCTTTCTCAGCCATGCTGCGGGAAGACCTGCTGCTGCTCAGGAGAAGAGATACGGACGAAGGAAGTCAGGGAAGGGTGAACAGAGGCAGGAGGGCCGGGGAAGCCGGCGGCCCTGGAGGGAGGGGCAGGCAGAGCCACCTGGCAGGTGCAGAGGGAGCCCCAGGAGCTCGGGAGGGGGGGGCCTGTCAGGACTCAGGTGGGCTCGGGCGGGGCTCGGTGAGTCTCGGGTGGGGTCGGGCGGGGCTCCGGCCGATCGGCCCTTCCTTGTGCTACCTGTGTTCTTCCCTGTGTGCAGGAGAGAGAGGGAGAAAGAAAGGGAGACACAGAGACGGAAACACAGAGGAAGACCCAGGTCTCCTCCCGCCCCTTGCTCCTCGACGCGGCCATTCCACAGCCCGCGCCCTCCTGACGCGTCCCTCACGGAGGGCCTCTGGGGCGTTTCGTTGGCATCGCTGTGGACGCTGGGCCCACCTTCCTCGGCTGGGGATGGAGGACGGCACCCCGGGCAGTGAGAGGCCCTCTTGCCTTTGCGGAGCCTGAGGACCGACTCGCCGTGCTGGCCGCCTCTGTTCCTCTCTGCCAGGCTTTGGAGATGCCAGCCTAGCCGACAAAAGCGCTCCCGTTTCCAGAGAAACATAACAGGTCACCCAGAACCACACCAAACATTTAGGACACTTGGCATCAAACCAAGGGTTTCTCTCGGATCCTGGGAGACTCAGAGGCCAAGAGGTTAGGAGGGTCTGGGGGCCTGGCCAAGTGCGCGGAAGCCTGATGGCGCATGCTTCTTGGAAAGTTCCACCCTCACGTGCCCTTCTGACATTAACCCAGGCCCCAGGTCTGGGAGAAGAATGGCCGCGTGGCCTTGTGGCCAGCAAAAGCAGGACCAAGTCCTCCTGCCGCAGGGCACCCCAGCATCTGCTCCCTTTGCGTGTAGGAAGAGACAGACGTGTGCTGGAGGTTCTCACCCCAAAGCACGGGGACCAGCAGAGCCTCGGCTATGGCAGCTGCAGGGAGACTCAGGAGTGAGGGGCTCCCTCCTGCAGGATAGTGTGTCGGCCGCTGTGGTGTTAACTCTATCTGCAGAAGAGACGCTCACGGGCCATCCTCTCACTTCGACTTTCTCACTTCCAACTTTGAGGCCGTGGGAGCTGCACCCTCTCCTCGTGCTCAGCCTCTCAGTGAGCCACTCCCTTCTTAGGACTCTGTAGACTGTCCATCTTATTCTTTTCCCAGCGATCATTGTCATCCAGCACCTTCCTTCCTCTACCTGATGATGAGATACCTCGTGCCCGTCCAAATGCAACATACCGGTTCCTAAAACCTGGAGTTGGTTTACTAAAACCCCTGTATCCAGCACAGAACTTCGTGGTTCCTGGATGATCCTGTGACAGGTGAGGAAGAGGGGTCCCGTGGGACCCGCTGTTCCTACCCTTTGGGACGGGGCTGGGGCATCCCTGCGGGCCATGGCTACTGAGCAGAACTGCTCTAACCAGGGCCTGTCTTCTGGCGAAAGGTCAAAGCGCACATACTCCCACCCACAGCCACTGTGCCTTCAGGTTGTTCTTGAGTTTGGTGTGCTTTGGAAATGAGACTTTTTGATCTCTGGAAGGAACCAAATTAAAATAATACTTTTGTCAGTAGTTTATTAAATTCAATTTGGCTTCCCTCTGCTTTGGCCATAATAAAAACTTCTGGGTATTCAAAACCTGGAGTCTGACGAGGCTGATGAAGAAAAACTTGTTGATTCCACAGTAAAAGCCATTGCCTCGACTTTCACTAAGACTACAAACCTTATAGCTAACATTGCTTATTTTCCAAAAAAAGGATGTAAATGATGTTAAAGACACTCTGTCCCAAGCACCCATGAGCCGGCGTTACCAGAATCTATGAAAACCCCTCACGAGGACACATCAGGCGACTCATCGGGCAACTAATGAACTTACACGTCTACAAAACGGTATTGACGGAGAAACGTTCAAGGGCGGCCAAAGGCACAGCTGACTCGTGCTTTGTCCAAAATTCAGCCCAGAAGAGACAATTCAGACAGTCCCAGGCCATTCTGACCTGCCAAGTGGACCCTCTGAGGTTTGGCAAATGGACTTCATCCAGCCACTGCCTCTCGGGGCCATAAATACGTCGTGATGATCTGCATGTTTTCCTACTGGGTAGAAGCATTCCCCTTCGGACGTGCCACCGCCTCAGACGCTGCAACCTCTGTTAGAACAGATTCTCCCTAGGGGCAGGAGCATATCTTCACAGGTAGTGACCAAGGCTCCCCTGGCCAGGTCAGAAATCTGTGAAGTCTGGGCCACGTGACAGCAGTTCCGTTGTGCCCACCACCCCAAGCTTGCAACTGCTGGAAAGCGCAGGCAGCACCATCAAGATTCAACTGGCAGAATTTCAGGAAGCACTAAAATGGCCCAGGCTGAAGGCACTGGCTGTGGATCTCCACCTTTTGGAAAACGCAAGTTGTCACCTTTTGAAATTATCCCCGGGGTGGCGGGGCCAGACAATGCATATCATCCTTTCTGCTTTTAATAGTCAACTGATTAAAGGAGACATTCTCCAATACTGCAAAGGAATAATTAGGACTATACACATAAGTCATGCCCTGTGCTCCCAGGAGATGGAGTCACCAGATGTCACAACCTTCAGCCTGATAATTTCATTGGAAAAGACATTCACAAAAAGATTTCCTTCAACCTCTGGAAAAGTCCACGTTGGGAACTCCTCACCAATCCCTGGTGTTGACCCTTGGATTCAGGTTTCTCATTTAAAGAAATCTACCTGCTGCTGGAATTCAATCAGACTTGAAATGAGAACTGGCCCGAAGGGGAAGCAGGTGGCAGAGGAGGTTGACTGAGGTCATGTCTGCCACGAGGGATGTGACTCCCTGGGACAAGTCCATCCCAGCAACAATGGACAGCATCAGATTTACTGATTGATCTATGACACTTTTTGGAGGAAGGACTTGATCAAAACGGGGACATGTGAAAGAAAATGAAACCAGTAAGTCTAAGGCTTTTCTAAAGTGGAGCTGGGCAGCCGTGGGATCTGCACTCACATCTGCCAACCGCCAGTCCACAGGACGTGCCCACACACTTGGACAAACAGCTGAGGCCAGCACCAATGGCCTTCACATCCCCCAGCTGGGAGTGCCCAGAAGAACTAGCCAGTCAGAATGGGTTTGACTTAGGATTTCTGCCCAACCAATGAACAGCCTCCAAAAAGCCTTTGTGGAAATCCCCTATACAAATCTCTCCAGGCCACGTGCAGTGGCTCACACCTGAAATCCCAGCACTTTGGGAGGCCAAGGTTGAGTGGATCACCCGAGGCCAGCAGTTCAAGACCAGGTTGGCCAACATGGTGAAACGCCGCCTCTACTAAAAATACAAAAATTAGCCAGGCATGGTGCCATGTGCCTGTAATCCCAGCTACTCAGGAAGCCGAGGCAGGAGAATGGCTTGAACCCACAAGGTGGAGGTTGCAATGAGCCAAGATCTCACCACTGCACTCCAGCCTGGGCAACAGAGACTCCATCTCAAAAAAAAAAACAAAAAAAAAAACCCCAAAAACCTCTCCAGTGTTTGCCTTACAGGACACTGCCCAGGGCTACCCTGACTCAGTGTACCCAAACTGCAACCCTTTGTTTCCCAAATAAATGCTTTAGTTAATGGTATTAAAAATTAACACTGAAAAAGCAGATTCAAAACATTCAAATGGTTCTAACTCAATGTGTTAGTATAATCACAGCTGCTTACTGAAAACAAACACTTGCTCAACCCAGGAGGTTGTGCAGAAAACAGGTGATGGGTGAGCCACTGGGCCCAGCCCACCGTACAGCGGCCCTCTGTCCTTGTGTGCCCTCACACACAGCGAACACCTGGTCGTGCCTGTGCAAGCTGGCCGGTGTTGCCTGACTGCACCGGAGTGAAACGGCCAGGCTGCCGCCCACACACATTTAAAATGAAACGTGTATCAAGGGAGCACGGTTGGGCTATTTTTAAACACTCTGGAACCATGGCTCGGAGCTGGCAGAGCAGGCTGTGGCCGTGACGTCAGCACAACCAACAGTGCTCAGGACACGAGATTGACATCCATTCCAAGCTGCAAATTCATCTTTTTTTTCCTGCAACAAAAAGACCATTAGCTTAAAAAACGGAGTGGGTTCCATCATCCCTACAGCAGCTAAAACCCCTCGGAGTCCACCTGGACTCCCAGCCCCAACTTCCTGTCCACACCCAGCAACTCCTTCCAGAAAATACTGCTGGCACTCTGGGCCTCTTGTTAAATTAAATTTGGCCTAAAGCTGCCCCATTCTTTGAATTTCTACCTAGTGAACTGCAACCTAAGCATGCAAACAAACTCAACCTAATGAGTCTTCGTGTAACAAGTAGCTGAGTCTCAGCCAATCGCAAGCTGCCAGTGGAACAGACCACACCCACGTGGCAGGTGATCAGCTTTAGCCAATCAGGCTGTTCGTTGCCTCACCACCATGTTTTGTCTGTGAGTGCTGCCTGCCCATGTTGCTGAGTGGAGCTCACTGAATCTCTTCAGGTTCCGAGTGCTGCCCAATTCATGAACTGTTCTTTGTTCAAATAAACCCTAAAGTTAAAAAAAAAAATTGGTTTGAGACAGAGTCTCACACTGTTGCCCAGGCTGGAATGCAGTGGCACAGTCTCAGCTCACGGCAGCCTCTGCCTCCCAGGTTCAAGTGATTGCCCTGCCTCAGCCTCCGGAGCTGGGATTAGACGTGTACCACCAGGCCCGCTAGGCTCAGTTTTCTATTTTTTAAGTAGAGATGAGGTTTCACCGTGTGACTGGGGTGCTCTCAAACTCCTGACCTAAAGTAATTGACCACCCCTGCTTCCCAAAGTGCTGGGATTACAGGCGTGAGCCACTTGTGTCCAGACCAAAGTTTTCTTTCCACACTCATGACCACTGTCTTTGACACACAAGGGCCTCCTCACCAGCCTCTGGCTTCCAGGCTGTTCTCTGCACAGTGGCCACAGCATGCCCTGCTCAGGACCCACAGTGGACCTCCTGCCCACACACCTCCCGATGCACCTCTGGCCCAGCAGCTCCATCTGTCACACCAGCTTCCTTTTGCCTTGGCCGTGTGTGCCCCAGGGCCTCTGCACTCAGTTCCCGGTGTTGCAGGCTACAGCCCCTCCCTTTCCCGAGCCCCTCCCAACCTCCCACCTCCTCCAGGCTGCTTTCTCCACTATAGTCATGCAGCATTTGCCAGTGCCCAGCACACAATCTTCTCACTGGCTGGTCTTTTCACACCACAAAGGCCATACTGCCATCTATGTGCCTAAAACGCTGGCAGTTTTCAAACATTTTACAGCTGTGGGATTCTTTCCCTAAAGAGGCCTCCCGGCAGGTTAATGAACAGAAGAGGGCTGGCTGCTGTCGGTGATGAGCCTTGCAGGGCCCCTTGAGCAGACCCCGGCCACACTGGGGACCCAGGGGTTCTGGCAGGAGTGTCCTGACATAGATGCCACAGCACTCAGGCCAGCAGGAGTGCACCTATCCTGCTCCCCCACGCCTAGTCGCCATCTGTGTTCTGGGAAATCTGAAAGGATTCTTTCATCTTCTGCTGGGTGGCAGGAAAGGAATCTACACTCCACAGCTACCAACTATGATAAAGCAGTTTATTTTTCTTAAAAAGGAAGGTACATGGTCACAGTCCAAAATGTTTTATACAGCTCTCAGCCTGAAGAAAATTCAACTGATGAAAAAGGCACTGTTTCTAGAACAAATGGAAAAACAATAAATACGTCACCACAGAACCCTGCCACAAGTTCAGGGTCAACGTTAAAAGCTTGAGAAGCAGACACAGCAAGGTGATGTCCTAGACTAGCCAGAGCCGTCTGTCCCTCCTCACTGTCCTCCCTGTCACACACGTCTGTCGCTGTTCCTCAGCCCCCACCAGCCTGATGGAGGGTCACACAACACCATGGTGGGAAGGTTACAAAGGGCAATGGGCCAAGGGGGTGAGGAGGGCCCCCTGACCCTGAGGACTCCCGAGGCACTGCTGCTCCTCCCTCCTTTCTGTGTCCAGTGCTGCCCTCTTTGCAAGTGCCCCTTGTGGTTGTAGCATGAAGACCTAGAAGTGATTTCTGTAAAATGGGTACAAGGAGTTCCCCGATAAGGGCTCATCCTAGACGGCCTTCTGGAGTCAGTGTGGCCAGCCTTTCTCATCTCTAATTCTCAAGAGTCCAGAGGCCCCACGTGCACCTGCCAGCCAGGGTGAGGGTGGGTGGCTGGGTGAGTAGGGCG
Source organism: Callithrix jacchus (assembly GCF_049354715.1). Lineage (NCBI taxonomy): Eukaryota > Metazoa > Chordata > Mammalia > Primates > Cebidae > Callithrix > Callithrix jacchus. Next base: position 50,909,852 of record NC_133522.1, read on the forward strand.
GAGCTATAATTTCCTACAGACAGTCCACTGAGTGTCTGCCCCAAGACATCACTAAAGAAATCCCACGCTGACGTGCAGACGGTGGGGCCTGAACTGTCATCACTCCACGGGGCTCCTTGAGGCCTCAGGCCCCTCCCTGTGCAGCACCAGGTCTGCCTTTCACCCATCCCAGGAGAAAACGCACTCGCAGGCAGCCTCCTGCTGCACAGAAGGCACGGGGGCTTCCTAAGGCCCCTGGCCGCTCCCAAAGAATTTAAAATGACGCTGCTCCTTGCACCGGCTCCCAAGAATATGTCAGCCCCATGTGCACCCAATGGAGGCAGCTCACCTGCCAGCATCTCTCCTCAACTCCCTTAAAATATGAAGACTAGAAAGGCCCCGAGCTGGAGCCTGACACTCCCTGCTTCTGGACCACCACACAACTGGGCTGTGGGTTCAGACACCGCCTGCAAACACAACCACCGCCCTGAGGGCAGCGGAGCCTCTTCCCAAGCTGACGGCGGCCAGGAATGCTGGGGACAGAACGCGACTCTAGATGCGTCATACCCCAAGGGTGGGGCCTCTGCTGGGCCTGGGGCCCTGCGAGGGACAGTCGTGTCCACCCAGCTCCTGGCTGGGCAGTAGAGGCTGACTCTGCGATGGCAGAGCATCCACCAGCGTCGGCCGGCCAGGAGGGGCGCCGTCTCAGTAGGTGATCTTCCAGTGGGTGGGCTGCTCACACGCCTTCTCTTGGTCTCCGCAGAATCTGTTGTACGTCGTCCTGGGGTCCAACCCCAGGATTTCTCTTTCCTCGTGAATCCGGAAAGAAAATGTTGAGACTGAGGTGCCGATAAAAAACCTGCGAAGGATCAGAGGTTCCCGAGTTACACAGAACTGAGAGAAGCAGGTGAGCAACATGAGTTCGGGTTCCACGGAACCAACACGGCCACACCCCAAGCGACCGCACAGGTCAGCCGCCCGCCCCACAACGGAGCAACCGCACGCACCAGCCGCCCGCCCCACAACGGAGCAACTGCACGCGCCAGCCGCCCGCCCCCCAATGCAGCAACCGCACGCACCAGCCGGCCGACCCCCGAGGAACGGCATACACCAGCCGGCCACCCCCCCTGCTGGCACACCTCACTCGGGGCCTCAACATCTGCGCCCTGAGGGGCTCTGCCTGGTGCTGCAGCCCCCTCCCCTGCTGCCTCACGGTCGCAGCCGCCACGCTCTCGTCCTGCCACACGCCCCCTGGGAGCCGTCCTCTTGTCACCAAATGCCAGGCCTGCACACGGTGCAGGTTGAATGTCTCCTGGAGATTCCCACTAATCGACACACTGTGTAGCCAAGGCACGGGTGTCCTTATCCCGAGGCACAGCAGAAATCATGGAGGTCCAGGCCTCTCTACGTACAGGCTGCATGGGCTGCTGGGGACACCCTGCTCCAGGGGTCCTCCTGACCTCCGGGTCAGCGGCCTGCCCATTCATTCCTCTGGATCCCCTCTCCAACAGCACTTTATCAACAAGCAATCCTCAGAGACGTTTCCTCAGCAGACATGAGGTGCACACCGCTGTACACGGGGCCATGGGGCCAGAGGGCTGCACAGGCCTGGCTGCTGCTGTGTGGGGGACGGCGTTGGTGGGGAGACCTCACCACCCCATGCAGAGGGGCTGCCAGAGTGGGCGGCGCTGGTCCGGAGGTGGAGAACCTCCAAGTCAGCGGGCCGCACACCTCCTGCAGCTGAGGGGAGGGGGCTGAGAGTTTGGTGTGACACCTCCCCACAGCAGACCTCCTGGGCTGAGACAGCACGGCCAAGCTCACAGTCAGAATCCCAAGGCCACAACTGAGACTTGAGCGAGCTCGACACCAGCTCCTGCACACCGCCCGGACCACAGAAGCAGGGCATCCTGTCTGCTTCACACAGAGAGGACCTGACTCCGCCGCAGAGCCACTGTGGGTCTCACATGCAACACCCAGAACACAGAGGCAACGCCAGACACGTGGAGACACTGGCACAGGGGAGAGCAGAACCCACACAGACCACGCACATGCAAGGGAGAGGCAGAACCCACACAGACCACGCACACGCAGGGGAGAGGGAGGTGAACCCACAGAGACCACGGATACACAGGGGAGAGGGAGGTGACCCCACAGAGACCACGGACACGCAGGGGAGAGGGAGGTGACCCCACAGAGACCACGGACACGCAGGGGAGAGGGAGGTGACCCCACAGAGACCACGGACACGCAGGGGAGAGGGAGGTGAACCCACAGAGACCACGCACACACAGGGGAGAGGGAGAACCCACACAGACCACGCACACACAGGGGAGAGGGAGGTGAACCCACGCAGACCACAGACATGCAGGGGAGAGGGAGGTGAACCCACAGAGACCACGCACACACAGGGGAGAGGGAGAACCCACACAGACCACACACACACAGGGGAGAGGGAGGTGAACCCACACAGACCACAGACATGCAGGGGAGAGGGAGGTGAACCCACACAGACCACGCACACGCAGGGGAGAGGGAGGTGAACCCACAGAGACCACGCACACACAGGGGAGAGGGAGAACCCACACAGACCACACACACACAGGGGAGAGGGAGGTGAACCCACACAGACCACAGACATGCAGGGGAGAGGGAGGTGAACCCACACAGACCACGCACACGCAGGGGAGAGGGAGGTGAACCCACGCAGACCATGCACACGCAGGGGAGAGGGAGGTGAACCCACGCAGACCACGCACACGCAGGGGAGAGGGAGGTGAACCCACGCAGACCACGCACACGCAGGGGAGAGGGAGGTGAACCCACGCAGACCACGCACACGCAGGGGAGAGGGAGGTGAACCCACGCAGACCACGCACACGCAGGGGAGAGGGAGGTGAACCCACGCAGACCACGCACACGCAGGGGAGAGGGAGGTGAACCCACACAGACCACGCACACGCACAGGACCACGGGGATTACAAAGCTCTGTGACCGCAGGGAGGACTGTTCCCTCTCCTTTCGTTTTCCATTTCACTCTAAATGTTTCGTCGTAATCCCAACCTTGGTCTCCTGTGCGGACTGGCAGACAGCCCTTTGGAGGAAGAGGCCCAGGCCCCCTCCCGCAGCAACCCCATGAGAATGATCACAGGAGGGCCTGCGCTTCCAGCCTTGAGGACACTCGGGACGCCCTTCAACACACACAGCACCAAGGATGCGTCCCAAGCCCACGGCCTGGGCAGGGGGCAGACAAGAGCAGAAACTGGGAATGACAGGAAAACGAGAGCCAAGACGAGGCTCTGAGACGAAGCCATACCGACAGCCTGCTACGGAGGAAGATGAGCAGTGAACTTCAGCCCAGGAGGCCTGGAGTCAGGCGTTCCAGGAGACGCAGGCGAGGAGGCAAACAGTACGGAAGTGACCACTGTGCACACACAGGCCCGTCCCTTTTGAAAGCCCCAAACGCGCTCCTGGCCGACAGTGCTAAGCGGGCAGGCACCTGGCATGTGAGCAGATCCACTGATCAATGATCGCGACACCTCCGTCCTTGTAGAGCTCCAGCTCCTCCCACGTGGGTTCAAACCTCACCATCTCGGGTAACAGCTTTTTTAGCTCTTCGTATTCTGCAAAGTAGAAGAAGAGACCCTTTGAACTGGGACCCTCCAGTAGGCACAGACAGGTCTCTCTTCAGCGGAAAGACTTGGCCTCTTGTTAATTCGTTACAAACTGGCTCAAAAGGTGCAGGCGCACATTCAGCTTTCCCCTCCAGGAATCACAGCTGACGATCATGCAGGCCTAGGTCTACCCAGAACCGAACCAGGGATCAAAAAGCCACGGAAGGCATTAAAGCTCCATACCCCTCCTGACGGCATCTGTGGCCACAAACACCTTGTCCAGCTGCTGAGTCTTCATGAGGCTGCGGATCTTCCTCACGGCCCCTTCTAGACTGGGCACATCTTCTCTGTGACCCCAGATAAAATCTTTTCTTCTCAGGTGGACTCCCAGGTAGGGTCCCCCTAGCGCCGAGCCCAGCGTGACCTAGCGAAGAACCACATGGAAATGCAGAAACTGACAGGCAGATTTGAGGCTCATCATGGGCACCCCGATGAGACTCAAGACACAGAGCGACGGCTGCTTCCACATGGCCGCCTCCACAGGGTGGCCTCCAGGGCTGTCTAAGGGATTTGGGTGGAATCTCAGGGGCAACCAGATGGCTTTTTAAGAAGCAGTATTAATTACCGCAGATCCTTTTTTGAGTTAAATAAAAGTGTTTAAAAAGAGAACAGCATGTGGTGACTCACGCCATGAACTTCTGCTCCAAGAACCACCACAGGAATGTGCCAGAGGCCGAACTAATTCACGGACCCTGCAGATGAAGCAGCTCACAGCTGCAAACTCCCGCAGAACCAGAGCCCTCCGCTGCTCTCCTGAAAGCGCCACCAACGTGAGCCGTTACAGCAAATCTTAACTCAACAACCCCGCTCCAAGGAAGGCGAAAAAGCAGCTAATTCCACCACCTGCAACATCCTGGCTGATCAGAGGGCCCGGGTCTGTCCACGTGACAACTTCGCTGTAGTATAACCAGCATTTGAGAAAACCAGTGCACTAAAAAGACTACAACCAAGGACCCCCCAGAGTCCACTTCACTCCCCTGCCACCTCCACCAAAGCAGTTGCTATATCCACGGTTGGGAGACCCGAAGATGGATCATATCACAGGGCTCTACAGACATTCCCCAGCGCCATCCCAGGACCCGGTGGCCCACTGGGTGGCCAGACCCAGAAGAGCAGTAACAATCACTGCAGCCCAGCTCTGAGGAAGCCCCATCCCTAGGGGAAGGGGAAGAGCACCACACAGCACCCTGTGGGACAAAAGAATCTGAACAGCAGCACTGGAGTTCCGGATCTTTCCACTGAAATAGTCTACCCAAATGAGGAGGCAGAAAAGCAACTGTGAATATGACAAAACAGGGTTCAATGGCACCCTCATAAGATCACAGTAGCTCCCCAGCAATGGATCCAAACCAAGAAGAAATCTTTGAATTGCCAGATGAAGAATCCAGAAGGCTGATTATTAAGCTACTCAAGTAGGCACCGACAAAAGTAAAAAACAACTTAAATGAAAAAAAATCGAATACAGATGAAAAACTCTCCAGAGAAATAGATATCATTAAGAAAAAAACAATTGCAACTTCTGGAAATGAAAGTCACTCTCAAAGAAACAAAATACACTGCAAAGTTTCAACAACAGAAGAAAGAACTGCAGGGCTCGAAGGCACGGTTTTCAAACTAACCCAATCCAACAAACACAAAGAAAAAAGAGCAATTAAAGAAAAATGAACAAAGCCTCCAAGAAATCTGGGATCATGTTACACAAACAAACCCGAGGATAACTGGTGTTCCCGAGGAAGGAGAGGGATCCGAACGTCTGGAAAACTGATTTGAGGGAGTAATCGAGGAACTTACCTGGTCTTGCTAGAGATCTAGACATCCAAATACAAGAAGCTCAAAGAACACCTGGGCAATTCATCACAAAAAGATCACCTATGCACACAGTCTTCAGGTTATCTAAAGTCAAGATGGAGGAAAAGTCTTAAAAGCTGTGAGCCAAAGTACCAGGTATCCTATAAAGGAAAGCCTATCAAATTAACAGCAGATTTCTCAGCAGAAACCCTACAAGCTACAAGGTACTGGGGTCCTAGCTTCAGCCTCCACAAACAAAATAATTATCAGCCAAGAATTTTGTATCCAGCAAAACTAAGCATAAATGAAAGAGAGATCATCTTTTTTAGACAAGCAAATGCTGAAAGAATTCACCACTACCAAGCCAGAACTAGAAGAAATGCTGAAAGAAGTTCTAAATCTTGCAACAAACCCTCAAAATATACCAAAATAGAACCTCCTTAAAGCATAAATCTCACAGGGTGTACAAAGCAATAATGCAATGCCAAAAAAAAAAAAGGAAAAGGAAAAGCAAACAGGATATTCAGGCAGCAACTAGCATGATGAAGAGAACAGTACCTCACACTGTAATACCAAAGTTAAACGTAATACAACAGTACCTCACACTGTAATACCAAAGTTAAACGTAATACAACAGTACCTCAGACTGCAATACCAAAGTTAAACGTAATACAACAGTACCTCACACTGCAATACCAAAGTTAAACGTAATACAACAGTACCTCAGACTGCAATACCAAAGTTAAACATAATACAACAGTACCTCACACTGCAATACCAAAGTTAAACGTAATACAACAGTACCTCAGACTGCAATACCAAAGTTAAACGTAATACAACAGTACCTCACGCTGTAATACCAAAGTTAAACGTAATACAACAGTACCTCACACTGTAATACCAAAGTTAAACGTAATACAACAGTACCTCAGACTGCAATACCAAAGTTAAACGTAATACAACAGTACCTCAGACTGCAATACCAAAGTTAAACGTAATACAACAGTACCTCACGCTGTAATACCAAAGTTAAACGTAATACAACAGTACCTCAGACTGCAATACCAAAGTTAAACGTAATACAACAGTACCTCACGCTGTAATACCAAAGTTAAACGTAATACAACAGTACCTCACACTGTAATACCAAAGTTAAACGTAATACAACAGTACCTCACACTGTAATACCAAAGTTAAACGTAATACAACAGTACCTCAGACTGCAATACCAAAGCTGAATGTAAATGGCCTAAATGCTCCACTTAAAAGAAACAGAATGGGAGAATGGATAAAAATCCACCCAAAAGCTGTGAGACAAAAGTCTTCGAGAGACTAACTTAACATGTAAGGACTCACATAAACTTAAGGTAAAGGGGTGGAAAAATGCAAATGGAAACCAAAAGTGAGCAGAGTAGCTTACTCTTGTATCAGACAAAACAGACTTTAAAGAAACAGTTAAAAAGAGATGGAGGGACATTATCTAATGATAAAAGGGTTAGTCCAACAGGAAAGTATCACAATCCTAAATATATTTGCACCTAACACTGGAGCTACCAAATTCATAAAACAATTACGACTAGACCTAAGAAATGAGAGAGACGGCAACACAATAGCAGTGGGGACTTCAATACTCCACTGACAGCACCAGAGAGGCCATCCAAACAGAAAGTCAACAAAGAAACAAGGACCTCAACTATACCCTAGAACAGATGGATTGAACAGATAATTACAGAACATTCTACCCAACAACTGCAGAACATTCTGTTCATCAACACATGGAACATTCTCCAAGGTAAGTCATATGACTGGCCACAAAACAAATCTCAATAAATTTAAGAAAATCAAATTATGTCAAGTACCCTCTCAGGCCACAGTGGAATAAAACTGGAAATTAAATCCAAAAGGAACCCTCGAAACTATACAAATACATGGAAATTAAATAATCTGCTCCTGATCTTTGGGTCAACAATGAAATCAAGATGGAAATTTAAAAATTCTTTGAACTGAACTAGTGACACAATTACCAAAATCCCTGGGATGCAGCAAAAGTGGTGCCAAGAGGAAAATTCACAGCATTAAATGCCTACATCAAAAAAATCTGAAAGAGCACAAATAAACAATCTAAGATCACACCTCAAGGAACTAGAGAAATAAGAACAAACCAAACCCAAATCCAGCAGAAGAAAAGAAATAAGATGAGAGCAGAACTAAATGAAACTACGATGAACAAACAAAAAAATACAAAAGTTAAATGAAACAGAAAGCTGGTTCTTTGAAAAGATAAACAAAATTGATAGACCATTATTGAGATTAACGAAGAAGAGAGAGAATCCAAATAAGCTCAATCAGAAACGAAACAGGATATATTGCAATCGCTACCTGAGAAACACAGATGATCATCCAGAGCTACTGTGAACACGTCTATGTGCAAAAACTGGAAAACCTGGAGGATAAATTCCTGGAAATACACAACCCTTCCAGATTAAACCAGGAAGAAACAAACTCTGAACAGACCAATAGCACGTTGTGAGACTGAAATAATTTAAAAACTGCCAACAATAAAGCCCAGGACCCAATGGATTCACAGCTGAAATCTGTCAGACATTCAAAGAACTGGTGAAAGATCCTACTGAAAACTATTCCAAAGACAGAGAAAGAGGGAATCTCCCCTAAATCAATAGACCAATATCCCTGATGAACACAGATGCAAAAATCCTCAACAAAATACTAGCTAACTGAATCCAACAGCATATTGAAAAGATTACACACCATGATCCAAGTGGGTTTCATACCAGGGATGCAGGGATGGTTTAACATACACAAGTCAAAAAATGTGATCCACCACACAAACAGCACTAAAAACAAAAATCGTATCAATTCAATAAATGCAGAAGCAGCATTTGACAAAATCCAGCATCACTTTATGATTAAAATCCTCAGCAAAGGTGGCGTAGAAGGAACATAACTCAAGGTCTTTGAAAAGACCTTGACTTTGAAAAGTCATCTATGACAAATCCAAAGCCAACATTATACTGAACAGGGAAAAGTGGAAAGCATTCCCCCTGAGAACTGGGGCAAGACAAGGTGCCCACTCTCACCACCTCTATTCAACACAGTACTGGAAGTCCTAGCCAGAGCAATCAGACAAGAGAACGAAATAAAGGGCATCCAAATGGGTAAAAAGTAGGTCAAACTGTCACTGTTCACTGATGATATAATAGTGTACCTAGAAAAACCCTAAAGACTCATGGAAAAAGCTCCCAGATCTCATAAATGAATTCAGTCAAGTTTCAAGACACAGAATCAGTGTATTCCAAAAGATGGAGAAAGTCGTAAGTCAGTAGCACTGCTATCCACCAACAGCGGCCAAGCTGAGAATCAAATCAAGACCGGCTTTTACAACTGCAAAACAAAAGCAAAACACCCCACAAAACTTCATCTCTACAAGGAAAATTAGAAAACACTGCTGAAAGAAATCATGGGGGACCTAAACTAATGGAAACACATCCCATGCTCATGGATGGGTAGAATCAATATTGTGAAAATGACCACAGTGCAAAAGCAATCTATCAGTGCAATTCCCATCAAAATGCCATCATCATTCTTCACAGAACTAGAAAAAAAAATCCTAAAACTCATATGGAACCGAAAAAGAGCCTACATACCCAAAGCAAGACTGAACAAAAAGTACAAATCTGGAGGCATCACATTACCCAACTTCAGACTATCCTACAAGGCTACAGTTACCAAAACAGCACAGCCCTGCTATAAAACTAAGTAAGTAAACCAGTGGAGCAGAATAGCGAACCCAGAAATACAGCCAAATACTTAGAGACAACTGATCTTTGACAAAGCAAACGAAAACATAAAGTGGGGAAAGGACACCCTATTTAACACATGGTGCTGGGATAACTGACAAGCCACATGTAGAATGAAACTGGATCTTCACCTCTCACCTTAAAAAAAAATCAACTCAAGGTGGATCAAACACTTAAATCCAAGACGTGAAATCATAAAAATTCTAGAAGATAACATCGGAAAAACTCTTCTAGACACTGACTTAGGCAAATCATGACCAAGAGCCCAAAAGCAAACGCAACAAAAACAAAGATTAATAGGACATAATTAAACTAAAAAGCTTCTGCACAGCAAAAAAACAAATCGGCAGAGTGAACAGCCCCCAGAGTGGGAGAAAATACTCAAACTTTGCATCCGACAAAGGACTAATATCTAGAATCTACAAGGAACTAAAACTAATCAGCAAGAAAAAAAACCAAACAATCCCAATGAATACACAGTTATCAAAAAAAGATACACAAATGGCCAACAAACATATGAAAACATGCTCAGCATCATCAATGGTCAGGAAAATGCAGATGAAACCACTGTACTCCTACAAGAACAGCCACATGTAAAAATCCAAAAACAGGCCCAGCGTGGTGGTTCACGTGTGTAATCCCAGCACTTTGAGAGGCTGAGGTGGCTGGATCACTTGAGGTTAGGAGTTCGAGACCAGCCTGGCTAACATAGTTGAAACCCTGTTTCTACTAAAAATACAAAAAATTAGGTGGGCATGGTGGCAGGTGCCTGTAATCCCAGCTACTCGAGAGGCTGAGGCAGGAGAATCACCTGAACCCAGGATGCAGAGGTTGTGCCACTGCACTGCAGCCTAGGCGACAAGAGAAAAATTCCATCTAAAAAAAAAAAAATCCAAAAATAAAAGATGCTGGTGTGGATGTGCTGAAAGGGGACACTCTCACACTCGTAGTGGGCATGTAAACCAGTACAGCCACTATGGAAGGCAGTGTGGAGATTCCTTAAAGAACTCAAAGTAGAGCTACCATTGGACCCAGCAGTCCCACTCCCAGGTGTGTACCCAGAGGAGAAGCTGCTATATGAAAAAGACGCGCACACACGTGTACAGCCGCTACAAAGACACAGAAGCAGCCTAAATGTCCACCCACCACCGAGTAAAGAAAATGTGGTACACGGGCCGTAAGCAGGAATGAAATGAATGCATCTGCAGCAACCTGGATGGAGGCGGAGGCCACTGCTCTGAGTGCAGTCACTTAGGAACGGAGAACCAAACATCATGTGTGCTCACTCACACGCGGGAGCTAAGCCATGAGGACACAAAGGCCTAGGAATGACACAGCGGACTTTGGGGACCTGAGGGTAGAGTGGGAGGGGTGAGGGATAAAGCCTATACACTGGTTAGAATATACACTGCTCAGTGACAGGCACACCAAAATCTCAGCATCACCGCTAAAGAACTTATCCATGTAGCCAAACAAAACCTGTTCCCCAAGAACAACTGAGGTTTAAAAAATGATAAAATAAGCCGGGCACGGTGGCTCATGCCTGTAATCCCAGTGCTTTGGGAGGCCGAGGTGGGTGGATCACCTGAGGTCAGGAGTTCGAGACCAGCCTGGCCAACATGGCAAAACCCTGTCTGTCCTCAAAATACAAAAATTAGCTGGGCATGGTGGTGTGTGCCTGTAGTCCCAGCTGCTTGGGAGGCTGAGGCAGGAGAAGTGCTTGAACCCAGGAGGTGGAGGTTACAGTGAGCTGAGATCACGTTACTGCACTCCAGCCTAGGTGACAGAGTGAGAATCTGTCTCAAAAAAAAAAAAAAAATTAAAATTAAAAATAAAATTTACAAGAATAAAAAATAAACACTGAAAATACAAACGAGATAAAAATGAAAAATCTGTTTTTCCCCAGTAAAAACTGTCCAAGTAACTTAATTATTGCTGGAACAATGAATGCCATTCCACTTGGAAATAGCTCAAATAACCCATAAAGAACAAACAGGCAAAATAGCATTTCTATGAAAGTTTTGTTTAAAAAACACTAAAAACAGATATTGAAAATGCTTAAAAATAACATCAAGTTGAAAAGGTGTGGGTAACACCCCTTTTGGGTGCCGAAGGAGAGCTAGGCAGACCCCCAGCACAATTAGTGCCTGAAGAATAATTTGCTGCTCATTTATTTATTTCTATATATCCTTTTATACATAATTGTATCTTAGTTCATAGTCGGGGGAATGCATAGAGCAGACACGGTACAGAGCATGAACTGAGGGTTAAACAGCTAGACATACATAAGCATATCTTGCTTATAGTCAGAAGAATATCTAGAGCGGACACGGTGCAGAGCATGATTTAAGGGAAATATAGTTATACCAGGAAGAGAATGTATGGCCCAGGCGACAGCGTTCAGTATCATAAAGATACCCGCTGTATGGCAGGCTTGGGGCGAGAGCCACGCCTCCTGAAAGGAGTTGTAGGACCTTGCGTCCAGTTCGTGTGGAAGGCTGGCCTCAGACCGGCAATCTCGCCAGCCTCTGATGGCTTAAAACCCCTCTAGTATAATGGCACCTTGGTGGCTGTACACCCTGTTAAATCTCTAGCCACTGTGCTGACTCCAAGCATCCTCCTTTAGAATTCCTTAGAAGTAGCCTGTCCCTAGATAAGAGATATTGCACACTGCACCCTCTTCACTGCGCACGGCCCACCTCCTTGCCTCCGTGACCTAATGGGGGTGACCCTTTACTTATTGCCCACATGACTGTCTCACTGTTCTTCAGATGACCTCACTCACTCCCCTCCCCCTAACCTATACCCAATAAATACAGACGCTCCTGGACGCTCAGGGCCTCGCCTGTCTCTGCTCGCTGGTGGCGTGGCCCCCTGAGCCCACCTGCCTTTTCCTTCGGTGTCTTATCTCTACCTCTCGGGTCCTGCGCCTCAGCACAGTGATAGGGGACACCCCACAACCCTGTAGGGCTTGACCCTACAAAAAGCAACACGTTTGTTGAAATGACACACCGCGACCAGGGCCCCAGGTCCCAGCACCTCCCGAGAGCAGGTAATTACCGAGACTCACATCCCAGAGAGGTGCCGAAGCATCCACGCCGCCAACCCCGCCGTGACTTGAAATTGAAGGGATGAGTTTTTGGGCATCTCAAGAGAATACGTTTTTTCTTATAAAGGAAAGGGAGAGGAGCTACCTTCATCTTCGTCCAGTCCTCCTGGAAGGGGATCCTGTCCGTGGCATCTGTGGAGTTGAGATGCCTACTCCTGAACTGGTCGCCCACCTCCCGCAGGTGCCTGGCGAACACCATGCTGCGACGCGTCTGTGGAAATGGCCATAGGCTCGGCTGAGAACATGCCCGCCCACCTGCCAGGCAGCCCTCCTGGGACAGGTTCTTCCACTGTTGCCACTGCCCACCCTGCAGCTGCCACAGCCCCTCAGTCACATCCCTCATCAACGCTGGCTGGAGAAGCAGCGCCATCCACGGCGGAGGCTCCCAGAAGCTCTCCGGCAGGAAGCCAATGCAGGCCCAGCTGCCCACCACTGCCGGCTCTGTCAGACCCCCTTGGGAGGCTGCAGCACACGCTGGGCAGTCGGCTGTGTCCCTGGTCTCTTCCCAACTCAACTTCCATCTCACTCCATCAGCACGTCTTGCTTTTGCCAAACTGAACGGGACTGACCCGAATGACGCCCCACGTAAGCAGGGACAATGTCTCCCGAAGGCAGATCCCGGCTTTACAAGCTGCTGCCCCAGTGAACACGTCACCGGACCTGCTGTGCCCACAAGAGGGAGCAGCCGCTTCCCAACCTCTGCTCCATTCACCCACAGAACCAGGGCAGCTGTGGAAAGTCACCCGTCAACACAGAAAAGGACACCAATGGGAAAGACCCACTGCAGAAAACAGCCCCACCTTTCAGAGCTAAAGAGAGGAGCAGGGAGGGGTCTGCGTTCCAGCCACTGATGGAGTTGACGACCTGGGGGCGGACTCCAGGGCGCCAGCTCTCAGAGCTGAGAGCTGGGCGGGCCTGCAGCCACGTGACATTCGGGGTGGCACAGGGTCACCGCAGGTGCCCAAATCCACAGCTTCCATTATGATTTTAATCAGCAAGCTCCAAAAAGAGCTGTCAACTGTTTAACATTTTCAGACACTAACTGCTGGACAAGACAGTGCTTTAGAAAGACTCCCGAGCAAACACTCACATCCCAGTATTCCTTTCCGCCATAGTGGTCGTGAAGCAGGTTTTCGGCACGGTCTAACATCACGGACCTGTTTTTAAACAGAAGAATCAACGGTTATGAGAGTTAAAGATGATGACATTCACACGCTCTCAGAACACACAGTGGGAGAACCCTGGGCCGGGGAAGCGGAAACCGTCCCAGAGGGACTCCAGCCAGGGCACGTTGGGCGGCTGTGGCCGAGACACAGGGAGGGTACCGTCAGCCTCCACACCACGGTTCTGAGGGGGCTTTCATGCCCCCAGCCAACAGAAAGAATGAACATCAGAGAAAAGTATCTCCTAATTTAAGGAGCGAAGTTGAGCGTGGGCAAGAGGCTATGGCAAGCCACAGGTGCCTGATGAGGGGAAGGTGGGGAAGCTTTTATTTGGCAGAGAGGAGAGGTTCGCAGAAGCTGCTGGGAACAGAGCCGGAGCTGCAACTGATCCCTGGCGGAGCTGCCATCACTGGGCTGGCGGTCTTTCAACAGCATGTCGCCCGAATCACTGCAGCCCCTGAGAACGCCCAGCGGCGAACCTGGTCATAGGAACGCGTGCGTGTGTGGAGCGGCAGCTGTGAAAGCGTGAGGTGCATGAAGGGCGGCGTGACGAGCCCTGGGGTTGTCTCAGAAAGCCTCCAGCCGGCCCGTATCCGACTCGCAGGCGGGCCTCCTCCTCAGTGTCTTCCCTGCGACTGACAGTCATCCTGGTGCCCGTGACGGTCACGCTACCTAATTCCAGTGAGGCAAGGCCTCCCCTACTCCAGCCACTGAACCAACCGTCACCAAACTCCCTAGAGCTCTTGATGCAAAATAAAAATGAAACACATGAAATGGATTGTGAGCACACAGACCCGGAATATTGGGGTGGTAAAGGCTGCAATACCAAAATCCAGACACTTTTAAGGAACAGACTGATAACTATGGAAAAAACTTTAACTTCTACAGAGAAACAATCAGTGACATATCTCAGTTGGCATTTTGTAGAATAACATTTCAAAAGGCTTTTAAGTGTCGTCGCACTCTGAAATGAAAAAACACGAATGAACAGAACAGATTCCACACTTCACCATCAGATCCACACAGATGGAAGCTCAGCCCTGGTGGCTCCCTGGGAACCAGCTCTGCACTGCCACTGCGGGGGACTCTGAGGACCGCGCCGAGGGCACACCCAGTTCCTCTTCTGGGTGGCATCCTACAGTTTTACACCCCCACGGTTTGCACAAAGACTCTTCTACGGAAACCCGGAAACAACCAAAGGCCAATTTTCTTCCAACTGTGCAGACAGCGGCCAAACAGCGAGGTGATGCCCGTGCGTCCGTAACAGCCCAGGTGTGGCTGGGTGGGAGAAAGGCAAACTGAAGTGTGGGGAGCGCGTGCGTGGTGACTCCACGTTTAAAAAGGAAGACGGCCGCGTGCACAGGCAGCGATGTGAGGGACTTTCTGGAGGCACGGGCGTAGCTGGACACGGTGGGTGCCGCCGGCCCTGCTTTCAACACGGTTTGACTGCTTTTGATGAAACGAAACCCCGCACTTGGGAAAGCACATTCCACGTGCGGGTAGACAACTACTCCAAAGCCAACCCTGCACAGCCGCGCCCGGGGAGGGGCGAAGCGCGTCACACGTGCCCCGCCCCGGCCCGGCCCAGGGGCCTCCCAGGCATCTTCCCCTGCCTCAGCCTCCTGAGTAGCTGGGACTACAGGCACGCGCCACCATGCCCAGCTAATTTTTGTATGTTTAGTAGAAATGGGGTTTCACCATGTTGACCAGGATGGTCTCAATCTCTTGACCTCGTGATCCACCCACCTCAGCCTCCCAAAGTGCTGGGATTACAGGCATGAGCCACCAACAGCAGTTCTTACTCCTGAAACGCACAGATCCTGTCTCAGACTCACCTTACCACAGGCTGCCTGTCCCTCCCTCCCTCCCTCCCTCCGTCCTGCGCTGGGTTTTGCCTACTGTGTCCTGGAGAGTCCTTGGTGGATGAACTGTGCTGCCGGGAGCTCCCTCTCTGAAGCCTGTTTTTCTAAGGGACAAAAGTTCTTTATTTTAGAGTAACTGGCTTTACCAATCTTTTCTTTTTCGGTGCATGCTTTTCACATCTTGTTTACAAAACCTTCCTGCCCGAGGGTGTTACGGCTTCACCTTCCCATTAGGTCTTTAACTCCCAGGTATCTAGAAGCGGATGACCTCAGCCCTCATCATCAGCTTCCTTTTTACCCTTAATCAGGACCATGTGCTTGGAAAACCCCCTCTGGGCTCAGCTCCATTCTAACCTGTGAATGTGAGTGAAAAACTGACTGGCAAGCCCCAAACATAGGCAGACTGGCCTCTGAAACGCAGGTATTTCACGAAATGAACCCAGTCCCCACCACATAAAGCTGCATCCCAACAGCCAAAACGATCCAGTCCAGTTCCCTCCACAAGCTCCAGGTCCTGCTTTCTGAGCAGCAGAGACCTGGGCCTGCGCTGGAGCCACCTGCCTTCACCAAGGCCCAGAGCAGCTGAGACCAGGGGGTCCCGGCCTGCTGGAGCCAGCGGCAGCTGTGACTGACCAGGGTGACACCAGGCAGTTGTGGTGTACAATGGGGTGGCAGCTGCCACGGCCTCTGGAGGTGCACGCAGGGCAGGACAACAGACAAGGCAGCCTCAGTGTGGGTGAGTGCGAGGGGCACCCATGCCCTGCTGTGCCCGGGCCTGCGGGAGACGCTCACACCATCTGCTGAGGGACTCAGAAGACCCAAGGTAGGTGACGGAGAGGGTCCCACCCTGCAAAAGGTTCTAAGAACGTGGCCAACAACAATTCCCTCCAGAGTTCACAACATCATCAGGTACCACCTGATCTGCAACCCCAGCATCCTGGGTGGACCCTCGAGGCCCGGCTCACCAGGGCCGGGGTGGACCCTTGAGGCCCAGCTCACCAGGGCCGGGTGCCACATGGGGCAGACCCATGAAGTAGAAAACAGATGAAACAGCGAGTGTCAGGGCGGGGATGTATTAGCAAAAGCTCCCCAAGTGCTACACATGGAGAACAGTCCCATGGTGAGCCCCCCACGGCTCCCAGTCCAGCCCAGCCCCTCCCTGCGCACCTGGCCGGGCCGAGCCCTCACCTCTGTGCCCCCTCCTGGCCATCCACGTCACCCACTGCCTTTCTCAGCTTCAGCCTGGCAGTCACAGCACCTCAGACAGGGACGCTGGAGAAGAACCGCTGTGACGCCCACCTCCACCCCTTACCAGTGGAGATTTCGGTACGGTCAGAGCCAGGGCACGGAGAGGACGCCTCAACAGCTCCCCTGGGAAGCTGCATCCGCACCTATGGGCATCTAGAGCTTTGGTGCGGCTGATCTAAACCTGGGTCCCTCCTGGGCTGTTTCCTGGGACACATGAAACCACCTCCCCAACCACCACACCCTGGGCCCACACAGTCTGCTCTCTGTGAGGAAGGTGGGCAGGGGCGTGGGAGTGCAGGCAGAGAGCCCCCAGCCAGCACGCACAGAGCAGGTGCCTTGGCCTCTCTGTGAGGAAGGTGGGCAGGGGCGCGGGAGTGTAGGCAGAGAGCCCCCAGCCAGCACGCACGGAGGAGATGCCTTGGCCTCTGTGTGAGGAAGGTGGGCAGGGGCGCGGGAGTGCAGGCAGAGAGCCCCCAGCCAGGACGCACGGAGCCGGTGCCTTGGCCTCTCTGTGAGGAAGGTGGGCAGGGGCGCGGGAGTGCAGGCAGAGAGCCCCCAGCCAGGACGCACGGAGCCGGTGCCTTGGCCTCTCTGTGAGGAAGGTGGGCAGGGGCGCGGGAGTGCAGGCAGAGAGCCCCCAGCCAGGACGCACGGAGCAGGTGCCTTGGCCTCTGTGTGAGGAAGGTGGGCAGGGGCGCGGGAGTGCAGGCAGAGAGCCCCCAGCCAGCACGCACGGAGCAGGTGCCTTGGCCTCTGTGTGAGGAAGGTGGGCAGGGGCGCGGGAGTGCAGGCAGAGAGCCCCCAGCCAGGACGCACGGAGCAGGTGCCTTGGCCTCTGTGTGAGGAAGGTGGGCAGGGGCGCGGGAGTGCAGGCAGAGAGCCCCCAGCCAGGACGCACGGAGCAGGTGCCTTGGCCTCTGTGTGAGGAAGGTGGGCAGGGGCGCGGGAGTGCAGGCAGAGAGCCCCCAGCCAGCACGCACGGAGCAGGTGCCTTGGCCTCTGTGTGAGGAAGGTGGGCAGGGGCGCGGGAGTGCAGGCAGAGAGCCCCCAGCCAGCACGCACGGAGCAGGGGCCTTGGCCTCTGTGTGAGGAAGGTGGGCAGGGGCGCGGGAGTGCAGGCAGAGAGCCCCCAGCCAGCACGCACGGAGCAGGGGCCTTGGCCTCTGTGTGAGGAAGGTGGGCAGGGGCGCGGGAGTGCAGGCAGAGAGCCCCCAGCCAGCACGCACGGAGCAGGGGCCTTGGCCTCTGTGTGAGGAAGGTGGGCAGGGGCGCGGGAGTGCAGGCAGAGAGCCCCCAGCCAGCACGCACAGAGCAGGTGCCTTGGCCTCTGTGTGAGGAAGGTGGGCAGGGGCGCGGGAGTGCAGGCAGAGAGCCCCCAGCCAGCACGCACGGAGCAGGTGCCTTGGCCTCTGTGTGAGGAAGGTGGGCAGGGGCGCGGGAGTGCAGGCAGAGAGCCCCCAGCCAGGACGCACGGAGCAGGTGCCTTGGCCTCTGTGTGAGGAAGGTGGGCAGGGGCGCGGGAGTGCAGGCAGAGAGCCCCCAGCCAGCACGCACGGAGCAGGTGCCTTGGCCTCTGTGTGAGGAAGGTGGGCAGGGGCGCGGGAGTGCAGGCAGAGAGCCCCCAGCCAGCACGCACGGAGCAGGTGCCTTGGCCTCTGTGAGGAAGGTGGGCAGGGGCGTGGGAGTGCAGGCAGAGAGCCCCCAGCCAGCACGCACAGAGCAGGTGCCTTGGCCTCTGTGTGAGGAAGGTGGGCAGGGGCGCGGGAGTGCAGGCAGAGAGCCCCCAGCCAGCACGCACGGAGCAGGTGCCTTGGCCTCTGTGAGGAAGGTGGGCAGGGGCGTGGGAGTGCAGGCAGAGAGCCCTCAGCCAGCACGCACGGAGCAGGTGCCTTGGCCTCCAGGCTGCTCTCGGAGCGGGCCACTCACCGGGCGGACGTGTTTCTCAGAAGCAGGGGTGCCACGACGGAGGCCGAGCCCTGGACGGACAGACAGGACACGTTTAGCCCCCTGGTCTCCTCATAACCCCAAAACCATCCTCTGGAAAACAAAACGCACAGCAGCTCTATTAGTTTGTTTTGCTTCCGCAAGGAAAACAAATCACACCGTGGCGCGCTTCTGATGAAACGTGGCTGCTTTGGGGAAAACACTGATCCTGACTGCGGATCGTGATGTTCTCATAACATTTTAAAAGCAACCCACGAGCCTCTCTCAGGCTGATGGACCACTGAGGCCCTCCCCAAGACAGGGGCTGGTGGGATGGCCAAGGCGAGGGAGGGAGCAGGACAGAGCTGGGGCCGGGGCAGGGTTGGGAACCAGAGGCAGCCCTGTGCGCCCTCAGGACCAGCCTGGCTGTGATTCTCACCCGAGTCAGCCACACCCTTCCAAAGCCCTCACCTGCTATGCCCTAAAGCCAGCTGCCCTGGCACTGGACACAGGGAGACTGTTAACTGACAGCTTTCCCACAGGAGGCCTGGCAGGGTCAGAACCTCTAACGGCAAGTGACACTTGGGACTCACAAGACCTCCCTTCCCATGGTGACATCCAAGTGCATTAAGATGCAGGGAAAAAGGAACAGGGTCTCAGCCAGGTGTTCATCACGGCCCACTCCAGAGACCTCATCAGGAAGGGGACCAGCACTGTCTAGATGCCAGTGGCGGGGGACACCGAGAACCCTGCAGCAGTACCCAGTGTGCAGAGAGGGCGCTGCGGCCGGGGGTGGAAGGGTGGTGTGCAGCAGGAGGAGCAGCCAAGGGTGCTGCAGCCAGGAGGAGGGGAGCACATGCGGCAAGAGGGGAGCGAGTGCGGCCGGCCGGAGGAGGGGAGTGCATGCAGCAGGCAGGGGGAGGCAGGCGGAGAAGGTGGGGGGGCTACTGCGGCAGAGAAGGGTGGGGGGAGGAGGTGGGAGACAGGCAGCAGGGCAGGAGGCGCAGGGCACATGTGGCAGGGGGAGCAGCTGCGGCAGCCACCTGTAGTACTCATGCTTGTCCTGTGAGTACAGTAGCTGATCGATGCACGGCCGCTCGTCCACCTTCTCTTCCCAGGTCCCTTCTTTCCACCCCTCTGCATAACTTTGTAGGACGTAAACCTGGTCAATGAACGGCCCACCAGACTCTGAAAGACATGAAGAGAAGGTGGACAGTGTGACAGTGATCATCAGAAGCTCACTCACAGAAACACATCAACCGCCAGCAGGTGAGTCTTACTACTGTACACCCCCCATTCCCAAAGGGACTGCAGGAGGCTGAGGCAGAGGCAGGGAGAGCACCTGCAATGAGGACACAGGATCGACAGCCAGCAACAGCAGCCGGAGGGCGGAGCTGGTCCCCGATTTCCCGGCCCTCACGCCCTGATCAGAGCTGTTCCCTGCTGGGATGGCTCCCCTTGGGAACTTGCTCTCTGGCCCTCTGTGAGGCCACCGTCTCCTACCCCCTTGGCTTCCCAAGCACTCGGATGCCCCAGGCCCAGACCTGCCCACTTCCCTGTCAGGAAACCCACTGGTCCCAAAGGGAGGTGAGAACAGCATCTCCGAGTTTCTGTTACCCAATGTTCAAGCCAAGGCTGGCTGCTAATCAGACTAAATGTGCAACCGTAGCGTTCATCTTCCAGGACTCACGAGCACATTTAGTCAGCTCAGGAAAGGACTCGCTCTGGGAAGTACAAGCTGTAGACTTCCGACTTCACATGGACGAGGATGTGAGAGGTTTCCCCCTCTGCTGCTGCGTGCCCCTAGCTCTCACAGAAAACATTTCAGAGTGACAAGATGGAGGGTGCGATGAGACCCACATCCTTGAAAAATCACGACACGGGAGCCACACTCCTTGGCAGGGAGCAAAGGTCTCTAAGCCCAGAGGGTGGCTGTCGAGTAAGACCCCAACACATGCTAAAAAACACGAGCCTGACTCAAACCCAACTCAGTCTTCAATGCCTCTCAAAGGCAGCAGAAATAAATTCCATCACTGGAATCTGTCTTCCAGACAACTCAACACACAAAGCTCTAAACACCTCATTCTAAGAAGAGCTTTAATTCCTCTCTCAAGATTAAATGAAAAGATTAAACAAGGGGGACCTTTATCTCTGGCGTTGCACTGACACACCACAACGTGTACTCCTCACGCAGTGCGTCATCCTTAACGGAAAACAACCTTTCGCACAGGGAGGCGAGTCCCGTCAGGACGACACCCGGGGCGGCCACTTTCTTAGGGTGTTAGGGCGGCTCTAACTGCATTCACCTACTCATCAGCCCAAGGTGGTTTCCAGAGGTGAGGGGGCACAACATTCATCCACCTCAGGTCTATCTCCCGAGAAACGTGGAAGCTCCTGCAGCATGGGAAAGGGACTGTGCTCCTGGGTGGAGCAGGTACTGCCACAGGCCTCAGGTAGCCCCGCTGGGCGCTGGAGGATGCTGGTGAAGCTGGATGATGTGTACCCTAGAAATGACTGCCCAGCCCCAGTTGAGCAACCTCGGCCTCCCAGCCTGCCGCCCGCCTCACCTGCGATAAACTGCTCATACTCAATGACGGGGATGTTTTTATTGAGACTCGGAAGATCAAAAAACTCAGACCAGGGAATCCGGACTTGGTGGATGTCAGGACTCTGCCAGTGATAGAGGCGGCCCCACGGGGGCAGGACGAGCACCCACTCCTCCGTCTTCAGCAGAGTCTTCAGGAGAGAGGCAATTCGAATATAGACATCCCTGCGCAGGTTGAAGCCTTCCGGGGGGTTGACGTCATACAGAAGATACCTGAGCAGGGAGGAGGAGCACCATGGGTCTTGAATGCTGAGGCAGACATGGAAAGCCGGCTGCTCAGAAGTCTCAGCGCATGGCCCGACTCCAGATCCTAACAATGGGTCCTAGCTAGTGAAGGCAGTGAGTGGCCTCTTTCTCTACGACCAATTACTTTCGGAGCCTGTGAGCCAGAGCAGACACGCTAACATCCTTTCAACCATCAGCAATAGTTCAAAACTATGGCCCGGGGACTCCCAGTGGCTAGAACCCAAGAGTCAGTACCCACGTGGTTCTCAAACTTTGCTCTGAAGACTCCTTCACTGGAAAAGGGCTGCTGGTTATCTGCACCATGTCTACGGACAGGTCCTGCCTTAAACATCAAAGCTACAAGCATTAATTCAGCTAAAAATAAGCCATCACATGTTAACAAAGTCACTTTTTTAACGAAAAAATAAGTGTATTTTAAAAAATGAATTAGAACCGGGACGTCCTTAATTTTTGCAAATCTCTTTGGGTCTGGTAATAGATTCCCATACGCTTTCTGCATTCAATTCGTTGTGACATCACACATCAGGTGGCTTCTGGGAAAACCCCTCAGTGCACTCGTGAGAGAAGTGAAAAGGCGCACACCCTGGTAGTACTATTAAAACGGCTGGGAAAGCTCAGAGTAGCATCACTGCCCTCACGAAAGACACCAAGCGCCCCAAGGCACAGGTCCCCAACGGCTACAGAAACCCTGGTCCTGGAGCTCTCCTCTGCCCCTGCTCTGCGCTGGTTTTCCACAGACCCCCATTGTCACGGCTGCCTGCAGCGCCCAGCCCTGCAAACGCAAGAGGGGCCGCGCGCACCCCTGGGTCCTGGCCCCACTCGGAGTCCGCTTGGAGATCCCACAACCACAGGGAGGCCGCAAAGCCGGACTTGGCCGAGACTTCTCTCCGGAGCGCCCGACACTGGCACTGACTCCCGGCTCTGCACACCAAGGCCCGGACCCATGTCGCTCGCAGGGGCCCTCCCAGGCTGAGCCTGAGCAACTCCCCGCTCTTTCCGGGCTCCTGAAGCTGCACCCGCCTGGCCTTGCAAACGACCCGCCCGCAGACCCGGGCCGCAGTGACGGAGCCCCGACTACAGCCAACGCGCCGGCCCGACCCTGCACTCAGCCCCCAGCCCCATCCCACCCCGCAGGCCCCTGCCCCGCCCCCATCCCACGCCCCAGGCCCCTGCCCCGTCCTCGTCCCCTCATCCCATTCCCCTGGCCCCTATCCCACCCCCATCCCATCCCAACACCCTGGCTTCTTACCCTGCCACACTCCGTGCCCCAGACCCTTAAACCCCATCCCATAGCCCTGGCCCCTGCCCCGGCTCCATCCCGTCCCCCTGGCCCGGGTCACCCTCCGTCCCGCGCCCCTGCCCCAGGACCCCATCCCATCTCCTTGGCCCCTGACCCCGCCCCATCCCAGCGCATCCCCGCCCCTCCCCCGCCCCCATCCCATCCTCTGACCCTGCCCGGCCCTGGAACCCCAGCGTTGGCACCGTGAACGCGCATTTACCGTCTGCGGGACGCCGCCCCCGACAGGATGTCGGCCGCCGACTGTCCGGGCCAGAACTCCTCACCCGAGGCCGAAGCCGGCGGCCAGGACACTGCCCCCAGCAACAAGGCGACAACCCCTAATGCCGCCATGGCCGCCGGCGGCCACGCACTTCCGGCGGACGCGCTCCGCCCCGGAAACACGCTCCGCCCGCGGAACGGGTGCCCAGTAGCCACGGCAACGCCAGAGCCCACCTCCCCGCGCATGCGTAGGCGCCGTCCCCGGCGGGCTGAGGCGGGATCCGGAACTGCGCGGGTGCGGCTTCTCCACCCTCCTGAGCGCTCGGGCGGCAGTAGCATCGCGGTCCCGGTCCCGGTCCCGGTGGCGGTGGCGCGCGCTGGTGCTGTCGGGGGCGACCTGGCGCAGCCCATTCAGGGGCTCCTGAGGGTCCGCGCGCCCGGGAGGTCCCGGGGTGGGAGGCCCGTGGACACTGGGGGCCAGTGGGGAGGGGGCGCCAGACTGGGGGCCGGGAGGGCTGGACGGCGGGGGCGGGTCCGTGGAGGAGGCTGGACTGCGTGGGCCAGGACACGGGCGGTCGGTAGGCTGGGCCGGCGCCGGGTGCACGCGCCCCCTGAGTTGGGGAGGGGGTGGGAGCCGCGCATTAGAGCCTGGGTTTCTGGTCTGGGGTGCCGTGGAGCTCGCGCCTGCGGCCTCCTGGATCTCCCCAGCCCTGGAGCCCTGGGGAGGGGTCACCCGGGCTGGGGCGTGGGCCTCCAAGGAGCCCTGGAGGGACTGTGCTACTGGGGCGCGGGGCCTCGTGGGGTGAGTGGGAGACCCGCGGGGATCCGGATCCGGAGCCGCAGCCCCTGCGCCGCCCGCGCCTGGCCCCCTCTGTGAGGGTTTATTACAGGTCTGGTTTCGGGAGCCAAGGGCGTTCCCGCCGCCACCGCACACCGCAGCTTCCAGGCAGCTCCGCGCTCCAGAGGGCACCAGCACTGG
The DNA here is from genome assembly GCF_049354715.1 of Callithrix jacchus. NCBI lineage: Eukaryota > Metazoa > Chordata > Mammalia > Primates > Cebidae > Callithrix > Callithrix jacchus. The sequence goes on from NC_133522.1 coordinate 50,933,741, forward strand.
CCGACTGGCCTGGGGCGCGGCGCTGGCAAGCCTGGCCTTCTGAGGGGACCCACGCTGCTCTAGTGCAGGCAGCCCCCAAAACAGTATAACGGGACGAAATCCTGGAAGGATGCCAGTTACCAAAAAAGAACATAGGAACGCTCATTATCTGTTCAATTAAATTTGAGATCAATTTGTAATCAAGTGTCCTCAATTTTCCACAGAAAATTCCAGGCCCAGAGGACCAAGCTGGTGGTTGGTACTTAGAAAAGCAATGATAGGCATGCGGATGAGGAGGGGCCGCTTAGCCCTGCCTGGTGTGTGAGGCCAGCGTTGCCCTGACGGCAAAGTCAGCCATCACCAGACAATAGAACCAGAGACCAGTGTCTTTTGCATCTAGACACAGAGCATTTCAGAAAACTAGCAAAAGGAATCTGTCCGCCTGTTGCCTAAAAAAGCCAAACTTTGGAAAATACTTGAAGAGATTCATTCTGAGCCAAATGGGAGGACCAGGACCCGTGACACAGCCTCAGGAGGTCCTGAGAACTTGCACCCAAGGTGGCTGGGTTGCTCGGTTTTGTACATTTCGGGAGACATAGGCATCGGTCAGCGCATGTGAGGTGTGCATTGGTTTGGCCCAGAAACAGGACAGCTCCAAGCGGAAAGGCGTCCAGGTCACAGGGAGATTCAAAGGTTTTTCTGATTGGCAATTGGTTGAAAGAATTATGGTCTAAAGGCCTGGAATCCATAGAGAAGAGTGTCTGGGTTAAGATAAGGGGCTGTGGAGACCAGGGTTCTTAATGTGTAGATGACGCTTCATAGGTGTTCACCTTAGAGGCAACACATGGCAAATGTTTCCTATTCAGCTGGCCAGCGTGGTGAAACACAGTCGTCTCTACTAGCAATACAAAAACAAAACAAAACGACACTGGACTCTCAGCCAGTCTCTTCAGAATCAGAAAAAGAGCTGGAAAAAGAAGGGGAGTGTCTACAAGATGTGAATTTCTCCACAGGAGACAGCTTTGCGGGGCTATTTCTAAATTTGTCAAAGAGATCTATTTTGGGTAAAATACACTGCTCCTTTCAGGGCCTGCTGTCACATGATGCTGTACCAGAGTCAGATTGGAACTTGGCGTCTTATTACTACAGAGTCTGCTCTGTCAGTCTTATGACCTGTTTTAATGCCAGTGCTGGTCAGCTGCACCTGAACTCCAAAGGGAGGTGCGTATGATGAGGCGCGTCCAACCCCCTTGCTGGAGAGGAGGGGTCCATTCAGTTGGTTGAGGAGGGTTAGAATCCTACTTTTGGTTTACACTATATGAAGCAAAAATTAAAATTGACTAACCCCTAATAGGGTTCTTTTAAAGCTGCAGGAAGAGGATATACATGCAGGTCAGAGTGGAGTCCCAGCACCCAGAAATGCCAGGTGCTGGACAAAGGCTCGGGGGGAAAAAGACCTCAGCCAGACGCAAAAGCATGAGCTTAAAAAAGAAATAAGAGATGTTGAACTTCATCAAAAAGTAAGCCTTTCTGGTCTTCGAAAGACACTTAAAGGGCAAGCCATCGACGGGAAAAATATTCAGAATAACAGATCTGTCAGAGGGCTTGTATCTGGAACATATAAAGATCTTTTAAAATCCAGGAATCTGACGTGAAGATGGTAGCCAGCCTGACACAAAGGAAGGAACCCGAATGGCCGATAGGAAGGGAAGTAAACATGACGATCTCAGTGGGATGCCCTTGTCACCACTGGACACCAAGTGTTGATGGGTGAGTGGAGTGGCCGGAACCCTCAGACACAGTTGATGGGAGCTGTGCCCTTTGGAAATCATTTCACAGTTTGTGCTCCATCCTGGCTGAACCCATAGCTGGAGTCATTCCGAAAGCAGTGACTAGAATATCCACCAGGGAGTGCCTCAAACCCCCTGAGATGGGCTGGGTGGCATTCCAGAGAAAGAGGCCCCGTCGCCAGGGTGATCCGTCCAGAGCGCTTAGTAGGATCTTGCATAAGGAGAGCCTGCAGTGTATCCTCAGGACAGATAGGACAGATGGCTGACCCAGCCATTCCCTCCTGCCTTTACCTGAACATACCTTCTTATATACCCATGAGTCCTGGACTCGTGCAGCCCTCCCCGCAGGGGGCCTGCAGCTGCTGCAGACATGCCTCTGCAGCCACGCCCAGGCCACACCTCTATGCAGCACTCCCCACAGGGGACCCACAGCTGCTGCATCCACGCCTCTGCAGCCCTCTGCTGCAACACTGCAGCCACGCCCAGGCCACACCTCTATGCAGCACTCCCCACAGGGGACCCACAGCTGCTGCAGCCACGCCTCTGCAGCCCTCTGCTGCAACACTGCAGCCACGCCCAGGCCGCCACCTCCGAAGATGGCGGTGCTGCTTTTGTGAACAGACACTTCTTTCAGATGTCCGTGATCAATGCTTAGGAGGTGAGCGCCCAAGTGGAAGCCGACCCTCTATGGAGGGGCCGCAGAACACCCGACCCAGAAATCAGTGGACCAGCCAAGGCCACCGGGGAACTGAGTGGGCACACCCCTGCCCCGGGCTCCTTGGGACAGGCCAGCCCTGACCCCACTGGCTCTATCGCAAGGACTCCTGGTGGCGCTCTGCTAGACTCGGTGGCCTTAGCTGGAGCCCACAGACCCAGGTCCTACGGGTAGTTCTGTGCTCACGACCTAGAGGCCAGAGCCCACACTGTCTCCAGCAGGCCCAACTCACTTCTCCACGGCAAAGGCTTGGCCTTGCTCCAGGCCCGGGGACTATCCCCCACCCAGTGTTTCTTCCTGGGTGACAGTGGTGGAAGAGCAGGCAAGCCACATGCTGGATGCCACAGCGGGGAGACTCCAGGCTGGCACCCCTCCGCCTCTGTGAGCTCTGGCCTTTCTCCTCCCTGCCTGGGCTGCTTCCTTCAGGTTGGGGAGGCTTTTGTTGACCCCTGGATTGAGGTCCTCATCAGGAATGACCCGGAAGAGGTTTTATGGGTCTTTCAAGAAAGTCTGTGTCTGAGTCTCAGAAAGTGGCTCCGTTCCCTGCACAGCACAGTCTCTTCTGTGACCAGCAGCTCACACAGCGAAGGAGGGGCTCTCGGGCCCACAGGCCATTGCCCTGAGGCTGCCACGAGAGGGCAGGAGAGCCCTTCCCCGGAGCTCCATGCCAGGGGACAGGAGAATCGCAGCTTTGCCAAGCTCTGCATCCATGTGTCCAGCAGGGAAAGGAGAGGCTCCAACACGTGAGAGAAGAGCAGACTGGGCGGCCCCTGCTGAAGCCTCCCATCGCCTGTGACCCCCGAGGGCAGGCCCTGGGCCCCTTCGGCCCGTGCCAAAGCCTCTCCCGTCCCCTGCGGCCCCTGCCGAAGCCTCTCCCGTCCCCTGCGGCCCCTGCCGAAGCCTCTCCCGGCCCCTGCCGAAGCCTCTCCCGTCCCCTGCGGCCCCTGCCGAAGCCTCTCCCGTCCCCTGCGGCCCCTGCCGAAGCCTCTCCCGTCCCCTGCGGCCCCTGCCGAAGCCTCTCCCGTCCCCTGCGGCCCCTGCCGAAGCTTCTCCCGTCCCCTGTGACCCCTGAGGGCAGGCCCTAGGCCTCTGCAGCCCCTGCTGGAGCTCCTCCCCAACTACCAACCTGCTCCCAGCTCACTCAGCTCCCTGCAAAACCTCACCTGAGGGGAAGGAGGCTGTTTGGGCTCAGATGCAGCAGATGCAGCTTGTGGTCCTGGGGCCACACCTGTGAGAGCCCATCATTCCCCCCCTGCTGGGCCCTGAGTATCTGTCCCTACAGAATTCAGAAGGGTCAGCTGTGGGCACTCCAGGCCCCAGCCCCATGAGTGAGCCCTGGGCCCAAGGTGGATGTGGGCCACAGGCCCCCAGTCAGAACACCCACAGCGGGTGGACAGGTGCACTGAATGTGGGTCCCCTCCCGAGAGACATGCAGATGGGGAGGGGCCCGTCAGATCTCAGCATGGCTGGAACTTACACCCATCACCACCTCCCAGCCTCCCTGCCCGACAGGGGTGGCCCTGGGAGCCCAGTCAGCAGTGAATAGCAGAGAAGGGCAGTTGGGGATGTCACCATTGCCCCCAAGACTCCCCTGCCATGGAGATGAGGGAGCTGTCCCTTGGCAGAGGGAGGCTGGCCAGTGGGAGTGGACAGAGAATGGACCCAGCGGCCGAGGACCCCTGAGCTCAGGACCCAAGGAGGGCTCTTCTAGGAGCAGGGACTAGAGCAAACGCCAGGGACCCGGTGCAGGCCTGCTTGTCCGTTGCAAAGCGAATGAGCAGGTTCACGTGTCAGGAGCTTCCGGACTCATGGGTTCCCTCCCTGCACAACACAGTTCCCCAGTAACCAAAGCCTGGCCTTTGTGCCTGGAAGTGCACAGGGAGGTCACAGCGCTGTGAGTCAGTGGCAGGGCAAGGAGTCTGCTTTTCCAGGGCCAGAGACCACACTCAGAGGACTTCATAACAGGAGCTTGGGGCCCTCGAGTCAACACTTTCCCACAGACAGCCTGGCCAGCTCCGTGGACGGAGGAGGCGCCCGAGGGTCCCAGGCCACCAAGTGACCCAGCAGCGAAGGTGCCCGGGGTTTCCTAGGGGTGCGCTGATCCCAAGGCAGCCACCTGTGGTCACTGTACAGGGCACCTGCGCCCCAGGAGACCTGCAGCATGGCAGGGCCTGCCTCCCAGGAGAGACTGGCCAGTGCCTGCAGAGGTCTGGGGGGTCACAGTGAGGGCTCTGCTGGCCCACCTGCCCTGAAGCAGAACCCAAGCCTTCTGCCTTGGGGAGCACCTGGGCGCCCGCCTCCTGTCCAGCCCTGGACACATCCCAGCGGCTACATGTGGGGGAGGTACAGCCTGGGCTCAGGGCCAGGTACCACCCTGCGGGGATGCCAGACCTGGGGGAGACCATGCCTGCTCAGAATTCCCCCCACACCTGGGCTTCTCCATCCTGACCCCTTGGGAGGGGAGGGCCTGTCCTTCCTCAGCATTGCGTGGCGGGTGGGAGGCTGGAGGCAAGGCCTGTGGTGTGAAGCTTCCCCAGCATGGGTCTCTGGGAGAGAAAGCCCCGTGTCTCAGGGAATGAAAACAGAGATTGCGCCACTCACACATTCGGTGGCTCAGAAAAGCATTCACAAATGTTCTGAGCCCGAGTTTGGCTCTAAAGGGATGTGACTGGTTCGTGACAGCTCCACTGCCTGTACCTTGAGAGGGGAGCATTCGGCTTTGGGGGCAGCATTCCCTCCAAGAGGAGCTTCATAAACATCCGCTCCCCGTGGGGTCGCCTCTCCGTGGCCTGGGGCCGCTGTTGGAGGCAGGGTCTCCAGCTGCCACCAGGCAGGAAATGTGGGGGGTGAGCGGGGGTCACGGCTGGGGACCACTGGGGACTGTGAGAATCTGTCCCACAGGACTTTCTGGGATTGAAAAGCTGGCAGAGGTAAAAAGTGCGTCATGCCCTGTGCTGGACCCGGCTGCTTATTTATGTTTGGAGGGGCAGCCTCCAAGGGCTCCTCTTCTCCCTCTCCAGTGATGGCGTCAGTGGAAAAGCAGACGGGGCGGGGCGGGGTGCAGGGCTCTCCTCCCTGGAATGAAGCATATCCGGAGGTTTTCCTGATTCCCGAGCAGGCCCTGACCGCCGGGTTCACGGTGGCAAATCCATGACTGCTGAGCCTGGCCCTGAGCCTCAGCATGAACGTCGCAAAGCCCTGGCCCGGGCGGTGTCTGTTTCATCCCTCCAGAGGGAAGGCATCAAGTGCAAGTGTGAGGTTTAGAGACTAAAAGGAGAAGGGCCAGAAGTCTTGAAAACGACCTTCCCCACCTTGTTCACTCATTCCAGGAATTTGCGAGGGCCTGTGTGTCCTGCGCTTGGTGGGGCCTGGGACGCAGATGTGAAGGGCGCTGCTCTCAGGAGCAGACGGAGGCGTAGACGAATCACTACCATCCACCTCAGGTGCACAGAGGGCCCTGTGGGGAGCCGTGGGTGCAGGGAGGGGACCCCCTGCGTCATGCTGATGGAGTCGGCAGAGTCTCCAGCTTCTGCAGGAGCGGAGCCTGGGGTTCCTCTGTCCTGCGGGGGCGGAGCCTGGGGGGTTCCTCTGTCCTGCGGGGGCGGAGCCTGGGGGGTTCCTCTGTCCTGTGGGGGCGGAGCCTGGAGTTCCTGTGTCCTGCGGGGGCGGAGCCTGGGGGGGTTCCTCTGTCCTGCGGGGGCGGAGCCTGGGGGGTTCCTCTGTCCTGCGGGGGCGGAGCCTGGGGTTCCTCTGTCCTGCGGGGGCGGAGCCTGGGGTTCCTCTGTCCTGCGGGGGCGGAGCCTGGGGTTCCTCTGTCCTGCGGGGGCCGAGCCTGGGGTTCCTCTGTCCTGCGGGGGCCGAGCCTGGGGTTCCTCTGTCCTGCGGGGGCGGAGCCTGGGGTTCCTCTGTCCTGCGGGGGCGGAGCCTGGGGTTCCTCTGTCCTGCGGGAGCCGAGCCTGGGGTTCCTCTGTCCTGCGGGAGCCGAGCCTGGGGTTCCTCTCTGTAAATTGCTTAACCAGATCTTTTGCCCGATAGTTTTCCTGTTGGGACACCTCGGTAGTTTGAAAGCGGTTTCTTGCACCCCTTGCTGGTCTCTTAGCCTTGTAGATGGTGTTCTATTTTAAATTCTGGATATATTTAATGTGAAAAATAGTTACGAAGTGAGCGCCATGAGTCCCTGTGTACCTGTCACCCAGCCCAAGCACCAGGGGCACTGGGGGACTGGCCACACCCCCCCTTTCTTAGGACTCCTGAGTCTCTGGCGTTACTTAAAGGGTGTTTCTTGCAGCAAGACAGTTGAAACAAACTTTGATGTCTCTTCCGTCTTTCTGCGGCTGTGGCTTCTAACATTCTAATAGTGTTCTCATCAGCCGGGCTGAGAACAAAAGAGCGCAGACTGGGGCTGAAGCAACAGAACCGTCCTTCCCGCAGTTCTGGAGTGAGGAGTCTTGGCTCACGGTGTCACACGCTCGGGTTCCTGGCTAACCAGACCGCCTTCCCAAGAACCCTGCACTTGGGAACTGTGTCGCTGGGGGTCACAGGAATGCTGGGGACACGTCACCAGTCACTCCATCGCACGTTGTGAGCTCTTTAATCCACTGGAATTTTGTTTGTGGTTGTGTGAGATACGGCTCTCACATTTTCTGTTGCAAATACGTAGCCAGTTGTCAGATGATTTACTGAAAAAAGAATCTTTTCTTCACTGACCGACATGAAATGCCACCATCACCGTAAACGTCCCTGTAAATACTGGGCACTGTCTCTGTTCCTCAGTCCTGACTGGCGGACTCGCTTCTGTTTCTCTGCAGGAACTCAGGCTCACGGTGACAGCTTTACGGCAGGCTCCCTCCCCAGGCCTCTCGAAAGCATTCCTCTGCCAGTCTGCTCGGCTCTTCTCCCACGTCAAGTTTACAGGCGGTGTCAAGGCCCACGGCAGTCCCGTGGGAGTTTTAAGGGATTCATGTAGTTCACGGGACAGTTTGGAAGATTGTCATTCATGTGACTTAGAGTCCAACTTGAAAATGGATTCAGGCCGGGCGCGGTGGCTCACGCCTGTAATCCCAGCACTTTGGGAGGCCGAGGAGGGTGGATCACGAGGTCAAGAGATCGAGACCATCCTGGTCAACATGGTGAAACCCCGTCTCTACTAAAAATACAAAAAACTAGCTGGGCATGGTGGCACGTGCCTGTAATCCCAGCTACTCAGGAGGCTGAGGCAGGATAATTGCCTGAACCCAGGAGGCGGAGGTTGCGGTGAGCGGAGATTGCGCCATTGCACTCCAGCCTGAGTAACGAGCAGAACTCTGTCTCAAAAAAAAAAAAAAGAAAGAAAATGGATTCTAGCTCTCAACTAATTTAGAACTTTGGCAGTGTTTTAGATTTCTTTGACGGCAGAGGCCCTCGTTTCTTGGTTTGTGGTTAAATATTTTATGAAATCCATGACGTTTTTGTGACAATGAGTGGGACACTTTCCCATGAAATGCAATTCTGTGTTGCTGTTTTAATAAACACTGTTGACTGATGTGTATGATGTTACATTTGGCCACTTGTAATTCTAATAGTTTGTCCATTCATTATTGTGAACTTTTTAGGTAAACAGTCAGATAATTACGCAAATAATTATCGTTGTATCTCTGCCTTTCTAATATTTATACTTTGTATATATTCTCGTGCTTGGCCAGGACACAGGTATAAAACCAAGCTTCTTTCTCTTGTGTCTGACTAATGAGAACGGGTCTAATGCAGGGGTTTGCAAACTGGCGGCAGCCGGGGTGGGGCAAATCCACCCTATGGTCTCTTTTTGTAAATAAAGTTTTATTGAAACACAATTATGCTCATTCTTTTACATATCATCTGATGCTATTTTCATGCCACAGCCGTAGTGTTAAATAGTCCAGACAGAGGCAGGATTGCCTGAATGACCTAGAATATTCACGATCTGAGCCTTCACAGAAAGGTTTGCTGGTGTCTGCCCTAATGTATCAAATACCATGTTCGTTACGGGTTCAGGAGCTTCCGACTCTTTCTAGCTTTCTGAATATCTTGTGGTTATGTGCCTTAAACTTAGGACTAAATATTAAATTTGCCAGATGCTTGTTAAGGAGCCTATCTTTTGAGATGCTCGAGCGTCTCCCTTTTCTAGTCTCTATGTAGTCAGTTGTCCTAACAGATTCTCTGGTTAGCAGAGTTAAAGCTATTAATGCCGATTCAAAATCGGGGAACTGCTGGGCTTGGTGGCTCATGCCTGTAAGCCCAGCACTTTGGGAGGCAAAGGCGGGAGGATTCCTCAAGCCCAGGAGTTCGAGACCAGCCTGGGCAGGATGGCAAGACCCTGTCTCTACAAACACATTTTTTTAAATTAGCCAGGCATGGTGGCAGACATCTGTGGTCCCAGCTGCTCAGGAGACTGAAGTGGAGGATGGCTTGAGCCCAGGAGGTCAGAGCTGCAGTTTTTTCTTTTTTTTTCCAAGTCTTGCTCTGTCATCCAGGCTGGAGTGCAGTGGTGCAATCTTGGCTCGCTGCAACCTCCACCTCATGGGTTTAAGTGATTCTTCTGCCTCAGCCTTCGAGTAGCTGGGATTACAGGTGTGTGCTACCATGCCCGGCTCATTTTTATATTTTTAGTAAAGATGGGTTTCACTATATTGACCAGGCTGGTCTTGAATTCTGTGCTGGGATTAGAGACATGAGCCACGGTGCCCAGCCTTTCTTCCTTTTTTTTTTTTGTGATGGACACTGTCTGGGCTGGATGACAGAGCAAGACCCTGTCTCAAAAACAAAAACAAAAAGCAAACAAATACCTGGGGGAACATCCGGAAAAGTAGGGGACATCGACAGCCTGTGAAACCACAGTCACAAACCAGGTCTCCAAACCTAAGCGTGGGTAACACGTACGTGCAGCTCGCTGGGCTGAGAGTGTGTGACACGGCACAGGCTTGTAGGCCCTGGCACGTTTCTGCGTGTGTCCTCTTCGGATGATAACATGCTCTGGGCAGGAACCTGTGGAGCAGCGTCTGCAGTGGGAGAAAGCCCGTCATACCCTCCTCTGTGGGAACCTTCCAGACAAGGTGGCCACAGAGGGGCAGATATTTCCGAAAGGGGCTTAGAATCAAACCCAGGAACAAGGACGTGGAATGCTGAGTGATTTCACAACCAAAATAGAGTTTATGTCAAATATTGAATATGAAACAACAATTAAAGCTAGCCTGGACGGAACAGCTGCAATGCTCAGCCTGGGCAGGGGCTCAGGAGGAGGGGCTCTTGGACTGCACCAGCAGGACCCGAACCCCAGGGACTTTGGGGCTAAGAGCAGAACGTCTGGACATTAGAGGCAAGCAGGCGGGTGGAAATGAGTGCAAGCTGGGGGTCCCCTTGATACTGGCTGCCCTCCACGTCTCTGTCCAGGTCTGTCTGTGTCCTCTACACATGGCACACACTGCTCCAGGGACGGCCGCACCACAGGTGGGCAGAACATGCCTGAGGAAGCCGGCCGGGCAGAGGGTGGCCAGTGGCTGCAGGCGGCTGAGCTGGCTGGGCCTCGGCGATCGGCCACCTAGTTCTGCAGATTCAGAAGTGGGGAAAGTAGTCAGCACTTGCTGGGGCTGGGATCCAGGCCGGCAGCTGCCCAGCCCTGGGCTCCTTGCTCCACAGTGTGGGCCACACGTTTTCTGAATAGGAGACGCTCCAAGGGGAAGTGTGCACCCAGGCCCCGCAGAGGCAAGGGTCCAGGGTTTCATGTCCCGACGTCCCTGGGCCCCGCCTCTCTGCACAATGACAGTCGTCCGGGAGAGGTTTCCCACAGCTGACCTTCCCTCCAAGACCACTGCAGTCTCATGGATGGAATGTTCATCTTGTAACTGCACAGATTTCACAAACCACAACTTTCCATCTTAATCCCACGAAACCGGGAAGCCCAGACCATGAGAAAGTCAGGGAGGCGGCTTTGCACACCGGCAGGCTGTGGGGGAGGCCTGGGAACTATCCCTGCTGAGGATCTCCGCCCCGCGGAGCCAATCCCATGTGTGGTTCATCCCCTTCTGCGGCTCTTGTTCAGAGCCCCTCCACCCAGAATGTCCCCACCCCAAGCCATGCAGCAGGGCCTCTGTAGGGTCTCAGGCAGCTCCTGACTTCCCGTGAGTCACCTGCAGGAGGTAAAGACGAAAGAGCTGTCTCTAGGGTGGCTCTCACGGCCGCAGAGGGCCGCCCTACACCCTCATCTGTTCCAGAAGCCCCCTAGCGCCTGCCACCACCCACCCCCTCCTGGGGCCTCAGCTTGTCCCCTGCTGCCTCCCCCAGGCCTTGTTCCTCCCTCATCCTCCGTCCCCCCTTGGCCTCCACATCCCATTAGCTCAAGAACATCCTTCAGCCCTGCTCAGCCCGACAAAGCAGAGCAAAACCCAAAGCTGTGCAGAGACCCCCACCGTCTCCGGTTGGCCTTGCCTCCTTGAGCACCAGCCCTGCCTGGTGTCACCCACCCCGTGCCATCCCCACGGCCCCAGCGGCCCCTGAAGCTCCCTGGGTGGGGTCTGCAGCTGCCTCCCTGTCTTTGCTATGGGCAATCCTGTGACTTCATCCACCCCAAACACGCCTGTTCCTTGGCAGCCACTATTTTTTGTTTTCGGAGCAGGTGCTCTCCTCCCCACCGTTGGTCCTGTTCTCTGTGGCTCCCTCCAGGTCCCCTGCAGAGGCCTCCGTAGGGTTCACTGAGCAAGGCCTGTGGGTCCCATCCCTGTCCCTGCCCCCAACACTCAGCTTTGCAGGACGAGGACAGAGATTCACTTCGGGGAGCCCCCACCACATTGAGGCCTCACAGCTGCCCTAGGGGTGGGCGGGTCCAGCAGGGTTGGCCACAGCCCCCCATCCCCTGCTGTGAGCCATCCTGACCACTAGAAGGCCCCGGGTGACCCCAGCAGAGTCTCTCTCTGGGTGCCCACATCCAGGCCACAGTGCGCTCAGGGGCAGGTGCAAGAGTCGGGAGTCTGGTCCAGGAACTGGTATGGACTTTTCCTGGCTTCTAGAAGGTTCGGCTCTGGCCAGGGGTCAGAGGCAGAGCAAAACCCAAAGCCCCCTGAGACTCCTACCTTCTCTGGCGGGGCCTGGGGAACTCGGGGTATGGAGCATGTGACCCTTACCTCTGCGTCTTTTGAGCTGCAGTTTGGGGCAGGTGTGTACCTCCCCGCTCACCCCACCAAGAGGCTGGTCTAAGCCCCTGGCCCCACTCGTGTCCCCATCCCGGCAGCATGGACCAGCCGCAGTCCCAGCCACTCCCAGCACTTCCTGTCTCAGCTGAGGTTAACCAGGGCGGTGTGGGGGTTGGTCCTGGGGCTGGTGGTTGCTGAGAGAAATGCAAACCCAGCTCCGATGGCGGCATGGGATTGGGGTTTCCATGTCATCGTCATGAAGCCCCGAAATGCTGCCTGTGCTTAGCAATTAAAATATTTACTTGGAAATGTTCAGTTTCACACACAGCCAGGAAAGGCGGGGGTGGTGCAGAAGCCCTACTCCCCAGAGCTTTTAGGAGGGGAGGGGCTCAGCCCTCCGCCAGGATGTCTCCCCCACCTCACCCTCCCTGGGCTGTGGTTCTGGGGACGCTGCCACTGGCCTCACACCCTGGAGCGTGGACGGGCCACTCTGGCCTGTCCGAAGGGGAAAGATTGTCAATTCCATCAGAGCTAATTGACGCAGCAGAGCCTGTCTGTGCCAAAACCAGAGTTGAGGCGCCTCCCGGCAGCCAGTGTGGGAAACCCATCAGCTTCTGTGCAGAGCGTCGGGGATGCCGGATGGCCTTTCCTTCCGTTCCTGAAGCCTTCCCCGGAATGCACTTGTGACCAGGGGACTGGCCAGCAGGCGTCCAGGAGGCAGTGGCTATCTGGGAAGGCGATGGCGCGAGTGGACTGGTAGCCAGGAGCGAAAGGCACGGCAGGACCCACCGGATGCTGCTGGAGCCCCAGGCCTCGGCGTGGCCTCTCTGAGTCCCGCCCCTGGGCGGGCGGCCTCACCAGTTCAACCTCCTGGGCCTGGGCATTTCTCCTAAGTGCCTCCCTCATGGTGGTCTTGGGAAGCTGGCATGAGAACCCAGCTGGCTGCAGTCTCCAGGGAAAGAGGCATTCGGGGTACATGGAGGTCCTGCCTTTGTACCCAGCCCTGGGGACACCCCACAATGAATGCCTCCACTGCACCGTCTCTGGTGTCCCTGAGCTTTTGCTCTGGCCCCAGAGCCGGCACTAGGGGTGGATGCAGCAGCTGGTGCACATGACAGGGGCGGCGGAGGGGCAGAGCCCACCCAAGGAACATGCCCCCTAGAAGCTACCTACACTAGCTCTGTCTGGTGTGTGCCATGGGCAAGGACATGCCGGAAGTGCAGGGGCATGTGGGAGACCCGGGTCTTGAGCCATGTCCTGGTGTGCATTGTGGGGATGTGTCCTGTGAAGATGCCACGGCCACCTCACCTCTTTCCATGTGCGGCCAGGGGTGGGCATCATCTTTGCTGTGGGTGCTCCCAGCAGAGGGAGGAGAGCGCCACCCTTGGGCCACCACTCACCAGCAGCGCCTGGACCATGAAGCTGACGTCAGCATCTGCTTGGCTGGACCCAGGGCGGCGGGGGGCTGAGGGCGGCACCCGCTTATTAGCGATGGTTAACAATAGAGGTGTGGTCACAGCGAATTCATCATCCTTGGAATTTGAGGCGTGCTCTGTCCACCACAGTGTCAGGGCTGAGTAGGGCCCCCAGAATCCACATACTGGATCCTCAACTCCCAGGATCTTGCAGCAGGACTGGATTTGGAGACGGGGCCTTTAAGGAGGTGCTTATAGTAAGTAGAAGGAGGTCATGGGGCAGTCCTGGTTCAGTCTGACTTCCAGGGAGGAGATGAGGATGCAGTGCACAGAGGGGCCTGAGAGGATGAACGTGCTGTCTGACCGGCCAGGCCCCTTTTGCCCTTCTGCCTTTACTGTCAGAGGACTCAGTAACTAGGGCCGCCTTGGAAACAGACAGCTGGGACCCTGGTCCTGGGCTTCCCGGCCTCCAGTGCTGTGAACAGTAGCTTCTACTCTATGAGTCAGTCAGTCACAGAAACCTTCTTACAGCAGCCTGGGCCCTCCCAGCCCCACCACGCGGCTTCCTGCAGATGTGAGCAGCTGGGGACGTTGGCCACACTGGGGCTTCTCTTTTCATTTCACTTTCTATTTCAAAACAATTTCAAATACACAAAAAGGTTGCAACAACAGTACAAAGTGTCCATATTATGGATGACTTATTCAGGTTTGACTAACTGTCCCAATAATGTCTGTGTTTTTTTTTTTTTTTTGAGAAGCAATCTCGTTCTGTCGCCCAGGCCGGAGTGCAGTGGTGCAATCTCGGCTCACTGCAACCTTCTCACCTCCCAGGTTCAAGCGATTCTCTTGCCTCAGCCATCTGAGTAGCTGGGATTACAGGTGCCCACCACCACACTTAGCTAATTTTTGTATTTTTAGTAGAGGCAGCGTTTCACCATGTTGATTGGCCAGGCTGGTCTCGAACTCCTCACCTCAGGTGATTGGCTCACCTTGGCCTCCCAAAGTGCTGGGATTACAGGCCTGAGCCACCTCACCCGGCCCCAACCGTATCTTCACAGCAGAAAGATCCACCGTACGGCCACACCTGGTGTCCAGTGGCCATAACTTCATGCTCACCCTCAGCCTGGAATGCTCCTCAGTCGTTCCTTGACTTCTAACACCTTGACTTTGTTGAAAAGAGAAATACTCTCAGTCGGATTGATTTCTTGGTGAGACCTGGGCTGTCAGTGGAGGGAGCAGGTTCATCTGGGTTGTGATGCATTCACTCTGGGGGGCACTGACCTTGACCATCTGGTGGACGTGGCCTCTGCAGTGGTCTCCAGTGGAAATTCCTCCCTTCTCTGTAATTAATACACATTTCGTGGGGGAACGTTCAGACGTGACGTAAACCCCATTCTTCCCTCCACTTTCACTCTGGGGGGCACTGACCTTGACCATCTGGTGGACGTGGCCTCTGCAGTGGTCTCCAGTGGAAATTCCTCCCTTCTCTGTAATTAATACACATTTCGTGGGGTGACGTTCAGACTTGACGTAAACCCCACTCTTCCCTCCACTTTCACTGCCAGGTTTGGCATTGCCTGAATTAATTATTCCTGCAGTGGCTACCAGGGGTGAATTCCTCATGCTGCCACTTATCAGCTGGAATTCCACTGGGGCAGGTGAGCTTTCTTTCCCCCATTTATTAATTAAGTGTATTGCCATCTGTATAGAGCCGCAGAGTCTCAGGTCAGGCACCGGCAATCCTGTTACCGTCCTTTTTTATTTTATTTTGATGTGAAGTTTGTCTCGGTGGGGGCCCTTCAGGCCGGTGCTCTGTTCTTGTCATGTTTTCCGGCATGATCTTATTGGCACGCACAGGCGCACGCCTTTCATCTGCAGCTTCTTCCACCATTTGTATTGAGAACTCTGCATCCTGGTGCCTCCAAGTTGAATCTATACCGTGGGCGCTGCTGTGGCTGCTGCCCTGTCTACATCCACCTCCTGCCAGCCCCGCCGGCCTCCCTACCTGCGATCCCATGCCCGGCCTCCCATGTGTAACCTGTCTCTTTACCCTCAGGGCTCAGCTTGCCTGGAGGCCGCGTCCCCTACAGCTGCCCTCTGTCCAGCTTCAGTGCTTCCTCCATGGAGCCCAGACCCCCACTGGGTCCCCCTGGTCACTGTGGGAAGGAGGGTGTCTTTCAGAATTCAGCTTTCTCTTAATCGAGGGCGGAGTCTCCCTCAGAAGGGGGGGGCCCTCACTCTGCAGCACCCTCTGCGGGAGGAAGTGGTGAGGGTCTGGGCTTTGCTGGTCCTAGGACAGCTTCACTCAGGCCAGGCAATAGAGGAGGGGGCCCCTACAGAGGCTACAGGGTCCCCCAGGCCATCCTTGCTGCCCCTCCTCAGGTGTCATGGTGGGGACTCCGCAGGCAGGGAGCCCGGCTGGTCCTCTCACTCAGGCCCTGGGACTCTACCCCAGCAAAGCTAGCGCGGGCGATTCATGGTTCACTGCTGCGGTAGCTGGGCGCCATCAGAAGTGACCCCATTTGTGACTATCTCTCGGCCTGAGACCTGAGAATGTTCCTCGGGTGAGCACGTTCCCCTCCCTGCAGCCAGTGCCCCCAGGCAGGGGCTGGGCTCAGGCACTGATGGGACAAGGAGGAGAGTGCCCGTCTCCAGGCGGCCAGTCCCTCAGCCTCGCTGCTGCAGCCACAGCTGCCCGGGGCGCACAAAGGGCCCTTGTTCCCACCCAGCATGTGCTCCCGCACTCCGGTCCCTGACCTCTCCCGGACATGATTAGGTGTGGGAACTACTTTCCCGGGCCTGCATTTGACATTTGACATTCATTTGGGAGGAGGCGTCTGGCCCGAAGGAGCCCTCCGCAGGCTCCCCTCCTCATCTCCGTCTACTGCAGAAGGTTTAGGAGCAGCCACCCTGAAGCGCCTGTGACCCCAGACGGGCCTGTGTGTCAGCCACGCAGCTCCAGCCTTCGTTGCCTTCCACGTAGGAAGGCTGGCAGAGGAGAGGAAGATGCCAGGGTGCCAGGGACACACAGGCATGCATGTATGTGCAAATACACACCAGGAACACACGTGCGAGACCCCCCTCCAGGGAAACACATGCAGAGTACACCAGGAACACACGTGCGAGACACCCTCCAGGGAAACACATGCAGAGTACACCAGGAACACACGTGCGAGACCCCCCTCCAGGGAAACACATGCAGAGTACACCAGGAACACACGTGCGAGACACCCTCCAGGGAAACACATGCAGAGTACACCAGGAACACACGTGCGAGACACCCTCCAGGGAAACACATGCAGAGTACACCAGGAACACACGTGCGAGACCCCCCTCCAGGGAAACACATGCAGAGTACACCAGGAACACACGTTCGAGACACCCTCCAGGGAAACACATGCAGAGTACACCAGGAACACACGTGCGAGACACCCTCCAGGGAAACACATGCCGAGTACACCAGGAACACACGTGCGAGACACCCTCCAGGGAAACACATGCAGAGTACACCAGGAACACACGTGCGAGACACCCTCCAGGGAAACGCATGCAAATACACCAGGAACACACGTGCGAGACACCCTCCAGGGAAACACATGCAGAGTACACCAGGAACACACGTGCGAGACACCCTCCAGGGAAACACATGCAGAGTACACCAGGAACACACGTGCGAGACCCCCCTCCAGGGAAACACATGCAGAGTACACCAGGAACACACGTGCGAGACCCCCCTCCAGGGAAACACATGCAGAGTACACCAGGAACACACGTGCGAGACCCCCCTCCAGGGAAACACATGCAGAGTACACCAGGAACACACGTGCGAGACACCCTCCAGGGAAACACATGCAGAGTACACCAGGAACACACGTGCGAGACCCCCCTCCAGGGAAACACATGCAGAGTACACCAGGAACACACGTGCGAGACCCCCCTCCAGGGAAACACATGCAGAGTACACCAGGAACACACGTGCGAGACCCCCCTCCAGGGAAACACATGCAGAGTACACCAGGAACACACGTGCGAGACACCCTCCAGGGAAACACATGCAGAGTACACCAGGAACACACGTGCGAGACCCCCCTCCAGGGAAACACATGCAGAGTACACCAGGAACACACGTGCGAGACACCCTCCAGGGAAACACATGCAGAGTACACCAGGAACACACGTGCGAGACACCCTCCAGGGAAACACATGCAGAGTACACCAGGAACACACGTGCGAGACACCCTCCAGGGAAACACATGCAGAGTACACCAGGAACACACGTGCGAGACACCCTCCAGGGAAACACATGCCGAGTACACCAGGAACACACGTGCGAGACACCCTCCAGGGAAACACATGCAGAGTACACCAGGAACACACGTGCGAGACCCCCCTCCAGGGAAACACATGCAGAGTACACCAGGAACACACGTGCGAGACACCCTCCAGGGAAACACATGCCGAGTACACCAGGAACACACGTGCGAGACACCCTCCAGGGAAACACATGCCGAGTACACCAGGAACACACGTGCGAGACACCCTCCAGGGAAACACATGCCGAGTACACCAGGAACACACGTGCGAGACACCCTCCAGGGAAACACATGCAGAGTACACCAGGAACACACGTGCGAGACACCCTCCAGGGAAACACATGCAGAGTACACCAGGAACACACGTGCGAGACACCCTCCAGGGAAACACATGCAGAGTACACCAGGAACACACGTGCGAGACACCCTCCAGGGAAACACATGCAGAGTACACCAGGAACACACGTGCGAGACACCCTCCAGGGAAACACATGCCGAGTACACCAGGAACACACGTGCGAGACACCCTCCAGGGAAACACACAGATGGTAGACATACAAATGCACACCAGGAATGCGCAGGTAGAAATGCACAAAAAGATGGAGTGCTCTGTGTGGCTCAGTGAAGACATGCAGCCCATTCCCTAAGGATGTTTACACGCATGTCCACGCCCACGGCCCCACTGGCCGGCCCTAGCAGAGCAGCAGCATCATGGAAGCCGGGGCTTGCTGTGCAGTAAGACTTTAGGGCCCGTCCCCCACCTGGCCACTCAGGGCCCGTCTCCCACCTGCCCCACTCAGGGCCCGTCTCCCACCTGCCCCACTCAGGGCCCGTCCCCCACCTGGCCACTCAGGGCCCGTCCCCCACCTGCCCACTCAGGGCCCGTCTCCCACCTGCCCCACTCAGGGCCCGTCCCCCACCTGGCCACTCAGGGCCCGTCCCCCACCTGCCCACTCAGGGCCCGTCTCCCACCTGCCCACTCAGGGCCCATCTCCCACCTGCCCCACTCAGGGCCCGTCCCCCACCTGCCCACTCAGGGCCCGTCTCCCACCTGCCCCACTCACGGACTGCCCATGCCCTACTCTCGTCCTTCTCTCACAGTGGGACCCGAGATGCAGCTGGGCCCAGCAGAGGGGAATGTCCTGGTGTGTGAGGAATGGTGGCACTGGGAGCATTGTTGAAACTGCTCTCAAAACCACAGGTGGGAGCCAGGTGGCCCCAGGAGTTCACAGTGTGCCGAGCAGTGGGAAGAAGTTCTCATACACATTGGAAGAGATTGCAAAACTGTGGGTCCAAAATGTGGAGCTGGAGTTCAGCTGTGGGCTGGGGCCGCTGGTGGGGCTGGGGCACCTGCAGCAGTGCCTGGCAGGCTGGGCAGGGCCTGGCGCTCTGTTCTCCCCAAACCCATGCTGCCATCTGCAGATGACTGCTGCCTGCCCACCATCTTGTGCCCCTGGGGGGCTGAAAGGATCTTGTGGCACAGTGGACAGCGGGGCAGCTGACCCCCTCTTCCCGCCAGGGACCCTTTTCCTGAAGTCCACAGTGCTGGTGCCATCCAGGAGCCTCGGCCCTCCTCCAGCCTAGCCACACCTACACCCATGTTTGACCCCAGAGCCTGTGGATGGGACCCTGTTTGAGAGACAGTCTTATGAGTGTGGCTAGGTCCAGCTCTTGAGGTGAGGAGGCGGTCTGGTCTATGGGGTGGGGGGGGGGGCCTAGATGACATTGCAAGGGTCCTTAGGAGAGAGAAGAGAACAGGATGTGACCCAGCCAAGGGACTGTGGGGCTGCCCGGAGCTGGAGGAGGCAGGAAGGACCCCGGATCCACCCCTGCGGCCCCTGGGGAGAGGCCGCCCGGTGACTCAGGCTGGCCTTCTGACGTGGAGAGCACGTTTCTGGTGCTGAAAAACACCAAGCACATGACACTTGGGGCATGTGTGCCCCAGGACACATGCAGCCTCTCACTTACTCCAAAGGAGTGCATTTTATTCAAATATCACAAAACAGGATGAGGGGACATTCCAGCTCCCCAGGGAAAAGCTCATCTGACTCATTTGTAGGAAGATGAGTTATCGGTAGTGAGTCATGGCTTTTAAAATTTCAAAAAATACCTGAACTTGAGGTTTTCTTTACCCTGATCAGAAAATTGAAAACAAAACAACAGCCAAGCTGTGTTTTCTCCAGGCCAGCGCAGAGCAGAGCTGAGGTTGGGAGACCCGGGGCAGCGGGGCTGGCCCTGCCGCTGCTTCCTGGCTTTTGGACGGGGCTTCCTCTTGGCTCAGGCCTGGGGAAGCCTCTCAGCAAAGTCAGGGTCAATCTCTGCATCCCTGCCCCGGCCAGGCACTGCATCTCACACAGGAAAGACGTATTTGTCCTTAATTGAGAGCGAAGATGGAATCCCAGTGACTCAACTAGGGTCAAAGGGCTGCCCCCGGGAAACTGGCCACTTCTCATCCCTGAGGCAGCCCGGCAGCCCTAGAGAGCCCGGGGCCCCCGGAAATTTCCAGTAAAGGTGCAGGGCCTGTGAGCGGCGCCGGCCTCAGACCCGGATGGCAAGGGGTGGCCCTGGGTAGAGATGGGACTGCACTCCCTGCCAGGGATGGTCCTGGGTCATGGAGACACTCTAGGAACATGTATGTGGACATGTACAGTTGCACACACAGCCACATACACATACACACACATGTATACACACATCCACAGACATGTGCACACACAAAAATCACATGCACACACAGCCACATACACATGTACACACATGTGCACACACAAACACAGTCATGCACACATATTCACACACATACATACATGTGCACATGCACATATACACACATACAAGGCCCCCACAATCCGCATGTCCACAGGGGGAGGTGGTGGGGAGGATGTTCCTGGCCCTGGACACGGTGTTCTGGGGGTGCTGGGCAGGTGGGGGCAGCTCCAGGATGGTGGTGTCCGAGCTCAGCCTGGCCTCTGACTTCCTGGGTATCACCCTAAGCACCAAATGCCCAGAGGCCGGGTGAGGACCTCTGGGAATCAAGCCCCTCCTGAGAAGACCCATGGACCCTAACACGTGGCTCAGCCCCCTGGCTTTTCCCAGAGCCTGCGGAGAGACGGAAGCTTAAACACACTCACCCACTTCTCCTGACCCAGGACGCCTTTCGGCCCACGTACTTCTGTGTCTGTCAGCTGCCCGGGCTGCTCCAGGGGCGGAGGCTTGCCATTCTGGGAGGTAGGTCCCCCCCTGGCAGGGGTTGTGGGAGAGGCTTGTCGCTGTTGGTTGGTCCCCCCAGCCTGTCCTCCTGGGGCACCTGCCTGTCCTCCCGGGCGGCAGGGACGAGTGTGCTCCCTGGCTCTTGTGCTTAGGATGGATGCGTCAGATGGCTCTGAGGAGGCTCCTCCAGGTCTGCGCAGGCACCCTCAGTGGCTTAGAGTCTCCCGAAGACACGAGCGAGGCCTGTGCCCGGCAGCCCATCACAGCCGCAGGGTAAGCTGGTGTCCAAGTCCGCACTGAGTGTGCCAGGCCTGGGCCTGCAGACCCAGAACTTGAGCAATTTACAAGAAGAAACCAATCAAACCCATTAAAAAGCGGGTAAAGGACATGAGTGGACACTTCTCAAAAAAGACACACATGCAGCCAACAAACACATGAAAAACAGTTCAACATCGCTAATGATTAGAGAAACGCACATCAAACCACAGTGAGGTCTCGCGCCAGGCAGAACGGCACTTACGAAAAAGCCAAGAAACAGCAGACCCTGGCGAGGCTGTGGAGAAGTCGGAACACTTTCACTCTGCCGGTGGGAATGTTAATTAGTTCAACTATTGTGGAAGACGGCGTGGTGATTTCTCAGACTGAGAACCAGAAATACCATTTGACCCAGCAATCCCGTTACTGGGAGTATACCCAAAGGAATATAAACCTACCTGTTATACAGATTCGTGCAGTGAACGTTCCCTGCAGCACCACTCACAATAGCAAAGACCTGGAATCAACCCAAACGCCCATCGGTGACTGACTGGAGAAAGAAAATGTGGCACATATACACCATGGAGTATTATGCAGCCATCAAAAGGAACAAGATCATATCCTCTGCAGGGACATGGATGAAGCTGAAAGCCGTTATCTCCGGCACACTAACGCAGGAACAGAAAACCAAACACCACATGTTCACTTTTAAGTGGGAGCTGAACAATGAGAGCACATGGACACAAGGAGGGGAACAACGCATACCAGGTCCCGCTGGGGAAGGAGCGGGGATGGAGAGCGTTAGGGAAACGAGGTAATGTGTGCCGGGCTTCATACCTGGGTGATGGGCTGATGGGTGCGGCAAACCACCGTGGCACACGTTTACCGCTGTAACAAACCTGCATATTCTGCACACATACACCAGAAATTTTAAAAAAGCAGTAAAACAAATGAAAAAGGAAAGATAGCGGAGGAGAACACGGACCTTAGCATAGCAACTCTCCGGAACGAAGACGTGGCCGCACACGGAGCGGAGGAGGAGAAGGCAGAGCGCACCCTGCAACAGAAGCCAACGCAACTTCATGGCACAAGACCCCGGAAGCCAAGTCAGAAGGCCAGTGGCGGACAGGGGAAAATGAACGCTCAGCTCACGGTAGCCAGAGAAAATACCAGCAAAAGTGAAAGTATGAGGCATCGAGGCACACAGGTGTGTTCTCCAGATTCGAGGGAGGCGGGCGGGCTGTGGCTGTCAAGGGAAACCAGCTGCTCTTAGGGGCCTCTTTAACTTTCTCTGTTACTCAGAGCAGGGACCGGCAAGCTCCAGCCAGGGCTGGAAAATCATGCGCTCTGCGGCCGCACGGTCCATGCACCTGCTCTGCTCTGCCGGTGTTTTCCTTTGGATTTTTCTCCAAGCACGTAAACACGTGAAAACCATCCTTAGCCCAAATGCAGCCAAAAGCTCCTGTGGGCGGAGTTTGCTGTCTTATGCCCATGAGCAGCTCAAAGTGTGCCCGGCCAGCAGCCTGGGCACCCCCAGAGCTGTTCAAATGCAAGTTCTCCGGCCCACCCAGACCCGGGTATGGGGTGGCCCACCCAGGCTCTAAGAAGCCATCTAGGTGTCCTGCCCAGGCCTTTGACAAGGCAGCCTTGGCTGAATGGTCACACCTGTGCATGCTGGGGGTGGGCGCACAACTTCTTTAGCTCTGGGGCCAATGGGAGCCTCCCGAGGGCCCCTCGACAGGGGCCTGGAACCTGGCTCTTGTTAAAATGCAGATTCAGACTCAGAGGATCTGGACTGGAGCCCAGGACTCTGCATGTCTACCTGGCAACCACGGGTGCCCAGGCTGCTCCGGGGACCTCACCTCCCAGCTGTGGCACTTTCAGAGCACCGGCTGCCAGCGTGGAACTCGCACCGCAGCTCCCGAGTGCTGCAGAAATGGACGTGCGGGTGGGGTGGGGGCCGGGGCCTGGAGGTGTCTGCTCCCTCTCTCACTGGGGCATTGAGGACACACATGAAGGAGGGGTGGGGGCGAGAAACAATGTTAGCATCTCCATCCTGGGAAGAGGCTGGGAAGAGTGACTCAGCCACAGGAAATAAACAACACCAGCTTTTGTCTAAGAAATTTGCCCTGTTTGACTTCATGGATTCCTGTCAGTCTGCGAGGACCTGGGTTAGCCTGGGATCCTCTTCTGTGGCCTTGCTGAGTGCATCCCCACTCCGCCTCCTCGTAGGACGCCTGGTCCTGCCGTGTGTGGTCCTGGAGGCCCAGGGGAGGGGCTGAGATGATTGCCCCCAAGACCCCCACTTCAGGCTGGCTCAGAGGGTCCAGGGTGGGGCTCCCTGTGGCCTTCAGGGAATCTCACCCCATTTGGATGTTACCTTCAGGCTGGTTCTGGAGGCTGGACACCCATAGGCCAGAGGTCAAGGAACTAGAAAGTACCCCCCGACACGTGTCTGGGGAGCCCCAAGCTCCTCCACTGGTGAAAAATTGAAACCCCTGCCTCCAGGTCAGTCACTGTCCCCAGGACATGGGTAGCCACCCTCACTCCTCTGGCCCCCTCTGGCTGAGAAAGCCCATGTGCACCACCCCAGGGGTTTCTGGCCCCTCTAGAAGGGCTCTGTCTCCCTGCCCTGCCCTCTGACATTCCTTCCCCACCAAGCCCTGGGCCATTTTCCCACAGCCTGGGACCAACCTTCTGGTCACCTGCAGTGGCTGCCAGGCTAGGCTGGGGGGCTGTCCCTGGGTCCCCAGGCCTCTCGGGGACTCCTGCATGCAGGGGGCATGACTTGGAGGGTGCCTTTCCCCACCCAGGGCCCACCCAACCTTGAGGTCACAGCCCCCCAGCCTGCTGCAGGGTGAGGCCCTGCCCCTCTGAAGCCATGCTCTGGCCTCGTCTTCTGCCCCCACCCCCGTTCTGCCCCTCCCTGCCCCCACCCTGCATCTATCTGCTCTGGGAGCCTTGAGGCCTTGCATCTGCCCCCTGGTAGTTCTCCTTAGCTGGGCTCCAGGACGGGGCCCATTACCCGGAGGTGGACTGGTCGCCCTGCTGTCCACCAGGGCCACTGGGATGGGAGTGGCCACAACTCCTGCAGACCCATGTCTGGGAGGGCAAGTGCCTTCCTTCCAAGTGGTGAGGTTTTCTGTGACTCACTGCAGAGCTAGGCCAAGGTCGAAGGGCACCAGACGCTGGTACCTCCTCAGTCACAAGGAAGACGGGAAGGGGCACCCGGGCCCTGAGGGGGAAGGGCTGCTAGAGTCGGGACAGGAAGCCTGTGTGAGCGTGGGCGAGGGTGTGTCAGGAGGACAGGACATAGGAATGGCCCTGACTCCGCGGAGACCCTGCCAGACAGCCGATTGGCAATGCCCAGAGATGCCGTCTGCTGGCTCTTCCCGCAGGGTCATGGGGGATCTCAGTGCATTTATGAAGCTGGATGGGAGAGGACAGTGGTGGTGACCAGACTCAACTCACACATGTTCCATCAACATGGTTAAAGTGTTCTGTTACTCTATGGCAGTAGGGGCGGGTGAGGGTCCTGTGTGTCTCACATGACACATTTTTAAACGGCATTCTGTGAGCACAGAGCCTTTGCCCACAGCCCAGAGAGATGCAGTAGAAAGGGTTAAGGGACCTTGTCTGGCCCCATGTGGGGATGGCCTGACCAGGTGGGGTCAGCACCAGGATGAGAGCACCTGCCAGCCGTAGTGCCAGGTCCTTCCTCACTTCCCTTCCTGCAGCCCCAGGAAACCCCAGCCCAGCAGCTGGCAGGAAGGAGGCCCATGTCCGTGTGCCTGGCCAACCCTGGTTGGCTGCCTGGGCAGTCTCTGCAGGACCCCAGCGCCAGCCTGTCAGAAGGTAAAGCCCGTCAGAGGCTATTCTTGGCACGTGTGCCCTGGCCCCGGGAGTGCCTTATAAGGCTCCGTCCAGCGTCAAGACCCTCTGAGCACTGAGGTCTGCCCTGCCACTGCCTGTGGCTGGATGCGGGGCCACATGGCCACCCGGCTGCTCCTGGCCTGTTTCTCCCTGGGCTCCAGACTACCTCCTGTTTCCTGTGAATCTCCCCTTAGGTTTGAAGGAATTTGACCAAGACCTTGGCCTGGAGAGACCTGGGCGAGAAGAGGGGGTAGGGCTCATAGCTGGCCCTTGGCAGCCTTACATGGTGAGCTTCTGGTCCTGCTGAGCCACCGTGGGAGCTGTGGCAAGGGCTTATTTTTAGAATCTCTTACCCCAACACCAGGGCTGGACCCAAATAACACATGTATTTTCGTGGCTCAAAAATATAACTTGATGGTAAGTCATTTGATGCAGAGAAAATGACAAACCGGTGAGCACAGCAAGAGGCTTCCTGGGACCACGGCGTCCTCCTGCAGCTGGTGCAGGTGCGCCTGACTAGCCGCAGCCCAGAGTGTGACCGTCCTGGCCCTCGGAGGGTAGAGTGGCCTCTGGTTTGCCATCGGAGCCTCGAGGCCGGCGTCCCCTGGCGCTCCCTGCTGCATTGGATCAGCAGCCAGTGGATGGGTGGGCCAGTGGGCTGTTTTCCCCAGGACTAGGTGAGGGAGGCCCTGCTTGGAAGCCTCCAGGTGCAGGAGGTACTGGAACAGCCCATCCTCCCTGTCCCAGGGGACGCATTGACCCAACTGGAGGCTGAGCCCTTACTATGCCACCATGGCCCCTGCTCCGAATCACATAGACATCACCCGTTGCTCGTTAGAGATGTGGACCCTCAGTCCCTTCCCCTGGTGGTCGATCTCCTAAAACCTCTGGGACTACGCTTTGCGGTGGCAGGGCTCAGCTGGGCGGCCCTCACTCAGGGACTCCTGAGGAACACCCAGGTGGCTCAGCGCAGGGAGGGCAGGAAGGGCAGGGGACGCAGTTGGGGTGGGGCCCACCCAGGCTGTTGGAGGCTTCGCACAGCCGCTGGGCAGGATCCGAGTGGGAGTGTTCTCAGAGACCCAGGCAGGTGCTACCAGGCCCCTTAAGATGTAACCCTAGGAACCTCAGAAAGTCCTTGTTTACTTCAACTCTTGGTTGAGCAAGTCAGATTTCATCTCCTTTACACCCCAGAGATGGGGGGTTCAGGGTCCCCTCACGTGCATCCTGGGGTCACACCTCCAGAGCCCACATCTACACTTAGATCCCAGCTTATCTGTGGCTCATTGAAGTGGGACAAGTGTATGCCTGAAGAATATCTTAGTTGATACTGTTACTACTCAGATTTTCTTTTATATAATCCTTTATACATAATCAGGTGTTAGTTTATAGTTGGAACAATTAGTGCCTGAAGGATATTTTATGACTCAGTTATTTCCATATATATATATAATCTTAGTTCATAGTCAGAGAATCCCTAGAGTACACATGGTACAGAGAAGGAAACACCGCTATACATATATAATCATGTCTTGTTTATAGTAGGAGGAATGCCTAGAGCAGACACGGTACAGAGCATAAATTAAGGAATAAGCAGCTATATATATATATATATAATCTCATCTTATAGTTGGAGGAATGTCTAGAGCAGACACAGTGCAGAGCATGATTTAAGGGAAAAACAGTTATACCAGGACAAGAATTTATGGCCCAGGAGGCAGCGCTCAGTATT
The DNA here is from genome assembly GCF_049354715.1 of Callithrix jacchus. Classification (NCBI taxonomy): domain Eukaryota; kingdom Metazoa; phylum Chordata; class Mammalia; order Primates; family Cebidae; genus Callithrix; species Callithrix jacchus. Next base: position 50,960,160 of record NC_133522.1, read on the forward strand.
GTAAAGATGCCAGCTGTATGGCAGGCTTGGAGCAAGAGCCACTCCTCCTGATAAAGGAGTTGTAGGACCTTGTGTCCAGTTCTTGTGCAAGGCTGCCCTCAGACCTGCAATCCCGCGAGCGTCCGAGGGCTTAAAACCCCTCCAGTATAATCGCAACTTGGTGACTGTATAACTTGTCAGCTCTCTATCTGCTGTGCTGACTAAGAGCATCCTCCTACAGAGATCACTGGAAGCTGCCAGCAGGTGGCTGTAGACCTGGTCAGCTCTATCGCTGCTCAAAGCATCCTCCTTTAGAATTCCTTGGAAGTCGCCTGTCCCTAGATAAGAGATACTGCACACTGCACCCTCTTCACCGCGCACGGCCCACCTCCTGCCTCCGTGACCTAATGGGGGTGACCCTTTGCTGTGCACGGCCCGCCTCCTACCCTAGGTGACCTAATGGGGGTGACCCTTTGCTGTGCACGGCCCGCCTCCTACCCTAGGTGACCTAATGGGGGTGACCCTTTGCTGTGCACGGCCCGCCTCCTACCCTAGGTGACCTAATGGGGGTGACCCTTTGCTGTGCACGGCCCGCCTCCTACCCTAGGTGACCTAATGGGGGTGACCCTTTGCTGTGCACGGCCCATCTCCTACCCTAGGTGACCTAATGGGGGTGACCCTTTGCTGTGCACGGCCTGCCTCCTACCCTAGGTGACCTAATGGGGGTGGACCCCTTGCCTGCTCCCGTGAATGTCTTGACCCTATCACTGTCCTTAAGATGACCTCACTCACTACCCTGCGCCTAACCTGTACCCAGTAAATACAGACGTTCCTGGGCGTTTGGGGCCTCACCTGTCTCCGCGTGTCAGTGGTGTGGCCTCCAAGCCCAGCTGTCTTTTTCAGTCCTTTGGTGTCTTGTCTCTTTATTTCTAGGATCCTGAGCCTCAGCACAGCAATAGGGGACACCCCACAACCCTGTAGGTTTGACCCTACACAGGAGTTTGAAGAGCAGCCTGGCCAAATGGTGAAACCCCATCTGTACTAAAAAATACAAAAATTAGCCAAGCGTGGTGGCGGGCATCTGTAATCCCAACTACTCGAGAGGCTGAGGCATGAGAATCGCTTGAACCCAGGAGCCAGAGGTTGCAGTGAGCTGAGATTACACCACTGCATTCCAGCCTGGGCGACAGAACGAGGTGCTGTCTCAAAAAAAAAAAAAAGGCATAAGGAAACACTCTCTCTGTCCTTCCTTCCACCTTCTGTGACACTCCTCCTCGCTACGGACCTGAGTTTCTGACCCGTCCCACGCTGGAGGCCCTGAGAAGGCGGCCAGACCTCAGCCCAGCCTGAGAGCCACACTTCCTAGCCGGCCAGGAGGGCTGTTGCCCGAGGCAGGCTGGCTCCTGGGACGGCCGCTCCCGCACCTCCCGCCCCATCCTGCATGCTCTGCCCTCTGCGGCTTCTGAAGCTCGGGCCTGGGGTGTGTCTCGTGTAAACAGCACAGAGTTGGGTTTTGCTGGGTGAGCCTGGAGGACCACTTTTGTCTTCGAGGGTGAGTGGAGGCGGCTGCAGCTCCCTGCGTGGCTGACGGGCCACCCCAGCTCTGCTGCGCTGTTCTGTTCCCTGTGTGCCTCTCCCTGAGTGGGCTTTTTGAACTCATTGATGCAGATTTGTGTCTTCCTCGTGGTTCATTTGTGCTCACGTGTGCATGTGTGTGCGTACACAATGCCCACCTCCTCTTCCTCGTGGGGTTCTGCTGAGCCAGCTGCGTACCATCTCCCTGTGCTTGGTGCTTAGTCCTCAGGCCAAGGTCACGGCCTGGACTCTTCTCCCAGAGACCCCCTCCCATCAAGCAGGTATTGGGCTATTCAGATCTCTGTGCAGGGCCCTCTGCTCACAGCAGCCCCTCTGCAGCCACCTCTGATCTGGCTGAGCCTCGTGGCATCTGGCAGTTCCCCAGGATGGAGTTTGGGGCAGGGCCCTGAGTTCCCACACACTGGGCTGTTTCCTGCAGCCCCTGAGGCATTCGGGACAGGGGTTGGGGGAAGCCACGGCCACTGTTTCGCCTTCACCAAGGTCCTGTCCCACACACGGCTCTCAGGAGGCCTCAACATTCTTCTTCAAGATGCCCAAACTTTACCACCCCCATGCCCAGCCCTGGCCCACACCCACAGAAGTAGGGAACTGGCCCCATCCTGGCCAGAACCCGGAGCTGGTGTGGCCAGCTCGCATGCGGAGTCTGAGACATGAGGACCTCTCTGTCCCCACGTCCCTCGGAGCTCCGTGTTCTGGCATCCAGAGACCCACATTCTGGGGGTCTGACATCCGAACCCTGACCCTCAGGGTCCCTTCCACTGCCTTTGCGGGGGGTAGGGGGGTAGCCGAGGCCCATGCTGCCACCCCTGGGGAAACCTCCTGTTTCGTGGGAGAAGCCCGCAGCCCCAGAACTCTGCCGCTGCCCCGTGAGACCCACCGTTCCTCAACCTTGGACTGGACAGTGGGAGCAGTATCTGCCCATTTTGCCTCACTTCCCTGCAGGGATGGCGCTGGTGTTCCGGCTCCTCCCCACCCATTTCCTGCCAGCCGGTCAGTTTGTAGGGGGGCTATGTGGCCCTGGGGCTGCCATCCTCTCACCTGGAACCCAGGTAGCCCCACAGCAGTGCTCACGGGCACTCTCCTCTATGAGTCTGTGCTGTGGGTTGGCCTTCCTGGGAAGCACAGCACAGATTAATCCTGACTCCGTGAAAGAATCCCCAGCCTGGGTGCTGCCTCCCTCTGTGGGCTGGTCCCCAAGGAGGGGTCTGTGGACGAGCAGCTCTGCCTGGCCAGCCCCAGGGGACCTCAGCTGAGAGTCGGTGCCAGGAGGGCAGGAGACGGACCACGTGGGGCCCCCAGGGGATGGACAGTTGTGGGAGAAGGGCTGCAAGGAGCCTGTGTGGAGGGACCTTCGAGGCCAGGGTGCAGGGAAGACGCCAAGGAGGAGCTGTTCCGGGAGGAGTGGGTGCCCTGCAGGCAGGGGACTCCTGCTCAAGGCAAGACAGCCCTGAGAAGCTGATGCCCAGCGTGGCAGCCAGGAGCGTCCTTCCCACTCCAGCCTCCCACATCACCCAAAATATCCATCCGCACCTGTGGCCCTGCCACCCACACCCCAGCAAGTCCCACTGGTCTGTTCGGGAGGGAAATCCTGCACGCCCCCCTCATCTGCAGGATGCTTGTGCCCAAGCTTGTGGGAGGCCTGAGCTGTGGGCAGAGTTGCCAGGGCGGGACTGGGAGGAAGGTCAGGAGCTGTAGGGCTGAGGGCCCCACAGGGTTGTGGGGTGAGCCTTATGCTGTGCTGAGGCGCAGGATCTGAGAAATAAAGAGACAGGACACAGAAGTACAAGGAAAATGCAGCTGGGCTCAGGGGGCCACGCCACCTATGAGTGGAGTCAGGCGAGGCCCCGAATGTCCAGAAGCCTGAGTATTTATCGTGTATAGGTTAGGGGGCGGGGCAGTGAGTGAAGTCACCTCTAAGGATAGGGATAGGGTCGTGAGCAATAAAACATGGGGTCCACCCTCGTTAGGTCACCTAGGGCGGGAGGTGGACAGTGCACAGCAAGGGGCCCGTTCCCATGAAGGCCAGGGCCGTGTGCAGTAAGGGGTCCACCCCCATTAGGTCACCTAGGGCGGGAGGTGGACAGTGCACAGCAAGGGGCCCGTTCCCATGAAGGCAAGGGCCGTGTGCAGTAAGGGGTCCACCCCCATTAGGTCACCTAGGGCAGGAAGTGGACAGTGCACAGCAAGGGGCCCGTTCCCATGAAGGCAAGGACCGTGTGCAGTAAGGGGTCCACCCCCATTAGGTCACCTAGGGAAGGAGGTGGACAGTGCACAGCAAGGGGCCCGTTCCCATGAAGGCAAGGGCCGTGTTCAGTAAGGGGTCCACCCCCGTTAGGTCACCGAGGTTTGAAGGTGGGCCGTGCGCAGTGAAGAGGGTGCAGTGTGCAATACTTCTATCCATGGGCAAACTACTTCTAAGAAGATTTATAGGAGGATGCTTTAAGTCACAGAGCAGTGACAGAGCTGTCAGGGTTACTGTCACCTTCTGGCAGCTTCCAATGGGTTCTGTGGGAAGATGCTTTTCGAGCAGCACAGTAGCAAGAGCTGATAAAGTTCACAGTCACAAGGTGGATTGCCGGTCTGAGGGCAGCCTTCACCAAGAACTGGAGCAAGGTCCTACAACTCCTTATCAGGAGGAGTGGCTCTCGCCCCAAGCCTGCCAGACAGCGGGTATCTTTACAATACTGAACGCTGCCTCCTGGGCCATGGGTTCTTGTCCTGGTATAACTGTTTTCCCTTAAATCATGCTCTGCGCTGTGTCTGCTCTAGGCATTCCTCTGATTATGAGCTAAGACATAATTATATATATATGTGTGTGTAGGGAAATACTCTTTAGGCACTCTTACGATAAACTATTATATGATTATATATAGAAAGGATTATATAAAAGGAAATAACTGAGTAGTAACACTATACACTGAGACATTCTTCAGACCTTAATTATGCCAGGGTTCTGCTTAGCTCTCCTTCCTCTGTGCCTATGTGGGGAGCTAGTGCCTATGTGGGTCCTGACAGAGCTTCCTTACCCCAACCCCTAGAAAAGGCAGCAACACCTGATCCCCAGGAGAAGGTGTTTCCCTCTGCTGCCCTGGCCTCACTTTCCTACTCTGGGATTCCTGAGCAGCCTCAGTGAGCAGCGGACTCCAGGCTGGGCCCCCGTGAGGGAGCGGGATGGACTATGCCTGTATCTCAGGAGCAAGGTGCATGGTGCACCTGGTGTGTTTCTGATCTGTTTCTACCTGGCTGCATGACACCAAACTCCTTCCACGGGCTGTGGTCCCTTTGAGCTGTGGTCCTTGTGGGCTATGGCCCATCTGTGGGCAGTGGTCCCTCCATAGGCTGTGGTCCCCATGGGCTCTGATCCCTCCATGGGCTGTGGTCCCCATGGGCTCTGGTCCCTCCATGGGCTCTGGTCCCTCCATGGGCTCTGGTCCCTCCATGGGCTCTGATCCCTCCATGGGCTCTGGTCCCTCCATGGGCTCTGGTCCCTCCATGGGCTCTGATCCCTCCATGGGCTCTGGTCCCTCCATGGGCTGTGGTTCCCATGGGCTCTGGTTCCTCCATGGGCTCTGGTCCCTCCATGGGCTGTGGTCCCTCCATGGGCTCTGGTCCCTCCATAGGCTGTGGTCCCCATGGGCTCTGATCCCTCCATGGGCTGTGGTCCCCATGGGCTCTGGTCCCTCCATGGGCTCTGGTCCCTCCATGGGCTGTGGTTACCCTGGGCTGGGGTCCCTCCGTGGGCTGTGGTCCCTTCAGGGGCTGTGGTTCTTGTGGGCTCTGGTCCCTCTGTGGACTGTGGTCCCTCCATGAGCTGTGATTCCCGTGGGCTCTGGTCCCTCCGTGGGCTGTGCTGTGGCCCTCATGTGCTCTCTGAGGGGCCTGGCTGGACTGCTGTCTCTGGCCCTGTGCTTCTTGGCCTTGGCTGCAGCTCCCATGACATGCAGGCTCGTCCTGGGCGATCCCTGCCTTGAAGACATCTTCACATGGAGTTGGCAAAGCCTTGCTTTTGGGGGTTGGGGGGTTGACCAGCCCCCTGGGAGGCTCTGGCCCCACTGTGTTTCTGACTCAGTCAGAGCCAAGATTAGAAAAGGCCGAAACCACCCCTACAAGCCAGGGCCCTGGCGCCCTTGCCAGCTGCGTCTAATCACTCCGTGGGGTCAACCACATGGTGTTGTCCCAGCATCCCCAAAGCCAAATCAGCCTTCACTGTGGGGAGCAGGGCAGCCTTGAAAGGAGCTCTGTCCTCCGTGGGGCCTCAGCCAGGAAGGCACAAAGGGGCTTTGTCCCCAGCCCAAGCCCGGACGACCTTCCTCCAGCTGTGGCCCTTGGGGCCGTCTGGCCAGCTCGCCTGTGGGATTGCATCTCCCCAGCCTTCATCGAGGGCCCCAGTCAGCCACTGAGGTGCAGAGGATGAGAAATTCCACAGAAAAACATGTACGGACATCTCAGGGAGACTTCTGGAAGAATGCCCGCAGGAGGCTCACCACAACGCCCAGGGTGGCACTAGGATCCCTTTCCCTGCTCCTGCTCCCAGATTTTCCTCCAACTGTTAGCATTCTCCCGTGTTCCCCAAAGCCCTGAGGTCACCACCCACCCGTGTCTGCTCCATCCCACGTGGTCCCATCAATCTGCCCCAGACATGCTGCAGCTGCGTGCTCAGAGCCCCCCGTCACCCTAACTCCCAGACTTGGGCTTCCCCTGATACCACCCACACTGGTCATCTCTTAGTCACCCTGACAATGTCCACTGCTCACAGGAAGGCCCACGCTCTGTGGCTGGGTGTGGAGGTCGTTGGTGGCCCTTCCTGATACCTGTGGCCCCTCTTTTCACCTGTCTCCCTCCTGCTCCTCCCCTGGATGGAGTTGGCCAACATTCTACCGGCATCCACCCAGCACAGCTGAGAGGCTGCATTGCCAACTCTGGGCTTTGCTGCCTGGTAAGATGTGGGCATCCTTCAAAGCCCAGTTCCCCAATTACCTCTTCCAGGAAGCCTCCCCTGACTGCCTGGGTGACAATGACTCCTCCCTTTCTCTGTGCCATGGAAAGAGGTGGACTGAGATGTTAAGCAGTATGACCCCTGCCCCACTCTATGAAGGAAGCACCTGCTGTATGGCAGGCTCTGTGCTTGGTGCTGAGGATAGACCTTGGGAAAGAAACACATGGAGCCTCCCCTGCTCTCAAGGAACCCGCTCTGGGGGCGGCCAGGGGCAGATACCCAAGTGAGAGACCCACAGAGTGGAATAACAATGGTGGTGATGGTGGGGACATGGCTGGATGGCAGGTCAGCGAGGGGATGTTCAGGTGACACTGGGGGTACGGAGACCAGGGGAGAGTCAGGGGACAGAGGACACACTGGGCAAATGTCCCGAGGCAGACGAGGAGCTGTGGGAAGCCAGAGGCTGCCAGGCAGAGACACAGAGAGCTCTCGGGTGCCACAGAGACCAGCAGGCCCAGCCCAGGCCTGGGGCATGTCCTCAGCAGGGAGGGCCTGAAGGATCTGGGCCTGCAGACGCTGGTGCAGACTGGAGGCCTGGAGTGTGAGAGTCCAGGCGGGGCTGCAGCCAACACCCAGGTGAGTGGGCTGGGGCCAGATGGGCCAGGAGCTGGCACAGGGTCAGGTGCTTGGAGGCTTAGTGCCACCACTGGGACCTGGAGGTGTGTGGGGAGGTATCTGGTGAGCCTGGGGCTGCCGACTGTAGCGCTGGGCTCCAGCGGTACAGGACAATGAGGTGGACAGGTTCTGGGGCAGTGGGTGGGATCTAGGGTGGTGGCCGTGGTCTGGGACCGTGGGTGGGGTCTGGGACTGTGGGCGGGGGTCTGTGTGGTGGGCGGGGTCTGTGCAGTGGGCGGGGTCTGGAGTACTGGGTGGGATCTAGGGTGGTGGGCGTGGTCTGGGACCGTGGGTGGGGTCTGGGCAATGGGCGGGGTCTGGGACTGTGGGCGGGGGTGGGCGGGGTCTGTGCAGTGGTCAGGGTCTGTGCAGTGGGCGGGGTCTGGAGTACTGGGTGGGATCTAGGGTGGTGGGTGGGGTCTGGGGTGGTGGGTGGGATCTGAGGCAGGGGGCGGGATTTAGGGAGGTGGGCGGGGTCTGGGATGGTGGCCTTTCCCTTTGTGCAGTCAGGGGAAGTGTCGGTGCCAAGCTGCCGTTTTAGTCTTGCTCTAAGAGGGTCTGGGCTGGGGATCCATAGGGAAACCCTTGACCCATAGGATGGAGCGAGGTCCCAGGGACACAGGTGGCTTGGCCTGAAAACAGCTTCCACCCGCAGATGTGCGGGAAGCCCTCGGCAACAAGCCTCTCCATCTGTGAAATGGTGACAATGTCGCTGGATTTCGGGCTATCCATGAGGGTGACGTGATCGGACGGGTTGGAGTTCCTGAACGCCCAGGGTTCTCACAGCAGGAGCTTAGCTGGTGTCAGCATCTCCTGGACCAGAGCGCCTGGCCCTGCCCCCCATGTCCAAGTCTGCACTGTTCCCACCAGGCCCTCAAGGCTGCAGACAGCTGCACACATCTCCGAGGCCACCCCAGCACAGTCCTCCTGCGAGGTGGGCGGTCCTTCTAGGGAAGGGGTAGTAACTCTTCGGTGGTTGCCATGGAAAGGGGCAGGAACACCCAGGTGTTACCATGGCAACAGTAAGCTGACCTGGTCCACTGGAGGGCATGTCTGGTGAAAAGCTGCCTCTGCCCCTCCCCCCTCTCCATTAGCTAGTCCTCAATGGGGTCCGGTGTCTGAGCCCTGCCTCCTGCCTCAGATGTTCTGTCTGTCACCCCATTACCAGGGAGGCACTGCCAGTAATGTCCCTTCCACCCGTCACTGTCCCGACATCTCTGCGGTGGGTGCTGCCACACGGGCTTGTGGGTACCCATGTCCTCACCTCTCTGGGACAAACGGCCCCATGTGTGGTCAGCAGGCACGTGGCGGCCGCCCCATCTTCTGTCCCCAGCAGTGGAGGAGTCGCCCCATCTTTCAGGAAAACGTTTCTCACGCCTGCAGCGAAGCATCCTGCTGAAGTTTTCTCAGGGCTGCACAAATGCCACACGCCTGGCGGCTTCAACAGCAGACCGTGGTCTCTCTCCGTGCTGGGGGCTGGATGTCCGAGGTTCCTCCCGAGGCCTCTCGTTGGCTTGTGGCAGCGTCTCCTTCCCGGGTCCTGGCAGGGCCGTCCCTTGTGCGTCTGTGTCCTCCCCTCCTCTTATAAGAACCCCAGGCTGACTGGATCAGGGCCTGCCCTAAGGACTGCCTTTTACCTTAATCACCTCTTCAAAAGCTATCTCCAAATCCGGTCACCTTCTGGGGTCCTGGTCGTTAGGGCGTTGATGCATGGATTTGGAGGACACGGCTGAGCCTGTAACAGCCTCCACCCTCTGCCTGCCTTTACCACTGGACGGTGCTCAGCCCAGCTGGAGTCTCCTGGCTTGATGTCTGCTGTGGCCATGGCGACTCTCTGGCTGCTTCAGCCACACCTGTGCTTTGTCTCTGCCTGGCCCTGGGGCTTCACCTCCCAAGGGGGTGGAGAGAGAGACCTGTCCCTCCCAACTCTTCTGGCCTTGCCCACTGCAGAGCCCCGAGGGACATTCTCCGCTGTGAGCCTGGGCTCAGGTGCGCCCTGCATTCTCCAGCCCCTCCTCCAGGTGCACTGCTCGAGTCCCAGCACCCCAGGCCTCCTGGGTTCTGTGGCCCCTGAGGGTGCCCCTCCCTCAGCCAGCACTGTGCGAAAAGCTTGGGGGATTCCTGATCTCCACCCTGCTTAGCAGCCACCCTGGCCCACAATCTGCTGACCATCTCCAGCTCACTCTTCTCACCAACCTACATGGTGTCTTGGCCGGGCGCCTGTCCAGGGTCCCACCTGCAGAGACCCACCTGCCTCTTCCAGTTGGTTCTGGGCTCCCGGCTGATCACATGCTGCTGACCTTCAGTGGTGGCAGCTGTCTTTTTTCTTGTGGGTGGGAGTGATCTCCTCCCAGCGCCCCTCTCTCAGCTCCACCTGGAATTCCGCCAGGGACAGGTGCAGCCAGCTAACACCGCGTTGCCCCAGATGGACAGACTGGGCCAGGATGTCAGAAGCACATCTGTCATGGACCGGTGCCACCGGGGGCGACATCTTGCCATCTTGTTTTCTGGCGGGAGGGTTTTGGAAGTTGCCCTCCCGCCCACCGGGTTGCTGGCGGCCCAACCCGAGTTGTTTTCAGCAGACACTTTCACAGATGTCTTCACAGGCTTCTGGGAAGCCGAGCTGAATAGTGACCTCAGCCTTGAGCAATCCCAAGGATGTGTTTGCTGAGGAAATCATTAAACGGGGAGACATGAGCATTAAAACCCCCCACTCCATGCCAGGCTCTGTGGGGGCCACTTGTCCCTGTGGCCTGAGGCCAGGTGCCCCAGCGTTTGCTGCCTTGGTAGACACTTATCTGGCCTGATCCCTCAGGCACCGTATGCTGACCTGGTTAGGGCAGAGGGCGTCAGCCCAGGCTCCTGGGAGCACGGAGTGGAGGGGCCATTGGCCAAGCGCAGCTGGGGCAGGGTGTCCAGGACCAGGCGTCACCTATGGTCACCTGGGGGACCTGCTGACTCCGCCCTCCTGCCCTGCTCACTGCTGGGGGCCCAGCCAGGCTGGCTACCAGGACCTCAGGGTGGGGGGGGTCAGTGCTCAGGGTGGAGGGGGGTCAGGGCTCAGGGTCTCAGGGTGGAGGGGGTCAGGGTGGAGGGGTGGAGGGGTCAGGTCTCAGGGTGGAGGGGTCAGGGCCTCAGGGTGGAGGGGTCAGGTCTCAGGGTGGAGGGGTCAGGGCCTCACGGTGGGGGTGTCAGGGCCTCAGGGTGGGGGTGTCAGGGCCTCAGGGTGGAGGGGTCAGGGCTCAGGGTGGTTAGTTATGGCCCAGGGTGGGGGTGTCAGGGCCTCAGGGTGGAGGGGTCAGGGCTCAGGGTGGAGGGGTCAGGGCCTCAGGGTGGGGGTGTCAGGGCCTCAGGGTGGAGGGGTCAGGGCTCAGGGTGGGGTGTCAGGGCTCAGGGTGGAGGGGTCAGGGCCTCAGGGTGGGGGTGTCAGGGCCTCAGGGTGGAGGGGTCAGGGCTCAGAGTGGTGAGTTATGGCCCAGGGCACTGGGCAGCTGACTGGCATTTTCTTTCTTTTCACCCAATGCAACACTGGAAGTTCTCCACGGAAGGGGGCTCCTCAAATACTGCCTGGTGTCCCCCTTCCCAGCCGCAGGAGAAGGGACCCTCATGGGGCAGAGCAGGACTTTGGGTGAAACAAGGGGCTCCCTGCTGCCTGAAGCACAGGAGGGGTGGTCTCCCGTCCGATAGGGAGCTCTGAGGTGGGGCCTCTGCTAGGGTGGAGGGTCTCAAAATGGGGAGGGAGAGGTTGTGGGGAGGGGGGTGGAGTTGCTCCAGGAGGCTGAGGGGCCTTCGGGTGGAGCTGCCAGTGTGGCGAGAGGCTTCCATCCACAGGGCAGCCCCTCACAGGGGCACAGGATGGGAGGGGAAGCACGGCAACCACGTGCCACCTCAGACTTTTGAAGAAACAAGACTTCTTGGAATGAAGAATGTCTTTTGACTTTGATCTTTTGTCATGGATGTCTTTTGCATTACTCTTGATTTTGAAAATATTGCTTTTCTGATGAGTGAGTTTTTGGAACCCCCGCCCCTGCTCCCGGCTTTAATTCTGCCCTGGTTGTGCACCTATTCTCATCTGCACTGTGTGTTTTTGGAAGCTGCTGAGACCCCCAGTGTCCTCGGTCTCCACGGGCTATACCCTGTGAGCAAGCAGGAACCAGCCGGGAAAGCAGAGAAGGTCAGCTTGGGGGCAGCTTCAGTGGGCAGGGAGGGGGGACAGCCGCTCAGCACGGGGGTGGCCCAGGGAGGCCAGGCTGGCCAAGGGCAGTGCCAGGACGACCCAGGCTGGGAGGTCCACAGCCCACCAAGGGGTGTCCCCATGGGGAGACACTGGGGATGGGTCCAGCCCTCTCAGTACGCTGTGGAGTGTGGTAGAGGGTGGGCAGACATGCTCTGGAAGGAGGAGGCTGAGCCTCCAGAGAGCTGAGTTGGGCTGGAAGATTCGGGGAACACTGTGTATACAGGGCCCAGCTGTGACTGGTTTTAGCCAAGAGTGGGCAGTGAGGGAGGGGACAAGTGTGGGGGGTAGGGTGGGGGTGGCCCCTGTAGGACATCGAGAGGGACCTCAGTGAAGGAGGAAGCGCTGGCAGGCCAGGCACCCACCCTTGGGGCCAACTGTCCAGAGAGTGGGCAGCAGGAGGGCAGGGGCCAGGGGCTCCCCCAGGCCAGGCACCCACCCTCAGGGCCAACTGTCTGGTGATCGGGCAGCAGGAGGGGCAGGGGCAGGGGGAGGGCAAGGGGATGGCAGGGGACAGGGGAGGGCAGGGGGAAGGGGAGGGCAGGGGGAAGGGGAGGGCAAGGGGAAGGGGAGGGCAGGAAACAGGGGAGGGCAGGGGGAAGGGGAAGGGAAGGGGACAGGGGAGGGCAGGGGACAGGGGAGGGCAGGGGCAGGGGAGGGCAGGGGGAAGGGGAGGGCAGGGGACAGGGGAGGGCAGGGGGAGGGCCGGAGGCAGGTGGAGGGTAGGAGAGGGCAGGGGTAGGGGTAGGGAAGGGGGTAGGAGACGGGCAGAGTGCAGGGGAGGGCGCGGGGGAGGGGGAGGGCAGAGTGCAGGGGAGGGCGCGGGGTAGGGGGAGGGCAGGGGGCAGGGGAGGGCACGGGGTAGGGGGAGGGCAGGGGGAAGGGGAGGGCAGAGTGCAGGGGAGGGCACGGGGTAGGGGGAGGGCAGGGGGCAGGGGAGGGCAGGGGACAGGGGAGGGCACGGGGTAGGGGGAGGGCAGGGGGCAGGGGCTGCTGCCTCCTGGAAATGTCTCACGTTGCCCTTGAACTATTTACAGTGAGGATTATTTATAAAACCCAAATTGCTTTAAAGCCATTTCTAGGTTTTACATGAGCAAAAATCTGTTTGAAAAAAGAAAATAATAAAATAAACATTTAAAAATCTTTCTTAGAATTCCCTAAATTTCAGGGCCGTGCATGCGCCCATGTGTGGTATTTGCAGGTGTGTGTCTGTGCATCTGTGTCTGTGTGTGTCAGTGTGTCAGTGAGTCTGTGTCAGTGTGTCTGTGTGTCTGTGTCTGTGAGTCTGTGTGCATCTGTGAGTCTGTGTGTCTGTGTGTGTCAGTGTGTGTGTCAATGTGTCTGTGTGTGTTAGTCTGTGTGAGTGTGTTTGTGTGTCACTGTGTGTCAGTGTCTGTGTGTCTGTTTCTGTGAGTGTGTGTCTGTGAGTCTGTGTGTGTCAGTGTCTGTGTGTCAGTGTGTCTGTCTGTGTCTGTGAGTCTGTGTGTGTCAATGTGTCTGTGAGTCTGTGTGCATCTGTGAGTCTGCGTCTGTGAGTCAGAGTGTGTCAGTGTGTCTGTGTGTGTGTCAGTGTGTCTGTGTGTGTCTGAGTCTGTGTGAGTGTGTCTGTGTGTGTCTGTGTGTGTGTCAGTGTGTTTGTGTGTGTCAGTGTGTCTGTGTCTGAGTCTGTGCATCTGTGAGTCTGTGTGTATCTGTGTGTCACTGTGTGTGTCAGTGTGAGTGTATCAATGTGTCTGTGTCAGTGTGTCTGTGTGTCAGTTTGTCTTTGTCTGTGTGTATGTGTGTGTCAGTGTGTCTGTGTGTCTGTGTGTGTCAGTGTGTCTGTGTCTGAGTCTGCATCTGTGAGTCTGTGCGTCTGTGAGTCTGTGTGTGTCTGTGTCTGTGTGTGTGAGTCTGTGTGTCAGTATGTGTCAGTGTGAGTGTATCAATGTGTCTGTGTCAGTCAGTGTGTCTGTGTGTCTGTGTGTGTCAGTGTGTCTGTGTGTGTGTCAGTGTGTCTGTGTGTCTATGTGCATCTGTGTCTGTGTGTCAGTCTGTGAGTCTGTGTGTCAGTGTGTCAGTGTGTCTGTGTGTGTCAGTGAGTCTGTATGTCTGTGTGTCAGTGTATCTGTGAGTGTATGTCTGTGTGTATCTGTGTGTCTGTGTGTGTCAGTGTGTCCATGTCTGTGAGTCTGTGTGTCAGTGTCTGTGTCTGTGTGTCAGTGTGTCTGTGAGTCTGTGAGTGTGTCAGTGTGTCTGTGTCTGTGCATCTGTGCATCTGTATGTCTGTGTGTGTCAGTGTGTCTGTGTCTGTGAGTCTGTGTGTCTGTGTGTCTGTGTGAGTGTGTCCGTGTCTGTGTGCCTGTGTGTCACTGTGTGCGTCTGTGTCTGTGTCAGTATGTCTGTGTGTCAGTGTATCTGTGTGTCTGTGTGCATGTGTCAGTATGTCTGTGCATCTGTGTCTGTGTGTGTCTATGTCTATGTATCTGTGTCAGTGTGTTTGTGTTTGTCACTGTGTCTGTGCGTCTGTGTGTGTGCATCACTGTGTCAGTATGTCTGTGTGTGCGTGTGTCAGTATGTCTGTGCGTCAGTCACTGTGTCTGTGCATCTGTGTCTGTGTGTGTCTATGTCCATGTGTCTGTGTCAGTGTGTTTGTGTCTGTCACTGTGTCTGTGCGTCTGTGTCTGTGTGTGTGTGTGTGTCACTGTGTCAGTATGTCTGTGTGTCACTGTCTCTGTGTGTCTGTGTGTCACTGTGTCAGTATGTCTGTGTGTCTGTGTCTCTGTGTGTGTCTATGTCCATGTGTCTGTGTCAGTGTGTTTGTGTGTCTGTCACTGTGTCTGTGAGTCACTGTGTCACAGAGGTTGTGGCAAGCCTTTGAAAGGATGAAAGTCTTCTCCCTACTTCATTCTTTCCCCAGGGCAGGGGCCTAGAAGTAGAATTTCTTGGTTGAAAAGATGGCATCTTTAAAAATTATCCCATAAGAACCACCCTAACTGGCTTCCCTGCACTCACCAGCGCCGGCCTCTGCCCGTCCCATTCACTCACCCCGACACCGGAGGCTTCCGAGCAGGTGCCGAGGAGCCATCACCACAAGGCAGAGGAAAAACCCCTGCCTAGTGAACACACATTCCAGAAGGAGAAGATGAGACAGGCTGCTGGGTGCTGGGGAGGGATGTGAACAGGGTTCTCAGAGGGGCCTCCCTGAGAAGACCCCGAGAAAAGGCTGGAGGAACCAGGAGGGAGGGCGGCCTGCGTGGTCGGGGGACAGCATTGCAGGCAGAGGGAACGGCGAGGCAAAGGCGAGGCAGGTGCGTGCCCCGCGTTCCAACATGGAGAGAGTCTGTGTAGCTCCACCATCTTACACGGGAATGACCTGAATTCCAATTCTTTTTCCCCCCAGCTGGAATTTTATCCTCCTGTTAATAATTTCATGACCATACAATTCTCTGTCTAGCTGCACATTTTGATTCTGGTGAGCACAATTTCATGTGTGTGGCGTTGTTAGCCACAGACGAGTCTAAAATAGCATCACAGGGTCCTGTGGGACCCTCTCCGCTCACACGGCCAGAGTGCCTCGGAGGGGCCACAGTGTGGGCTTGCAGGCGCTCGCCCTGGAGTGTGGTTTAAGGCAGTTCAGTTCCCTGAGAAGAGGGGGAAAAAAGATGTCTTTATCTTCAGAAGAGCCAGGGAACGCCCCAGTGTTTACAGCGAATGTGAAGTGACCGACCCAGGAAGGCACAGACATGCCCAGGGCAAAGGGAATTTGTCCTTAACATATTTTTTAAAATAACCCACAATTTGGTATTGAACTGTAATTTTTAAACAAGTATTTTATTTTTCTTTTCTTTTCTTTTCTTTCCTTCTTTTCTTTTCTTTTCCTTCCTTACTTCCCTCCCTCCCTTCCTTCTTTTCTTTTTCTTGCGGACAGAGTCTTGCTCTGTTGCCCAGGCTGGAGTGCAGTGGCGCGATCTCAGCTCACCGCAACCTCCACCTCCTGGGTTCAAGTGATTCTCCTGCCTCAGCCTCTCAAGTAGCTGGGATTACAGGCACATGCTACCACACCTGGCTATTTTTAGTAGAGATGGGGTTTCACCATGTTGGCCAGGCTGGCCGTGATCACCTGACCTCATGATCCACCTGCCTTGGCCTCCCAAAGAGCTGGGGCTATGGGTGTGAACCACAGCGCCCGGCCAAGTATTTACTTCTGAGTGCCCTGTTCCTACACAGTGCAAGGCCATGGAGAACGTCAGAAACCATAAAGAAATCAGATCAAAATTCAGCAGCTCTCCACCTGGGTATTGTTAGAGCTGCTTGCCTTGAAGTTCCGCCCATCCGTTCAGGTTCAGCAGAAGCTTTATAGGCCTGTATAATATGGCCATATGATCAGTGCTTCTATCTAATCCTATTTATAAACAAAAACAAGGGAGCCGTCATGCATGTCAGGGTCATTCAGAAAATGTCTAATGAGCAGCATCGGGTAATGAAAGGACCTAACGGGATTTCCAAAACACCCAGTCCTTCAAAAACTCCATATGAAAATCTTTAAATCTGACATTCAAAATGGTTCACATTCTTATTAGAAAAAAAACATACAAGATGTATTGAAGAAGGTTTGGCTCCTTTTCAAAATTTTAATTATGGACTTTGTTACTTAGAGCGGTTTTAGGTTCGTGGAAAAACGGAGTGTCAGGTGCAGGGAGCCCCTGCGCCCTCGCCCGGCGCGGCATGTGGTACAGTCATCTGTCACAGGAATACAGGCTCACACTAGGGCTCACTCCTCGTGTCAAACACTGCATGGGCTTCGACAAGTGCGTCATGACACAGACCCACTAGCCCAGTCCCTCTTATCAGGTTAAACATAAAACAAGGCCTTGCAGAGATCTAAAGGTGGCAGTAATAACCTCTGCTATATTTTCCCTTCTGAAAATATCAGCCTTGGAAGGAAATGCTTTAACAAGTAGCCACTGTTCTGTGTCTGGGCACATGTCCATAACAAGCATATTCTCTTATCTACTTCTGCTGTTGCCAATTTGCAGGCCAGTTGCTCAGAAGCTGTGATTTTTCTTCTGAGTGTAAGCTTATCCTCAAAATGGAAACTTTCATAGAAAATACAGCTTGGTCTCAGAGGAGCATTGTAGTCTTGCTGGCCACAATTCACATGAAGACCGACGACATTATCTCTTTTCTCTGCACACATCCATCCATCCATCCACCCACCCGTCCACCCAACCCTCTATCCCTCCATCCCTGCATCCATCCATTCATCCATTCATCCACTCATCCATCCATCCATCCATCCGCCCATCCATCCATCCATCCATCCACCCAACCCTCTATCCCTCCATCCCTGCATCCATCCATCCATCCACTCATCCATCCATCCACCCACCTACCCACCCATCCATCCACCCACCCACCCACCCATCCATCCACCCACCCATCCATCCACCCACCCATCCATCCAACCCTCTATCCTTCCATCCCTGCATCCATCCATTCATCCACTCATCCATTCATCCACTCATCCCTCCATCCATCCACGCACCCATCCACCCATCCATCCATCCATCCATTCTTCTGTTTGCTCATTTCCACCCAGGAATCCATCATTTCTCAAACTGAGGTCTCAACATCATTCCTTCCTTTTAGAAGTGCAAACTAAAGCTAAGATTGGCTCACACATGCCATGCAGGAGATAGAGTGAGAGAATTTTTCAGACCCTAGTGCTCTTCTGGCCCCACCTCCCATGGTTTCTGGAAGTCCCAGGAGAGGGAAAAGGAGAGAAAGATGGAAAAGAAGGATAAATCATCAAATGGGGACTATCCCTCTCCTCAGAGGGAATTGTTCATCTGGCTACCCTTGGAAATTTGATTTTCAGTGTTAAAACTTGACATTTCTTATAGTAGTATGTGTGCCAAAGTTATAAAATGGGCAAACTTGTCTAGATGAAGTTTCCTACCTTATTATAACATTTTTTCCCTGGAGAATCACAAGCTCTGACATACATTTGTGAACCTGACTTATGCAGAAATCCTCTTAAACAGAGATTCTTTCTCTCAGTTTAACTTAGGTTAACACAGACACATATTTGACACAGAAAGAATTTTTTCTCTTCATTGTTCAAGTCACCTGGAGGCAGCTCCTGCCTGGGGTGGATGCCTCTGACCCCTGGGAATGACCCTGGCAGCCACTGTGGTGCCCCCCAGGAAGGAGGCTGGTGCCTGGTCCAGCTTTCCCATTGAGGACCTCCAAGGCTGGCTCACCCCAGCTCAGGGTAGAAGCCTAATCCAGGATTGTTCGGGCCAGCTAGAGTTTGTCTGGGGGCCCGACCTGCCAGCAGCACAGTTGAGGGGACATAGACTTGGCCACAAGCACCCCCACTGTCCTTTCCTACAGATCTGGCACATTTAATCTTCCTCTTTCAGGAGGGGAAGAGGATGCATTCAGAAATGCCTATGCAAATGAGGCCCTCAGGGTCTTGCAGTGGAATCACTCAAAATTCCCAGGAAGCCTGTCTCCTAATTCAATTCCATGTACATCTGCCTAATTCTCAATCCACGTCTAAGGTTAGAATGCACATTTTAATGGCCATCTGGACACACACATACGCACTATACCACGCATTTAGCTCTGTCTGTGCCCTGTTCACATCAGCTCAAATGTGGCCCGCTTCTCAAAAGCCCAGTTCACTTCCCAGCAGGTGCATGCTTCCACGAAAGTTCCAGCAGGCTTCCCAACACAAGCACAGCAGGAACTGGATTGTTTGTAGAAAATCCAAAATAATCTCTAGGCGAGGGCTTAGGATGAAAAGCGAGTTGAGTGTTGGTGCAGGTTTTTGTCCGTTGTACTTGTGGGGAGGGTGATGAAAATGCTCTACAATCGACGGCATTGATGGTGCGTGATTCTGCGGATATGCTCAGCAAGCACTGAGCTTTACACTTTAAAGAGGTGACTTGGGCCGGGCGCGGTGGCTCAAGCCTGTAATCCCAGCACTTTGGGAGGCCGAGGTGGGTGGATCACGAGCTCAAGAGATCAAGACCATCCTGGTCAACATGGTAAAACCCCGTCTCTACTAATAATACAAAAAATTAGCTGGGCATGGTGGCACGTGCCTGTAATCCCAGCTACTCGGGAGGCTGAGGCGGGAGAATTGCCTGAACCCAGGAGGCGGAGGTTGCAGTGAGCCGAGATCACGCCATTGCACTCCAGCCTGGGTAACAAGAGCGAAACTCTGTCTCAAAAAAAAGAGGTGACTTGTACTGTGTGCAAATTATATTTTAATAAAGCTGTTATTTTTATAAAGTAAATTTAACAACAACACTGGATACAAGCTAAATATACAAAAATTATCTCTATATAGACCAGCAACAAATAATCAGAAAATGTGAATTTTTAAATGACACCAGTTTAGAAGTATCAAAACCCATCAACTACCTTCTAGTTATTCTAGTAACATATTCTGAAAATAGCAAAACATTTATTAAGGTAAATTAAAGAAGATTTAAATAGGCCAGGAGGGGGCGCTCACGCCTGTAATCCCAACACTTTAGGAGTCCAAGGAAGGTGGGTCATTTGAGGTCAGGAGTTCGAGATCAGCCTGGCCAACGTGGTGAAACCTCATCTCTGCTAAAAATATAAAAATTAGCCAGGCATGGAGGTGCCTGTAATCCCAGCTACTTGGGAGGCTGAGGCAGGAGAATTGCTCGAACCTGGGAGGTGGAGGTTGCAGTGAGGGCAGATCACACCACTGCACTCCAGCCTGAGTGACAGAGAAAAAAAGAAGATTTAAATAAAGGAGGAGAAACGATATGTTTATGAATTACAAAACACAAAAATTGATCTATAAGTTCCATGTAATTCTGGTTAAAATCCAGGCAGACGTGTGTGAGTGTGTTTGCTGGGGGTGGGGTTGCTGAGGTTTACACGGGCGTGCACAGGGTGAGACGACCTTGAGGAAGCCCAGAGTGAGGGACCCAGGCCACCAGGTGCCAGAGCCCCCGGTAAAGCCGCAGGAGTAAGGACTGGGAGACACAGCCATCGGTGAAGTGGAATGGAGTCAAGAAACAGACACACACACGGACTCTTGATCTACAGCAGACTCAGGATTGCAGATCAGGGAACGGGGGACCTCTGCGAATGTGCCAGCTCAGTTGCAGATGCATATGGAGAATGGGAACTGGAGCTGCACGTTATCCCACACGCAGTCTGCAGATGCAAACGCGGAGGCTGAAACAGACACATCTGGAAGAAATCACGGGAGGAACGTCTTCCCCGCTGTGCCTAAGATCCGTGGGTGAACAAGACCAGGTCCCTGTCTGGAAGGGGTTTCATTTGGGGGTGCACAGGGGGTGCGGAACCAAAAATCACCAAGCAAGCCAGTGAAGCAGAGAGCTGGGAAGTGGGTGTTCCCACAGGCAAGGAAGGTGGGGAACACAGGCAGGCACGTGTGTGTGCAAGGACACCAAACGTGGAACTGCAGAGCCACGCCTGGCAGCAGCAACCGTCCCGACCAGTCAGCACTGGCCTGTACAGGCACGGAATGAGGTGCCGCTGTTGAAATCAGGTCTGTCTGAATCCGTGTGGAATGTGGAAGGAACCACATGTGCAGCAGCGCTGGCATACCGTGTGAATGCGAGAGGATGGTGAGTCCCACACCGTGCCACGGAGGGGGAAAGGCAGCGCAGTGAGGCAGCCAGATGGTGAGTCCCACCAGTGCCACGGAGGGGGAAGGGCAGCGCAGTGAGGCAGCCAGATGGTGAGTCCCACCAGTGCCACGGAGGGGGAAGGGCAGCGCAGTGAGGCGGCCAGTGGCTTGGACCCATCCTGTGACCCAGCCTTGGCACTGCACTTCACGCAGGTTTCTCTGCTTCTGCCACAACTCGGAGGACGGAGGCTGTTGGATGAGGTGCCAGGACTGCTGATGAGGAGGCCTGGTGGACGAGGGTCCCGGACCTGCGCTCACAGAAACACCCATCTGCTCCGCAGTCACACAGAGCCTCAGGACGTGAGTGAGATTCAGCCACAAAACACAGCAGGCACAAGGAAGAAGCAAACAGGGAAGTCCCTGAATTCGGAGACAAGTGACAAATGGGCAGGATTTCATACCCTCTTGGGGGCCTGACCACTTGGAGAATGGCTCCAGCTGGATTTCAAACCAGAGGAATTCATTCTCCAACCCCGTCAGGTGGGTCACAGGAGAAGAGGAGCCACTCAGAACCATTGGGCTGTGCTCTCTAATTGGGTTGTTAAGAACAATATTGGTGGATTTTTTTCTATTGTTGTTGTTTTTCGATTTTGTTTTTGAGATGGAGTCTCGCTCTGTTGCCCAGGCTGGAGTTCAGTGGTGCAATCTTGGCTCACTGCAACCTCTGCCTCCTGGGTTCAAGTGATTCTCCTGCCTCAGACTCCCTAGTAGCTGGGATTACAGAAATGTGCCACTACACCTGGCTAATTTGTGTATTTTTGTGGAGATGGGGTTTCGCCATGTCGGCCAGGCTGGCAACCCCCCTCTGCAGCAGCATAGGCTGAAGGGGTCCCAGCATCCCATCCGCCAGGATCCCAGGACCTGGGGTGGGAGGGCCCAGCCCTCCTCTGGGTTCTCCTGGGGGCTGAGGAGTTGGGTGCAGGGCATCGTGAGGACACGGGACCCCCCCATTGTCAGCTTCCTGTGAACACTTAGACCAGGGCAGGGCAGAGCAGCAGGTGAGGGCCCGTGTCTGGGGCCAGGCTGTCTCACTTCCAACCTCTTCTCTCACTCCTTCCTGCTGTGCAACTTACGTGACCTTCTGGGCCTCAAAGTCTTCATCTGTAAGACGAGTGTCGTGCTGTGGATGTGAGGTGCTGCTGGCCGGGGGCATTTGCCTGGGGCACTGATCCAGGGTCCCCGGAACCCATTTCCACATTAGCCAGGGTTCTGGCAGCTGGGACCACTAGTGTCTGGGAGACAGACTGCCCGGATCCCCAGCAGACTTGAGTCAGGCCCTTCCTGGGCCCCTACAGACCCCATGCTCACGCTGTACACTGGCCTCAGGGCACCCCCAGGGAATACCCCCTGGGAGTATTCCCAGCCCTTCCCCAGGCAGAATCCTTGGCACTTCTGCTCTGATTAGGGCTGGGGGAGGGGATCTGGGGTCCTTATCCCCAAGGTGGGTGGTCACCACATTCCAGGGGTCACCATCGGTACTGGCCTCAAAGTCCTCAGCACCAATTGACATAAAATCCATGGGAATTCAGCTGGAGGCTCACGCCTGTAATCCCAGCACTTTGAGAGGCCAAGGTGGGAGGATCACTTGAGCCCCCGAGTTTGAGACTAGCTGAAGCAACATGGTGATACCCCATCTCTACAAAAATACGAAACACGGTTAGCTGAGGGTGGTGGCACGCGCCTACAGTCTCAGCTACTCGGGAGGCTGAAGCAGGAGGATTGTTTAAGGCCAGGAGTTCGAGGCTGCAGTGAGATATGAGCATGCCACCACACTCCGGCCTGGATGACAGAGCGAGTCTCTGTCTCTAAAAACAGAACAAACAAAAACTCCATGGGAATTCCCTTAGGGATGGAAAATTACTTCCAGCCTTTGGGAGCAGAGTGCAGTTAGAACTGCACCGACTGGGCACGGGGTGCCGCACTGTGGGAGAGAGAGGCTCGTTTCTGCACCGTAATCACCCCATGGACTAATGAGGCCAGCCGTTCCCAGGAAGTGTGCTTTACGTAACTGCTGGTAATGAGACTGGGGAGGCTGTGCGTGTGTGTGCGTGTGCGTGCTCGTGACTCCAGAAGCCTTCGAGCTGCCAGGATTCATCCGTCTTTCCTAATGAGCCTCATGGGAACATTACCTCCCTGGAGGAAGGAGAAAGCAGGATGGGCTCGCTGTCCAGCAGCTCTGCTCCACAACTGGAAGTACTTACTGCCTTCAGGGACACTGCAGAGCTCCTGCCTCTGCTCGTTTCTATGTCACTCAAGTGAGCGGCTCTTGAATTTGAAGAGGCATGTGTACATAAGTATGCATTCACACATGCACGCAGGCCACATGTGGATATGTGCACATGCATTCGTGCTGTATACTCCACACGCATGTCCACAGGCACACACCCTCACATGCTATACATGTGCATGTGTGCCTGCATTCACACGTGCACAAACCACACATATGTGCACACAGACTTGCATTGCACAGCACACGTGCACACACATGCACCACACACATCACACATGTGCACACAAGCATATATACATGGCACACATGCATATAAACATGCACCACGTGCCACACCACACACATGCACACAGACACACATCACAGCACACCACACATATGTGCACACAGACCTGCATCACACAGCACGTGTGCATATAAACATGCACCACACGCCACACCACACATGTGTATACGTATCACAGACTTATACATGTGTGATCATTCCCACACTCACCATATGCATTTATATACACACACGCATCACTGCCACATATGCATACGTGTTGCATACTTGGGCACATGTACCACACACACCACATGCATGTTCATGGGCGCATGCAACACGCTTACACATACCATGTTCCTGTGCACAGGTGCGTGCACTCGCACATACCACAGATGTATACACACATAATTCATATGTACACATATATGCACATAGACCTGCATTTACATATATACCTGCCGTAGAAGCCAGGTGTGAAAATGAAAACCTCAGAACCCAGAAGCTGTTGTGAGAGAAGATGGACCCAGCCAGGAGGAAGCCGCCTCCACCAGCTGCAGCGCTCGGGGCTTACAAAGTACCCGAGGGTGAGGGCCAAGCCAAGCGGCTGATGCTGGAGGCAAAGCTGGGGGGGCTGGCACATCCCCCTAGGGCTGCCTCAGTCCCAGTGCCTACCTCGACTGCTTCCTCCCGCAGCCTCATTCACTGGGCTTGAGTCGACAAGAACCTGCTAGGGAGGGCGGCAGGAGCACGAGGCAAAGGGAGCCTCAGAGTTTTCCCTGCAGTGATGAGACCCGGGATGCGGGGAGGGGCCTCCACACACCAGGGGCTCAGCGGGGACCAGGACCTGGAGGCGGCTGGATGGACCCCAAAACCAGGGCAAGACTGATGGAAAGTGTGGATCAGGGAGTTTCTGCACCAGCTCTTTGCACAATGAGGAAAGGTCTTGCTGCTACAAAATACAAGAAACTCAGCAAAGAACTTGTCTGAGGGATGGTTAAAGAAGCCCCCTCTCCCAGCACATGTGGTCCTGGAACTCATGTTGTACAGGGGTTTGGCTCTCGCTGAGGGGCTCCTGGGGACCTTGGGTTTGAAGTCAGCAGAGGCCTGGCCTTGCTGCCTGTCCATGTGCCTGCCTGCCCTGTGCCCGCCTGCTGTGTGCCCACCCGCCGTGTGCCCGCCTGCCGTGTGCCCGCCTGCCTGCCGTGTGCCCGCCCACCTGCCGTGTGCCCGCCTGCCATGTACCCACCTGCTGTGTGCCCGCCCACCTGCCCACTTGTCCTCCAGCAGCGTGGTCTGGGCAATGGCAGTGGAATGGGAAGCAGACCTACTTTCCTCTCTGGCCCAGGGTCTGAGTGGGGAGCCCCGGCCACGGGGATGTGTTCGTCCTTAGCTCTGCACTGGCCCCCAGAGGCCCCCCGGGGTTACCCTGGGCCCAGAGTTTCTAGGAAGGAGGGGCCTGGGCTGAGTCCACAGGGCTCACCCCTCCTGTGGGGGCCAGAGGGCTCCTGCCCCTCCCAGGCCCACTTCCTTCCTCCCACACGGACAACCCGGGGGTACAGCCCTGGAAAATATGAGCAGCTTGGCTGTGGCTCGACCTCCTCTTTCCACTCGCCTGCACCTGGGACCCACTTCCTGCCGGCTACCACTGCTGGGGGATCCAGGGCAGCCTCAGCCATGGGTCAGCCCTGTAGTCAGCGGCCCACGCAGAAACCATACTGCCTCTAGCTTGGACCCCAGCATGTGGGCAGCTGGGGGGTCCTAAGCAGCAGGGGAGGATCTACCAGACTTGAGAAGCCAGTAATCCACACCAAACCAGGGATCCGGCGGGAGGAGAAGTCCAGCTCCTCAGCCTGGCCCTCGGAGACTGGGCGTTTGCCTGCTCCCTGTCCCTCCTGAAGACTCAGGTGCTGAGTTCCAAGGGCTCCAATGGCGGCTCTGCGCCTGCCCCGCCAGCCCCTCCACCACCTCTTCAGCTCTGGCTTCAAGGCTTTCGCCTTGGTGCCCACGGTCAGCCCTCTGCCCAGCAGTTACCTCTGTCCAGGCACACAGAGCCCTTGTTCCCGCCTCTGCCTATGGGGCCCCTCCATGGATGGCTGGAGGCCCCGTACGGACCCTCAGCTGGTCATGTTGCCTGTTCCTGTGCCCCCAGCGAAGGTGGCCTGACCTCACAGCACAGGGTGAGTCAGCCGGGAGGAATCAGGGGAGGTGACTGTCCAGCCACCTCTGATCCCGGCAGTTCCTGGCCCTGCACTGGGCCCGGTTTCCACACCTGTCAACAGCAGGTTAGGACTTTTTGCAGTCACGCAGTCTTCACACACACACACACACACACACACACGCTGGTATACACACGTATGTGCAGACACATGCACAGGCAAACACATACATATGCAAGCCATTATGGATTGAGTTGTGTCTCTCCCTGATTCCTATGTTGGAGTCCTAACCTCCAGGATCTGTGAATGAACTTACTGGAGACAGAGGCTGCAGCTAACCAAATAGAAATGAGGTAATGAGGGTGTGTTTGTGTTTCTTTTAGAGGGGGAGGTCTGGAAACCGTGTGAAGACAGCTGGGGATGCATCTGCAAACTGAGGGGTCACGATGGCTGGGGGACCCCCAGGAGCTGGGGGAGGCCTGGAGCAGCCTCTCCCCTACAGCCTCAGGAGGAACCAGCCTGCCGAACCCTGACCTCGCACTTCTGGCCCCCAGAGCTGTGAGATAATAAATGTCTGTTGTTTAAGCTACAGTGTGTGGTAGCTTATTATGGCAGCCCTAGCAAACTGCACCCAGGAACAGTCCAGGCACACAGGCACAGGCACAGGTGCACAGGCACACAGGCACAGGCACACAGGCACAGGCACACACACACAGACACAGGCACACAGGCACACAGGCACACAGGCACACAGGCACAGGCACAGGCACAGACACAGGCACAGGCACACAGGCACACACACACAGACACAGGCACACAGGCACAGGCACACAGGCACAGGCACACAGACACAGGCACACAGGCACAGGCACACAGGCACAGGCACACAGGCACAGACACAGGTACATACACAGGCACAGGCACAGACACAGGCACAGACACAGGCACACAGGCACAGGCACAGACACAGACACACAGGCACAGACACAGGCACAGGCACACAGGCACAGGCACACAGGCACAGACACAGGCACAGACACAGGCACAGGCACAGGCACACAGGCACAGGCACACAGGCACAGGCACACAGGCACAGGCACAGGCACAGACACAGGCACACAGGCACAGGCACAGGCACACAGGCACAGGCACACAGGCACAGGCACACAGGCACAGGCACACAGGCACAGACACAGGCACAGACACAGGCACACAGGCACACAGGCACAGGCACACAGGCACAGACACAGGCACAGACACAGGCACACAGGCACACAGGCACAGACACACAGGCACAGACACAGGCACAGACACAGGCACAGACACAGGCACACAGGCACAGGCACAGGCACACAGGCACAGGCACACAGGCACAGGCACACAGGCACAGACACAGGCACAGACACAGGCACACAGGCACAGGCACAGGCACACAGGCACAGGCACACAGGCACAGGCACACAGGCACAGACACAGGCACAGACACAGGCACACAGGCACACAGGCACAGGCACACAGGCACAGACACAGGCACACAGGCGCAGGCACAGACACACAGGCACAGACACAGGCACAGGCACACAGGCACAGACACACAGGCACAGGCACACAGACACAGACACAGGCACAGACACAGGCACACAGGCACAGACACAGGCACAGGCACACAGGCACAGACACACAGGCACAGGCACACAGACACAGACACAGGCACAGACACAGGCACACAGGCACAGACACAGGCACAGGCACACAGGCACAGACACAGGCACAGACACAGGCACACAGGCACAGACACAGGCACAGGCACACAGGCACAGACACACAGGCACAGACACACAGACACAGACACAGGCACAGACACAGGCACAGGCACAGGCACAGACACAGGCACAGGCACAGACACAGGTACAGACACAGGCACAGGCACAGGCACAGACAGGCACACAGGCACAGACACAGGCACAGGCACAGACACAGGTACAGACACAGGCACAGGCACACAGGCACAGACACAGGCACAGACACAGGTACAGACACAGACACAGGCACAGGCACAGACACAGGCACAGACACAGACACAGACACAGGCACAGACACAGACACAGGCACAGACACAGGCACACAGGCACAGGCACACAGGCACAGACACAGGCACAGACACAGGTACAGACACAGACACAGGCACAGGCACAGACACAGGCACAGACACAGACACAGACACAGGCACAGACACAGACACAGGCACAGGCACAGACACAGGCACAGACACAGGTACAGACACAGACACAGGCACACAGGCACAGACACAGGCACAGACACAGGCACAGGCACAGACACAGGCACAGGCACAGACACAGGTACAGACACAGACACAGGCACACAGGCACAGGCACAGGCACAGACACAGGCACACAGGCACAGACACAGGCACAGACACAGGCACAGGCACAGACACAGGCACAGGCACAGACACAGGCACAGACACAGGCACAGGCACAGGCACAGACACAGGTACAGACACAGACACAGGCACACAGGCACAGGCACAGGCACAGACACAGGCACACAGGCACAGACACAGGCACAGACACAGGCACAGACACAGGTACAGACACAGACACAGGCACACAGGCACAGACACAGGCACAGACACAGGCACAGGCACAGACACAGGCACAGGCACAGACACAGGCACAGGCACAGACACAGGTACAGACACAGACACAGGCACACAGGCACAGGCACAGGCACAGACACAGGCACAGACACAGGCACAGGCACAGGCACAGACACAGGCACAGGCACAGACACAGGTACAGACACAGACACAGGCACAGACACAGGCACAGACACAGGCACACAGGAGAACAAAACATACAGGTGGTCGTAGCATCGACTTCAAAGTCTAGCAGAGCAGGGCTCAGCACTTGGCTGGACCATATTCAACCTGTTTCACCTTGAAAAGGTAATTTAATGATTCTGAGCCTCAATTTTCTGAAATACTAATAGTCTCTACCTCGTAGGGTTATTAAAGAGGCAGGAACATTTCGCCCTGGGTTTGGCATTAAGGGGGCGCGGTGTCTCCTATACATACTTTACATATTTTTTAAAGTCTCAGCTATTTGTACAGCAAACAACACACTTCTAATTAATGTGTGGGTCAGAGAAGAAATGGCCAAGCCAGGCGAGGTGGCTTCAGCCCCAGCTACTCAGGAGGCTGAAGTGGAAGGACTGATTGAACCCAGGAGTCCATCAGCTTGGGCAATGTGGCAAGACTCAGTCACGAAAAAAGTTTTAAAGAAGAAATCTCAAAGAAAATATTTTGAATCGAATGATCATGAAAACACAGAATGTGAGAATTTGTGGAGTGCAGGCAAAGGGGTGCTTAGAGGGAAATTCATAGCTTTAAATGCTTAGGTCAGAAACCATAAAAGGCTTAACATCAATAATATAAGTTTCCAGTATAAGAAGCATAAAAGATGAGCAAATGAAAGCCCAAAAGTACAAAATAAATAATGGAAGCAGTAGCAGAAGTTATTTAAATACAGAATAGATTGCCAATATCTAGATTGAGAGAATGCCTATCAATATAGATCCTTTACACAGTACAAGACAATAATGAAACGCTATGAATGACTTTATGTCAATGTTTAACAACATAGATGACACAGATTTCTGAGAAACACAACTTACCACAATCAGCATGAAATGAAATAGAAAATGTGGATAGGCTTATGTCTACCTTGAATAACTGAATTCATTACCAAACTCCTTCCACAAAGGAAGCTCCATGCCCTGACGGTTTTATGGTGAATTATACAAATCTTACACAAACTCACTCCAGACGCCAGACGCGCTTCCGCCCCGGACTGCAGAGCCGTTTGCTGTTTGAGCGTCCGTCGGTGTCATCCACGTAGCAACAGAATAAAAGAATAAAACACGATCGTCTCAATAAATGCAGAGAAATCATTCAACAAACAAGCAACACCCTTTTCACAGGTAAGAACTCCAAACAGGCTAAGAACACAGTGGAACCGTCTCCATGTGACGCGGGCTGCCTGTGAAGAGCTAGAGCTGGAATCAGACTGACGGTGGCCGGGAACACCGATCTTCAACAGACTCGCGGCCTGAATCTGCCCCTCCCTGCTGCCCAGATCACAGCCTCACCCAACGTCTCAGAAGGTGACTGCATGAGGAGAATGGGATCTTTAGAGACCATCAGGCTAAGGTGTGGCTGTCAGGGTGAGTTTCCGTCTCAGTCTGAGCGAGGTGAGGGTCTGCCTGACCGCGTCTGTCCGGTGCTGTGCTGGAAATGCCACCCGTGCCATCAGGGAGACAAAGGGGAGTCGTGCAGTTTGGAGAGGGGGCCCGTTACCAGGGTGTGACCTTTCACCCACACCCACCCTCCGACCCCACCCTGCGCTGCCGGGGCTGGGACTCCACAAACCACATCGCTGCTCGGCCCACTGGCAGCCCCTTCCACTGCCAATAAGGGGTGCTGGAGAGACCGCCAAGCTCCAAAGGGACAGGGGAGGCCAGTCAGGTGTTCTGGGTTGCAGGAGACTGAAGACGCGACGGCTGAAGTCTGGGAGTGCTGCTGCGTCACGCCCTTGAGTGGGAAGGAGCAGTATCAAGACAGCTGACAAACATGGAAAGAGGGCTGCCCACAGAAGGTTGCATCACGTCACTCGGTGATTGCACACGGGGCTTGCTGGGGCCCGAAGCCAGGACCCAAGACACAGTGTTTATGTGAACCCAGGCAGCCTCAAGCTCCCTCGGGCCTCCCTGCTCCTGTCCCTCCCAAAGCACGAAGTTTTTCCCCGAATACCCCTTATCTGCCTGAAGTCCACACCTGCCCAAGAAGAAGACAATGGCCTGAGTCCCCTCCCTGGTTTCCATTAACCCAACTCCTACCCAGGAAGAAAGGCTGACCTTTGTCAACACAACACACCTGGCAAATCTCACCACCATTGTCTGCTCCAGTGGACTTTGCCCCAGGCCATTGTTCGTTCTTCAAGCCCACTGAATTCCCCAAAAATGATTTACCATCTCCGTAAAGCCACTCACACTGCCCATCTCCTCTCCTCTAGGAGGAAGGTGCACGGCCGGCTGTGGGCCCCTGGGCTTTGGGATAACCATCCTCCTGAGAGTCTCCGTGCTATGCCGTCAGCCTTTTCTTCAGTTACTCTGCCTTCTGTGAGTTGATTTTTTCAGCGAACCTTTGGAGAGCAAAGGGGACGTTTTTCCCGTGGCCCCTGCTAGCCTACTTTTTTTTTGGTTCTGAAAACTCTTTTGGGGGAGGGAGAGGAAGTGTGCCGAGGATAATGGGATAAAATGCACAGTTAGTAAGTTCCCTAGTAAAGCGCTCCCTCTCTGTCCCTGCAACTTTGTCTTCTACGCTTTAAATTTCAAAACAGAGCACTAAAGAATGAGAACATTAAGTTGGGAAAAGTCATTTCTCTCACAGGGAAGCGGCGTGTGTCCATGATCACAACCAGCCAGGGTCCGACGCCAGCACTTCGAGGCGGTTCCCGGTCAGAACGCTGAGCCGGCGTTTCGCAGCTGACCTCAGCTCCCTGCAGCTGGGAGCACATTTTTTCCTATCGGATGTTCTTTCTCAGAAAAAGAATATTCAGATTTTTGCTTTTGGTCTCACTGTTGGTGAAGCTTTTCCGGATGCCTGGGGCCGGACACACACAGGCCCACACCACTCATTTCTCTTTCCACTAGCTAGATTAGGATTGCCTGTCCGCAGAACACATATTCCCGATTCCCCGGCCACGCCAGGCACCCTCGGCACGTGGGGTGTGTTGGGAGCAGCCAGGGAGCCGGTGAGCTGCTGCGTTTGTGGGCTGCTGGGTGGAGAGACCTGGTTTCGGAGCCTGTCAGATGCAGAAGGAACCGACAGGACGCCGGGGTCCCATGGTCTTCGGTCTTCAATCCGTTACGTGCACAACAGCAGGCCAAGTATGTGAAGCATAGAAGTATCTACCTGAGTGCGCAGCTGCTCCAGGACCTTCTCGGAGTCCCATGCCCTGTCCTGAGCCCCCCCGACCTCCCATGGGGATGCAGGAACCAGGCCACTCAGGGCAGCCAGCAACTCGGACCCCAGACATGAGTCTGGTGGTCGACGGCAAGAAGGGCCCAGCCACACAACGCCACCCGACGGGTGAGGCTCGAAGTCCAAGGGCAGCGTCTCCC
This sequence comes from Callithrix jacchus, assembly GCF_049354715.1. NCBI lineage: Eukaryota > Metazoa > Chordata > Mammalia > Primates > Cebidae > Callithrix > Callithrix jacchus. Next base: position 50,991,124 of record NC_133522.1, read on the forward strand.
AGAGCAGCTGCGGCCCCGCCAGGCCTCTTCTCCAAGCCCCTTCTCTCCATGTGTTATTTTGCTTTGTGTGTGGTGGACACCATGGGTGGCCTCCTGCCAGCAGATCTGACCACTGATGACTAGCGACCATTCCTGGCTGCTCTGTGAAGCGGGGCCCTGTCCACACAGGGAATCTGGGTTCACAGCCAACTCCAGTATAAGACCTTCGCTCAGGTCAGAGCCAAGATCTGGGGATCCAGCTCTTCCCCGCCCATTGAATGTCCCTTAGACCCGAGCCCCTGCTGCCCAGGGACACCATCGAGCCAGAGCCCCTGGGGGAGGGGCCCGGGTGGAGTGTAATGGACAAAACAAGATGGAAGAAGACAGATCCGACTCATTGGCACTGTTGTTCACAGCGAGCTGGGGGCAGCAGTTTCCGTAACTGGCACGTCTGTGCCCTGTTCTAAGGCTGTTGGCTGTGAACGCAGCCCAGCCCCACAACTCTACAGATAGGTGCCACTACTATCCCTATTTGACAGAGCAGGAAACAGGCACAGGGAGGTCACACAACTGAGCAGCACAGAGCTTGGATTTGTGGCCGAGGAAGCTGATGGCAAAGCTCTAGTCCACCAGCTGCCCAGAGGCCACGGAGTGTGGGGGTCCCAGAGGCCATGGAGAGTGTGGAGGTCCCAGAGGCCACGGAGTGTGGGGGTCCCAGAGGCCATGGAGAGTGTGGGGGTCCCAGAGGCCACGGAGTGTGGAGGTCCCAGAGGCCATGGAGTGTGGGGGTCCCAGAGGCCACGGAGTGTGGAGGTCCCAGAGGCCATGGAGAGTGTGGGGGTCCCAGAGGCCATGGAGTGTGGGGGTCCCAGAGGCCACGGAGTGTGGGGGTCCCAGAGGCCACGGAGTGTGGGGGTCCCAGAGGCCATGGAGAGTGTGGGGGTCCCAGAGGCCATGGAGTGTGGGGGTCCCAGAGGCCATGGAGAGTGTGGGGGTCCCAGAGGCCACGGAGTGTGGGGGTCCCAGAGGCCATGGAGTGTGGGGGTCCCAGAGGCCATGGAGAGTGTGGGGGTCCCAGAGGCCATGGAGAGTGTGGGGGTCCCAGAGGCCACGGAGTGTGGGGGTCCCAGAGGCCATGGAGTGTGGGGGTCCCAGAGGCCACAGAGTGTGGGGGTCCCAGAGGCCACAGAGAGTGTGGGGGTCCCAGAGGCCACGGAGTGTGGGGGTCCCAGAGGCCACAGAGTGTGGGGGTCCCAGAGGCCACAGAGTGTGGGGGTCCCAGAGGCCACAGAGTGTGGGGGTCCCAGAGGCCACAGAGAGTGTGGGGGTCCCAGAGGTCACGGAGTGTGGGGGTCCCAGAGGCCACGGAGTGTGGGGGTCCTAGAGGCCACAGAGAGTGTGGGGCCGAGGACAGCATGTGTTGGGGTCCCAGAGGCCACAGGGAGTGGGGGGCCAAGGACAGCGTGCGTGGGGGTCGAAGCCTTTGGGAACCTGGGGCACAGCCCAGGAACAAGAAGCCGAGGAGACGAACAGGGAGGGGAGCATCTTGGCAGCAGAGGCGGCTCGGGGCAGCTGAGGGGTCGGGGGCCAGCACTGCAGCCCCTGGGAAGGTTGACTGGTTTGGACTCAGCGGGAGAGCTCGCACAGTGGAATCTGTGCATGGGGTGCCCCTGCTCAGGAAGCAGCCGGGGCAGGACCAGCCCCAGCAGCGCCTTCCCCGGGGTCAAGGCCCAGGGCAACCCCTCCCTCAGCTCAGCTCAGAATGCCTCCTCCTGCTCTGCGCAGTGCAGCCCAGGAGTCCTGCAGGGGGGACAGTTCTGTGCAGTGCAGCCCAGGAGTCCTGCAGGGGGGACAGTTCTATGCAGTGCAGCCCAGGAGTCCTGCAGGGGGACACTTCTGTGCAGTGCAGCCCAGGAGTCCTGCAGGGGGGACAGTTCTGTGCAGTGCAGCCCAGGAGTCCTGCAGGGGGGACAGTTCTATGCAGTGCAGCCCTGGAGTCCTGCAGGGGGACAGTTCTATGCAGTGCAGCCCTGGAGTCCTGCAGGGGGACAGTTCTGTGCAGTGAAGCCCAGGAGTCCTGCAGGGGGACAGTTCTGTGCAGTGCAGCCCAGGAGTCCTGCAGGGGGGACAGTTCTGTGCAGTGCAGCCCAGGAGTCCTGCAGGGGGACACTTCTGTGCAGTGCAGCCCAGGAGTCCTGTAGGGGGGACAGTTCTATGCAGTGCAGCCCAGGAGTCCTGTAGGGGGGACAGTTCTATGCAGTGCAGCCCAGGAGTCGGCAGGGGGGACAGTTCTGTGCAGTGCAGCCCAGGAGTCCGCAGCGGGGACACCTCCTACTCACTCCCCTATACCAGCCAGAAAGCACAATGGGACAGCACACGACTCATTCACAATTGCAAGCACACAATTGGGACACAGTCCCGAGGGGACTCTTCCAGGACCTTAATGTGGAGGCTGGTTATGAGGTTCACTAGGACAAGCAAGTGTGGCTTTGCCCTCTTAAACCATCCATACCCGTGGGACGCCTGACAGAGACCAGAGGTCACCTACTGCCTAGACCAGATCCAGTGGGGAGGGTGCTCCGGGCAGGAGTCATGCTGGTGATCTTGGTGTCCGGGAGGCCTCACAGTATCCACTCACCGCAGGCTCCACCCTCTGAGACACAGGTCCCTGCCTCCATCCTACTAGTGCAGTCCCAGAACTCAGGTGCAGCTCCCTTTCCCTTCTTCCCCGAGGGACCCTGCCACCCTCCCCCACCCAGAGAGAAACAGTGCATCTCAGAGCAAGAGACAAGGCCCAGGCATTTAGGGAGCATAAAGGAGGGACACGCCCCTCACCACAGTCCCCCCAGGCACACAGGTTTCATCAGCACACTGTGTCAAGTGGAATACGAGACCCATGCAGTCATGGAGCCTCCGCGCCTTGCTCCCTCCCAGGAATGTGAGGCTGGGTGCAGAGTGGGCCAGGCAGCTGTGATGAGGACCAGGCACTCAGACGGGAGATTGTCTGGGGTTATCTGCTGGTAATCCTCGGGGCCCTTATCCAGGGAGGCAAGAGGCGGGGGAGGAGGCACAGGACAGTAGCAGGGACTTCGGGTGGGAAAAGTCGGGGGAGCCACTCTCCTGGGGCCCAGGAGCGGACTTCAGCCTGCAGAGATAATGAATCTGTTTGTTTGTTTTGAGACAGAGTCTTGCTCTGTCACCCAGGCTGGAGTGCAGTGGTGCGATCTCGGCTCACTGCAACTTCCGCCTCCCAAGTTCAAACACTTCTCCGGCCTCAGCCTCCCAAGTAGCTGGGATTACAGGCACGTGCCACCAGCTCGGCTAATTTTGTATTTTTAGTAGTGGGGTTTCACCATGTTGGCCAGGCTGGTTTCAAACTGTTGAGCTCAGGTGACCCGCCTGCCTTGGCCTCCCGCGGTGCTGGGATGACAGGTGTGAGCCACACACTCTGCTGAATCTGTTACCGTAAGCCACTGAGTCTGCAGCCACAGGGAACTCATACAAACACTGAAGCAGATGGTTTCAGGGGAACTTAAAAGACCCCACAAAGGGCGAAATGTCACAAAAAATTTGAGTCAATAAAAATTGCACAGACAGGAAGAGAAAGTGTGGTCTATGAAGGAAAGCATGTTGGAGGCTGCGGCTCTGAGGGCCTGAGCGGAGGGCAGAGCTGGGCCAGTTCCGGGGCTTTCGCGAGGGGCCGAGGCCGGGTCCTCGTGTGTCCCTGGGGCAGAATGAAGGCTGTGGCTGCTGCAGCACCCAGTTAGCAGAGACCACTGCCAAGATCAGCCGCTGAGCCGAAAACAATACCACCTCGAGGCCCTGGGGTAGGGAGGGGGGAAACCGATGCGCTCACTCCTGGAGGCTGAGAGAGTAGGGGGCCCCTGGGGACCCTCCCTGCTATTAGAGACGGGCAGGAGGCTGCCCCAACCCCCTCCACCCCAGAGACAGGAGAGGCAGGCAGATGCCTCCAGCAGCCAACGGACAGAGTCCAGCTATCTTAATGGCCCCATAAAATGGGGCATGTGGGTGACCTCAGAGGTGACCCAGGCCTCACACGGAGCCACCCTCCCAGGTTGGAATCCCAAAAATCCAAGTCCCACTTGTAGTCCAGGTCTTTCTGCCGAAAGCCCCTCCCCCCTCCCCCTGGATAAGCCAAGATCCCCCGGAGCTCAACCGGCCCTGCCCAGGCCCTGCTCCCAGCTCCACAGTCTCCAGGCAGCTGAGGTACCTCTGGCTGAGCCGGAGGCGGCGCTCACGTCCCCAGTGGCCTCCCTCCTTGCTGCTGCGGCTGCCCTTCCACAGCCCTGGTCACCTACAAAAAATCTGGCCAAGAAGGCTGACAAGAATCCCGACTGCCTGGTCGCAGGGAAGGGCCCCTTGCCGGGGCACCCCAACAGCAAGGGGGTTCCAGTGAAACTCAGGGGTCTTGGCGGGAGGTGAAGGGGGTGCCCGAGCTCCTGACCTGGATGCCTCGGTGACCCCCTGCCTGGCCTGGCCTTGGCAGGCCCCCTGACCTGCAAGGTTTGGGTTTTGGGTCCTGGGTCAGCTCCCCGCTGCCCTGCCTGTCTCAATTCCAACAGATTTTATCTGAAAATGTTGCGTTGAATCCATCGTCACCTCTGAGCCGTGACTTGGGTTCATCATGTGCTTCTTCCCCCACTCCTACCCGGGACCTAAGAGAAGGGCTGGGTCTCATTCCGGTCAGTCGGAGAAGGGTGAGGAGGTCTGGGAAGCTCCCGCCCACCTCCTGATTGCGTGGCCCCAAACTCTCCCCAGGCCCCGCCCTGCATCCAGCCACACCCCTCGTCCCCAGACCCAGGACATGCCACCCCTTCACATCGGCACCTTTGGGTGGCATCAGAACTTTGGGAATCGAGCCAGTGTGCAGAGGGGACCCCTCACTGTGAGCAGGAGAGAGAAGCCATCGACCACGCCAGGTGGGGAGAGCTCGCCAGGAAAGGGCTGCCGCTGGGCCCATCCCGCAGGGCGCTGGGACTCCAAGGACAAGCCCTGCCGGTGGCCCCAGGACACAACAGTGACAGTGGTGACCGTCCTCACGTGCAGCCACTGGATGTCGGCCGGGGTGACTGACCGACGCCCTGGGGTTTTCTCCACCAAATTCCTTTGAACGTCTTTGTCCTTCACGCCCCCGACTGGTCTCAGATGTTCAGAGAAGTCTCCTCCTGGCCTCCTCTTGGCTGCCAGGCAGACACTCAAGTTTGTGTTGCTTTTAAACTCTGAGAAACCCTCAGCAATGTTTTCTTTTCTTTTGAAAATCACTGCAGCAGCCCCCAGGAGGGGCAGGTGGTCCCACTGACAAGGGCCCCCAAAACCCACAAGAGGCCACTTTCTCATCCCAAAGGGCATCAGGCCCAGAGCCTGGAGGTGGATCTGGACTTCCATCAGGAGAGGGAGCTCCGCGGAACCTCGCAGGGTGAGTGGGCTTCCCCATCCGCCTTCCGTGGGGCCCAGCATCCCCTCCTGGCCTGAGTCAGTGCCTGTGGACAGCTGTGTTCCTGGGTTTGGTGACATCTCTCCCAGGCCCAGGGCTGTGACCTGGGGACACCCGTGAGTCCTTTTCCCAGCAAGAACCCAGTCAGGGAAAGGCCTCCATCTCCATGGGCCTCCCCACAAAGACACGGTGGACAGTGAAAAATTAAGCCCCCAGTGAGAGGCTACAGTACTTGTCATTTCCTGGGATTCACCAGGACTTGTGTCAAAAAAGTACGATGAACTCTGACCATCACGGGAATAAAGCAGCAGCCTGGCAGAGGCACGGACACAGGCAGAGGCGCGTCGCGACGCAAGGTGTCCGGTGAGCAGGTGGGAAGGGCCAACCTCACCCATCATCTGGGAGGCGAAAACTAAACCCTGAGACGCCGCCCTACCTCAGGGAGGCCAGCATTTCACAGGCGGACGATTCCAGGCGCTGGGCAGAGCGCCGTGGCCGGCGTGGAAAGCTGTGGTCGTGTGGTCGGCCCCCACCCAACTCTAAGGTTTCGTACCTGGGCTAGTTCGGTCCTCAGTGGGTGTTCTGGGTAGGAAGCGCCTGCTCATGCTCCCCTGAAGACATGCGCGGAGCTGTTGATAGCAGCATCACTCCCAGCACCCCCGAAGCGGGAATAACTCAGATGACCACTGACAGCAGGGTGGGGTGGTGCATCCACGGAACAGAACACTGGGCGGCGATGAAACCAGCTCCCACAATGTGCAGCCATGTGGCTGCATCTCACACCCGGGAAGCACCTGTCTGGAGACGCTGTCCCTCCCCGCCGGGGTCCTGAGAGGGAGGGTGGGCACCTGGGAGGAAGGGCGTCCTTGGCGCTGTGCCTCTCTGCAGGTGCACTGCAGTCCTTCTCCCGGGGGCCCTGCCATGAGGCTCCGTCCCCATGGTGCCTAGACGTCCCTGCCGACTCAGGGTCCTTCCTTCACTTGCTCCACCACCAAACCTTCCTCCTGCTCAGTGTCCCACAGGCTGCCCAGCAGGAGAGCTGCAGGGTGGCCCACGAGGGGCTGAGGACACACACCATCCCCTCTGTGCAGAATAAGGACGAGCCTCCCTCTTCTCTTTTCTTTAAGGTCTTTTTCTGTCCTTTTCAAGTGTATGTAAATCTGTTTTCTAGCTAAGGAAGCCTCTGCTCTGTCTCACAACTCAAGAGCTTTTCCTCGGGAAGGGAGCACCTCCGAGGAGCGGGCTCCACTCACCAAAATGCAAACCCTGCGGAAGGCACGCCGGCTGGGTCCGCGCGGCTGTGAGGAGTGAGGTTCCCGTCTGCGTGATGCCTTCCGCGGCCGCCCGAGCCGCACCTCGCCTTCTGACTTAACGCTTACTTGGTAACAGGATTGCTTTTTCTCTTCCATCCTTCTTGAGAGGTTTTCCGGGTTGGAAAATATGCTGTGTTAGATTCTGTTTGCCCCCTAGAGCCCTGGCAGGAGATGGTAGCTGGGAGGAGAGTGGGCTCAAGGGCCTCTCCTGGGTCAGGAGTCGCTTGTCTCGGCTGGGATACTGTGCCCAACCTAACAGCTTGTGGGCCGCCCCGGGTACTGTGCACATCCTAATGGCTTGTCAGACACCCTGGGTACTGTGTCCATCCTAACAGCTGTGGGCCGCCCCGGGTACTGTGCCCATCCTAATGGCTTGTCAGACACCCTGGGTACTGTGCCCATCCTAACAGCTTGTGGGCCGCCCCGGGTACTGTGCACATCCTAATGGCTTGTCAGACACCCTGGGTACTGTGCCCATCCTAACAGCTTGTGGGCTGCCCCGGGTACTGTGTCCATCCTAACAGACTGTGGGACATGCTGGGTACTGTGCCCAACCTAACAGCTTGTGGGCCGCCCCGGGTACTGTGCACATCCTAATGGCTTATCAGGTACCCTGGGTACTGTGTCCATCCTTACAGCTTGTGGGCCGCCCCGGGTCCTGTGCCCATCCTAATGGCTTGTCAGACACCCTGGGTACTGTGTCCATCCTAACAGCTTGTGGGCCACCCCGGGTCCTGTGCCCATCCTAATGGCTTGTCAGACACCCTGGGTACTGTGTCCATCCTAACAGCTTGTGGGCCGCCCCGGGTCCTGTGCCCATCCTAATGGCTTGTCAGACACGCTGGGTACTGTGTCCATCCTAACGGACTGTGGGACGCACTGGGTACTGTGTCCATCCTAACAGACTGTGGGACGCACTGGGTACTGTGCCCATCCTAACAGAGTGTGCGACACACTGGGTACTGTGCCCATCCTAACAGACCGTGGGACATGCTGGGTACTGTGCCCATCCTAACAGAGTGTGCGACACACTGGGTACTGTGCCCATCCTAACAGACCGTGGGACGCACTGGGTACTGTGCCCATCCTGACAGACTGTGGGACACGCTGGGTACTGTGCCCATCCTAACAGACCGTGGGACATGCTGGGTACTGTGCCCATCCTAACAGAGTGTGCGACACACTGGGTACTGTGTCCATCCTAACAGAGTGTGCGACACACTGGGTACTGTGTCCATCCTAACAGCTTGGGGGACATGCTGGGTACTGTGCCCATCCTAACAGACCGTGGGACATGCTGGGTACTGTGCCCATCCTGACAGACCGTGGGACGCACTGAGTACTGTGTCCATCCTAACAGACTGTGGGACATGCTGGGTACTGTGCCCATCCTGACAGACTGTGGGACGCACTGGGTACTGTGCCCATCCTGACAGACTGTGGGACATGCTGGGTACTGTGCCCATCCTAACAGACCGTGGGACGCACTGAGTACTGTGTCCATCCTGACAGACTGTGGGACATGCTGGGTACTGTGTCCATCCTGACAGACTGTGGGACGCACTGGGTACTGTGCCCATCCTGACAGACTGTGAGACATGCTGGGTACTGTGCCCATCCTAACAGAGTGTGCGACACACTGGGTACTGTGCCCATCCTAACAGACCGTGGGACGCACTGAGTACTGTGTCCATCCTGACAGACTGTGGGACACCCTGGGTACTGTGTCCATCCTGACAGACTGTGGGACATGCTGGGTACTGTGTCCATCCTAACAGACTGTGGGACGCACTGGGTACTGTGCCCATCCTAACAGACTGTGGGACATGCTGGGTACTGTGTCCATCCTGACAGACTGTGCGACACACTGGGTACTGTGCCCATCCTCACAGACCGTGGGACGCACTGGGTACTGTGTCCATCCTAACAGAGTGTGCGACACACTGGGTACTGTGTCCATCCTGACAGACTGTGGGACGCACTGGGTACTGTGTCCATCCTAACAGACTGTGGGACGCACTGGGTACTGTGTCCATCCTAACAGACTGTGGGACACACTGGGTACTGTGCCCATCCTAACAGACTGTGGGACATGCTGGGTACTGTGTCCATCCTGACAGACTGTGCGACACACTGGGTACTGTGCCCATCCTCACAGACCGTGGGACGCACTGGGTACTGTGTCCATCCTAACAGAGTGTGCGACACACTGGGTACTGTGCCCATCCTGACAGACTGTGGGACGCACTGGGTACTGTGCCCATCCTAACAGACTGTGGGACATGCTGGGTACTGTGCCCATCCTGACAGACTGTGGGACGCACTGGGTACTGTGTCCATCCTGACAGACTGTGGGACACACTGGGTACTGTGCCCATCCTAACAGACTGTGGGACATGCTGGGTACTGTGTCCATCCTGACAGACTGTGGGACACACTGGGTACTGTGCCCATCCTAACAGACTGTGGGACATGCTGGGTACTGTGCCCATCCTAACAGACCGTGGGACGCACTGGGTACTGTGTCCATCCTAACAGACTGTGGGACATGCTGGGTACTGTGCCCATCCTCACAGACCGTGGGACGCACTGGGTACTGTGTCCATTCTAACAGACCGTGGGACATGCTGGGTACTGTGTCCATCCTAACAGACTGTGGGACACACTGGGTACTGTGCCCATCCTAACAGACCGTGGGACATGCTGGGTACTGTGTCCATCCTGACAGACTGTGGGACGCACTGGGTACTGTGTCCATCCTAACAGACTGTGGGACGCACTGGGTACTGTGTCCATCCTAACAGACTGTGGGACACACTGGGTACTGTGCCCATCCTAACAGACTGTGGGACGCCCTATGCTAAACTCCCCTCCACTCCCAGGTTTGTGCCTCCCTCAGCCAGGCTCCCACCCTTCCTGGGAGGGGCATCTGCCTTGTCTGCGCCAGCTGCTGTGTGGGCTGCGTTTGCTCTCAGTGGCTGAGGTCACACCAGGTGTCAGGAGTACCCCGTCCTGCAGCAGCTGCACCTCCTCCCCCGGCTGGCACACACACTCTGCAAGGCAAGACCTCACTGAGTCCCCTCCGGACCTGCTGGGCTCACAAGCCATGCCCAGGGTGGGACCACGAGATCCCAGGGACAAAGACCATGTCCCGTGCCTTGTAACTGAGGATACAAACTTCTTTCTCTTTCCAAATGCTCTTTGCACAGTGCGTGGCGGGTCAGCAATTTGGTCTGGGTTAGCTCTGCCCCTTGTGGGATGGCCAGGCCAGGCGCAGCCTCCAGGGTGCCTGGTTGCCCTGCTGGAACTCCAGGCGACACCCAGCCTCGTCTCCTCAGCCACCTTGGCTGTGCCCGGACACACACCAGACCCTCCCCCTCACCGACTCCCAGGAGTACCTTCCCCAGGGGTCCCCTTCCTTCCCCAGCCTCTGTGCCGTCCTCAGGGACCATGTGTGATGGTTATGGAGGAGCATTTCATGGGGCAGAGGCAGAGAGGAGAGAAATCTTCAGAGGCAGAAGGGGCCGCCCCACAACCCAGCCTTGGCAGCCGTCGGTGGGGGATGAACGGCTGGGGCAGGATGCCCTTGGCCAGCATGGAGGAAACGGGTGCAGAGGTCGGGGAAGGGCCGGAGTGGAAGCCCTGGAGGCCGCAGCAGTGGCTGGAAGTGGCCCTGAATGGCTGAGCCCCCGGAGGCTTCACAGCTGCCCCAAGTGGGCATGGGATTCCCATGGAATGAGGGTGTAGGGACAGAGCCAGGCTGGTTGCTGGTCTCCAAGGCCAGGAGGACCAGGCCTGGGGGACCCAGCCCCATGTCCTGTTGCAGTAAGGGCTGCGTCCCTCCCCCACCAGCTGAGTCTGAGTCACCTCTGTGGCTGCTCTTTTCCCAGGCCTCACTGACCCTCCAAAGCCTGGAGGGCGGCCAGTTGCATCCAGCTCCCTTCTCCAACCTCCAGCTCCTCTCCCCAGCACCTTTCACTCTCCCTCACCTCACAGCCCTGAGTCTGAACCCCGAGGACCTGCGAGGTAGCCGGAAGGACGGGGCCGGGTGTGGGAGTGGGATGCTCAAGCCTCTGTTTTATTCTGTGTGAATGTCCCACAGTGGGCTGGAAAGGCATCTGAGCTCACACTGACTCCAGGTCAGGCCTCCAGCGGAGGGCGGAGGGCCCTTCCAGTGCCAGAAGAGGGTGGTGCCAGGGCCACCCCTGCCAGGCTGGCCCCATCGCCAAGCGACCCAGCTGGCACACCACCTCTGATACACGCCAATACTGCAGGCTTGCATGTCAGATGGGCCCAGGGCCTGTCGCTGCCCCCGCCGCCAGCCCTTAAGCCCCAGGAGTGGCTGGGGCAGAGAGGACGCGAGCCGAGTCCTGCACAGCCCCCTCTCCCCAGAGGCCCTTCCTTCCATGTTTCTTCTCTAACCAAGCCGCTGGAGCAGGGAAACCAAGGCACCCGGAGCCCTGATTTCTGGCGTGAGGGAAAAACCCCTGAGGTCATAGGAAGACAAGCTCCTGGGTGCCGCGGGAATGTCATGCTCCTGCACCACCTTCGGCTCTGAACTCTGAGAATCGGAAAATCGCCCAAAGGCCACTCAAGATAAAAGGAACTGAAAAAGCAGCTCCCTCCCAGTCCCTGTCACACCAAAGCACAGATGGAAATTAGATTCCAGGCCAGCAGATGGAGGGAGGCCTCCTCTCCCCTGCACTTGCGCTTGGAGGCGCTTTGCGGGGCCAGTGACTGGACTGGTTCCACTGAGGGTCCTGACGGCTACAGCTCGGGTCAGATGTCAAGGCAGAGTGGCCTTCGCTCCTGCTGTCAGCCCCTCAGGGCCCTTTCTGAGCAATCCAGTATCTGCTGGAGGGACTCCTGGTCTCTTCTGGGTGAACACCTCAGTGGATGAATTCCAGGTTTCTCTCCTCTCAGGAGTCCCTGCCATGGGGCCTCTCCAGGCTCCTCTGTAGCTCAAAGAGGGGTTCTCCTGGGGGGGTGGGCTGGGGCCCCACCTTGCCTTTTCTTCTCCCAAGGCCTGGTGCACACCATGTGCTCCTCCAGGACTGGGGACCCAGAAATCCCTTTGGTGCAGCCGGCTCCGGTTGGTCAAGGCTTGGCTGCTCACTCCGGCCTGGCGACGCTGTGCTGGTCAGCTCTCTTGGGCTTGACAGGGAGGAGTGAGGTCGAAGGAGGCCCCCCTGCTCCAGCCGGGACCCAGCCCAACTCCAGAGACCGTGGCCTCAGCCTCCAGGGCCAGGGTCTTTGGGGCACCAGAAATCACCTGGCAGCATGGCATCGCCGGTGCTCCTGGGACCCCATAGAGTAGGAGGGGAGGGAGGACCACTCATGCCGTTGGGAGTACCATCCGCTCCGTGGGTACCATCCGCTCTGCCCGGTACCATCTGCTCTGCCCACCCACAGCTCATCTCTACCATCCCTTCTGGAATGGTGGAATCAGCTGGAATCAGCTGGCTAGGATCGCCGCCTCGTGTTTTCAGGAGAAAAAGTAAACCTGACTATTCACAGACAGGGCAAGCCAGCCTCGTCCCATCCATGTCCCAGACGGGGTGTCCAGTCCAGCCGGGCTCCACCTGGCCCAGTCTCTTTGGGCAGCACCTGTGGGATCACAGCTTCCCTGAGAGGCAAAGGTCACCTTCACTGGTGCCGCTAGAAGAGTAGTTTCCTGGGTCCCGGGCCCTGTCCCCTTTACAAACACCCCATTGCTCTCTGCATCTGCTCAGCCCCAGCCCCTGGGCCTCCTGGTGCTTGGCCCCAGGCTGGGCTGAGCTCACCCACTTCCCTGCCCTGTCGCACACCTCTCCCCACCCTCTCCTCCACCGCGCAGCCGGGCCTGGCCCAGGGTCCCCGGGAGGGACTGCCGTGACGGCCTCGCTGGTCGGTCGCTCTTGGGAGTGGGCTGGGTGATTTGTTGTCGGCTCCCTGCATGCTCCGGGGACACTGTGGTGTCACGGGCTCCATGGGACAGGGCTCCTGGCCACCGCCCAGACCTTGGCCGCCTGTACCCCATTGTTCACGCCTCGGCGCCGCTTCCTTTGGTTCTAAACCAGCAGAAGTCGCATGAGTTCAAATGGCCTGGGTGAGGCAGGTTCCGGCCACTTCCTTTTGGATACATTTAACAAATATCCAGTTTTACTCCCGGCGGCCAAGAATTTCCATCTGTTCAGAACATACAATTAAAAACACATCCAAAGCGAAAGGAGCTTGTGACTCAGCAGGACCCGAGTGACTCACCGGCAGGGAGCCATCGGCGTGTTTCTGGCCCCGCACTCCAGTCTCATTGACTCAGCAAACACTCACCAAGCTCCCGCTGTGTTTTGGGAGCGGCTCGGAGCTCACACAGATGACCAGAGGCGTGGCGTCCACGCTCAGGAGCACCCAGTCCAGCAAGGGGAGAGGCTGGTGGTCACAGCACAAGCCAGGCTGCTGCGGGCCGGGGCTGGGCGTGGAGGGTGGCTGAGGACCCCAGCCGCAGCGCTAAGGACGCCCTTCCTCCCAGGTGCCCACCCTCACTTGCAGGACCAAACCGTCCCAGGTACGAAACGTTAGAGTCAAGCGGGGGCCGACCACACGACCACAGCTTTCCACGCCGGCTACGGCGCTGCGCCCAGCGCCTGGAATCGTCCGTCTGTGAAATGCTGGCCTCCCTGGGGTAGGGCGGAGTCTCAGGGTTTAGTTTGCGCCTCCCAGATGATGGGTGAGGTCGGCCCTTCCCACCCGCTCACCGGACACCCCGCGTCGCGACGCGCCTCCGCCTGTGTCCGTGCCTCTGCCAGGCTGCTGCTTTATTCCCGTGGATGGTCAGAGTTCATCGTACTTTCTCGACACAAGTCCTGGTGAAACCCAGGAAATGACAAGTACTGTAGCCTCTCACTGGAGCTTAATTTTTCACTGTCCATGTGTCTTTTGATAACAGAAGCTCTCAGATTCCTGGAGTCTTTATGATACTCACTCTGATCTATTCAGAGATGATTATATATTTCCTTATGTCACATTCTAAAATCTCCATTGTTTTATCCTGAGCAGAGATCCATATGGAGCTGAAGGATGGAAGGTGAGACGGGGATTCGTTTCCTCTCACACACAGAGGACTCACTCGTTCATTCGCTCTCACGCACACAGGACTCACTCGTTCATTCGCTCTCACACACAGAGGACTCACTCGTTCATTCGCTCTCACACACAGAGGACTCACTCGTTCATTCGCTCTCACACACAGAGGACTCATTCGTTCATTCGCTCTCACACACACAGGACTCATTCATTCATTCGCTCTCACACACAGAGGACTCACTCGTTCATTCGCTCTCACACACAGAGGACTCATTCATTCATTCGCTCTCACACACACAGGACTCATTCATTCATTCGCTCTCACACACACAGGACTCACTCGTTCATTCGCTCTCACACACAGAGGACTCACTCGTTCATTCGCTCTCACACACAGAGGACTCATTCATTCATTCGCTCTCACACACACAGGACTCATTCATTCATTCGCTCTCACACACAAGACTCACTCGTTCATTCGCTCTCACACACAGAGGACTCACTCGTTCATTCACTGTCACACACAAGACTCACTCGTTCATTCGCTCTCACACACAGAGGACTCACTCGTTCATTCGCTCTCACACACAGAGGACTCATTCGTTCATTCGCTCTCACACACACAAGACTCACTCGTTCATTCGCTCTCACACACACAAGACTCACTCGTTCATTCGCTCTCACACACAGAGGACTCACTCGTTCATTCGCTCTCACACACACAAGACTCACTCGTTCATTCGCTCTCACACACAGAGGACTCACTCGTTCATTCACTCTCACACACAGGACTCACTCGTTCATTCGCTCTCACACACAGAGGACTCACTCGTTCATTCGCTCTCACGCACACAGGACTCACTCGTTCATTCGCTCTCACACACAGAGGACTCACTCGTTCATTCGCTCTCACACACAGAGGACTCATTCATTCATTCGCTCTCACACACACAGGACTCATTCATTCATTCGCTCTCACACACAGAGGACTCACTCGTTCATTCGCTCTCACACACAGAGGACTCATTCATTCATTCGCTCTCACACACACAGGACTCATTCATTCATTCGCTCTCACACACACAGGACTCACTCGTTCATTCGCTCTCACACACAGAGGACTCACTCGTTCATTCGCTCTCACACACAGAGGACTCATTCATTCATTCGCTCTCACACACACAGGACTCATTCATTCATTCGCTCTCACACACAAGACTCACTCGTTCATTCGCTCTCACACACAGAGGACTCACTCGTTCATTCACTGTCACACACAAGACTCACTCGTTCATTCGCTCTCACACACAGAGGACTCACTCGTTCATTCGCTCTCACACACAGAGGACTCATTCGTTCATTCGCTCTCACACACACAAGACTCACTCGTTCATTGGCTCTCACACACACAAGACTCACTCGTTCATTCGCTCTCACACACAGAGGACTCACTCGTTCATTCGCTCTCACACACACAAGACTCACTCGTTCATTCGCTCTCACACACAGAGGACTCACTCGTTCATTCACTCTCACACACAGGACTCACTCGTTCATTCGCTCTCACACACAGAGGACTCACTCGTTCATTCGCTCTGACACACACAGAGGACTCACTCGTTCATTCGCTCTCACACACACAAGACTCACTCGTTCATTCGCTCTCACACACACAGGACTCACTCGTTCATTCGCTCTGACACACACAGGACTCACTCGTTCATTCGCTCTCACACACAGAGGACTCACTCGTTCATTCGCTCTCACACACAGAGGACTCACTCGTTCATTCGCTCTCACACACAGAGGACTCACTCGTTCATTCGCTCTCACACACACAGGACTCACTCGTTCATTCGCTCTCACACACAGAGGACTCACTCGTTCATTCGCTCTCACACACAGAGGACTCACTCGTTCATTCGCTCTCACACACAGAGGACTCACTCGTTCATTCGCTCTCACACACACAGGACTCACTCGTTCATTCGCTCTCACACACAGAGGACTCACTCGTTCATTCGCTCTCACACACAGAGGACTCACTCGTTCATTCGCTCTCACACACACAGGACTCACTCGTTCATTCGCTCTCACACACACAGGACTCACTCGTTCATTCGCTCTCACACACACAGGACTCACTCGTTCATTCGCTCTCACACACAGAGGACTCACTCGTTCATTCGCTCTCACACACAGAGGACTCACTCGTTCATTCGCTCTCACACACACAGGACTCACTCGTTCATTCGCTCTCACACACAGAGGACTCACTCGTTCATTCGCTCTCACACACAGAGGACTCACTCGTTCATTCGCTCTCACACACACAGGACTCACTCGTTCATTCGCTCTCACACACAGAGGACTCACTCGTTCATTCGCTCTCACACACACAGGACTCACTCGTTCATTCGCTCTCACACACAGAGGATTCACTCGTTCATTCGCTCTCACACACAGAGGACTCACTCGTTCATTCGCTCTCACACACACAGGACTCACTCGTTCATTCGCTCTCACACACAGAGGACTCACTTGTTCATTCACTCTCACACACAGAGGACTCTGGCAGGGGATTCCCACAAGAAACACTGTCTGGCAGTGACCCTGAAGAGTAACAGGATTTAAAAAACAGCATTAGAAAGAAGCCACCAGGTTCCTCCCCAGCATCTCCCGCATTCGTGGGAGCAGCCATCTTTGAACCCCTGTTTATTTTCTCCCTAAGTTCCCCTTGTCCTGCCCATTAAAAAAAGAGAGCCAGACCTCAGCAACACAGCAAAGCTTGTCAGAAGGCCTTCCCGCCAGGCGCGGTGACTCACACCTGTAATCCCAGCATTGTGGGAGGCCAAGGAGGGCTGATCACCTGAGGTCAGGAGTTCAAGGCCAGCCTGGCCAACACGGTGAAACCTGGTCTCTACTAAAAACACAAAAATTTATCAGGCGTGGTGGTGGGCACCTGTCATCCCAGCTACTCGGGAGGCTGAGGCAGGAGAATTGCTTGAACCCAGGAGGCGGAGGTTGCAGTGAGCAGAGACTGCACCACTGTGATCCAACCTGGGCGACAGAACAAGACCCTTTCTCGAAAAAGAAGAAAGAAATACAAACAGCCTTTGCTGCTGGGCCGCAGCCACCTCCGTGTCTCCTGCTTTCAGGGCACCTGCAGCGGCTCCCTTCTGCTGAGTGTTTAAATGATGTATTTTTGCATCCCTTTACTTGCCATTTTTCTGTGTATTTTTACATGCATCCCCTACAGCAAATGTTACTGGATTTTGTTGTCCTTTTTAAACCAAGCCTGACAATTTGGCTGTGAGTATCTGTTCATTTGCCATCGATGTCACCTAACTCCGTGGGGTTACGAGTGTCATCCCACAGGTGGGCTTCTCTTTGGGCTTCAGGTTCTTTTTTTTCATCTTCTTTTTTGTTTTATTGACTATCTTTCTGTTATTTTATCCTCTCCTCCTGTTAGCTTTCTTGCTGCAGATTCTCTGAGTGTTCGATTAGCAGTGATTTCAGAAATTACAATATGCATCTTTGACTTTTAAAAATCTAAAGGAGGTTAGTGTTTTACCTCTCACAGACAATGCCAGGACCTTCGAATCCTTCAATTCCATGTCTCCCCACGAAAGACAGAATGATCCCTCCCCCAAAGACCCCTCCCCCAAATCTGTTGTGTTACAGTATTACATAACAGAAAAGAACCTTTTAATGATACGAAGATTATCCCAGGCTGTCCGCACCGGCCCAGTCTGAGCACGTGAGCCTTCGAAGGCCGAGAAGATACTTTTAATGAGGGTTACGGACTCAGGACATGGGTATCACCCCAGACTGTCTAGATGGGCCCAGTCTGAGCACGTGAGCCTTCGAGGGCAGAGAGCTTTCTCTGGCCTGCACTGGAGCGATTCACTGGTTGGGAGATGAAGGGGAGGATGATGAGGAAGGTGGGGCCTTCAGGAGCAGAAGCCCTTCTGACAGCCAGGAGGGCAATGGGGCCCTGGGCTCTCAACTGCCAGCAACAGGAATGGGCTTGGAGGCCAGTCCTCTCCCAGCCCTCCTGCTCAGAGCCGATGCCTGCACTCTGGCCGAGAAAGACCCTGAGCAGCAAACCCAGCGGAGCCCCCAGGCTTCTGACCCCAGAAGCTGTGAGTACAGGACTTCGTTCTCAAGCTGTTAAACTCATGGTAATTTCGACACAGCCACGAAAGATGGATGCATCTCCCTCCTACGCCCTCTGCTGTGGTGGCCATGAGTTTAACCCACAGTGCTTCTAAACACGTGAGGTCTGTCGTGTGATGCTGATGTCCTGTGACACTGACGTCCTGTGACACTGATGTCCTGTGACACTGACGTCCTGTGACTCTGGCAGTCCCTGCTCCTCAAGGCCTCCACATCCTCCTCTATGCTGTGTTCCGTGGGCCACGGCTGCCCCTCATCAGAGCATCCCCCTTATACAATCCCTGTCAGTGCCACTGGTTGAAACCAAACACTTTCTATTTTCCTGTGTCTGAAATGCTTGTATTTTTACTTTATTTTTACAGGGTATTTTCCCTGGATATAAGATAGTTAGTTATTGAGCAATGACATAAATTACAATATTATTGACTTAAAGCCCAAAGAAAAAACGAATATGCAGGAGTCCACACTGATTTAATTAATGATTGAATATGTAAATTCATGAGGAGAAGAGCAACTCTCAGCTACAGAAAAATTCCAATGGATAAACGTTAAAGGAATGAGGGAAACAGAAAATCGTCGCTGCGACAGTACAGGAATAATTGCTGCCTTCAGCAGTGATAAACGCTAAAATTAGCGGACATGACTTTAGAGAGAAAGAGGCTGTTTGTGTCCAGTGCAGTCATTACTGTGGGGGCTTTAGTGCGAGTCTTCACCTCACTTCTCTCCCTCTTTCTGGGAGACGGAGCTTAATCCCACTCCCCTTGAGTGTGGACTGAATTTAGTGACTCAATCTCCATAAATTGGGCAAGAAAAGGGGAAAATAATACCTTTATGTTGGAGAAATGCACAGGCTTCACCTTGCCCAGGTGTCGAAGGAGACGTCACAGTGGTCCATCAGGAGGACACCTGCACCCTGACGTGATGTCACGAAGGGGGCGCTTCCGGAAGTCTGTAACCCCCCGTGCGACCGTGAGCAAACATCAGACAGAACCCCTGGGGGTCACTCTTCAAGACTGCCAAGCTCGCGAAAGGCCACCACGCACTGAGGAACGGTCCCAGACGTGAGGAGGCGAAGGAGGTTTGACAGGAAAAGCATGGCGTGGCCCTGGAACAGACCCAGAGCATTGGTGAAGAACCGTGACATGCTGCTGGGGTCTGCGGGGTCTTTGATAGCAGCATACCAACAGCAATTTCTAGTTTCCATAATTGTGCCAGGATTATGTAACACAAAACGTGAGGGGAAGCTCGTGAATATGTGGACTCTTAGGCTATTTTTATGGCTTCTTGTGTGGAACGTCTGAAATGATCTCTAAATACAAATTTATATAAATTTACATAAACCCTTGGTTAGAACGTAACACCTGGTCCTCCATCTCCATGGGTTCAACCAGCCACTAGTCAAAAATATTGGAAACTAAAATTGCATCTGTACTGAACATATGAAAACTTTTTTCTTGTTATTACTCCCTAAACAACACAGTGAAACGACGCTTCACGTAGCATTCACACCACATCAAGTATTTTAAGGAACATGGAGATGGTTTGAAGTGTATGGGACGGTGTGTGGAGCTGATTTGTCAACACTGAACCATTTTGAGCATTGGCAGAAGGTCCTGGGACCAATCCATGATGGATTCCGGGAGACAGCTGCGTTTTCTCACTCACCGTTTTAAAGATCTCATTCCATCGTCTCCCACCTTCCACTGTTTCCTTGGGAAAGTCAGAGGTAAGTTTCGCTTTCCTTTGAAAGACGCTGCCTTTTTTCCTGCTTTAAAAATTTCGCCTTTTTCTTGAGTGTTTAGCAATCTGACTATGATATGCATGGATGTCTTGGACTTGTCTGGGTGAGCTCACACACTGCGGTTGGCTGGCGGGTGACTCAGTGCCAGCGCACACACGCCCCCATCCCCCATCGGACTCGCCCGGGCCTGGTCTGACGGTGGTGGCAGAGGCCAGCGCACACACGCCCCCATCCCCCATCGGACTCGCCCGGGCCTGGTCTGACGGTGGTGGCAGAGGCCAGCGCACACACGCCCCCATCCCCCATCGGACTCGCCCGGGCCTGGTCTGACGGTGGTGGCAGAGGCCAGCGCACACACGCCCCCATCCCCCATCGGACTCGCCCGGGCCTGGTCTGACGGTGGTGGCAGAGGCCAGCGCACACACGCCCCCATCCCCCATCGGACTCGCCCGGGCCTGGTCTGACGGTGGTGGCAGAGGCAACAAGTCTGGCCATGCAGTCTCACTCCTGAAGCCTGGGCCTGGGCCATGTTTGCTGACATCCCTTTGACCAAAGAGAGTCATGTGACTGGGCCATTATTGGAGCCTGGGGTACCCCAAGTCACACAGCAAAGGAGGGACCCAGAGGGTGGAGGGCTTGAACCATCACTTTCATTTCTGCACCAGGCTCGCTAGGGAGAGGCCCATCCACCACGTGCCACAGACCAGGGGCCTCAGGGAACACATGAGTACTTAGTGTTCATTTGGACTGACTGGGTGCAGACTCTGTGCACCTGATCCTCTTCACACCCTCATGAGGTGTGAAACAGCCCCATTTTACAGAGAAGTAAGGTCACTCGCCCCCAGCACACAGCAGCTTTGGAGCAGAGCCGGGGGCCGACCGAACAGTCACCTCCAGAGCTGCTGTGAGCCACCACCGCTGGGCATTTGGATTTGGTAGATGGATGCTTCCATCCCACGGACACCTCTGAGGTCACATGTCCAAGCTGGTCACTGAGAAATGCCACCACCTGCCTCACCGAAGCCCTGGGTGGTACCCTGCCTGCCTCTGCCATCCTCCTTTTCAAACTCAGGCACTGACAGTAATGCCAGACTCTGGATGGTCCCCAAGTAGGAGCTGCCCCTTGGTCGTGGGCTCTTGGCCTGAAGGTCGGGATCAGCAGAAGGTCTGAGATGGGCCAGCCTCCTCAGAACCCCCTGCTTAGTTCCCTGGGGCACAGCCCTTGAGTGGGGCTTGGCTTTGAGCCCCTCCCCACGGGGTCCCTCCTGACGAGGGGAGAGCTGAGGTGGGGCCTCCATGCTGAGCCGTGGGTAAAGCCAGAGAACCCCACCAGAATCCGAGGAGGCGGGGCCGGGCCACAGCCAGGTGCTGCAGAGCCCCCGGGATGAGGGTGACCGTCAGCCCACAGCAGCCCCAGCCCCGCCTGCAGAGAGCCCCTCCCAGGGTGGAAGCCAAGCTCCCTGGCGCCTCAGGTCCCATCAGCCCCAGTGGGAAAAGGGGACTGGATCAGGCAGCTCAGGGGGATTTGAGGAACCAGTTGCCACTGGCTCAAGGGCAGCATCTGCCCTGCCATCAGCTGCGAGCACTGCCCGGAGCAGGGGCACGCTCTGGAGGTGGGCGCCACCCAGAGGGACCCACCAGGAGCTCTGCTGGAGGGGACAGAAACAGACACCACACAGGGAGGGACACCACCCTCCTGAGGCACTGCCCCCACCCCTGCCCCTGCCCTGCCTCCTCCCCAGCTGTCCTCCCCACCCAAACCTCCCCCTGTCCCCTCCTGCTCAAATCCCTTCCTATCCACCCGAGGCCCCCAAGGGGAGCCCGGCTCACAGCTCAGCTCCATTCATAGCCCCTGGGCTCCTCAGCCCAAGGCAGGAACTCCCGGGTTAACAGGTGGTGAACACGCCAGGGAGGTCAACATTGGTGGGATGCCAACTCATACCTTTTTCCTTCTCAAATTACAAAATTCAAAAAAAATCAAGAGGGGAAATCACTTTTGCAGACCTCCCAGTGCACTTGCTTGTCTCTTTGGCCCCTGACCTCCTGGGTCCCGGGCCCTGGGCTCAGGCTTTCAACCTCAGGTGCTCGGTGGGGACCTTCTCTCTTTGGAGTGTGACTTTTGGCTCCTGTTCGTCTCCCCAGATGTGAGCTACGGTTTCTAAGCACAGGTGCATCTGAATCTTCAACAGCGGTGAAAGCCACCGACTCTCAGGCTGGGAGCATCCTGGAGCCACCTCAGGGACCAGCAAGACCCACGGGCACCCTCCAGGCTCACAGACAGGGTCAGACAGATGTGTTTTTCGTGGTGTTTCCTTCAAGGACCTGAGCCTGCCGCCCCAGGGCGCTGTTAGGTGTGTGGAAGGTGTCCGTGCTACAGGCTGCACACGTTTGCTTCCTGACCTCCATGCCGCATTTCCTCTGTAGTCATTGGCAGCTGGACTGTGTAGTGGCTGATGTTTTCCATTCCGCAGTTACATTGTCTGGGCATGGAGGGAGGGAGGGAAACACATCCTGGAATTGTGCGCTGCGCTCACTGTGGGCCCCCTACATCCCGCACAGGGGTGTGGGCAGAGCCGGCCGGGCTGTGCTCTCACTTTCCACAGAGCCTGACCTTCCAGGAGCTGCAGTTAGGTCTGGAGCAGTTCCAGTCCCTGAACAGAGAGCACAGGAGACGCACGGGGCTGTGTGTGCGTGGGAGGGTGTGCAGGGGGTGCCTGTGGAAATGTTCGGTTCCAGATGCATACTCAGTAACCTTGGCCTGAAAATGCTCATCGGGCAGAAACAGTTTGGGGATGGGGATGTAAGGCTGGGAGGGGTCTGTGCAATCTCCGGGAAAGCCTTGAGCCTAGGCAAGATGGCCCAGGGAGTGAGGAAGGGCCAGGCGCTGGGGTCTCTGACCCTACAAGGGGCATGGGAGATTGGCAGTGGGGTGTCAGGCAGGGGTGGGAGAGCCGGGAGGGGCACATTCCAAGGACAGACAGAAAGAAGTTGGCTGCCTGCCAAAATTGGGAGGCTGGCAGGTGACTCGCTGGTCAGATGTCGTCTGTGGGTGGGGGTGGGTGTCTGATTGACGCCATGTGTGCAATCAGAAGGCTGAGGGGGTTGTTGGACAGGGGGGCGTCTGACCTCCAGCGCTGTGCAGAGCAGGGGCCGGCGGGAGGTAAGAGGGAGGGGCTGGGTCTTCCTGGGTCAGTGGCTGTGGCCAGGTGTGTAAATGGAGAGGAGGACACACTTGGGGATGCTGGGTGGCAGGGACCACTGGAGGCTCCCCTGACCTTCCTCATGGAAGGGAGCTCAGGGTTATTCACAGAGGCAGGGAAGGGGCAGAGGCACTGGAAACTGGGGGGAAGGAGGAGGGCACCCCACCTCTGCCAATCACTGGGGACCCATTAAGTCCAGGACTCTGCCTTGATGAGCCATGTTCCAAGCAGTCCTCTCTGGGGCTTTTAGGTGAAATATCTGAAGACCAGAGAAAGGGGCAGTGGGGAAGAGGCCCTTGCAGGCCACTCTGGAGACAAGAGAGGAAGAGCAAAGTAAAACACAGAGACGACTGGGCATCCTGCCTGGAGGTGGCCTGGAAGTGGCCTGAGCCGACGGCCTGGAGATAAAGTCCTGAGATGACGGCCTGAGATGACGGCCGGGAGATGATGGCCGGGAGATGATGGCCGGGAGATGATGGCCTGAGATCATGGCCGGGAGATGATGGCCGGGAGATGACGGCCTGGAGATGACGGCCTGGAGATGATGGCCGGGAGATGATGGCCGGGAGATGATGGCCGGGAGATGATGGCCGGGAGATGACGGCCTGAGATGACGACCTGGAGATGATGGCCGGGAGATGATGGCCGGGAGATGATGGCCGGGAGATGATGGCCGGGAGATGATGGCCTGAGATGATGGCCGGGAGATGATGGCCGGGAGATGATGGCCGGGAGATGATGGCCGGGAGATGACGGCCTGAGATGACGACCTGGAGATGATGGCCGGGAGATGGCCTGGAAGTGGCTGGTCCCCTGACACTGCATCCTCATGGCAGCCAGGGGTCTTCTGGGAGGCCCGATCAGCCACTGCCGAGCCACTTCCCCCAGCTTCAGTCCCTGTGACTCTGACAAGCCCCTGCCAGCCACAGGGATGAGCAGACCCCGCCCAGGGGCACCATCTACCTGCCCGTGTGGCCCTGAGTGCCAGCTCACCTGCCCGCCAGCATCTCTGGGGATACCTATTAGAAGCCCTGACTCCTCAGCAAGATTTGTCCTCTCCAAGGTGGGGGCTTCTGCAGCAGCTGGGGAGAAGGGGGAGAATGCCTTGTTAACTGAACCTGGGCTGAGTTTTCATGGGAGCTTTGTCCTAGGAATCCCAGGCTGCCATAAAACACCAAACTCAGACATTTGCAAGAACCAGACTCAGAGCTCCTGTGACATCAGTGGCATGAAAGCAGGAAGCCGGCCCCTGCGGAATCGGCCATGCTCTGCGGCAGAGGGAGGGCGTGTGACACCTGAGTAGAAGCCTCATCTGCCTTCAGCAAAGGCTGCCATCCTGCACTCTTGTTCAGGCAAACGTTTTCCTTGAAGAAACCTCTTCATGGTGAAGCAGATTTAACTGGTGTTGGCCACTGGGGTGTCAGCTTCGAGGGGTGACATTGGTCAGCCTAGGAGGTCTTGGTGGTGGAGGCTGGGGGGGCTACCCAGACCCCTGGGGACCCAGCTGCTGGGCATGTTGGTGGCTGCCGCCTTCGACTGCACCTGCTCTGGAGCCACCCTTGGGGAAGGGAATTGTAATACATGACCCCAAAATATGGCCTAAGAATTATTTTGAGCTGAAGGCAATTCAGAAGCTACAGATTCAGGAAGAGCTCGCGGCCCTCCTCTCGTTGCTGAAAAGCAGGGCACACATTTCTCTGGGTAAAGGTGTTCCTGTCTCCAGCGCCAGGCAGAGGAAAATGACTCTCAACTACAAAAACACCCTTTACCAAACAACCCTTACCTCCCATACATTGTTTAATCACCTCCAACAGCCCACCGCCCTGGGAGCCCGAATTCCCCTCTCTCATTTGTCCAGTCACGTCTCCACAATTTATCAGCCTTTGTTAAAATGGTATGGAAGTCCCCATGCCACACCCCTGTTTCGGGTTTTTGCTTCTTGTCAGTGAAGCTTCTGTGCACATAATATTCTGATTAAAATTTAATTTTCTAGGGCGGGCGCGGTGGCTCACGCCTGTAATCCCAGCACTTTGGGAGGCCGAGGAGGGCGGATCACGAGGTCAAGAGATCGAGACCATCCTGGTCAACATGGTGAAACCCCGTCTCTACTAAAAATACAAAAATTAGCTGGGCGTGGTGGTGTGCACCTGTAGTCCCAGCTGCTCAGGAGGCTGAGGCAGGAGAATTGCCTGAACCCAGGAGGCGGAGGTTGCGGTGAGCCGAGATCGCGCCGTTGCACTCCAGCCTGGGTGACAAGAGCAAAACTCCGTCTCAAAAAAAAAAGAAAAAAAATTTTTAATTTTCTGCCTTTTGTCAGTTTAATTTGCAGGCCTCGGAACAGACGCTGAGAGGAGTGATGAAGGTCCCCCCCCCAAATGCGCCAGTAGGGAAGGACATGGCATACGAAGGTCCATGAGGCCCCTGCTCTTACGGGGGCTACTCGGAAGGGCCATCCAGCCCCAGGCGTTGGTTGATACCATAAAGCTCCTGGGAGAATCAACAGGCCGGCCTTGTATCTTTAAAAGCACAGACATGACACCAGGTCCTAGCTCCGGGCAGAGCCCTTCCTCACAGCATGGAGGTGGCATCTCTGCCATTATTGGATTCCAACCCTTCATGTGATGGGTGGGAAGCAGCAGATAAAGAGCTCCAGGATGGGGCCCCCCCAGGCCAGAGAAAAACTCAACCACCCAAAACTCCAGAAACCCACCCACGCTCTGGAGGGGCCTACAGCTGAAAATCTCCTCTTGGGTGGGACTTACTTTTTTTGAGCCGGGGAAGAGTGGGGAGGATGATTTTCCCCTTAATTAATCACAGATACTTGGGTTTATTTTGTAGAGTTTCTCTGACATTTGTTGGAGCCAATATTTATTTGTTAAAGGAAAACTGACAGTAAAACATTTGCTTTGTTAGAAAATAAAAGCCGCATTCCAGAGAAGTGTACAAAGGCCGCGCACGCTGAGATGGCTGGCACGGCAGCACCGCAGCATGGGAGAAAATTCCAGGCAGCCTCAGGCTCTTTGTGATTCTGCCTTAAGAGACCTGAAAGAAAGAAGCAATCTTCATTAACAAACGAATCCAACTCTTACTGAAACTTTCAACAGAGCCACATGGAGCCTCCCAGGCTAGTCATACAGTCTCCAGGCCCCTCAGCCAGCCCTGGGGCAATGGGGGAGCACAGAATGCTCTGCCGTTTCCACCCAATGCACAGGGAGGCTGGCGCTGCCATGCCAGCCCCTCCTGGGCCCTCTCTGCATGACCAGGCGGTTGTGGTCTGAGACCCGGAGGTCCCGCAAAGCCAGCTCTGGGACGGCCTGACCCCAAACCCCTCCTCCCCGGTCCTCCCAGTCCTCCCCCTGCGCATCCACCCTAGCATCTCACCTTCCTCTGGGGCTGGCCAGAAAGGGGGGCCTTGGAGAAGCAGCCGGGTGAGGCCCTGGGTGAGCTCTCAGGTGACAAGAAGGCACATTGCACTGCTGTGACCACGCCACCACCCTCCTGGGTGACATATGTGTCAGGGCAAGATACTGGGATTGCCCTGATGAGTCCTTTAGCCCAGGGATCACCAGGAACAGATTCCGTAAACTGGAGGCTTGATTCCTTCTCGTCACTGTCCATGGCAGCCCTGAGCCAGCCACAGGAAGCTACCCTGCTCTCCCGCCCGCTCTCCGAGGAACCTCCTCCCCGGCCCCTGGTATCAGGCTTCTTTGCACCTTCCTCTCTGCTGCTCCTTGGTCACGGCACTTGCCCTCCCCGCCTGGGTGCTGTCCCTGCTCCTTCTCTTAGCTCCTCTGTCCAGGGCTGACTCAGTTTCCCTGATTGCACCTTCCTGAGTCCCTCAGACCCAAAAGACCTGAACCAACACCTCACCTCTGCCTTGAAACTGGCACCTGCTGGGCCCATCTCCAGGAGCCACATTCACTGGTCTTCACTTCCCTGGACACGTCCCCCCCACCTTCAGGCCAACACATCCCTAAGGGAGGTGAAGAAACTGAGGCACAAGGAGGTGAAATGCCTCAGCCAACAACACCCAGCCTGTGGGCGGGTAGCTGGGGTTTGAGCCCAGGTGAGCCCAGGTGAGCCCAGGTGAGTTGGCTCCAGAGCCTGTTCTCCAGGAGCCTCGAGTGCCCCGATTTCAGTGTGGGCGGCGACTGCTTCATTTTCCGTTTCCTCTGTCTTGATTCAGGCTTCTGGCCGGTTAATGTCAGCGCCACAGCGCCAGGCCGGGACAAAAGCTCCTGCGGCGGAACAGCTCCCAGCCTCCCCCTGCCCCGGCCTCTCCGTTTATCTGTTTCTTCCGTCGTCCACCCCCACCTCGCACCCAGCGTCCGCCCGTGCACACACGCTCACTTCCCGTGGTGGCGGCGTCCAGGCAAGAAACAAGGACGCTTGCCCGGATTCCCCTCTCTAAACACCACGGCCCCCGCAGCCCGAGGAATTCATTTGACAGAAACGAGGAAAAAAGGATGAAAGTGGCCAAGACAAGCTGATCCCTTCCATCTGTTTTCAGGAACACGATCTTGAGGCCCTGAGCTCCTCCAAGCCCCGTGCTCCCGCCTCCCTCCCATCCACTCTCCCCGACGCATCCCCTCAGCCCCCCGTTCCTCCTGGGTATCAACCTCTGCCATTGCAGCGGGGTCCCCAGCACCCCCAGGTGGGGCCCGTGTGCGGTGCTTTATTGGGAGTGGGCTGGGGAAGAGGAGGGAATGGCTGGAATACACAGAGACCCGCCCGCACACACAGCAGAAAGGGAAGGGCCAGGTCGGCTGGCCTCGGCTCAGGCAAGACGGTCGGACACTTGAAGACCTGGCCTGAAGCCGCCTCGGGGGAGGAGGGAGAGGGCCCCACTTGCCTCTGCCCATCTTGAGGGCCTGGCATCCAGGTCTAGTTCACCCTCGTGAGGGTCACCTGGCGCATGTCCTGAGCTGGCCACTATTGAGACGGTGCCCACCCGCTGCTGTTCTGGAAGTGGCTCTGGAAGGCCCGGCTCCTGTGGGTGCAGGATCACTGGGAACCAGGTGTGGGGGCCATGGCCAAGGTGGCCACAGGGGCAGGTGCTGGGCTGTCCAGGAGCAGTGACCGGGTGCCCAAGGGACCAGCAGCAGAGGCCCAGGAGCCACTTAGCTAGAGACACACCTGGTGCCCACCCCAACATGCAAATGGGACATGCTGAGGCGGAAACACCCGGGGCCAGAGAGCTTCACCCCAAAATCAGAGACCCCGAAGTCCACCCGGAGAGGAACTGGCCCGAGCCCTGTCGGGGCTGAATGGTGGAGCATTGGTCCCTTAGGGGCCAGGGGCAGCGAGGCCGAAGCTGTCGCTGTGCGGCCCTGGAGTTTGGTCCAGATTCTGAGCATCCAGTGACTTTCAGATACGTCCTTCCCAGTCTCAGGGAACCCACCCCACGAAGCACCTGCCTCAGAATTTTGGGTGTTGCGTCTGCATCTTCGTATCACATCCGGGTCTCAGAGCAGGGTGACAACCCAGGGCTGCTCTCAGGACCCCTGGCCCGCTGCCCCCCGCACTGTCACCAAGGCAGGATGTGGATGTTCTGTGTCATGGCTGCGTGAGCTGTTTGACCACAGCAACACACACACGGACTGAGGAAGGCAGAGTGAGGGGCTGATCACTGCTGAGCAGTGGACACTAGCTAGCACACCACGACAAGGAGCCTGAAGCCTTTGGTGGGCGCCTGCCTGTGGCCTCGAGCTCCCGGGATCTGTGTGGACAGCTGCCCTCCTAGCAGTTTCTTTCTTGGTTTTCTTGGGGCAAAGGGTTAAAGGGTAAGGGGGCAGGGTCTCCCCCACCAAAAGTCACACCTGCAGAGCTCCATGAAGGCGGCACTGGCTTGGGAAGGAGAAGGACACAGGCCTCTCGGGAGCCTCTGCCTGGAAGCCAAGGATGGGCAGGAGACCTGCGCCCATCAGGAAGCAGCCTGTGGGTTCAGCTCAGGCGTAAGCAGCGTGTTCAGCCGGAAAATGGCCCCAAAGTCTCCAGGTCTCAATTCCCACGGCACTCGAATGTGACCTTATGTGGCAAATGCATCCTTGGGGTGGGATTGAATCATCTGAGGTTGTCTAGGTAGGCCCAGGTGGTGTCGCAAGGGTCACATGAGGAGACTTGCAGGAGGAAGTCACTTGCAGGCAGAGAGCACGGTGAAGAGGCTGCCAGGAAGGGCAGTGCGATGCGGCCACAAGCCGAAGAGTGCACGGCTGCTGGGAGCCAGGAGAAGCCAGCAGGACCCGCTCCGGAGCCTGAGAGGGGCTCGCTGGCCCAGTGACGCTGGTTTCAGACTCCTGCCCTGCAGACTGTGAGCCTTGTTTAAAACCACCAAGGCTGTGCCAATTCATCACAGCAACCCCAGAAAGTCCACAGAACGGGAAAGGAGATGGGGAGAGGGAGGAAGGCTGGGGTCGGGGGACTGGGCTCAGCTGTCTGGCTGGGCCGTGGGGGGCTCCCACGGATGGTGGGGAGGAGCCTCGGAAAGGGAGCTTGGGGAGGGGCTGCCCATGGAGGAGCACTGCATGGAGAAGCTGTCGGTCAATTCGCCGGCGACGCACCTGGCTGTTGCTAATCACGGTCTCCCTCCAGGAGGGTAACCAACCACAAGCCACGTCCCCTCCTCTGTGCTGCAGGAGCCCTGTCCCTGCTGAAGCTGGTCCTGGTTTTATCTGCCCTTTGCAGGGGCGTGGGGCTTTGGCCCTCCATTGGGCGCCACACAGGGTGGGAGCCCACTGCCCCGGCCCCTGCAGTGTGGTCAGCAGAAGTGCTGGGCTGGCCACTCTGTGGAAAAGGACACAGTGTCCCTGCAGGGCCCAGAGGTTGGGTATCCTCCCTCCCAGGACTGGGCCTAAGGAATCAAACGGCTGTGAAAACAGGGCGCCGTGAGCTCCAGAATCAGGCCGTGTCACCTGAGGATGATGGTGGCAGCAGCAAAGCTCCAGACGCAGACAGGGACCCTTCACCCACTGGGGCCGCACTTCTTCCGGTGCCCACAGCCAGGCCAGGCACCCTCCCTGAGGGAATCTGCCCATCCCAAGGGCCTCTGGGGTGAGTCGCTGGAAACTGCCTGCCCTGCCCTGCAGAGCAGCAAACACTCCCTGGGGCCCCACACCCTCAGCCCGGCTGCACGGCAGCACCCCGGGGGCCAGCCCCAACGCCAGAGTCAGGACCCATCCCACCACCCAGGGCCGGGACCTGCCTCCCCTGCAGGTGGGGCCCAGCGTCTGGGGGTTTTCTGCTCCCAAGCAATTTTCCTCCCACCCTGTAGCCAGGCTCAGCACCTCAGCCCCACTAGCTCTTTGCTTGAAGTAAAGGGGGACTCCCCGGGCTGTCAGTCCATCCAGGACCCCTGGCACAGGATGGAGTTCAGTGGGGCAGTGGCGGGGGTAGTGTGGCCTGGCCAGGGTCTCAGCCTTCCCGCACCGAGGCCTCATCTGTGATCACCGCGTCCTCGCAGAGGTGGGGGGCGTCAGGTGCGGTGGAGCCTGCACCCTGTACCTGACGACAGAAGTTCCCAAGAGGCCTTTTGTTTGTTTGTTTTGGGGTTTTTTGAGACAAAGTCTCTCGCTCTGTCGCCCAGGCTGGAGTGCGGTGTCTCGATCTCGGTTCACTGCAACGTCTGCCTCCTGGGTTCAAGGGGTTCTCCTGCCTCCATCTCCCAAGTAGCTGGGACTACAGGCACGCGCCACCACACCCAGCTAATTGTTTTGTGTTCTCAGTAGAGAAAGGGTTTCGACCTGTTGGTCAGGTTTGTCTGACCTCCTGACCTCAAGCGATCCGCCCTCCTTAGCCTCGCAAAGTGCTGGAATTATAGACATGAGCCACCGTACCTGGCCGGCAAAATTTTTAGGTGAAATAGAATAAAGTGAAATAAAATACAGCGGTCAGAAATCGCTGTCTCCTGAAGTCCAAGTGTCTGATTTTCTCTAACTCAGTTAAAAGTGGTGCCAATGGAAACACAGCTACAACGTGAACACCAGAGGCCCCTGAGTGCTGCGTGGTGAGGAGAGCGGGCCCAGAGGCCCTCCCTGGCTTTCGGGGTGCTGGGCCTGGACGCGCTGTCACTGCTGATGAATGGCAGGCGCAGGTGTGTGCAGCCCTGACCTGGGGTCTGGGGTAGGCGGGGCGCCGTCCTGCTGCCCAGAACTGGCTGGTGAGGGTTTCTGTTTATCCGCCCACAGCTCCCAGTTGTACAAATTCTCTGGTTTCATTTTTCCATAACAAAACGAGCTTTCTCAGTAAAGACAAAAGAAAACTTATGTTCTGAGGCACGGAAGTCTCCACGAAGGAGGGGCAGGTGACCCTTATTTTCCAGGGCCGAGGAGGCCTGCCTTCCTGGAGCCGGGTGCTGGGTCCGGCTGCGTGGCTGGGGCAGGCCCGCTTCCGTCCACCATCCACCCGACTCCAGCAACTCCACCTCCTGCGGGAAACACATCTGGCCCCATCTGCATTCTCTCTCACCACAGCTTTTCACCAAAACCTCTACCCTTCATTCCACACCCCCTTTCCTCCACCGCCAGAGCCGAGGAGCAGCCACAAGTCAGTGCAGGGTCTGGAGGTGACCTGTGCTCTACTCCTTTGGGGGTTTTGGTGACTATGGCCAAGTCGTGATGGCAGGACCTCGGCTCCCCTGTGTGCCCCGAAGTTGACATTATAGACCATCTCCACCACCTGCCAGCCCCAGAGCATTTGTAACCACGTCTGAGGCCACTCAGGGCTTGACAAAGAAGGAGACAGGCCGAGGAGGGAGGTGGAGGTGAGAGTGATGGTGAGATGCACTGGGGAGATGCAGAAGGAGCTAGAGATGGAGGCGGTGAGAGGAAGCAGCGCGGGGCAGGAGCCGGCGCATCCACCCAGCCCAGCACCCCTGCCCCGAGGGAGTGGGGGAGCCCAGGTGGGGAAGGAAGTTGGGGAGGAACAGGTGAGACCCTTGCTTCGTGCTGCCCATAGGCAGGGCACTCCTTGTTGGTGAGGGGTGCTTTTAGGCAGTTGTTCCTGGTTGGGAGAGGCCAGTGTAGATCAGAAGAGCAGGCGTGACCCCTCCCCGTCCCCAGCAGTGCCTTGAGGCCCAGTGAGGTTCCCAGGCTGGCAGATGTGGCTCTCGAGAGGCCTGTGGACAGATCCCACCACATGTGGCCGCCTCTCCGTGAGCCGCACAGACTGTGCTAGGTCTGCGTGCCTGGCTCGCTGGAGGGCTGAGTGACACAGGCTCGGAGGTGGGGAACACGCCACCAGGCCGCCCTGACGCAGAGGCAGATGGATGTCACTTTCTGCCTGACATTTCCTCCAGATGTCCCCATCTTTCCCCAGATTGTATCAGCGCCTGCACCCTCCCTGTGGAGGGTTCTGCCTGCCCACCCCAAGGTAGGAGAGGGCCAGCCCCCAGGGCAGGAGCCATTTAAACCATGGGGAGTGTGCTTGGGGCCCTAGTTCTGCAGAGCCACAGGCCGAGGCCCCTGAGCTATGTGAGGAATCCAGGGTGCAGCTGACTGCGCTTCGCCCGGCTGCCATGGGAACGGCCTTGTAGGGTCAGGCGCATCCTTTCCGTGTGAGCTCTGGCCCGCCCAGGCAGTGGGGGAGGTGTGCAGCTTGCAGGCAGGAGTGTCTGGGCAGTCACCTGGCCTGGCCCTCGCCTGCTGGCTCCCGGCCCACCGCTGTGTCCGCCACCCGGGGCTGGGCCATCCATCCGTGCCTCACACAATGTATGAGGATTGTGTGAATGTGTGTGAATATGTGTGTGTGTGAATGTGTGTGACTGTATGAATGTGTGTGTGAATGTGCATGTATGTGATTGTGTGTGATATGTGTAAACGCATGTGCGCAAATGTGTGTGTGTGAACGTGTGTGTGAACATGTGAATGTGAATGTGTGTGTGAATGTGTGTGTGAACGTGTGTGTGAACATGTGAATGTGAATGTGTGAGGACTGTGAGTGTGTGAATGTGTGAGTGGGAGGAACTGGAACCTCAGGGAGAACTGGAATGTTGGGAGCCTCAAGCTCCTTTTGCTTCCAAGTGGCAGCTCCACTAAGGGCTCGGCAGGTGAAAGGGGCTGAGGCGGACACGGAAGTCGGGAGCGAACCCTAAACACCGATATCGCCTGTGAGAAAGTTGGGAGCACCCCCAGAACCATGCTCTGCCAGACACAGCCTCTCAGGTCTGACTCTGCACTAACACAGCCCATGAGGGTCACCGTGACCTTGAAACAGTCCCGACTACTTTAAAATTAGCTGTCCCTAGGAGCACGGCCGATGATTCATCCGTGACAAATCTTGCCTGTCTGTCTCTTTTCAACACAAACATTTCGGTATCCGGCAGCCTCATGGGGGCAGCTTGCTTGTGCTGGAACCCAGCCTCAATGACTCCGGCTTCCTGTGCATGGAAACTGACTTTGGAACTCGCATGCAAAGGCTGACCTGGAAGAAGCTGCAGCCTGCAGAGACTGCCCTGGGCTCACTGCTGGATCCCTCCCTGCCAGGGGCTGTGCAGGAGCTTCCACGTGGCAGGTCCCCAGCGGCTCCCTGCAGAGCCTGGCCTGAGGCACCGGTTTGATGAGGGCAGGTTCTCCCGGTACAGTCCCCAGACAGCAGATGTCACATCAGGGGCACATGTCAGAGATGCACTGCTAAGCCCGGATCCCCCAGACCCGCCAGACCTGGCAACCAGGGTGCAGGGACCCTGGGACCCTGGTGCCGCATGAGTTCAGGAAGAACAGAGAGTCACCTTCCTGAATGAGGTTCCACATCACTTCTAGCTCTTTAAGTTTTTCTTCAAGTAAAACACAGTCAAGCCTCATTATTCATGGGCAAATTCACCTACTCACTAGTATTTACTGTTAATCCAACATCAACACTCAGGGCACTTCCGCGGGCATTGGTGGACATCACACAATGAGACATGAGTTGCCTGACTGGGAGGGGGCAGAACAAGCAATGCTCTGCCGTCTTGTTTGTGATCGAGTGTGTGTGTGTGAAATCTGTGAGTGTGAATGTGTAAATGTGTGAATGTGTGAATGTGTGTGTGAATGTGTGTGTGAATGTGCATGTATGTGAATGTGTGTGATATGTGTAAACCTGTGTGAATGTGTGTGAACCTGTGAGTGTGAATATGTGTGTGAATGTATGAGGATTGTGTGAATGTGTGTGAATATGTGTGTGACTGTATGAATGTGTGTGTGAATGTGCGTGATTGTGTGTGATATGTGTAAACGTGTGTGTGCAAATGTGTGAGTGTGCGAATGTGTGTGTGAACATGTGAATGTGAATATGTGTGTGAATGTGTGAGGACTGTGTGTGAATGTGTGCGAACATGTGAGTGTGAATGTGTGTGAATGTATGAGGATTGTGTGAATCTGTGTGAATATGTGTGTGTGAATGTGTGTGACTGTATAAATGTGTGTGTGAATGTGCGTGTATGTGATTGTGTGTGATATGTGTAAACGTGTGTGTGCAAATGTGTGAGTGTGCGAACGTGTGTGAACATGTGAATGTGTGAGGACTGTGTGTGTGAATGTGTGAGTGCGTGTGCGTGAGTGTGTTCATAAGCGTGCTCTCACTATAACAGAAACAACCCTGGCCAGCGTACAGAGGGTGCCTCATGGGACTCCAACCTTGAGGTGTCTCCAAGCACACACAGGCTCCCTGTCTGTGCTGGAAGGTTCTATAATAAAAATCAAGTTCTGCTCACCAGAGTCAAAGTGAGCATGGAAGGCAATGAAAGAAGTGAGCTTTATCAGCTCTCATGTGCCCAGAGAAAGGCTAACACATCAATCCACTGCTCTTGAGAATCAGGACGTTTGAAAAGTTCAGGGCTCTGAGTCCTTGGGAACCCAACTGATTGGGGAGCAGCCCAGGCCCGGCCTGGAGAGGGGGACGGGGCTGGCAGCTGCCCCCACCCCTCCTGGTCTTTCCAGATCCCTTGGACACTGTCCCTGGTCCTGGGAGAAGAGAGAAGGCCTCTCAGCCTCCACTGGAGGGACCGCTGGGCCAGCCTGGTCTACACCATCGCACTCTCCACCACAGGAGCGACTCCACTGGCCCCAAGGGGGACATTTCCCTTAAAAGGAACATCCTACACTGACCCTTGTCTCGGGAATCCCAAGCCGGAGGTCAGGTCAGAGGCAGGAATCCAGGCTCAGGGACATCCGCCCTGTCTCCAGAGGTGTCTGTTTCCCGAGCCCTGCATTCTCTGACTCTGAGGAATTCTGAAGCTATTTTGGACACTGCAGCCCTTCCCAGGGCAGCCCAGCCAGGACAGGCAGGCTTGCTCCGGGTGGGGGGAAGCTGTGGTCCATGCTGGAGCCTAGAAACCAGCCCTTGTAAGCCGCCCTGCTGGCCTTGCAGGTTACAGGGAGCAAAGGCCACGTTTAAGCCTAGGAGCCCCTCCAGAAAGAAGCCCCTCAGACTAGGAAGTGTGGGGAGTGGGCAGCCAGTCCACCCTCCCCTCAGGCCCATGAGCTGGGCTCCCCAAAGTTCCTGAGTTCAACCACAGGGAGGCCCCAGCAGGAAGGCAGGGACAGGGCACAGGGTGAGGTCTGGGGAACAGACTCCCCTGGGTCTCTCCCTGCCAGCTGCTGTAGCCAGCGAGTCCTCCACTGAAGCGCACCACTGCTGCAGGCTCACCCCCCTGGAGCTCGCTCTTGGACTCTAGTAGCAAGTTCCTAGCCCCAGCCACTGCACGTCCTGTGTTGGGTTCCCCACACCCTGCCTTTGCCTTTGTAAATCATCTCATTTTAAAATTCTTCACACAGTATCTGTTCTGACTATGCCCTCTGCTTCTTTGTGTGTCGTGTTTTAGAAATCCTTTCCAATCACACCCTCTAAAAGAGAGCTACTTACATTTTCTAATTAGAATTTACAGTTTTGTTTTTGACATTTAAATCCTTAATCCATTGGGAGTTCCTTTCATCCTTTTCTATATAAATAACTATGTTTTCCTGGCTCTACTGATCGAGACGTTTCTCCTGTTTCCACTAACCTGCAAAGCCATTGGTTCCACCTATACATAAGTTTGTTCTGGAGTTCTCTATTCAATTTTCATGCCCGTCTGTCTATCCATGCAAAAGTCTCACATCAGTCACTTCCGCTGCTATAATTTCATAACAATCCCAATGTGTGGTGGAGAAATATCTCTCCCACTTCAGAAGTGTCCTGGCTATTCCTGGTGTTTTCGTTTTCCATGTACATTTTAGAATAATCCCATCAAGTCTCATGGAACACCTTTTTGGGATTTTGGTTGAAAATGCATTGCCATCTATGCATATGCACAGATTTGGGGAGAACTGTAAACTGTATAACATGTGTCCTATCCATGAATATAGTATGCCTCTCCATTTATGTGTTTTAAAAATGTATCTTAATGAATTTTAAGAGGTCCTTCACTGTAGAGATCCTACACATCTTTTTGCTGGATTTATTCTTAAATACTTGACATTCTGTGATACTACTGCAAATCTGTTTTCTCTTTATTTATTTATTTTTTTTTTGAGGGAAGGTACTGTACAGAAATCCAGCTGCCTTTTGTATATTAATCTTCTAGTTAGTGACTTCATTAAGCTTTCCTATTATTTATAACAATATGTCTGTAAATTATTTTGTGTATTACTATAAACAATCATTGCACCTCAAAATAACAACACTTTTATTTCCTCTTTTTCAATCCTTGATGGTGTCACACCAACTAATAAACAGGTTTGTATGTTCTGGGCTAGCTGTTACAAGGTGGTGGGTTCAAGTTTATTAAAGAAGAAGCTTTCTAGAAATTAAAGCAGCAGAAAAGAGAGGAAACTGCCTCCATCAACTGTATTTTCCTCATGAAGGAAGCACAGTGAAGTTGAGAGCATCACATTTTTTTGGATAGCAGGAAGAAGACAGGTGCACAGATGGGACGGGTCCAGATGATACTGAAGTGCCTTCCCACTGATATTTTGAGATCCCAGTTTACTTCCTGCCCTCGAGGGCTTTGGCAATGGTTCTCAATATCCAGAAACTGGAGGTGTGGGAGGCAGCCCACCTTACCATGTGGCTTGCAGCTTGTGGCCACCCAAAGGGCAGGGTGGAACGGAGGATCTTCACTCTTCTGGCTCCACTGTCTTGACCTGGTGGCCCAGCCCCAGGCACATTCCCTGAGGCCATGTGGTATTCATGCCTCCTTCCTGCCCTGCACCCTCGGTGTGGAGGCTGGGCTCCCACAGGGTCCGAAGTGTGGCCCACATTTGCCTTGAGGAGGAGATTCCTTGAGCCCCAGGAGAGGACTCCAGGTCTCCTGGCAGGTGTGAGGAGGGACTGTGTGGGGGAGAGGCCTGTCGAGAGGCACAACTGACTCACCTTGTTTCCAGGGACAGTTCATGCACATTTTTCTTGTATAACTTGTAAAGTGCCCTTTGCTCTTAAAAGTGTCCCAGTTTAGACAACAAATTTCATGGTCATCCCACCTGCCCAGACACCTGCCCAGCACTTTATCATAACACCTGTCATTCTCATTGGAATTGTACATGCGTCTCTCTGGTTAAACTCCAAGTTCCTGGAGAAGGGGGCTTGTTTTCTCTTTCTAACGTGGTGGTATAAACACAGTAGGAATCAATACGTATTTGCTAAAGAATGGCGAAATTCTGAAAACAGTCCTCTAAATTGTATCTCCAATTGCTTGAACTCAGGAGGTGGAGGTTGCACTGAGCCGAGACTGTGCCACTGCACTCCAGCCTGGGTGACAGAGCGAGACTCTGTCTAAAAATAAATTCATTAATAAATTGAATAAATTGCATCTCTGTTCCTCATTATGAGAGAAGAGAAGGAAAGCGTTCAGGGAAGAGAACACCACAGAGAAGGGAATGGACTTGGAGGGATGGGGGGCGCTCCAGGAGCAGGTGTTTTGTTTTCCCGCCTCCTGACGGTTTCTCGGCATGAACGTTTTGCTGTCACATGATCCCCAGCCTGTGTTCGCTTTGCATTCATTTTTATATGACAGAAAAAACATTTTCCAAATAGCCTCATAGATTTATTTCCGTAATTGTTGGCATTTCATGATATTCCATTTACTGATGTACCTTAATTCACCCAAGGAATGTCCAGTGGTTGATCACCTGAGTTTCTCATGTTCTATATACAAATAATACCACTCTTGGCTGGGCACAGTGGCTCACACCTGTAATCCCAGCACTTTGGAGGCCAAAGTGGTCTGATCACCCGAGGTCAGGAGTTCAAGACCAACCTGGCCAACATGGTGAAACCCTGTGTCTACTAAAAATTCAAAAATTGGCTGGCATGGTGATGGGCATCTGTAATCGCAGCTATCGGGAGGCTGAGGCAGGAGAATTGCTGGAACCTGGGAGATGGAGGCTGCAGTGAGTGGAGATCGTGCCATTGCACTCTAGCTTGGGTGACACAGCAAGGCTCCATCTCAAAAACAAACAAACAAAAAACTCAAAAAACAAACAAAATCCAACATCATTCTGAACCTGTCCTTGTGTTATGTCTCAGGAGTCTTCAGAACCAATTCTTCATGATTCAGCTCCAGAAACGAGATCACCTGAGTTTCTCATGTTCTATATAGAAATAATACCACTCTTGGCTGGGCACGGTGGCTCACACCTGTAATCCCAGCACTTTGGAGGCCACTTCCAGTGCCCCTGGGGCAGAGGGCGTCCTCCCCATGCCATCCCTACCTGGCCATGCTGGGGAGATGCCCACCTTCTCCAGGGGCTTGCACACCTGTCCCCTGTGAGGGACAGGCCTGACCCCAGGATTCCCTAAGAACTGCCTGCATCTCTTCATGCTCAGCACTCGCCTCATTGAAACCATGACATGTAACGAATGGGGCCGCTGGTTCCTGCCTGGATCTCGCCAATGGGGCCTCAGTGCTTCTGCTCACATCTGTATGATTACCAGTAGATCTTGCCCGTTTGTCCTCCCTCTGATCCCCAGAACGGAGCAGTATTACACGGCACCCAGGATAGACTTGTGTCCCTGGATGTTGGGAGAAAGGCTGTGTGCTTTGAAAAGGGGGTTTGAGTCTGTCGCTAATATGAGAAAATCAGGAAACACACACAGGCATGCGTATACCTGCGCACACTGCAGCTGCACACAGGCACACGCATGTACACACACTCAGGCCCATGGAGGCGCGCACTTGTGTACCCACGTGCGATGCACACAGCGCTCTCGCACAGGCCCTTTGGCCGTAGGGTGTAACCCACACTGTGCAGAACAAGGCGTCGTGCATCGTGCCCCACAAGGGCTTCCAGGGGGAATGCTGGGTGGGACCCCAGAGGCCACAGATACCCACTGAGCAGAGCAGTGGTTCATTTGCAGATGAAGACACATTCATGGTCCCGAAGTGGGTGGTGAGGCCACTCTGCCCACCATAGGAGGCTCAGGGGCCGCTGTTCATCTGGGAGCTCCAGGACACGCTCTCCTTCCTACTGCCGGCTGAGCCCACCCAAGCCCACTTCCACTTCCAGTGCCCCTGGGGCAGAGGGCGTCCTCCCCATGCCATCCCTACCTGGCCATGCTGGGGAGATGCCCACCTTCTCCAGGGGCTTGCACACCTGTCGCCTGTGAGGGACAGGCCTGACCCCAGGAACTGCCTGCATCTCTTCATGCTCAGCACTCGCCTCATTGAAACCACGACATGTAACGAATGGGGCCGCTGGTTCCTGCCTGGATCTCGCCAATGGGGCCTCAGTGCTTCTGCTCACCAGCATTAGAGGTCGGCCTTCACCCCAGACTGCCAGGCCGGAGGGCACAGAGGCACTCTGCCTGTAGCTGGCCCCCCACCCAGGCCTTCCAAACACTGCCCACCAGTGACCCCCCGGGTGGGCTGGCCGGGTCCCTCTCCACTTGCTCCACAGCCCACAGCACGTGACTTGGGGCTGGCTGGCGGCCCCTTGGGTGGCTCCCTTTCCACCCCACCCTGAGTAAGTCAAGGCAAGCTGCAGGCTCTGCCAGGGATCTCTGCACCGACTTGCCTCAGCACACAGAGGGCCCCAGCACTCCAAGGCAGGCAGGGAGAGTCAGCTGCAGGCTCAGAAGACTTCCAGAACCTCCGTCCGGCGGCAGCGGGAGTCAGCTGTGAGGATGTCCCAAGGCCCAGTGTCTGCAGGCCTGGGCAGAGGGCACACTGGCCTCTGCCTCCCTGGTGGGGCCGGGCAGTGCACTGGCTCTGTCCCTTTTCCTTCCTCTACAGAAAGCCCTAGAGGGAGGTCGAGGTGAAGAGGGGAGAAGGGCTGGACAGGAAACAGGAAAAGGGGAAGCAGATGCAGGGGCAGGACAAGAGCTTGGAAAGAGGGAGACACCGGAGGAGGAGGAGGCGGGACGGAGAGGAGATGGACTGGGCGGCGGTGGGTGGGGCTGCAGCAGGAGGCAGCCACAGTCACCGCCTTCCCAGGCTCACCCTGCCAGCCCCTTCCCCCATCCTGGATGTGACAGTCCTTGCTCTTCCCATCCCGGCCTCTCCCAGCACCCCCAGGTCTCCTCCCATGAGTTGAGGGGCCAGAAATGGCACGTGTCCCCCTCAAGGCACCTGAAGGCAGAGCAGGGGAGCTGGGTCTGGACAGGGCCCTCCCGGAGAACGTCCCCAGAGAGCTCAACGTCATCGTAAAACTGCATTCACACTTGTGGTTCTGCTCTTCGGGATTTTTATTTACTCTGCTTATTGTAAGAAACACCACATGCCCACAAGTGTGTTTGTAATGTGTTTGCGTGGTTTAATGAATAATAACGTAAAAACCATTCCAAACACACCACTGCCCAGAAGCTGAGTCTGAGGCCAGGCTCCCAGGCGAGGAGGGGCCCCTGGAGGCTCAGGCAGGGCGGAGGAGAAGGGGACCCAGAGGACGAAGCTGCGGAGGACCCTGCGTGGAACCCCAGACGTGGGAATCTGTGTGTCAGTACTAGCTCCCCTAGAGTGTGGAGCTGGGGGCTCTGGCTGGCTGCATGTGCCTCGGAGAGAAAGCCCATGGGCAAGAGCAGGAGACTCTGGCTGAGCCCTGAAGCAATTAGGCCCCAGGATCTGGGGGGCACAAACATGCTGCACCACCTGCCTTGAGAAGTGGGACGTTCCCTTCCCCGAGAGCCGCTCTCCACGCTGTCCACGAGAGCTTAGCCCCACGTGTGTGGACACTCTTGCTGTTTAGTGCTGCTTTTCTGAGCTTCCTGAAGATGAATCATGCTGTGTTCTGCGATTACGTTCTCCCCTTAACGTGTTTCAGACAGCCATTCATGTCCCTGCAAGTTTCCCGTATCACTCAGGATGTAGTCAGGAAAATGGAATCCGTAGCGCTCAGTTCAGTGGAGCGGAGCACACCGGGGCTGGACTCAAAGGCGTGGGAAGGCTGAATGCCTGGCAGGGGCTGCTGGGACAGCCAGCACAACTGCAGGAAACGACCCTGTCTCCTGAGCTGGAGGGAGCCAGAGAGGAGGTGGTGTCACCAGAGCCAGGAGCTGAGCACCAAGAGGAACCTCGGCCGACTCCCAGGCAGGTGGGACAACGAAGACATCACCATGCTTTGGCCCCTGAAGCAGACGCCTCGGGAGAAGCACCCTGGCTCTGTCTCCCTCCCGCCTTCCAGCCTCTCGCTGAGCCAGGCATGGGCTGAAGCTCGCGGGCAATGCTTGGCAAGCAAGCCTGGGACTGATGTTCGCGGTGCGGAGCGGAGCAGGGAAGGGGCGGATCTGCAGGCGTGTCTAACAGCACTTCTGCCTCTGCGCAGCACCCAGCGCCTGAGGACACTCGGTTGTTACCAGCTTTTCTCCTGTAAGGCTTGTGCATGTCACCAGGGGCTTGTGTGCGAGCGTTTCCCTGAGCGTTGTCCAGTCTTCTCACGCACTGTTCACTGAGACGCAGTGCCCAGAGACACACACGCCACGGCAACCGGTGACTGTGAATCAGTACTACCCTTAGAGTGTGCAATGCTTCCTGTATCTTCTACTCTAAATTTAAAAATGGATACATTGACTACATTTTAAAAAGAACTATTTGTCAGAGGACACAAAGTTAAAGGTGAAGGGGCTAGGCACGGTGGCTCACGCCTGTAATCCCAGCACTATGGGAGGTCGGTGGATCATGAGGTCCGGAGTTGGAGACCAGCCTGACTAACATAATGAAACCCCATTTCTACTAAAAATACAAAAAACTAGCCAGGCATGCTGGCAGGTGCCTGTAATTCTAGCTACTTGGGAGGCTGAGGCAGGAGAATCCCTTGAACCCAGGAGGCAGAGGTTGTAGTGAGCTGAGATTGGGCCACTGCACTCCAGCCTGTGCAACAAGAGTGAAACTTTGTATCAAAAAAAAAAAAAAAAAAAAAGGTGAAAAGCCACAAACTAGGATGACATTTGCCGCAAGGCATTAGTATCCTGCATATATAAAGACAATCAACAAGTTAAAAAGATTTAAAAAACCAAATAACACAATAGAAAATGGGCTTAAGATATTAATACAAATGTCCCAGAAAAGATACAGAAATGTCTCATACAGTAAAGAAAAGTTCCTCTCCCTCACTGGGGAATGACGAGGTGTAAGTTGAAATCCGCTGTGCACTCGCCATGGGCTGGTGAGGATGGGAGCTCCCAGGACCCTCTGTACTGCTGTTGGGTGGGAGAGGTCTTGCTGCTTTGGAAAACCATCTGATGGCTCCCGGCAGAATTTAAAGATGTGTGTACCCAGGGACACTGCAGTGCCCACCTTAAATATGCACCAAACCAGAGAGCCTTTGGTGAGCCATGAAATCGACTGAGTGGGACGCAGCAGCACTGATAATATATATTCTGATAATGGTTACCGTCAAACCTCATCGCGGATTTCAGGTCGCATTTCCTCATTTGCTGGTGAGAGAGGAGTTCCTGTATCTTTCCTGTGACATTTGTAACTCAAGCCCGTCTATTG
Organism: Callithrix jacchus; assembly: GCF_049354715.1. Lineage (NCBI taxonomy): Eukaryota > Metazoa > Chordata > Mammalia > Primates > Cebidae > Callithrix > Callithrix jacchus. Next base: position 51,033,932 of record NC_133522.1, read on the forward strand.
TGTCATTTTTTTTTCTCTCTTTTTAGTTTGTAGACGTTCTTTTCTGCTCAGGATACTAATGCCTGGTGAGACATAACTTCTCTCAGTTGGTGGTCTTTTCACTTTTATTTCTGTGCTCTTTTACAAACAGTTTTTTATTTAATATAGTCAGATGTGTGAATCTTTTAATTGATGGCTGATTAGTTTGTGCTTTGTTTAAGAAATTCTTTACTTTGTGATTATTAAAATATTTTCTGCACATTTGGTTTAAAATAGTTTTCTTTTACATTTATGTTTTTAATCTGTTTGATTTAAAAACCAACAACCCCCACCATCACCAGCTACTCTCCCCACCACCAGCTACTCCCCCCATCACCAGCTACTCTCCCCACCACCAGCTACTCCCCCCCCACCAGCTATTCATCACCATCACCAGCTTCTTCCCACTGTCACCAGCTACTCCTCACCATTACAGCGACTTTCCACCACCAGCTACTCTCACCAACACCAGCTACTCCCCACCATCACCAACTACTCCTTACTATTACCAGCTACTCCCCACCATCACCAGCTACTCCCCACCATTACCAGCTTCTCCCTGCCATCACCAGCTTCTCCCCACCATCACCAGCTACTCCTATCACCAGCTACTCCTCACCATCACAGCTACTCCTCACCATTACCAGTTACTCACTAACCCTAACAAGACACCGACCAGCCCCAACTACAGCCCAACTCACCTGAGCTTTCCCCAACTTCTCCAGGCTCTTCCCCTTCAAGCCCACAGTATGCACCAGTCTCCAACCTCTTCCTCAAGCTCTCCCAGACACAGCCCTTCTTTGCCAAAGTGTACCCCAGCAAGTCTTCAGCATTCACCCCAACTGCCCCCAAGCACTTGCCCACCAGCCCCACTGTAGCCTCCTCAGCTTGCCATCAGCCCAGATGACAGCGACTAGGAGGCGTGGGGGTGAGTGCAGCGAGGGTGGCCTCTGGGACCTGTGTTCCTCCCCAGTCCCTGCTGGTTGGAGACCCTGAAGTCAGAAGCCCGGTCTGAGCCGCCTTTGGGGAGGTAGAGCCTCTGCATCCGGTGGAGGCTGCTGGGCCTGCGGCAGAGGGAGCGTTATGGAGCCCGTGGAGCAGGAGCTGCCGCCATGTGAGGGAGGATGCCTGGCTGCTGGGTCACACTCACGCTCCCCACGGGCTGGGCTTTGTCCTGCCCCAAGGAACAGAAGCAGGGCTCTGCTGGTTCCAGTCACAGTGTGGGGAGAAAAGCCCACAAAACCCCACGCGGCTTGCAGAGCCAAAGTTAAGTTGGAAAAAGGTGCAGTGCGTGGGCCCATGGTGGGGACCTTCCTCGCACACGTGCCAGGACATCGCTCCTGGCACAAAGCTGCCTGCCCGCCTGCAGCAGGCCGCAGGGGCACGGTGGGTCCTCGCCTGCTCCTCACGCCCAAAGTGTGCCCTCCTTCCCAGGTTCACAGCCTCTGATGGCCGGACCTCAACACGGCCAGCATGGTGTGCACCGTCAGGGGGAGCAGTGCTGTCTGTCACGCTTTGTCATGCTTTGCCGGTGTCATCTGAGAAGCTGTGCTGGGGACATGGGGGTGTGACAGGAGTGGCCCTGCCGTAGAGACCCCCTGGGGCGGTGCTCCTGTAACTCTCCAGAAGCCTCTCTGTTGACACGCACACCCCACTGAAGAGGGTACACGGCAGCACCTGGTTATACCCACACCCAACATTCAGAAACGCCCCACCCCACGGCAGGCGTCACGCAGGTACCAGGCAGCCTGCATGCAAAAACACAAAAATATGCAAGAAAACAACTGCCACACGCCTTTCTAGAACATGTAACCCAGGCGTCAAATCCCACAACCAAAGGTGCACAGGTAGGACAGGGAGAGGACGAGGACAGCCTCCACGCCAGAGGACAGAGCGGGCCGGCGTGGCAGCCGCGTGGACACAGGGAGGCCCGTCCAGGATGGGAGGAGGCCCGGAGCCAGCAGGGTCACCTCATGGGGAGGAGGGTCCCATGGGGAGTAGCAAAGGCTCAGTGCAGGCAGGAGCTCAGCCCGTGGAGGGGCAGACGTGAGTGGGAGATGAGCCTGAGCCCAGAGTGGTGGTCTGCAGCCCAGGCACCAAGCCCCAGGGCCCTGGGACTGCCATCAGCTCCCCCACAGCACAGACAGTCCCTTTAGCTCCAGCATGGAGCACAGGTTTATCAAGGAAGAGTAGCTTTGCAACCCTGCTAGTTTAGACTGCAGTGGGGACGGAGGCATGGCGGACTCTGGAGAAGTCCTGGAAACTGAAGTCAACAGAGCTGGGTGGGATGCTGGAGAGAGCCCAAGATAACACAGACGGCCCTCCAGGGTCCGGGACACGCTGAGCACGGGTCCCAGTCAGCTGGGGTCAGGGGCTGAGCAGGTGCTCTCAGGCCTTCTACCTCCGATCCCAGCTCTTCCCTGTGGCCGTGCAGGCTTGGGGGAAAATGGCCTCCGCTCTGCAAACCCGGTCTCTGAAATGGGATCAGACCCTGCGTATGGTCTCTCCATCTCATCTCCTGTAGTTTTCATTACTGAAGCTTTATAGTAAAATATTGAAGACAGGCTGCATTCTCCAACTTGTTCTTCCTATTTCAACCTTGTTTTGGCTCTTCTTGTTCCTTTGTGTTTTCAGACAGAGCTTGTAACCAGCTTGCTAATCATTACCAAACAGTTGCTGGCGTTAGCTTGTAGCTGTGTTGTATTTATACATAGTTTTAGGGACACTTGACATCTTTACAATATCGAACCTCCTGAGTCCATGCTTCCACTTTGTGCAAGTTCATTGCTGGCATAGAGAAACACAAGCAACTGCTCTGTGCTCCCTCATGTCCTGCAACCTTGCTGAGCTCACTTATTAATTCTAAAGTGTATGGGCAGCTCCCTTAGGATTTCCTGTGCACAGTCAGGTCATGTGTGAAAAGCACTTTTTATTTGTTCTTTTCCAACCTGTACCCCTTTATTTCTTTCTCTTGTCTAATTAAACTAAGATCTCCCACACAATATCGTACAGAAGTGGTGAAAGCAGCATCTTTCTCTTGTTCCTTATCTTGGAAGAGAGCATTTCGTTTTCCATATTAAGCATAAAGTTACACCCTTTACCAGGCTGAGGAAATTCCCTTCGATCCCTAACTTGCTGAAAGTTCTTTAGAATGAATCGTGTTTAATTTTGCTGTGTTCCTTTTCTGTAGATAACGTATTTTTAGGGAGATGAACGCATGACTTTTCATTCTCCTGCTACAATGAATCACATTGACTGACTTCTGACTCTTGAACCAACTTTGCATTCCCGAGAGGGCACCTGCTGGTCACGCTCGAGGTTCTCTCCACACAGTGCTGGGTGCTGGTCACGCTCGTGGTTCTCTCCATGCAGTGCTGGGTGCTGGTCACGCTCGTGGTTCTCTCCATGCAGTGCTGGGTGCTGGTCACGCTCGTGGTTCTTCTCTCCATGCAGTGCTGGGTGCTGGTCACACTCATGGTTCTCTCCATGCAGTGCTGGGTGCTGGTCACGCTCGTGGTTCTTCTCTCCATGCAGTGCTGGGTGCTGGTCACGCTCGTGGTTCTCTCCATGCAGTGCTGGGTGCTGGTCACGCTCGTGGTTCTCTCCATGCAGTGCTGGGTGCTGGTCACGCTCGTGGTTCTCTCCATGCAGTGCTGGGTGCTGGTCACGCTCGTGGTTCTCTCCATGCAGTGCTGGGTGCTGGTCACGCTCGTGGTTCTCTCTATGCAGTGCTGGGTGCTGGTCACGCTCGTGGTTCTCTCCATGCAGTGCTGGGTGCTGGTCACGCTCGTGGTTCTTCTCTCCATGCAGTGCTGGGTGCTGGTCACGCTCGTGGTTCTTCTCCCCATGCAGTGCTGGGTTTTATTTTGCTGACATTTTGTCAAGGATTTTTACAGGGTATTGATCTGCAGCTTTCTTTCCTTGCAGTGTCTCTGTGTGGTATCAGGGTCATGGAGGTCTCGTGAAATGAATTAGGAAGTTTTCCTTTCACCTCTATGTTCTAAAAAAGTTTCTGTAACTTGCAATTACTCATTCAATATATATATTTTATTTTTAATTTTTTAATTTTTGTAATTTTTATTTTTTTAAAGATGGGGTTTCACCATGTTGGTCAGGCTGGTCTTGAACTCCCAACCTCAGGTGATCCGCCTGCCTTGGCCTCCAAAGTGCTTGGATTACAGGCGTGAGCCACCCTGCCCAGCCCCCTACTCCTCCAATAAATATTTTATAATATTTACCAGTGAAGGAATCAGGGCTAGGGGTTTTCCTCCTAAGTGGCTTTTAATTATGAGTTCAATTTCTTCAACAGATATAGAACTACTCAGTTTTTAAAGCTAAAATTGTTCACAAATGGCATTGTATAAATTCTGTTTTAATAAGTAGCATTTATTATCCTTTCTACTTTTTAGGAGACGGGGTCTCACTCTGTCACCCTGGCTCGAGCTTGGCGGCATCATCATAGCTCTCTGTGGCCTTGGATTTCTGGGCTCAAACAAGCATCCCGCTTTGACCTCCCAAGCTCTGGGGTTGCCGGAGTGAGACTCTGCCTACATCGTTTTGACATCTGCAGGATCTTCTGTTCTTCTGTTCTTTCATTCTTGACATTGGAAATTTATGTCAGTACCCTTTAAAAAAATCGGTCTGGGCTGGGCATGATGGCTCACACCTGTAATCTCAGCACTTAGGGAGGCCAAGGTGGGCAGATCACTTGAGGTCAGGAGTTTGAGGCCAGCCTGGCCAACATGGTGAAACCCCGTCTCCACTAAAAATATAAAAATTAGCCAGGCGCGGTGGCTCACGCCTGTAATCCCAGCTACTCAGGAGGCTGAGGCAGGAGAATTGCTTGAACCCAGGAGGTGGAGGCTGCAATGAGCTGAGATCGCGCCACTGCACTCCAGCCTGGGCAAAAGAGCGAGACTCCATCTCAAAAAAAAAAAAAAAAAAAATCAGTCCAGACAGAATTTCCAGAAGACAAAACAAAACAAAAAACAGCCAGCTTTTGGCTTCAGTAATTTTTCTCTACTGTATGGTCTGTTTCCTGTTTCATTAATTTCAGTTCTGATATTTATTATTTCCTTTCTTCTGCTTCCTTCGTGTTAACTTGCTGTAATCCTGGTTTCTTCAGTCGGAGGCTGAGGTCATTTCTTTGTGTTCTTCCTTTTCCACATTTAGTGCTATAATTTTTTTTTTTTTTTTTGAGACGGAGTTTCGCTCTTGTTACCCAGGCTGGAGTGCAATGGCGCGATCTCGGCTCACCGCAACCTCCGCCTCCTGGGTTCAGGCAATTCTCCCGCCTCAGCTTCCTGAGTAGCTGGGATTACAGGCACGCGCCACCACACCCAGCTAATTTTTGTATTTTTAGTAGAGACGGGGTTTCACCATGTTGACCAGGATGGTCTCGATCTCTTGACCTCGTGATCCACCAGCCCCGGCCTCCCAAAGTGCTGGGATTACAGGTGTGAGCCATTGTGCCCGGCTTAGTGCTATAAATTTCCCATTAAGCACTGTGTTAGCTTTTCCCCAGAAATTTTGATATGCTGTATTTTTATTTTCAATTAACTAGTTTTAATTGTCTCCCAAGAGTCATAAGATTTATTGAGAAATGTGTTGTTAAAATTTCCAGATATTTTGGGACTTTCCAGATAACTATTTTTTAATTTCTTGCTTAACTTTGTTATGCCCTAAAAGGATACTTTGTAGGATTTGTATTTTAAAAAATGTGTTAAGATATATTTTATGAGACAGGAAAGGTGGCTCACGCCTGTAATCCCAGGACTTTGGGAGGCCAAGGCGAGCAGATCATGAGGTAAAAAGTCAAGACCATCCTGGCCAATATGGTGAAACCCCGTCTCTACTACAAACACAAAAATTATCTGGGCATGGTGGCGCACGCCTGTAGTCCCAGCTACTAGGGAGGCTGAGGCAGGAGAATCACTTGAACCCGGGAGGTGGAGGTTGCAGTGAGCAAAGATTGTACCACTGCACTCCAGCCTGGCAACAGAGCAAGACATGGCCCAGAATATGGCCGGTCTTGGTGTATGTCCATGTGCATTTGAGAAGAACGTTCTCTGCGAAGATGAATCAGGTGTAGGTGGTGGACAGCAGTGCTTGTGTCCTCTGCAGCCTTACTGATTTTTTGTCCATGTATTCTGACAGTTACCCCGAGAAGAGAGATGAAGTCTTAAAGCACCACTGGGTATGTGTCTGTTTCTCCTTCCGGTTCAAGGGGTTTTTGAAGCCCTGTTGCTTGGGACATGCTCATTTATGACTATGTCTTCTCAAGCCCGGACCCCCATTATCACGCCCAGTCTCTCATCATCCGTGTGGACGTTCCTTCTGTGGAAATCTGCTTGTCAGAGGGGAAAGCAGTGACTCTGCCTTTGGCTGGTACTGCAATGGTGCATTATGCTTAACTCTATAAATGTCTTTACATTTAAAGTGCATTTCTTGGGGACACAATGTACCTGAATCTTGCTATTTAAAACCTGCTGCGTCTTTTCACTAGCATGGCTGGACCATTCGCATTTAATGTGATTATGGATACAGCTGGATTACAGGCTCCCATTTTGTCACGTGTTCTCTATTTGTTGCGTCTTTTTTTCTTCTTGTGCTCACTCTTCTGCCTTCCCTCGATTAACAGAGCGTTACCTTATCATTCCATTCTACGCCCCCTTGTCTTAGGACTTATACCTCTTCTAGAAATTTGTGCTCACCATCCCAGAGTTAAATGTTAATCAGAGTGTCCCTTCAGACAGTTAGACGGCTTCAGGTGCAGCGTGAGGACCTTACAGCAGGGTTTCCCCAGCTCTTCCTTCCCATCCTCTGTGACGTCATCACACATTTCACTGTTGAGCATGTTACCAACACAAGACAGTGCGATTTCCCTGCAAACGGTTGTCATTTGCAGCAATTAAAATGCTTTTAAAAATTTCATTTTATCTTCATTTCTATACTCTAGCACTCCTCATTTCTTTTTTTTTTTGAGACGGAATTTCGCTCTTGTTACCCAGGCTGGAGTGCAATGGTGCGATCTCGGCTCACCGCAACCTCTGCCTCCTGGGTTCAGGCAATTCTCCTGCCTCAGCCACCTGAGTAGCTGGGATCACAGGCACGCACCAGCGTGCCCAGCTAATTTTTTGTATTTTTAGTAGAGACGGGGTTTCACCATGTTGACCAGGATGGTCTCGATCTCTTGACCTCGTGATCCACCCGCCTCGGCCTCCCAAAGTGCTGGGACTACAGGCGTGAGCCACCGCGCCCGGCCTTTGTTCTAAATTTTAAAAACATATTTTCACTGGCAAAGCATTCTGAATCAACACTCTTTCCTTTCAGTACTAGAAAGCTGTCTCCCCGTCATTGTGCACCACGCACGGTGTCTGCTATGCTTCTCACCTCCTGCGTTGGGAAAGGCTTCTTACCCTCCTCCGGCCAGTTGCCTTAGAGAGTTTCTCTGTCTTTCCCTCCTTCGGCCAGTTGCCTTAGAGAGTTTCTCTGTCTTTCCCTGCTCCGGCCAGTTGCCTTAGAGAGTTTCTCTGTCTTTCCCTGCTCCGGCCAGTTGCCTTAGAGAGTTTCTCTGTCTTTCCCTGCTCCGGCCAGTTGCCTTAGAGAGTTTCTCTGTCTTTCCCTGCTCCGGCCAGTTGCCTTAGAGAGTTTCTCTGTCTTTCCCTCCTCCGGCCAGTTGCCTTAGAGAGTTTCTCTGTCTTTCCCTCCTCCGGCCAGTTGCCTTAGAGAGTTTCTCTGTCTTTCCCTGCTCCGGCCAGTTGCCTTAGAGAGTTTCTCTGTCTTTCCCTCCTCCGGCCAGTTGCCTTAGAGAGTTTCTCTGTCTTTCCCTGCTCCGGCCAGTTGCCTTAGAGAGTTTCTCTGTCTTTCCCTCCTCCGGCCAGTTGCCTTAGAGAGTTTCTCTGTCTTTCCCTGCTCCGGCCAGTTGCCTTAGAGAGTTTCTCTGTCTTTCCCTCCTCCGGCCAGTTGCCTTAGAGAGTTTCTCTGTCTTTCCCTCCTCCGGCCAGTTGCCTTAGAGAGTTTCTCTGTCTTTTTTTCTCCAGCAGCTTGAGTAAGCCCAGGTTTCTGTGATTGTTTTTGTTTCTGTTCTGTTCTGTTTGTTTGTTTTTTGGCGTTTGTCTTGGTGGATGTTCTCTGAATTTTGTTAATCTGTGGTTTGATGTCTGTCACCACAGATTTTGGAAAATTACTGACCATCCTTTTTCCCACTGCCTCAGCACCTGTGATTCCATTTGTACCTATGTTAGACCACTTGGTATTGTCTTGCAGTCTCTTGGAAACACACCCTATGTTTTTCCCATTCTTTTTATCTCTTTGGTTTTCATTTTGCATGATTTCTACAGAGCTATTTTCAAATTTGCCAATTTCTTTGGCTAGGTCAAGTTTACTGACAAGCTTCTCAAAGCCATTTTTCATTTCTTTTACTGGGTTTTCATTTTTAGCATTTTCATTTCCTTCTTTCTCACAGCTTCTATCTCTCCGCAAGAAAGTATATTATTCTAAGGAAAGGACTGAAAACAAGCTAAGCCTATCTGTCAGTGGTGGAAGAACTGACAGATAAGCTAAGTGTCATTAATTTTAGGGAGACTTAGCCAGTCAGTTTCATTTTCAGATAACGAGGTCGGGAGCTCAAGACCAACATCCTGGCCAACAAGGTGAAACCCCATCTCCATTAAAAATGCAAACAAAATTAGCTGGGCGTGGTGCACTGTAGTCTCAGCTACTCAGGACGCTGAGGCAGGAGAATTGCTTGAACCCAGGAAGTGGAGGCTGCAGTGAGTCAAGATCGTGCCATTGCACTATAGCCTGGGCAACAGTGACAGACTCCATCTCAAAAAAAAAAAAGTTTCAATTGTTTAAATACATGTATTCATTTTGACATAGAGAGAGCTAGAGCATAAATTGAGTTTAAAAAGCAAGCTTCAGAACCATGGATATTATCTAATGTATGCTTTGTTTTTAAAATGCCACAAAGCAACATAATATTTCTAGAGCAACAAGTATCTACAAAATGCATTTTGTAAAACAGCCTGGAAGGAGAGCCAACAGATAGCAGGGCTTAGGCTTGGCAAGAGACAGGGATGGAGCTCCGGCTTCCTTGGTCACATGTGGTTTTTACAGTGAGGTTGTGTGTCTTCAGACGACTCACCCTGTGATTGGGTGGATGGTGCAGTGGGGGAGGGAGCACAAAGGGCCCCCGACAGCTGCCGGTGGAGGCCTGGGAGGGAGGCTGTGGTGGGTTTGTGCCAACGCTTCCCTGGGGCTGCAGACTCCAAATCATGTGTCTCAGCTGTGCCAGGCTTGCTTTCCTTCCCACGTCCGGTCCTTCTGTGTAAACACACGTTATCAGCACCCACGTCCCGCCAAGCACGGCTCTGGACACTGGTGATGCAGCAGTGAACCCCACAAAGACTCCGTCACTCAGGGCTGGCTTTCTTAGTGGAAAGGTGCCAGAATGTGAGCCAGAGAAACACCAGCGCCAGGCATGGGAGTGTGGGCTCCGGCTTCCAGCGGCTGGTTGGGACTGGCTCTGAGGGCCGGGCGGGCAGAGCCCCAAGTGAGAGGCATCAACAGCCGGCACAGGGTCAGGACAGGGTGCAGACGACGCCTCAACATCAGCCTCGAGTGTGAACAAACCCAGACTTTGTGGGGGCGGGGGGCGAAGATATGGTGTGTGTGGGTGTACTGTGCATGGTACTTGTGTGAGATGTGTGTGTGTGTAGTGTATGGTGTGGGGGCGGGGCGCGAAGATGTGGTGTGTGTGGGTGTACTGTGCATGGTACTTGTGTGACATGTGTGTGTGTGTGTGTAGTGTATGGTGTGGGGGTACATGTGTGTGATGTGTGTGTAGTGTATGAGGTGGGGTACATGTGTATGATGTGTGTGTAGTGTATGGTGTGGGGGCGGGGGGCGAAGATGTGGTGTGTGTGGGTGTACTGTGCATGGTACTTGTGTGAGATGTGTGTGTGTGTAGTGTATGGTGTGGGGGTACATGTGTGTGATGTGTGTGTAGTGTATGGTGTGGGGGTGCATGTGTGTGATGTGTGTGTAGTGTATGAGGTGGGGGTACATGTGTGTGATGTGTGTGTAGTGTATGAGGTGGGGTACATGTGTGTGATGTGTGTGTAGTGCATGGTGTGGGGGTACATGTGTGTGATGTGTGTGTAGTGTATGAGGTGGGGGTACATGTGTGTGATGTGTGTGTAGTGTATGAGGTGGGGTACATGTGTGTGATGTGTGTGTAGTGCATGGTGTGGGGGTGCATGTGTGTGATGTGTGTGTAGTGTATGGTGTGGGGGTACATGTGTGTGATGTGTGTGTAGTGCATGGTGTGGGGGTGCATGTGTGTGATGTGTGTGTAGTGTATGGTGTGGGGGTGCATGTGTGTGATGTGTGTGTGGTGTTGAAGAGTGGCACATGGTGTGTGTGGTATATGTAGTGTCTGGTGTGTAGTGTGTGGTACTTATGTGTTGAGTGTGTATGTGTGTGTGATATGTGTCTGTGCTGTGTACGGTGTGTGTGCATGGTTAATGTGCATGGTATGTGTTTGGTGTGTGGTGTTTGTGTACGTGGTATGGTGTGGGTGTATTGTGGTGTGTGTGGTATGTGTGTTTGGCATTTCTGTGTGTGATGTGTTTGGCATATGTGTGTGTGGTATGGTGTGTACGTGGTTTGTGTGTATGTTGTGTGTGGTCAGGATGTGGTGCATGTGGTATTGGACATGTGAAGTGTTTGTGTGTGTGATGTATATGTAGGATGAGTGTGGTATTCATGCACAGTTTGTGTAATGTGTGTGTTGCAGTGGTATGTGTGCATGGTGTTTCTGTGTGGTGTGTGTGTACATGTGGCATGGTGAGGATGACATGTATGTGTGGTGTGGTATATGGTGTGTCTGTGGTATATGTGTGGTAAGTGTGTGGTGTGTGTGTGGTATATGGTATGTGTTGGGTTCGTGGTGTATGTGTGGTATGTGTGGGGGCTGTCTGGTATATAGTGTGTGTCTCTGTAGTGTGTGGCATAGTGTGGCGTGTTTGTGGTATGTTTGTATGGTGTGTGTTGTGTTTCTCTGTGGTGTGTGTGGGGTGTGGGGTGTGGGTGTGGTATATGGTGTGTGCTGCGTTTCTATGTGGCGTGTGTGTAGTATGTGTGGGGTGTGTGTCTGTGTAGTGTGTGGCACAGTGTGTCTGGCATATGTGTATGGTATGTGTTGTGTTTCTCTGTAGTGTGTGTTGTGCATGTAGTGTGTGCTTTGTGTGTATATTATATGGTGTGTGTGGTATGTGTATAGTGTGTGTGTGGTATGTGGATGGTATGTGTGTGATGTGTAGTATGTTGGTGTGTGTGTGTGTGGTGGATGGCATATGTGTAGTGTGTGATGTTGGATGTGTGTCATGTGTGGTATGTGGTATATGGATGGCATGTGGGTGTGTGTGGTGTATGTGTGTCATTTGTGATGTGTAGATAGTGTGTATGAGTATGTGATGTGTGTATGGCATGTATGTGTTGTGTGGTTGTGTGGTATGTGGATGTGCATGTGAATGGTGTGTTTGGGGGTGTGTGTATGTATGTGGTGTGTGTATGGTATGTGTGTGTTTATGGTGTGTGTGTTATGTGGATGGTGTGTGTGGTGTTGGGTGTGTGGCATGTGGTATTGGTTTTGTGTGTTATGTGTGGTGTGTGGATGGTTGTGTGGTGTCAGATGTGTGTTGTGTACATGTGTTGTGTGGTGTGTGTGATGGAGGGGTGTATGTGGTGTTGGTGTGTGGTGTATACATGTGTTGTGTGGTTGGCATGTGCATGGTGTGTGTGTATGGCATGTTGTATGGGTGTGATGCGTATGATGTGTATGTGTGTTGTGTGGATGGCATGTGTGTGGTGTGTGTGGTGTATATATGGCATATGTGTGTGTTGTATGGGGTGTATGTGTGGTGTGTGTTGTGTGGATGGCATGTGTGTGGTGCTGGGTGTGTTTGCAGTGTCTCCTGTGGGGTGTGGGGTGTGAATGGCATGTGTGTGGTGTGTGGTACTGGGTGTGTATTTGGTGTTGCTTGTGGGGTGTGGTGTGTGTGGTGTATGTATTGTGTGTGTATGTGTTGTGTAGAGTGTGTATGGCACGTGTGTGGTGTGTGTATGGCATACGTGTGTTTTGTGTGGTATGTGCATGGCATGTTTGTGGCGTGTGTGGTGTTGAGTGTATGTGCAGTGTTGGTTGTGTGGTGTGGTGTGTGTGTGTGTGTGTGTGTGCATGCGGGTGGCGTGTGCATATTCAGAGTGCCTCCCCAGAGCGATGTCCTGGCTCCCTGGGAGGCTGCGCTCCTGCTGCAGCGCTAGCGTTGGGATTCTCTCGTCCACGTGGGGCTGAGCATCTGGAAGGAGGGGACCGGGGTGTGGGCGGGGGCGCTGCTGATGGTGCGGCTGTCAGGAGGGCAGGGAGTGGCAGGGCCAGTAATTCCTTCCTGTCCTTCCCCGGGGTCAGCAGCACCGTGATGGAGGCCAGGCGGTGCGTGTCCCTGTGGAGGGTTCACCTCAGCCAACGCGGGCCAGGTGGGCCTGGGACGGAGGCCTTTTCTCGCAGCAGCAAGATGGGGACGTGCACCCAAAACCTGCCTTAATGTTTGTCTTAGAACCCACATGTGGAAAAGCAGAGAGAAAGGGGCCGATATCTCCTGTGCGTCCACACTCAGAGGGAGCCACGTGCCACAGTGGGCTCTCAGCCTCCTATGCGGATGCTCTGCGCCACGGGCTATGTGGCGTCCCAGGTGCTGGCCGTGGCTCTTTCCACGAGACACTTTTTATTCCCATCGCTTGTAGGGGGCAAATGTTCCGCTGTGTGGCTTTCCCATGATTCGCCTGCTAATTCTGCCATGACAAGCCCCTCTATGACCTGTCTGCAGCATGAACGGTCTGGCCCCCAGTGCTCAGGGCTCAGCGTGCCCCCCAGGCCATGTCCACCAGCAAGGCCCAGTAGGAAGGGATGGCAGGGAGCGCTGGGCAGCTGGGTGAGCACTCCCGTTTCCACCTGTTTTCCTCCCGTGTCTCAGGCAGGAAGGGTCCCTGGGGCGGGTGCTGAGGCCACGCCCCAAGTCTGTTAAAGCCCCTTCAGGGCCAGAGCCAGGGCCAAGGCTGGGTCCGCTCCATGTGGGAAGAGAGCAGCCTCCCAGAAAGGCTGAGCGGCTCCTAGAGTCCTTAGGGGGTTGCAGTCTGCCCGGGCGGCCTCGCTTGCTGGGCGCAGCTCCTCCGAGCCTGAGTGCGGCCCCTTCCCTGTCTGTACCGCCTCTCCCTGCTCAAAGCCCCCAACGCCATCCCAGGCCCCACTTGCACACGAAGCAAGACAGACACCTGTGGTGCAGGGCCCGGACTTGAGGAATCCGCTACAGCTTCTGGGAACTCGGTCCCAAGCCTGTTCCACATCCTCCACCCCAGGGCCTTTGCTGGAGCCGCCCTCGGTCCTAGATGTTCTCTCTCCTCCCCACGCCCCCGGACAGCCTGCTCCTCCCGGTCTCCCCGCCACGGCCTGCCCCTCCCTGCGGCCCCCCACGGCCCGCTCCTCCCTGCGACCCCCACAGCCCACTCCTCCCTGCATTCCCCCCCACCACCTGCTCCTCCAAAGCCCGGGAGCCCTATCCTGGCCCCTGCAACCAGCCACGGCCACTACCATGCTGCCCATACCTGTGCTCCAAGGCACCTGACATATCTGTCTCTTTAGGGGCACTGGTTTGAGCGCGTGCATACCAGAGGGCACAGAGCCTCTGGGAGCCTGGCGGAGGACAAGCAGGGCTGAGCAGAGCTCCACGTGGGTGCCTGGGCGCTGGCCTCAGACCACGTGTGGGCCTCTGTGCAGAGGGGGCTGGGAGGAGGCATGGCTAAGGAAGAAACTTTTGGTCTTATTTTCTGGGTGCGCTTCTGCATTTTCTGTTGGTTTTTCTATGGTGATCACGTATCACTCGTGTCCACAGAGTAAACAATACAACTCTAACAGAAAGAGGGGCTGCGGAAGGGCCTATGGAGACAGACAAGAGGCCCCGCGTGAAAGGAATCAGTGGAGTCACGTGTTCCATAGCAGCTGTGTCTCCTACTGATAGCACCCTCGTAGTCCCCCAAGGTGGGGAGTGGGGCAGGAGAGAGGCAGGCCCGCTCGGGCTGCAGGTGGGCTGGAACGGGCCCTGCCCCACACCTTCCCTCCTGGGAGCCGCAGACAGGCCCCCAGGGCAGTGCATCAGGCCACAGCTGCAGAGACCTGCCTCCCCTGATGGAAGACTCAGGAATGGGTTGGGTTGGGTGGAAGTGGCGCCCCAGGGCAGGTGAGATGGAAGAGGTGAAAGGGACCTGCACTGCAGGGTTATCAAACAGGGGGGCAGACGGACCAGGGGCCTTAGGAAGGGTTGCCACCAGCGCCCAGGACACGTGAACACCGCCCCCACCCAGGCACATATGCTGGCATATACACCACGTGTAGTTACAGACACACACAAATGCCAAACAGTGCACAGAACACGCAGACACATGCACACAAGATGCAGTCACAGGCACACACCGCAGACATGCAGACCCACCCACTGCAGGCACCACCAGACCCTGACACACACCGGACTCACTCCTCCACCATCCAGAGAAACAAAAGTTCTGTGGAAAAGAAAAGTGTGCGACGATCGCTTCTACTCTATGCTGAGCCCTTTCATCTTTGTTGTTTTTTAAAAACATGGGTCATAATCCGTTAAACTGATTTCCTTCCTCACAGTGGACCAGAAGCACTCAGAGAAGGACTGCGGGTTTGAAGGCAGATGCTGGTGGGGACCTGGCCAGGTGGATGGGCGGGAAGGGGTGAGAGTGGGCTGTGGGGAGTGCAGGGAGGAGTGGGCTGTGGGGAGTGCAGGGAGGAGTGGGCCGTGGCGGGTGCAGGGAGGAGTGGGCCGTGGGGGGTGCAGGGAGGAGTGGGCCGTGAGGGGTGCAGGGAGGAGTGGGCCGTGAGGGGTGCAGGGAGGAGTGGGCCGTGGCGGGTGCAGGGAGGAGTGGGCCGTGGGGGGTGCAGGGAGGAGTGGGCCGTGGGGGGTGCAGGGAGGAGTGGGCCGTGAGGGGTGCAGGGAGGAGTGGGCCGTGAGGGGTGCAGGGAGGAGTGGGCCGTGGGGGGTGCAGGGAGGAGTGGGCTGTGAGGGATTCATTTCTGACCCTGCAGAAATAGAGGCAGGGTCTCTACCTGGGCGGGAGAAGGAGTCTGGGAAGGTTCTGGGGGGCGGCAGCGGGACCTGTGACGGAAGAAGCTCTGCTGGGCCGGGGCTGGGGACAGGGGGACCCGCGGACGGAGCCGGCGCAACTAGCGCACGTGGGGGGCTTCGCGGGGCGGGAGGTGCCGGCCTCTTCCTTCGTCGCGCCCCGCCTCGCGGGGAACCTCTTCTTCAAATCGCCGCCTTTCCGCTGCCCCACCGGACTCCCGGCCTGAGGTCGTAGCCCCGCGGGCCGCGGTGGTCCCCTCCCCGCCTAGTCCTGGGCTTCCTCCGGGGCAGCCCCCTCGGGCCTGGCTCTGGGTCTCAGCCTCGGGCAGCTCCCTCGGGGCGGGGCAGCGGGGCGGGGCGCGTTCCCATCCGCCCTCGCTGTCCCCGCCGCCCCCGGGTCCCGGCCCGTCCCCCTCTCCACTCCCCGGGCCAGGCCCTGCCCGGGTGCCCGTCGCTCCGCCCTCCGCCCGTCCCCGCCCCGTCCCCGCCCCGCGCCCGCCCCCGGCCGGGTCTCCGGCGGCGGCTACCGGAGCGCGGAGGTCCGAGCGGGCGAACCGCGGCGGAGGAGGCGGCGTCCCGCGGCGCGGACGGTCCTGCGAGGAGCACATGGCGCCGAGGTGCGGCCGCGGGGGCTGCGGGGGGCAGGGGCGCGGGAGGCGGCGGGGCCCTGACCCGAGCCTGTTGCCCGCAGGTGGTCCCTGCTGTGGCCGCGGCGGCGGCTGCGCCTCCTGGACGTGCTCGCGCCCCTAGTCCTGCTGCTCGGGGTCCGCGCGGCCTCCGCGGAGCCAGGTAAGACCCGGCCGGGGCGCGCAGGTTTGCGCTGGTGCCTCCCGCCTCCGTGGGGTCCCCGGCCCTGCTCCCTCCCCCCGCCGGCCGCTCTCGGCTGCAGCCCCGGCCCTGCCCACGCGCGCGGGAGGCGGCGGGAGCGGAGGAGCCGGGCCGGGGCGCCGAAGTCCCGCCCATTCATTCTCCCCCGCGCGCCGCGGGCCCGGGCGGGCAGGGGGGGCGGTGTCCGGAGTCCCTGGCGGTGACCGGACTCCAGCGGCCGGCGGGGACTCGAGGCGCGGGCTACGGGGTATCCGGAGACGCAGGAGCAGCAGCCGGGGTCGCCGTCGTGGCCTCGCCCCTCGCGGCGCGGGGTCCCGGGACTGAGCGCGGGCGGAGCTGGTGGGTCGGCCCGAAGGCGGCGGAGCGCGGGGCGCCATCTCCGCGTTTCCAACCTGTTGAGGCGCAGCCGCGCGGGCTCCCGGCTCCAGGCTCCTCGCCCCGAGCCGGGCATTGTCCCCGCCGCCCGCCGCGGTGTCGGGTTGCGCGCGGTCCCCTTTGATGCCCCCGGGCGCCGGGCGCTGCGCTGCGGGAGAACAATGCACGGGACACGCCGCTCCCCGGCCTCGCGCTTCCCTGCCCGGCGCTGCCCGGCGCCCTTGGGACCTTCCTGCCGCCAACCCGGGGCCGGGTCCCCACCACGCTGCTGGCCCGGGTCCTCCCGCCTCCCTGCCAGCCCAGCAGAGGCCCAGGGGGAGGGGGCGGGACGCGGACCCCAGGGGAGCCCCCACAAAGGGCCTGGGTTCGTCGTGGCGAGTGGAATCACCCCCGGGGATCCACGCAGCCAGCCCTTGCCTCTGACTCCACACCTGCTGGCTCCCGCGGGCGAGGAAGCAGGAAGCGGGGGAGGGAGGTCTTGATTCTCGTAGTAATTTGTTTCATTGTTTCCAATCGACTTAGTCACCAGGTTAAATAGCGACACAGACCTTTCTAAAAAGTAGTAAGTAGAGCCGCTAAAAACACCTGTTGGTTGAGTAGCAGACAATTCCCCACTTACCGTGCCAACTGTAGGGGTGAAACCTTGGCGGAGAGCTGCTGGGAGCCCACGCGGCGTCATCCCGGCGCTGCCCAGGGTCACTCGGGCCATTAATCACCGCTGCAGAGCTGCCCCCTGAGCCGGGCCGCCAGCGCCCGCAGGGCCCAGACCAGGGCGGGACGTTGGGGTGTTTTAAATCCACAGGGACAAAGGAGAGGAAAGGGCTGGGGCCGAAGCCCCCAGCTTATGAAACGTTATCAAGGAAGAGGTGTAGAAGGTGATGGTTTTTTGCCTTGGAACAGAAAAGATAACTTAGGTGAGCTTTGGTGAGACGCGACCTTGAGCTCTGAGAGTGAGGTGTTGAAGTCAGTGCAGACCTCGGGGGAAAGTTAGGGTTCACCGAAGGCTCCGGCCCAGGCCTGCCCCAGCCCCCAGCCTCTGGGACAGGAAGCCCCTTGGAGGTGTCTGATGGAATGTGGAAGGCAGTGGCCTGGAGGTGGAAGCGGAAGAGGCCCGCGGGGCCTCCCTGCTGCCCAGGCGCCCCTCCCCCAGCCCAGAGAGCACTCAGGCTCCAGGCGGCGGCCACCCAGGTTCCAGTCCCTGCAGGACCAAACCCCCGTGAAGTGGGAAAACAGTCGTCCCCTTTAGGGGTTATTGGAGAAGAGCTAATGAGCCTGAAATGCTGACTCAGCAAGGGCTTGATTTATTCTCGAGAATCTTAAACATCACCCTTGAGAATCGAAGGCCTGAGGCCCAGTTTGCTGATTTGCACATTTTTCCTGACCAAAATGGTGCACGTTACGTGTCTCTACGCACTTGACCCCTAGAAAGTCCTTTGCTTTGTTGTGTGGGGACTGGTTGCTGTGGTTCTGAGACTCCCGAATGGTGTTTGTGCCTTTCCCTGTAAGTCAGGAGCCCGGGAGCTTGGCAGTCACTTGGCCACCCGGTGCCACTCAACTGTGAGAGGTGCCATAGTCAGTGGTCACTCGGCTGCCCGGTGCCACCCAGCTACGTGAGGTGCCACAGTCGGCAGTCACTGGCTGCTTGGTGCCACCCAGTTGTGAGAGGTGCTGTAGTTGGTGGTCACTTGGCTGCCTGGTGCCACCCAGCTGTGAGAGGTGCTGTAGTCAGTGGTCACTCAGCTGCCCGGTGCCACCCAGCTGTGTGAGGTGCCACAGTCGGCAGTCACTGGCTGCTTGGTGCCACCCAGCTGTGAGAGGTGCTGTAGTCGGTGGTCACTTGGCTGCCTGGTGCCACAGTCAGTGGTCACTTGGCTGCCCGGTGCCACCCAGCTGTGAGAGGTGCCACAGTCGGTGGTCACTTGGCTGCCCGGTGCCACCCAGCTGTGAGAGGTGCCACAGTCGGTGGTCACTTGGCTGCCCGGTGCCACCCAGCTGTGAGAGGTGCCACAGTCTGTGGTCACTTGGCTGCTCGGTGCCACCCAGCTGTGAGAAGTGCCACAGTCTTCCCTTCAGTTTCTCCTCTGGTGGCTTCGTGTGTGCGAATCGGCTGTGGGCCCTGTGCTTCTGCAAGGGGCTGAGGAAGAGGACTGTCCCCAGGGTGTTTGCTGATGCCCATGGCCACTCCAGGAGCCTGGTCTCCCGAGCTGCCATGTCTCTGAGCCTCTCCTATACTCTACTGCTGCACCAAGCTTTCCCCTCACCCCCTGCAGCCCCAGAAGACACGAGTCCTGCCCCTGCTGGCCACAGGACTTCCTCCTGTCTGGTGGTCCACGTGGAGTCCAGCAGAGTTGGTACAGGGCAGGGTCCCTGCGCCTCACTCCCTGTTCCCTCTGAAGCCCTGCAGGAATTGAGCTTCAGTGGCCCAGGTTCCATGGGTGTGGCTCACCCCGGGCCACACAGGCACCCAGGTAACGAGAAGACCCTCCTGTCAACGGGGGTCTTATTCCTAGGCCCACGCACTGGGGAGTCTTCAGGATTCAGATGCAGGGACTTTGGAAGATGGTTTTGAATTTCAGCAAAACTTGTTTTTCAGGGTACTCCTGTTTTCCTATAAATGAAAGCAGAGCGGGGAAGTCTCTGCAGGAAAACCTAGAAGGAGCAAACTGCCCAGCTCCAGAGTGCAGGCGCCAGACAGTGGAGGCCGGTCCCGGAGAGCCCCACCTCGCCCGCTGCTGCTCCATTTAGAACTGCATGGACACACATCCATGGGGAGGCCCAGTTGTGCTCACAGGTGCACAGTCCCACACGAGTGCAGGGGCACACCTGTGTACATGCAAACACACAGACGTGCACACGTGTGCACACACATGCCCCTGAAGATCGTCATGCTGCAGGGACACACTCTTTCTCCCTCAGAGTGCCTCGTTCTGCTTTCACCTGGATTGCTGAAAAGGCTGGGTTCTCTGGGCCCCGGGAGTGCCTGGGGGTCCTGTGGTATGAGCAACAGCAACCCAGCCTGGGAGCAGCTCCTGACTTCGGGGTATGGACAGTAGGGCTGGGCTGGTTGGGGTGGAAGCTGCAGCCTGCAGGCAGCCCAGAAAGAAGGGTCCCCACGACAGCCTCCCCATCCCCGCTCACTGTGTGACGGCAGGGGGCATGCAGGCAGCCCAGGGAGAGGGGCCCCCACAATGGCCTCCCCATCCCTGCTCACTGTGTGGGGGCAGGGGGCATGCAGGCAGCCCAGAGAGAAGGGCCCCCACAACAGCCTCCCCACCCCCGCTCACTGTGTGATGGCAGGGGGCATGCAGGCAGCCTAGAGAGAAGGGCCCCCACGACAGCCTCCCCATCCCTGCTCACTGTGTGGGGGCAGGGGGCATGCAGGCAGCCCAGAGAAGGGCCCCCACAACAGCCTCCCCACCCCCGCTCACTGTGTGACGGCAGGGGGCATGCAGGCAGCCCAGAGAGAAGGGCCCCCACAACAGCCTCCCCATCCCTGCTCACTGTGTGACGGCAGGGGGCATGCAGGCAGCCCAGGGAGAGGGGCCCCCACAATAGCCTCCCCATCCCTGCTCACTGTGTGGGGGCAGGGGGCATGCAGGCAGCCCAGAGAGAAGGGCCCCCACAACAGCCTCCCCACCCCTGCTCACTGTGTGGGGGCAGGGGGCATGCAGGCAGCCCAGAGAGAAGGGCCCCCACAACAGCCTCCCCACCCCCGCTCACTGTGTGGGGGCAGGGGGCATGCAGGCAGCCCAGGGAGAGGGGCCCCCACAACAGCCTCCCCACCCCCGCTCACTGTGTGGCGGCAGGGGGCATGCAGGCAGCCCAGGGAGAGGGACCCCCACAACGCCCTCTCCACCGCTCACTGTCTGGGGAGAGGATGCCTGCTCCTGCTTGGGAAGGAGACCCTCCTGTCTGGCTGTGGAGCATTCGTTGGAGACCTGGGCCCACCCTGGAACTCTGGGTGAAGCTCAGGGGTGGAAGAACCTCACAGCTATGGGGCATGGGGTGAGATGACAGACGCTCCAGCCAGTCTCTCCCTCTCTCTGCCGGAGGCCTGCTGGGGAGCGGGTGCTGGCCAAGGGGGCCTTTGTGCCCAGGACTGGTTCCCCACCAGTGCTCATGGGTCAGGTGCAGAGGCTGGCAGGCACAAAGCTGGCTGGGGCTGTGTCTGCAGGGGCTGGCCATGGCCCCTGCCCCACCCCTGGCATGGGGCACTGGCCTGTGCGGAGAAGGGGCCACCCCATTGCCTGCCAGGGCCAGTCAGAGCTGCCACCCTCAGGGCTATCTGCTAGTGGGTATCTGTCAGAGAACAAGATGACAGGCCCGGCTGGGCCCAGCCCCGCCGTGAGACTCAGCAGCTGGTCAGTGGTGGACGGCACAGGGCCTGAGAGAGCCGTTCCGTCATGTGCTGTGCAGGACAAAGGCAGGACCCTGGGAAATTGAAATATGTGTTGGGGGCCCTTACACGATGATGACACTTGGTACATTTTGAAATACTACGGCCCGTAAAGATCCTGAAAGCAGCTGGGGGTACTGTGGGGTGCTCCGCAGCCTCTGGGCTCTGCCACCTGGGTGCTCCTCTCATCTGAGGCCTCCCAGCTCTGGGGTTTAGGTCTGGGGCCCTTTTCGAGGCTCAGGCACCTGCCTAGAATGACTGGGCCGCTGAGCCCCGCCTCCTGGGAGCCTTGCCAGGGCCGGCACTGGGTGGTCACAGACCAGGACCCATTCAAGGCAGTAGAGTGCCAGGCAGGTGAGGCCCCATCATCTGGTGCCTGAGTGCAGAGCCTGTGCCATGGCCGGCAGCTGTCACCGGCCTTGCTGCCTCAGTTCCCCGTCTTTACGCCAGGGTAGGAGTGGCTGCTGCTTCCGGGGGTTCTGTGAACGGCCGATGGCAATTGTGTAATTCCACGCACCACACACTGCATCTTTTTTGAGATGAAGTCTTGCTCTGTAGCCCAGGCTGGAGTGCAGTGGCACCATCTCCGCTCACTGCAACCTCCGCCTCCTGCGTCCCGGTTCAAACAGTTCTACCTCAGCCTCCCAAATAGCTGGCATTACAGGCACGAGCCACCATGCCCAGCTAATTTTGTATTTTTAGTACAGATGGGGTTTCACCATGTTGGCCAGGCTGGTCTTGAGCTCCTGACCTCGTGATTCACCCTCCTCGGCCTCCCAAAGTGCTGGGATTAGAGGTGGCGTGAGCCACTGCGCCCGGCCCACACACAGCATCTTTGCTCCAGACCACATGTCATTTGAGGGGACACGCAGCCCAGGCAGTGAGCTGATCTGTGTTGTCCCGGTGCTGCCCAGTGCCACAGAAGATGGGGAAGCCACGCTCACTGCCCCTGGCGGTAACATGTTAGATGGCGGGTTTGGGCCTCTGCAGAAGGGCTGTCAGGAGGGGCTTTTGATCACGGATGCGCTGAGTCAGATTGAACGGGGAGGCTGCAGGGGAAGCGTCTGCACCCAGTGCCTGCAGGAGCACGCCTTCTCTCCGCCGTTCCTCCGGCACAGTCAAGCCCAGGCACGGCTGTTCTGGCTTCTTCCACAGGAGCCGCGGAAAGGGGAACTATTCGCAAGCCCCCGTGTCTTTCTGGGATTTCATGCCTGCACATGGGGTTACCCCTCGCCATCTGGAGGCCGATCCCCTGTGGGCCCTCCCTTCCCAGTGGGGCCTTGTGATGAGCAGGGGAGGGCAGGGCAGGGCAGGCACCAGCACCAGCACCAGGCTGGGTGGCAGTTTGCCTATCTCCCCGACGGCTTCTGGAAGGCCAGCAGGCCCTGTGAGTGGGTGTGTGCTGGTGCTGGGGCTGGGCACTGGCTCTGGGGGTCAGGGTTGACCCCTGCGGGGAGTGTCCGTGGACCAACACTGGGCCAGAGCCACATGCCGGAAGGCAGGAGGAGAGAGCGAGGTGGGTCTCGGTGGCGGAGGAGAGAGCGTGGTGGGTTGCGGTGGGTCGCGGTGGCAGAGGCCATGGTGCGGTGGGGCGCGGTGGGTCACGGTGGTGGAGGCCGCGGCCCCAGCCATTTGGTGGGTCGCGGTGGCAGAGAAGAGAGCGTGGTGGGTCGCAGTGGCGGAGGCCACGGCGCGGTGGGTCGCGGTGGGTCGTGGTGGGTCGCAGTGGGTCGTGGTGTGTCGCGGTGGGTCGCGGTGGGTTGCAGTGGGTCGTGGTGGCGGAGGCCGCGGCCCCAGCCATTTGTTGTCTGCTCATTTGTTTCTGTTCTGAAGTCCTCACCTCTGCCTTTTCTCACCGTTCCGTTGGGCGGCTTCAGCAGGTGCTGTAGTCAGCCTGCCTCTTTGGAATCTGCTTAGAGATTCTGAGACGGCATCGAGTTTCAGCTCGAAGACTCCTCTCTCTGCAGAGAACCTGCCAGCACAGCTGCTCTGGGGCAGGAGAGGTCCGTCTGTTTTGGGGTGACATGAACTGATGGGGGAGCAGGAGAGGTCCGTCTGTTTTGGGGTGACATGAACTGATGGGGGAGCTGTGCTGGACGGGGCTTCTCAGCCTCAGGGACTGAGAGACGAAGAGAGACCTCCCTTCCATGTTTCCACTTAGACAATGGGAGACTTTGTTTGAGGAGGAATCACTCCATACACGCAGACGCTGCTGCTGGGACGTCTGGCCTCTCTTTGTGGCAGGCAGGGGCATGAGAGGGGTAGCGTCCTAGGACCTCCCTGGGCCCAAGGCAAAGTCTCAGCCCCTCAGCTGCCAAGGCAGGGTGTTATCTGGGGCAGGACACGGTCTGCCGTGGCTCTGCCTCCCCTGCTGGCAGGTGACCCCATGGGACCAGTGTCTGTGACCTCTTCCATGGTGGGGCTAAGAGGCCAGCAGTGCGGGGGCTGGCATTATCGGGGAACCTCAGAGCCCAGGGCTGTGGGCTGAAGGGCGTTGAGGCCCCCGCCAGGTGCTGGGGAGAGCCCAGCCGTGGTTCTTGGTCCTCTCGGCCTTTGAGTCTTTCTTCCTGTGTGCATTTTTGGGCACTTTTTGTGAGCGAGAGGCCGTGCCTGCCCAAGAGACTTGAAGGAAACTCCAGAGTGAGTCTCGGTGGCCCACAGTCTGGAGTGCCGGGGCCGTGAGTGAGCGGGGACAGGGAACAGCGCGCCCTCGTCTCTGACGCAGGCCGGGGCTTCGCTCGCTCACAGCTCTTACCTTGGTTGCCCTCCCAGACAGAGTTGGGCTGAGTTTGGCCGCTGTGGTCCGGGACCTGCCAGAGAGGGGAGGGCCTCGTCCCTTCCTGATGGGCGACATTCATGCACATGCAGCTCTGCAGCCCAGACGGCCAGGCTGGGCCCTGGCTTTTAAGAAACCTTGCTAATTTGGTTGATGGAAAATACCATTTTAGGGTTCTGTGAGTCCTCATCGCCATGTGGGGAACATTTTCACGCACTAGGGGCCGTCCTGTTTCTCTGGCAACATGGAGTTTTCCGTGTGGAGGATGTTTTCATGCACCAAGGGGCTGCTGTGTTTCTCTGGGAACGTGGGGCTTGCCGTGCGGGAGGCGTCTTCACACACTGAGGGGCATGCAGATGGGAGCGGCGCGTGCGGCCACGGACACTAGCAGAGGCCTGCGAGGTGCCGCTCTGGTGTGGGGGTGGCCGAGCCAGGGTGGTGTTTGCTCAGATTCTGAAATCCAGGGGTGCGGTGGGCGGCGCGGGCAGGCCCCGGACAGGAAAGTGCTGGTGGCTGAGTGAATCAGACCCGGACTGGGGGCCTGGGGCTCACGCCTTGCCCAGCCTTCAGAGAGGTGCGAGCTCTTTTGGAGAGGGAGGCAAAGGCACAGCACCTGCTCCTGGGAAGCGCTGTCCAGCCCCGTGCCTGGCGCTGCGGTTGAGGGATAACCCATGCCGAGTGGGGCCGTGGGTGGTGCCCGTGCAGCCAGGCGGGCGTGGCGTGGCGTGCTGAGGGTTTTCATAAAGAAAAGCTCACCAGGTGCCTGCCAAGCAGGCCCTCAGCCCCAAGGGTGCTTGCCAGCGGCCGGGTGAGCATGAGCCCCGCTTATCCAGAACACCGCGTGGGCCCTCGGCTATCTGGAATGCCTCGCTGGGCCTTTCCGTTACCCAGAACACACAGGCAGAGCCCTTCCATTCTCTGGACTGCCCAGCCACGTGGGAGCTGCCGCACAGTGGCTGGTGTTTAACCGAATTCCTGGGTGGTCCCTGGAGCAGCACTTGCCCGGTCGCTTGTCCGACTGCAGAGACGGCTCCTTGCTGAGCGGACACTCGCCAGCGGTCCTCACCTGCTCTGCACGGGCCGCCTCGAGCACCTCCAGACCCCACTGTGTCCACAGCCCTCCTCCTTGGCTCACGTCTCTTCCTGGGCTCTCAAGGAAGCAGCGTCTTCTCAGGGGCCTCTCAGCCACCTCCAAGGCTGTCTCTGCCTCAGCGTCAGTTTCCTGGGTCCCTTTTACCTTGACCCCCTGTGGCTGCGGCCCTGCCAGGCATGATGACCAATGTCCCCTAGAGGACCTTCTGTCATGTCGAACCCCTGGACGGCTTACAGGCAGGGAAATGGAGAAGCAGCCCCTTCACGGGGCAGACTGCGCGGTGGTCTTGACCGCTTCCGTCTGGGGTCATCAGGCGCTGCAGGTCAGCTCTTCCTGGTCTTCTGTAAAGGGTGGAATAGAGGACCGGGGTCCCCATCATCAGTGGCAGGTCAGCGGCACCACAGTGCTGAGCAGAGGTTGGCCAGCCCTGGTGAGAGGCTCCAGGGCTGAGCCCTGACACTTGAAGCTATGTGTAGTGATGCGTGATGCCGTGTGTGCTGATACATGATCTCGTGTGTAGTTAGGCATGATGCCATGTGTAGTGACATGATGTCACATGGCGACACGTGATCTTGTGTGTAGTGACATGATGCTGTGTGTGGTGATGTGATGCCATGTGTGGTGACACACAACGCTGTGTGTGGTGACGTGATGCCGTGTGTGGTGACACACGACGTTGTGGTGACACGTGATGCCGTGTGTGGTGACACGACGCCGTGTATGGTGACACGTGATGCCGTGTGTGGTGATACACGATGCTGTGTGTGGTGACACGTGATGCCGTGTGTGGTGACACATGATCTTGTGTGTGGTGACACGATGCTGTGTGTGGTGACGCGATGCCGTGTGTGGTGTTACACGATGTGTGTGGTGACATGTGATGGCGTGTGTGGTGATACACGTTGTTGTGTGTGGTGACACGTGATGCCGTGTGTGGTGACACATGACGCTGTGTGTGGTGACACGTGATGCCGTGTGTGGTGACACATGATCTTGTGTGTAGTGACACACAATGCTGTGTGTAGTGGCATGATGCCGTGTGTGGCAACGGGACCCCGTATGTGGTGATGTGCTATGCCACGTGGTGACGTGCTGGTAGGGTCGCTGAGGCCAGGCTGGCTCAGAAGGCTCCGCTCCGGCTCCCCGAGGCCACTCATCTCTGTTCAGGCTCTGGGGTGGAGCTGGGCTGCAAAGTGGCCTGGACTTTATTTCCCTCCAGGCACAGTGTTTCTCTCACTAGATGTGTTGGTGTTTGGGGTGTTTTGGTGAATGCCAAGAAGCCTGGCTGGTGCTGAAGGACCCTCTCAAAGCTGTGAGTGGGCACCATGCTTAGTGGAGGGCCCCGGGCCACGTGGTTGCACTGTGACATTTTCATGATGTTTTAAGTTTTATTTTTTAAAATGACTCAAGTCCAACAGGAGCTTTATTGAGTATTTGAGACCCCAGCCGATACAGTCCTGCCTGGAATAAAGAGTAAAACCCCAGCTCCCAGCTCCCCCCTCACAGCCTGGGGTTGTTTCCTCCACGCTGAGGCCACGTCCCTGCTCTGTGGCCTGGTGGACCCAGGCTGTGTTCACTGGAAACAGGAATTTGTTTACATCGTTTTATGGTCACAAATAATAAAGATCAGCTTCTAGATGACAATGAAGTTGGAGACCAGCCGCATGCCCCGGGAGCCGTGGGTGGGCTGAGGGTCAGCCTCAGGACCCTGCCTTCTCCCTGGGTGTGTAGCAGCCCTGCAGGACAGAAGCATCAGGGCCGGCCTCCTCCGCGTCTCCTGGCAGAGGTCAGGGCCGGCCTCCTCCGCGTCTCCTGGCAGAGGCGTTGCTGTCGCAGCTGGCTCTGTGCACAGCTGGCAGTAGGATTCCCTGCACCTGGCAGCCCTCCACGCTCGTTGGGTGTGTTTTGCAGTCCCTAGGCCCAGCCTCGAGGGTCTTGTGCACCAGCCTGGCAGGACGGGCAGCAGGGAGTTAACTGGGCCATTGTGAGGATGCTGTGATCTCAGAGCTGTGTCATTGCTGATGGAAGAGGTGACGTCCCCTCCACAGAAAGCGCCTTTGTGCCTGACCCTGGCCCGTCCCCATGCAGCCCTGCGCAGGTTGTGAGGGGTCCTCTCCCTCTCCCAGAGGCTCCTCGGGGCACCGAGAACAACCCCCTCTTTCATCCCTGCTATCAGCTTGTGACACAGGACGGTTTGGGTCCCACTTGTATCTAAAGAACCGGGGGAAAGGTCACGCTGTCCAGACATTAATCCTGCGCGTGGCATTTCTTCCTGGGCCTATATCCTGGCAACAGGAGGGTGGGTGGGGCCCAGCTCTTCCCTGCCTCAGAACCTTCTGGGGCTGGAGGTGCGGCGAGGGCGGGGAAGGTGGCCTGGAGAAGGCGGTGGCCTGGAGAAGGCGGTGGCCTGGAGAAGGCGGTGCCCTTGGGATGGGCCTGGAGTGGGCAGCCGTGTGGGACTCCACAGGAGGAGAAACCATGGCTCCCAGCTGTGCCCGGGGGGGGCAAGCAGTGGCAGGGAATGCCGGGGAGCCTTGCTGGAAGCTGTGTGTGGCCAAGCACAGGCACCTGCTCTGCCTCTCCCCGGCCTGACGCCGTCTTCCCTGGTCACGGATTCCTGCCTCTCCCAGGAGGGCGCAAGGGCAGTCTGTGCCATTCAGCCGTGTCCGCCCTGAGCCGGGAGACTCTGGCCACCCCCACTCCACCTAGCCCTGCCTGGAGCTCCTGCACTGGTTCCTGGCCAGCACTGGGTCAGCTGGGGCCTGCCCGTGCCACTCCATACTCCTCAGTCTCCTTGAGGACAGACAGGCAGGCGGGCAGGCGGACAGGCGCTCGAGAGAAGGGACCTTGGCCAGGCGGTTTTGCCTCCTGCCCTCACCCCACAGATGCTTGGTTTGAGCCCCTTGCAAAGGACTCACTGCCAGTGCTCAGGGCATTGAATGATGAGCCTCCTGAGGCCCCGGGAAGCCGGATCAGATACCAGGGCCTAGTGGGTCTGGACCGGGGAGGAGGGCGGAAGTCACGCCGGCACAGAACAGAGAATCCTGGAACCGCAGGGCTCAGGACAGCTGGGAGTGGGCGGACAGGGTGCTCTGGTGCCTGGAGAGCAGAGTCCGTCCACGTGGAAGTGTTCGGGGCCGCGCTGCAGTCTCGGGAATGGAACGGGACCCCGAGTTTCTGGCTGTGCAAGGCTCCGTGTGGTCTGGGCTTGTCATGCTGTTAATTAGATGGGAAAACCGGGCCTTCTGTGGCTTACATTGCTCACTCCTGCAGTGCTCCTCTCGTGCCCGCAGGCCTGGAAGGCGTGGAGCTGGTCAGGTGGCCTGCGGGTTGCCAGGAAGGGAGCTCACGCCGTTTGCAGGTTGGCGAGGTACCTGCCGTGCCTGCCTTGTACAGAGCCACACGTGGACCACTGAGCGGAGGGTGCCTTTAAATGCTTCCACACCTGAGGCTCAGGGCCCTGTGACAGGACCCAGCCCAGGTCCCCCAGAGCCAGCCGCACCTCCAGAATTCCTAGCACGGTAACCATGACCCGTGTCATACGTGTGACCTGTCAGCTTGTGACCCTCCATTCCTGGCGGTGGTGTGGTGGCGTCTTCACCCCATTCCATGCCAACACACGGACGTGGACACATGCCCAGGCTGATATGCACACATGGCTTGCATATATACACATGCAGGCTCTCTCACACACAGTTCACACACACAGGCTCACACCAACACAGGCTGATATACACACACGGCTCATAGACACACAGGCTGTCACACACGGTCCATACACACAGGCTGTCACACACGGCTCACACACAGGCTTACACACATAGGTTCACACACAGCTCACACAGGCTCACATACACACACTGTCACACACACAGCTCACACACAGGCTGTCACATACACAGGTTCACATACACAGCTCACACACAGGCTCACATACACACAGACTGTCACACACACACAGCTCACACAGGCTGTCACACACACAGGTTCACATACACAGCTCACACACAGGCTCACATACACACTGTCACACACACAGCTCACACACAGGCTGTCACATACACAGGTTCACATACACACAGCTCACACACAGGCTCACATACACACAGACTGTCACACACACACAGCTCACACAGGCTGTCACACACAGGTTCACATACACAGCTCACACACAGGCTCACATACACACAGACTGTCACACACACAGCTCACACAGGCTGTCACACACACAGGTTCACATACACAGCTCACACAGGCTCACATACACACACTGTCACACACAGCTCACACACAGGCTGTCACATACACAGTTCACATACACACAGCTCACACACACAGGCTCACATACACACAGACTGTCACACACACACAGCTCACACAGGCTGTCACACACACAGGTTCACATGCTCACACAGGTTAACATACACGGCTCACACACAGGCACAGACACGGGCACACACAGGTTTATATACACACACAGGTTCGCATGCTCACACAGGTTTACATACATGGCTCACACACATAGGTTCACACACAGCTCACACAGGCTCACATACACACACTGTCACACACACAGCTCACACAGGCTGTCACACACACAGGTTCACATGCTCACACAGGTTAACATACACTGCTCACACACAGGCACAGACACGGGCACACACAGGTTTATATACACACACAGGTTCACATGCTAACATACATTAACATACACTGCTCACACACAGGCACACACTGGCTCACTGTGAGGTTTAATCACAGCAAAGTCTGAGCACGTTGACTTGGCCCAGGGACCCTGGCACGGCCCTTGCTGTCTGCTGAGGGGCATGAGAGCTGCTGGGCTTGCTGGGCAGGCATTTAGAGTGCTACGGCGGGGCCTGGCCTGTGAGCACAGAGGGGTCTCACCTCTTCCTGTGGTGTTTGAAGGGGTGGGAGGCTGCAGGGTGGAGCTGCAGGAACAGAAAGATGGCAGAAGCCAGGAGCCGGGCGTTTATGTGGGGCCGACCTGATGCACCTTGCAGCATGGCAGAACCCAGGCAGGGCAGCAAGAGGCACACGTGAGTCGCTGAGCTGTGTGGGTGTCAGGGCACAGTCGGTGGCACGAGCTCTTCCAGCCATTTGTCGGCGAAAAACGGGGCCTCTGCCTAGCACCCTGCTAAGGAAAAGGGGAGGTGGTGGTAGCCCCAGGTTAGGCCACTGGGTGGGGTGAAGCTGTGGGCCCTCCTGGGTAGAGGGGCTTGTTCTGAAGGAGATCACCTGGTAGGTGGTTTCAGGAATGTTGAAGTGGTGGTTTTTTTTTTTTTTTTTTTTTTTTTACGAATCTTGTGCTGTTGCCCAGGCTGGAGTATGGTGGCACGATCTTGGCTCACTGCAACCTCTGCCTCCCCAGTTCAAGTGATTCTCCTGCCTCAGCCTCCCCAGTAGCTGGGATTACAGGCCTGTGCCACTACACCTGGCTAATATTTTTTAGTAGAAATGGGGTTTTACCATGTTGGTCAGGCTGGCCTTGAACTCCTGACCTTGGGTGGTCTGCCCGCCTCGGCCTCCCAAAGTGCTGGGATTACAGGTGTGAGCCTCCGCGCTGGCTGAAGTGGTTTAACGTCCCCATTTTTGACACCTTCTCCTTCTCCATAGGGCAGCTTGGAAACAGTGTCCTGGAGCTTGGGGGAGTTGGAAGCCGTGGCTTATGTTCCATGGTGACGTGCTTCCTGAGGGTCAGCTGGTTCAGTTCCTCAGCATTGCCCAGTCCCCGAGTGAGCGCGGGCCAGCCCGGTCCCCGAGTGAGCGCGGGCCACTCCGGTCCTCGAGTGAGCGTTGGCCAGCTGCCCTCACTGCGCTGGGCACATTCCCCAAGCTTTTACCCCCTCTGCTGCCAGAGGCGCCTGTGGCTCCATGCCTTTCCGTCTGCAAACTGCTCAACACGGCAGCAGGGAAAGGGAAGGCGGCAGAAGCTCGGGGAATGTGCCCGCACACAGAGGGGCGCCTGCCTCCCGCAGGCCCGGCTCTGAAGGTCATGTGAGGGGAGCTGGACCCTGTCCTCTCTTGAGTCGCAGCCCCCTTGGGGTCAGCCCAGGTTGTCCCACCCCCACCTGGGTTGCTAGAGAACCAGGGGGCTCATGGCCATTCAGGCCCGAGTGAAACATTAACGGAGGCAGCCGGCCAGGGCTCCGGGCATTTGGAGGACGGTGCGGTTTTCTCCGTCCTGCAGACGCCATGCTTCTGAGGTGGAGTACTGGGCTGCCCGACTCGGACCCTCTCGGACCAGGGTTCCGCAGCGTCTTGGGGGCAGAGGCCGGGTGCACTCAGCTCCTTGCCCAGGGCCCTCCTGTCGGGCATTTGGATTTGGAATCCAAGGCCATGGGAGCAGCCACCTCCCAGTGAGTTCCACCTCTCAGACACGGGCCTGTCCTGCCAGCAGGCCCTGCAAAGGGAGCCGGGCCAGTGCTGGGCAGGGCTGCCGGGCCCTGGTGGAAACCATCCCTGTAGAGGGGCCTGGGTGCTGGTGCTGGGAGAGGGCAAGGAGTGGGGGACTTCAGGAGCCCCCGTGGCGGGACCCCAGCAGGCCGCCCCAGCTCCTGCAGCTCCCAGCCTGTTATCCGCCATGATACGGGGGCACCATCTCAGGTGGAGGTGGCGGCCATCACGGCAATCCAGGAGCAGACCCCGGCTTCCTGTGCCTCTGCGGTGGGCCCTGATGGTCCTGGCAGGTGTGTGGCACAAGCATGCTCAGGGCTCTGCTGGGGAGCAGCGGAGGCCCTCTGTGGGTGGAGAGCCAGGTGGGGAGGCACAGCTGCAGGTCAGCATGGCTGGAGCACGACTCTGCCTCAGGTTAGCCGTGGGTCTCTGGGCGAGGGTCGGAGCGTAGTTCCCGGGATAAGGATGCCTACCCCGAGGTGCCCCATGGAGGATGACCCCCCCACCGCAGGGCGGCCATGCCTGAGCCTGTGAGGAGGTACTTCCCATGGTGCCAAGGTGCTCCCCGAGGTCTCTGCATCCCCCCCTGCACCTGTGCAGCCTTTTCAAGAACTCAGCCAGTGGAGCCCTCAAAGCACAGCCTCGACTCCCTGCTTGGAGTTGCAACCTGACCCTGGACCAGAGCTCGGGGCCGGGTCCTGGTGGCTTCTGTCCTATAGTTTGGAAGCTCCTGAAAACCTGCTCCCTTCCAGGGCAGCCCTTGGCCCCACCGGCCCTCCCTTGGTGCTGGGTGTGCAGTGCCGTGGGGACCCTGCCAGGCACCTGGCACAGCCCCTTCTGTCTCCCGCCTGTTGGTTTCGGTGGCTTGGGCACTGCCTCGCCTGGGCGCCTGCTTCCCACAGACCTGAGCCGTGGCAGCCAAGATCCTTCCCTTGGACCTGAGTCGTAGGTGCTCTCAGGACGCTGGTGCTCTCAGGGCGCAGGTGCCCTCAGGGCGCAGGTGCCCTCAGGACGCAGGTGCTCTCGGCGCAGGTGCTCTCAGGGCGCAGGTGCTCTCAGGGCGCAGGTGCTCTCAGGGAGCAGGTGCTCTCAGGACGCTGGTGCTCTCAGGAGCAGGTGCTCTCAGGACGCTGGTGCTCTCAGGCCGCTGGTGCTCTCAGGAGCAGGTGCTCTCGGCGCAGGTGCTCTCAGGGCGCAGGTGCTCATGGTACAGGTGCTCTCGACGCAGGTGCTCTCAGGACGCAGGTGCTCTCAGGGCGCAGGTGCTCTCAGGACGCAGGTGCTCTCAGGGCGCAGGTGCTCTCAGGACGCAGGTGCTCTCAGGACGCTGGTGCTCTCGGCGCAGGTGCTCTCAGGGCGCAGGTGCTCTTGGTACAGGTGCTCTCAGGACGCAGGTGCTCTCAGGACGCAGGTGCTCTCAGGACGCAGGTGCTCTCAGGGCGCAGGTGCTCTCAGGACGCTGGTGCTCTCAGGACGCAGGTGCTCTCAGGACGCAGGTGCTCTCAGGCCGCTGGTGCTCTCAGGACGCTGGTGCTCTCAGGAGCAGGTGCTCTCAGGACGCTGGTGCTCTCAGGACGCAGGTGCTCTCAGGACGCAGGTGCTCCCAGGACACGTGCTCTCAGGACGCTGGTGCTCTCAGGACGCAGGTGCTCTCAGGACGCAGGTGCTCTCAGGGCGCTGGTGCTCTCAGGACGCAGGTGCTCTCAGGACGCAGGTGCTCTCAGGGCGCTGGTGCTCTCAGGACGCAGGTGCTCTCAGGACGCAGGTGCTCTCAGGACGCAGGTGCTCCCAGGACACGTGCTCTCAGGGCGCTGGTGCTCTCAGGACGCAGGTGCTCTCAGGACGCAGGTGCTCTCAGGACGCAGGTGCTCCCAGGACACGTGCTCTCAGGACGCTGGTGCTCTCAGGACGCAGGTGCTCTCAGGACGCAGGTGCTCTCAGGGCGCTGGTGCTCTCAGGACGCAGGTGCTCTCAGGACGCAGGTGCTCTCAGGACGCAGGTGCTCTCAGGACGCTGGTGCTCTCAGGACGCTGGTGCTCTCGGCGCAGGTGCTCTCAGGGCGCAGGTGCTCTCAGGGCGCTGGTGCTCTCAGGACGCAGGTGCTCTCAGGGCGCAGGTGCTCTCAGGACGCAGGTGCTCCCAGGATGCTGGTGCTCTCAGGACGCAGGTGCTCTCAGGACGCTGGTGCTCTCAGGAGCAGGTGCTCTCAGGGCGCAGGTGCTCTCAGGATGCAGGTGCTCTCAGGGCGCAGGTGCTCTCAGGGCGCAGGTGCTCCCAGGACACGTGCTCTCAGGACGCAGGTGCTCTCAGGACGCTGGTGCTCTCAGGACGCAGGTGCTCTCAGGACGCAGGTGCTCTCTGGATGCAGATGCTCTCAGGGGCAGGTGCTCCCAGGAGGCATTTGCTGTCAGGACGCAGGTGCTCTCAGGGTGCAGGTGCTCTCAGGGTGCAGGTGCTCTCAGGGTGCAGGTGCTCTCAGGGTGCAGATGCTCTCAGGGGCAGGTGCTCCCAGGAGGCATTTGCTGTCAGGACGCAGGTGCTCTCAGGATGCAGGTGCTCTCAGCACGCAGGTGCTCTCAGGACACAGGTGCTTTCAGGACGCAGGTGCTCTCAGGACGCAGGTGCTCTCAGCACGCAGGTGCTCTCAGGACACAGGTGCTCTCAGGACGCAGGTGCTCTCAGGACGCAGGTGCTCCCAGGAGGCATTTGCTGTCAGGACGCAGGTGCTCTCAGCACGCAGGTGCTCTCAGGACGCAGGTGCTCTCAGGACGCAGGTGCTCTCAGGACGCAGGTGCTCTCAGGATGCAGGTACTCTCAGGGTACAGGTGCTCTCAGGGTGCAGGTCATCTCAGCTGTGCCGTCCCAGGGCCACACCCCAGTAGTGCAGGTTCCTGAGGTATAGATGTCCCAGCTTCACGCTCAGCTTTCTGGAAGGCGATGCCTGTGTGTTTGCTTTCTGCTGCATTTTAAGAGGCCGGGCTCTCTTGGGAGCATGTGCGGGGCCTGGTCACTGGAATATTTAGATTGGTGGCACTGATGGGTGACCGGGTTGGGGACTGGGACAAGCTTCTTGTTCTTCGTTTTGTTGCCGTATCTACCTCCATTGCAGCTCTTTTTCTCTGGAGATTTTAAATGAAAGCATCCCCTCCCCCTGCTGTCCTGCTGCGGGCCCCTGGAGGTTTCTCCCCACCCCTTTCTTCTGGGTCTTAAGGTTAGCATTGACCCAGGAGGCCAGATGTGTCCCTTCATAACTCACAGCAGCCCCTGGGGCTTCTGGCTCTCCTGACTGCCAGCCTCCCATGCCTGCCTCAGGCCCCCCGACCCGCCTGGCACTGACCAGACTGTGCCGGGTGCTGTGCCCATGGGCTCCGCCTCCCCCAGGCAGGCCCCCTCTTGCTCCACAGCACCCTGACCCCTGACTTCACACAGCTGCAGGCGTGTTGGGACACACCAGCACCACGGTGGGCAGGGAGCGGAACTCTCCAGGTGGGGCAGGCAGGTGGGCAGTCACTGAGGCTTCCGTACACACTGGCAAGTACCCTGGACTTGGCCTCGAGGGGTGGCCGGTGCTCTGGGTGCCTTTGCCGGATGATGGGTCCACCAGGCCAAGCATTCACACTGGTCACCATCACGAGACCCCCTGCTTCCTGGACCCACGTTGGGTCCGCAGGGCTGAGAACCCAAGGAAGAGGGGTGAGGCCTCGGGCTCACGCAGCACCTGGCGATGAGCTCAGGCCTGACTGATGAGCCGAGGTGACTCATAGGCCTGCCCGGGCCTGGATGAGTCTGATGGTTCAGGCGCTTCCCTGCTTGCTCTGTCCTGGAAGACACTGTCCCTGGCCCTGCAGAGCCTGGAGGACACAAGGTCTCCTGGGTCACAGCTGAGGTGGCCGACTCCTGCCCACTGCTCATACCGGCTGAGGCCCAGCAGCGCCACCTTCTCCATGAAGCCTTCCTGACTGCCCCCGCCCCCGTCCCTCTGTGTGCAGGTTGAGTGTGAATCTTGAGTGCTGTGCAGTGTGGGGCACAGCGCTCCCGTTGGCAGGTGGCGTCCAGGTCCGGCGGCTCTCTGACTTTGAGGAGCGTGCAGCAAGGGTGGCCTTGGGCTTGAAACACACAGCACTGTGCGAACTGGGAGACTGGCTGAGCCTGCTCCGAGGAAGGTGGGGCCAGGGGCACCCTCAGCTGACCTGGCATGCAGGAGTGACCCCCCCAGGTACGGCCAGGGATGGAGTGTGTGGGGTCGGGAGACTTCAGTGGCAGCCAGGACCAAGGCTACCAGTGTCCATCTTTGGCATGTTTCATCTTTTATAGAACTGGAAACAGATTCTTTAACTTTTTAAAGTTGAGGTGAAATTCACAACACATAAAATTAACCACTCAGTGGCATTCAGTCCGGTCAGAAGGCTGTGTGGCCGTCACCACTACCCGATTCTAGAACATTGCACACCTGGGAGAGGAGGCCCTGGGCTGTCACACGGTCACTGCTCAGCCATCGCCAGTACCCAGTTCTAGAACATGCTTCATCCTTTTCATGGGTGTGTAATAGTCCACCATAGATTCTCTATGTTTTAAAGCATGTTTTATGTACCCTAAATGTGTCTGTGTTAGAGACGATCGCTTTCTTTAAATGCATTCCCGGAGGGAATGGAGAGTCTCTTTCCCTGTCTTCTTTGCTTTGGAAAACATTTCAGCCTCCTCCACAAGGTGAAAGATCAGAGTCCTACGCATGGGTACTGCAGGTGCGCAGTTGCCATGGTGAACTGTGGCTGATGGTCACAGTCACCCATGGCTGCTGCAGGTCCCTGTGAGGAAGGGGCAGCGCCAGAGCAGGAGGAGAGGGGTCAGCGGACATCGTTTAGCTGTGCCATACATTCAGGCACCCGCCCATTCCATCCTCCAGTCACCCACTGTTCGCCCAGCACCCAGGCTCAGCTGCTCAGAACACAGCCCAGGAAGGCTCCACATCCTGTCTTCTCTTCTCCCCTATCCAGTCTAACACGGTGGCTGGAGGCATTTTCTAGTTTCAAATTCTGAGCTAATGAGCATGCTCATGATGCGGGACCCTGGGACTATGGAACCCGGCGCCTGACTGCGGGTGATGGACAGGCTCTTACGGCCTCTGTCAGCGTCCTCTCCAGGGCCTGCGAGGGTCACCGTGTGTCCTCAGCTGCCAGTGCCCCTCCCCACCTCCCCTGGGCCCATGTGCACAGGACCTGGGCTGCCCGCCTTGGTCCAGCAGGACGGCTCCCGCCTCTACACCGCTGCAGGGCCAGGAGTGCTGTGTCCGTGGAGTAGGGGTCATTGTTTGGGGGCACCCTGTTTCCCTGGCACCCTCTCGCCCTCTCCTGCATGTGTGGGACTCCATGGTGGTCAGAGCTAACGCTCTACGTGGGCTGAAGCACCCTCGCTGGCTCCTCTCCCTCGAATGCCCTGGGGGGACACAGCCTTTCCTTGGGCTGTGATTGACATGGCAGGAGGGGCTCCCCGCCGCCAGGCACTCCGCTAGGGAGGGGGCTGGAGACCTGCATCGGGCTTCTCCTCCACCTGTGCCCAGGGGAGCTGCTGAGGAAGGGCTGGGTGAGGCATCTGCCCTGGGCAGGTTCAGGGTCATTCTTGGTGACCCCGGGTCCAGTTACAAAGGCTGATGGAGCACGTGGGTGGCTGCCTAAGTCTCTGGAAGCCCAGGAATGTGGTGAGGGCGCGTCTAGGCCTGGGATCTTGTGGTGGGTCTGGGAGAGCGTGCCTCTGTTTCTAGGAAGGAGAGCACACTGAGGGAGGCTTGATGGCCCGGCGGCTTTTCCCCAAGATCCCCCAGTCCCCAGCCTGCACCATCCACCAAAGCAAGCTTCTTTATGGGGCTGGCTTGGGAAGCCGGGATCACCCCATGAGGCCGGGTCAGCTTGGGAGACAGGCGGATTAGACGGAGCAGAACTCGGACTGCCTCGCCTGCCCTTCCGCCGGGCCATTGAAAACCAAGGCCGTAGAAAGGCCCGGGTGCCCATGCCAGCTGGGCGGTGGGCCTGGCAGGGCTGTATGTGGGCAGGCTCGGGTCTCTCGGCTTGCAGGTGGTTTGTGTGTAAGGCTGGGGGTGACACTCAGGAGAAGGTTGCATTCCATTCATAGCAGCTTATCTGGGCTGTGAGGCAGGCCTGGGAGGGGGCTCACCTCTGTTCCTTCCAAGGGTGGGCAACAGATGGACAGCATGTCTTACCCCTTCTGGGCTGAGGACAGAGGGGCAGTGTTTTCAGGGACTTGGGGAGGCACAAGTGACCTCCATTGAGCCCCCTGTGTGCAGGACCAGTGCTGGGTGTGGAGACAGCAGAGCCTGTGTGGACCCCGGTCTGGGGGAGGTGCCCTGGTGGTCAGGGGTGGAGGCCAGGCCTGGAAGGCCCACGGGGAGGGTGAATCTTTCTGACCGATTCCTGGAAGCCTCTGGAAGATGGTGCTGTCTCGGAGGCCCCAGCAGACCCCACTGCCCCATGACCATCCCAGCTGACTCTCTGTGGCTCAGTGTCTGCTGTTTGAGACCCTTTGGACACAGGCCTGGGGCAGGCCGTCGAGGACAGTCTAAGCTTCATGCATTGATGGGGTAGCAGAGCACCTGCCCTCAGCTTCTCGGGGTGCAGCAGGGGCACCAGGGTGGGTGGCTGGGCCGGGGCTCATTTTGGCACCTGGAGGCTGGCGGCTGCTCTCATTCCTGGCCCATCACTAATAAGGCTGTTAGGAGCCACCTTCCTGGCCCACATCCTGTGAGCCCACCCACGGAGACCCTCCCACGGCCAATCCTGCTGCGGCCTGCACCCCCGGGCGGTGCCCACCTCAGTCCCCACTGGCCTCCTTCCACGCTTTATAGCAGACACAGGTTGGAGATAAGGAAAGTTCCGGAGCAGGGACCGGAACAAGCCCTAGGCCTCTCCCTGCCCTGGCAGGGCCTCCCTGGGTTTGGGGGACAGGCACCCTCATGGGGGGTCCTGAAAGTCAGGCTGGGGCTGGGCTGGGGCTGGCAGAGGTGACCTTGGCAGGGGTGGCGTTCCATGGTCTCACTGAGAGTCCAAGGCCGGCAGCCTTTCGGGGACCCACCCTTCATGTTGTGGGTGATTCGATCCACTGATTGCCTCCAGGTTTAAATCAGGCAGATACGTACCTAGCAGCCTCCTCTGCCTCTGCACAGGGCCTGGAGTGGGAAGGACGGGCCGAGAGGCCGGGGGCTGGGGGCTCTGCAGGCCCTGGTGACAGCCACACTGCCACCTTTTGTCACTCATGTTTTTGGGGAGAATCCCCTTGAGTGCACACATCTGCTGCACCTCAGCACCTGTGGCTCCAGTCAGAGCCTCTGCACCACACTGCTGGGGTCAGAGGCCAACAGGACAATGGGCAGTTTCTGTGATTGCTGGCGGGAATCTTGAGCCATTCTAAGGGCTGGGATCCGGAAGCTTCCTTGAAACGTCTCTGGGGACGCAGCTCTGTGGGTGTGACGGCTCCATGGGCCAGGTGGCTCTGTGGGTCGGGCAGCTCCATGGGTCAGTCTGTGGCCCCGTAGCAAGCCCTCCTGGAGCAAAAGCCTGCTCTGTGAGCCAGCCCTGTGCGGGCCTCTCTCTGCCTCCAGGAACTCATGCTTCACCCCAGGAAATCCAGGACTGTGGGAGACAGCGCCCTGCACTGACTGCTCAGCAGAGTGATGCCAGATGCCCCTCGGGGTTCATCCCTGTAGGGAGAGGTGCCTCCTGTGGCTGCTTTGACTGAAATAAGTATGAGAAACCCAAGTAGGTTCTAGAAAAAGCAGCAGTTTGCACAGATGTTAATCCTCTTTGAAACTTGACTGAATAATTCAGCCAAAGAAAATAGCAGTGGCCTCGTTTTGAGAGGGTCACGGGCGCCGTTAATGCTGGATTCCTGCTGACCTTGAGAGTGTAATGAAAGGGCGAGGAGGGGGCGTGCTGGGCTGGTTCAGGTGTGGACGGAAAGTTTGGATGGAGCGACAGAACACTGAGTTCAGTCTTTTAATTTAAGGCTCTTAAAAGCCCTTTATTTTTTGCAGGTAGCATGCTCTAAAGACTAGCGTTTGAGGTTGCTGGTACCCTGCGTGTGGACCGGGCAGCTCCATAAGGTTGCTGGTACCCTGCGTGTGGACTGGGCAGCGGTTGCTGGTACCCTGCGTGTGGACTTGGCAGCTCCCTGAGGTTGCTGGTACCCTGTGTGTGGACCGGGCAGCTCCCTGAGGTTGCTGGTACCCTGCGTGTGGACCGGGCAGCTCCCTGAGGTTGCTGGTACCCTGCGTGTGGACTGGGCAGCGGTTGCTGGTACCCTGCGTGTGGACTGGGCAGCTCCATGAGGTTGCTGGTACCCTGCGTGTGGACTGGGCAGCTCCCTGAGGTTGCTGGTACCCTGCGTGTGGACCGGGCAGCTCCATGAGGTTGCTGGTACCCTGCGTGTGGACTGGGCAGCTCCCTGAGGTTGCTGGTACCCTGTGTGGGGACTGGGCAGCTCCCTGAGGTTGCTGGTACCCTGCGTGTGGACTGGGCAGCTCCATGAGGTTGCTGGTACCCTGCGTGTGGACTGGGCAGCTCCCTGAGGTTGCTGGTACCCTGCGTGTGGACCGGGCAGCTCCCTGAGGTTGCTGGTACCCTGCGTGTGGACTGGGCAGCTCCCTGAGGTTGCTGGTACCCTGTGTGGGGACTGGGCAGCTCCATGAGGTTGCTGGTACCCTGCGTGTGGACTGGGCAGCTCCCTGAGGTTGCTGGTACCCTGCGTGTGGACCGGGCAGCTCCCTGAGGTTGCTGGTACCCTGCGTGTGGACTGGGCAGCTCCCTGAGGTTGCTGGTACCCTGCGTGTGGACCGGGCAGCTCCATAAGGTTGCTGGTACCCTGCGTGTGGACTGGGCAGCGGTTGCTGGTACCCTGCGTGTGGACTTGGCAGCTCCCTGAGGTTGCTGGTACCCTGTGTGGGGACTGGGCAGCTCCATGAGGTTGCTGGTACCCTGCGTGTGGACTGGGCAGCTCCCTGAGGTTGCTGGTACCCTGCGTGTGGACCGGGCAGCTCCCTGAGGTTGCTGGTACCCTGCGTGTGGACCGGGCAGCTCCCTGAGGTTGCTGGTACCCTGCGTGTGGACTGGGCAGCTCCCTGAGGTTGCTGGTACCCTGTGTGGGGACTGGGCAGCTCCCTGAGGTTGCTGGTACCCTGCGTGTGGACTGGGCAGCTCCCTGAGGTTGCTGGTACCCTGTGTGGGGACTGGGCAGCTCCATGAGGTTGCTGGTACCCTGCGTGTGGACTGGGCAGCTCCATGAGGTTGCTGGTACCCTGCGTGTGGACCGGGCAGCTCCCTGAGGTTGCTGGTACCCTGCGTGTGGACTGGGCAGCTCCCTGAGGTTGCTGGTACCCTGTGTGGGGACTGGGCAGCTCCATGAGGTTGCTGGTACCCTGCGTGTGGACTGGGCAGCTCCCTGAGGTTGCTGGTACCCTGCGTGTGGACCGGGCAGCTCCCTGAGGTTGCTGGTACCCTGCGTGTGGACTGGGCAGCTCCCTGAGGTTGCTGGTACCCTGTGTGGGGACTGGGCAGCTCCATGAGGTTGCTGGTACCCTGCGTGTGGACTGGGCAGCTCCCTGAGGTTGCTGGTACCCTGCGTGTGGACCGGGCAGCTCCCTGAGGTTGCTGGTACCCTGCGTGTGGACTGGGCAGCTCCCTGAGGTTGCTGGTACCCTGCGTGTGGACCGGGCAGCTCCATAAGGTTGCTGGTACCCTGCGTGTGGACTGGGCAGCGGTTGCTGGTACCCTGCGTGTGGACTTGGCAGCTCCCTGAGGTTGCTGGTACCCTGTGTGGGGACTGGGCAGCTCCCTGAGGTTGCTGGTACCCTGCGTGTGGACTGGGCAGCTCCCTGAGGTTGCTGGTACCCTGTGTGGGGACTGGGCAGCTCCATGAGGTTGCTGGTACCCTGCGTGTGGACTGGGCAGCGGTCGCTGGTACCCTGCGTGTGGATTGGGCAGCTCCATGAGGTTGCTGGTACCCTGTGTGTGGACTGGGGAGCTCCATGAGAGGTGGAGCCCTGGAGCCTCTCTGGGATCCCCGGGCCCTAGTAGGTCTGTCTGGAAGGTGGGTGGGGCCACAGAACACCAGGAAAATATTGGGGCCTTTGCAGGTCTCAGGCTGGACTCAGGCTGAGCCAACAGACCCCATCCGAGGGCCTGCAAGGAGGCATCTTCTGCGTGGCTGCCACAGCCCCTGTGTGCTGGGCCTGCAGGAACGCCTTTGAGGTCACCCCTGGGGAGATGAGCAGGCAGCATTTGGGGCCACAGCAGCACAAGCTCCTGAGCGCCTGGTCCCATGGGGCTCGATGCCTGTGGGCAGCATCTCCTCGACCTACTGTGTGACTGTTGGGTCATGTGTCTTCTCTGTGTCTTAGTTTTTCTCTCCTGAAAAACTGGCATACCATGAGGGGCCGAGGGGCAACAAGCAGGTGCCAGGAGCCAGGGGGTATGAGGCGAGCCCTCAGGAACCCCAGTCTGTGTGCACAGTGGGAAAGAGGCCATGAGGGGTAGAGGGGAATGAACCCCCACTCTTCGGGGGCTCAGGTGCTAAAAAGATGCGTGAGCAGGTGGGTGAGCTGGGAGTGAGAGCAGACGCCCCTTTGGCTCATGGGTGGGTGGCAGGGCGGGCAGAGCATCTGGGGGAAGGATGCAGGTCCCAGCGTTTCTGCCGTGGGGGACAGGCGCCCCATGCTGGGACGGAGCAGGAGCTCCTGAGGCCTCTGCTGGCCATTCAGAAACCAGGTGCTTTTCCCACATGATCCCAGGCAGCAGTGAACAGGGCCAGGAAGAGAGTTTTTCCCTGAGGTCTGCGTGCCTTGCTCTCTCCTGGGGTTCTGAGCATCGGGCCGGAGGCTAGGACTCCTCCCTGCCTCATAGTCAGGACGAGGGTTTCCTGCGGCTCTGTGAGCTTCAGATGCTTGGCGTGTACAAGCCGTGCTGTGATGATACATTTAGAAGTCACGGAGAGGCAGGTGTGTTTTCTCTTGGGAAAGAGGCTGAAACGAATTTGCACCTGGGACGTTCCACCTTCACCTTCTTCCTGACCAAAGGACTGTGTACACAGGTGCTTCGCAGACGTGTCTGGGATGAGGAGGGCTGACCGACAGTGGGGAAAAGATGGGGGCTCCCCTACATCTTGGCGGGGCTCCCGGTGGGGTCACAGCCCCCAGAGCCAGACTTCTTGGAAATGGGTACCGCTGCTGTCCTTTGGGGGTCGCTCTGGTGAGGGTAACCCAGGGCCTTGGAACAGCCAGTTCTAGACCAGGCTGTGGTCCCCGTTATGTTGAAGGCTGTGGCTTGAGAGGCTGGGGTGGGAAAGCCCCGTCAGAGAGGAGGCCTGGGGCTGGTTCCGATCCACATGGTTTCCTGACGGACATGCTCGGTGGGATTTGTCCCTGGAGCACTGAGGGCTGAAGGAAACCCACTGCCCCGCTCTCTTGCTGTGGCCCTGGGCCCCATTCTTCTGTGGGTGCAGGTGGGGACCGTGGGGTGAGCCCGCCCTCCCGGGGATGGATATATGCCGGGATGCTGGATGCTGCCTGTGTGAACCTTGGGAAGTGGGTGGGAGGAGGGAGGGGGAGGAAGGGGGTGGGGTGGGAGGAGGGAGGAGGAGGAAGGAGACATCCCCATCAGAGACGCCTTCTGCAGGCCTCTAGCAGTTTGGTCTGTGGGTGGGTGGGTTTGGCCTGGGTTTGGGGGATCCTTTAATGTGGGGTGCTCAGCTGGGCCATGGAGCCCCAGCCTTCCCTCTGAGCACAGGCCCACCAGGAATGTGCAGCCTGTCCTTGGTGACCTTGGGGGCTGGGGAGTACCCACCCTCTGAGCCCCAGCTTGGCCCCCATGTCAGGTGGGAGGCACCAGCAGGGCCGGGCCGTGGGAGTCTGAGAGGGAGTCCGGGGTTGGCTGGGGCAGAGGCAGGGTCTGGGAGCAGGAAGTGAGTTTGCCCGCCAGCATGGAGGCGGGGTGGACGGGTGGACAGGGGGCCGGGAGTGAAGGGTGAAGGGTCTGCCCTGGGCCAGGGCACTGTTGGGGCCTCACGAGCACCCATGCGCCCCTCGGCCCCCCGTGCTCCCCAGCACAGGTCTGCTCCAGGGTGTCGGCCCCGCTAGTCAGGACCGTGCTTC
Organism: Callithrix jacchus; assembly: GCF_049354715.1. Taxonomy (NCBI): domain Eukaryota; kingdom Metazoa; phylum Chordata; class Mammalia; order Primates; family Cebidae; genus Callithrix; species Callithrix jacchus. The sequence continues at coordinate 51,077,192 of NC_133522.1, forward strand.
TGTTAACCGGGGCATCCAGGAATGAGCGCTCTTCCGTCAGTAAACCCTGTGAGCCCCTCCTGAGCCCTGTGAGACGCAGCCTGAGGTCCCGGCCTCACCTGCTGTCCCTCACAGCAGAGCTGCAGGTCCCTGGTGTAGGGTCTGGAGGGACTTCTCTATGGGTGCGGAGACGAGAGACTAATACACGAAACACCGAAATCAAGAGAAAGAGCTGGCCCAGGGGACCAGCTGTGGCCCCAGTGTCTGACACTCTGACTTATTGGGTACAAAACGGGGGCAGGGTAAGTTGGCTGAGTCCTCCACAGTTATCGATAGGTCAAGAAAATTGCGCGTCTAAGGAACAGGGGGCCCAGGGCTTGCAAGTAGCTGAAGCGGGGGCAGCGGGACGCCCGTCAAGTGAGATCAGAGGCTTCAAGAATTATGCTGCTGCTTACTGTGGACTACAGCGGAGCTGGGTGCAGGTGTAGGGAGTGAAGGCAGACACGGATTGTAACCAGCACAACACACCACGTAGAGACAGGTAAGCCCCGGGCAGCTGCGGTCGGGCTGACTGATCTCAGCCCTTCCTCAAGAGCACGGGGCAGCGGAGTGTTCTCAGACTTGCCCGAGGACAGGGATGTCCCCTTCCAAGGTCTGCGGAGTAGCGGGTGCTTCCAAGCCCTGGTGCTGCTGCAGAGATTTCAGATGCCCTCCAGCAGGCCTGCGGTGGGTGTGAGAGGGCTGGGCTTCGGCATCCAACAGGCTGCCCCTGCTGGGAGCCTCAGTCGATGTTCCCCAGGTGACAGGTGTTACCGCCCTTGCCTCGTGGCCACATTCCATATCGTCCCTTATCAGTCCCCAACCACAGCGACCCCCGAAGTTCCCAGATAATCATGCATGAAATACAACAAGGCTTTAATCGAGGTTTAACGTCATCGTGGCTAACATCCGATCACTCGTGATACTTAATATTCAACAAGTCTAACGTCTGATCACTCATGGTACGTATTCCTGGCAAAATTCTTCTTTCTGTACTCTATTTATTAAACAGGAATTGGCCGAGGCTTCAGTCTTCTGCTTCGACACTTATGAGAGTTTCCACCCACACGTGGCCCTGCAGGGTGGCCGATTCCAAGGGGGACACTGGGGCCTCAGGCTCGTCTTCTGGGTGCCTTTATAAAGCCAGCACAATGTGGGCCTTGGCAGGCAGTATCCTCTGTGAGGAAAAGCGTGTTAAAGGGGCCCATTTGGAACCTGCCTACAGGGCTGCCATCTCTTTGGTGAAATGCCCACGTGGGTGGTGGCAGTGATTCTAGCCCTTGATTTCCTCGAGCTGATGGTGGGCCTGGGCTGAGAAGCCCCTCAGTCAGGAGATCCCAGGCTCAGGGACGAGTGAAGCAGCCGCCCTTGCCCCAGGCCGTTGATCGTGTGTAGTGGGCGGAAGCCCAGGGGAGCTGGGCAGGATGAGGGACTGGGCCGGTGCCCCAGTGGGAATCTGTGCCCATTTTTCTGACTTCTTGCAGGCCGCATTTCTTGTGATTTTAAAGCTGGGCGGGGGGCGGGGGTTCCATTTCCTGCTCTGTCTGGAAGGAGAGGGCTTTCAATTTGGCAGAAAGGTCATCTTTGTGGGCGCCTGTGCCTCAGGCCACATGGAGGCCACATAGAGGCCACATGGAACTCCCATGGGGGAGGGGATCCTGGAAGTGAATGGCGGGGAAAGTGCCCCACCTCTGCAGCCCTGGAGCTGTGGCCGGGGTGGGGCTGAGGCTGGGGGAGGGGGCCTGGTGGAGCTGAGGCTGTTGGGGACATCGCTGCTGGGGGGCCTTGGGAGGAGGGGTCCATGGCTGTGAGGTCCCCGAAGAGAGGGAGGTGTGGATGGAGGGAGTTGTGGCTGGAGGGGAAGCCATGGCTTGGGGGTCTCTGGCTGGGGAGGGGCTGACTATGTTGGGAGTTGTGCCTGGGGGAGGGTCCTGGCTGGGGAGGGGCTGGCTATGTTGTGAGTTGTGACTGGGGGAGGGTCCTGGCTGGGGAGGGGCTGGCTATGTTGGGAGTTGTGACTGGGGGAGGGTCCTGGCTGGGGAGGGGCTGGCTCTGGCCGGAGCTGTGGCTGGAGCTTCTGCTCCCTGCATCCCTCCCTGTACATAGTGAAGGTGGGTTCTATTGCCAACGTTCTGCAGGTGGGGGTATACTGCTCACTCCATAGCGTCACACAGGCTTTCTCCTGCACAAACACACTAAGACGCTCACTCTCCGGGGCTGCGCTGAGAGGATCCTGGACCTGGCCTTCGGAGCTCGTCCCAGGTGGCTGGGCTGGGAGTGCCATCACCCTGTGATGGCTTTCTCCATGTTGGGTTTACACTTCCTGCACGAGCTGCCTTCTCAGGGCTCTGGGCTGCTTTGCAGGCTGGTGTTTCGGGCAGGACAGGGAAGGGGGCTGTGGAGAGGGAGTGTGTGCCTGGGGAGGGAGCGTGTGCCTGGGGAGGGGGTGTGGACTGTGGAGGCTGAGACCCCGTTGTCCCTGGGCCCTCACATGGCCGCTCAACTCCGGGGGACGGTGGGGGTCCACTGAGGCTCAGGGGTCGTCCACATGGTGCCAGGCCACAAGAGCTCCTCAGCACGTGGTCAGAGTTGCGTCTGATCCATTCGGGCAAAGCGATTGCTTATTAGACAGCATTAGCAGGTCTGTCTGTGCAGCCGGAAGGAAGAAAATGCCCACACGTGACTTGACATTGACACCCAGAGACCCATTCCAAATGGCGACCTGGGGCTCCCTGGGTGTGGTCTGGGGGCCGGTGGGGGCCGAGGGGCTGCTCAGTGTGGAGACGGGTACGGAAGCCAGAGACTTTCATGGCCATTGGGCAGGTCCGTTCCCAGCACAAAGAAAGGTGACTGTTGGAGGCGCCACTCATCACCCGAGTCTGACCCACCAGGCACCCCACAAATGCCACCCGTGTGTGTCAGTTAAAAACTACTCTTAATTAAAGACTTTTAATTCGAGAAACGGTGTCTGTTGCTGTTAGGTACAGTGCGGTGACCAACAAGCTTGTTCCTTGGTCATTTCCCAGCAAAACGTGGGAGAGACCTGCTCTTCTGCTGCACCTCTGGCCGGCCTGGACGGGCCCTGATGGCCGTGATTGGGGGGCGCGGGGGGTGCAGAGGACGTGGCGCGTTCCTTTCCGGCTCCTCTGGTGTGTGCCGTCGTGTGCGTGAGCAGAGGCCGGGTGGATGCCAGGGGGATGCCAGGTGGATGCCCGCCGGTCCTGGGCCGCTGGGGAGAGAGGTCATGACCTTTTACTCTCCAGGCCTGTATATATTGCAACGTGTGCATTATGTTCATGATAAAAATGTGCAGTGAATCGGAGCCCAAAGTGAACTTCTCCGGGGAAGCTCCGGTTGGGACTAAGGTGCCTGCTGAGAAATGCCCTGGCCTGTGGCTCCCCCTGGCGGCCAGTCCCTGGCAGGACAGAAGTGCGCCCCACGAGGGCTCCAGGCGTCCTGCACCGTCCTGTGCCCAGGGCCTCAGGGTCTGCGAGCTGTGGGCGATTCACAGCGTGTTTTCCCTGGAGCTGCTGCCCCCCTACCTGGGCGGCTTTGGGTACGGGCAGCGAGCAGGGTTTGGGTTTGGAAGTGCAGCTTGTCCCGGTGCCAAGCCCAGAGCGTGGCCTCAGGATGCCCAGGAAATGCTGTGCCCTGAGCCTGAGTGCTCAGTGCAAACCTGTGAAGTCGATTATGGGCGTCGCCAGCTGGGGCTCCAGCAGGGAGTGGGAGCCAGGCAGGGGCGACGGGACTGTTTGTCTGAACTACTTCCTGACTGAAAGCAAATGGAAATCTCTGGCTGCGCACCTCCCACCCGGACCCCTGAGCTCCCACCTGGGCCCCGCACCTCCCACCTGGGCCTCTCAACTCCCACCCGGGCCCCGCACCTCCCACCCCAGCCCCTCAGTTCCCACCCGGACCCCTCAACTCCCACCCGGGCCCGCACCTCCCACCCGGGCCCCTCAGCTCCCACCCGGACCCCTCAACTCCCACCCGGACCCCTCAACTCCCACCCGGGCCCCTCAACTCCCACCCGGGCCCCGCACCTCCCACCCGGGTCCGCACCTCCCACCCTGGGCCCTCAGCTCCCACCCGGACCCCTCAACACCTACCCGGGCCCCTCAACTCCCACCCGGGCCCCGCACCTCCCACCCGGGTCCGCACCTCCCACCCTGGCCCCTCAGCTCCCACCCGGGCCCCTCAGCTCCCACCCAGGCCCCGCACCTCCCACCCGGGCCCCTCAGCTCCCACCCGGACCCCTCAAATCCCATCCGGGCCCCGCACCTCCCACCCGGGCCCCTCAGCTCCCACCCGGGCCCCGCACCTCCCACCCGGGTCCGCACCTCCCACCCGGGACCCTCAGCTCCCACCCGGACCCCTCAACTCCCACCCGGGCCCCGCACCTCCCACCCGGGCCCCTCAGCTCCCACCTGGACCCCTCAACTCCCACCCGGGCCCCGCACCTCCCACCCGGGCCCCTCAGCTCCCATCTGGGCCCCGCACCTCCCACCCCTGCTGTGTGGCCAGCACCCAAAAAGGGCGGGGAAGGCTGGCAGGCTGTGGGCCCTACTGGCGGCAGGGCCAGTCCTCCGATAACAGGACAAATGTCTCCGGCCTAGTCCCCGATGCTCAGGGACTCGAGGGCAAGGACTTTGGGGTCGGAACCTCTACTGTGGCTGTGTGACCACGCCATGGTTTCCAGCTCAGCTTCCTGACCTGTGTGTCCACAGGCTCTGGTGGGAATTTGCTGCGTCCACGAAGCTCTGCACATTTCAGAAGCAGGGGCCTCCCTGGGCTCTCATGGCCCCCTGGCTTCTTGACCACCCATGTAGAGGGTCCAGGGCTGCCCCTTGCTGTCTGTGAGGAAAGCGGGTGCTTCAGGCCTGCCGTGGGGCCTCTGGGATTGCTGGGTGGGCTGCTCAGGCCCTGCCCACCTGTTTTCCAAGGTGTCTGCACCAGCTCCCACCCCTTCGGCAGCCTTGAGAGCTCCGATTTCTCTGTCCTTGTTTCTCTCTGACTGTTGGATTCCAGCCCGTCTTGGGTGGAAAGCAGTACCTCGTGGTTTTCATTGTGTTTTTGTGGCGACGTCTTTTCTTGTGCTTTTCTTGTGCTCGTTGGCAATCTGTGTGTTGAGAAGCATCTATTCCGATTCTTGGCACTTTCAGCTGGACTGTGTCTTTTGTCTTTTGTTGTTGGGTTCCGGGTTCATCACCCAGACCCAATCCCTTCCTCACGTACGTGGTTCGCAAATACTCTCTCCCACTCCGTGGGGTGTCATTGCAGTTTCTTGATGGTGTCTTTTGAAGCACGAAACTTTTACATTTTTACGAAGTCCAGTTTATCTGCGTTTCTCTTGTCACTTGGGAGAATCCTTTGCCGAATCTAAGGTTATGAAGAAGAAAACCTTCAAAACGTTTTCTGATTGAGGTCCATTTCAAGTTCATAGCTTCACGTCGTGGAAGGCGAGGATCCAGCTTCGCCCTTCTCCGTGTGTCTGCTCAGCTGGCCCCGCACCGTTTGGCTGCTCTTTCCTCACTGAACAGTCTCGACGTTCCTGTCGAAAGCAAGTTGACCGTAGGTTTGTGAGTCTGTTACGGACCCTCGGTTCCGCTGCACTGATGCATGCGTCCGCTGTCCTGTTACCATCGCTTTGTAGTAAGTTTTAAAATTGGGAGTATAAGGCCTTGGACTTTTTTTCTAATCCAATACTATGAACGAACCAGACGGCAGACGAAATGGAAAAATTCCCACAAAGGTGCAAACTACTCGAACTGATTCAACAAGAAATAGTGTGAACAGAAGAATAACAAGTGAAAGGTTGAATCCGTCATCCAAAAACACCCACAAAAAAAGCCGAGGACCAGAGAGCTTCCCAGCTGCGTTCTACCAAGCATTTAAACAGTGAAAACCAATCCTCACAAACTCTTTCAAAAATCTAGGCGAGTGGGAAACACTTCCCAGTTCATTTTATGACACCAGTATTACTCCGATACCATAATCAGACAAAGACATTGCCAAAAAAGGAAACTGCAGATGAATTGATCTTACGAATATGGATGTGGAAATCTTTGGTAAACTGCCAGTAAACAAAATCCAGCCACATATTAACAAAAAGTCACCGTGCCTAAGTGGGATTTTCCCCAGGAATTCAAGGTTGGTCTAACACTTCAAAAGTCCATACACTACATTATGTCGACAGAATACAAAGTAAAAATCACCTGATCATCTCAACAGATGCAGAGAAAGTATCTGACAAGATTCAACACCATTCACGGAAAAGAAAACTCTCAACCAGCTGGTAAAGAGCCTGAGACGAAGCCCACAGCTGACACCATGCTTGTGCTGAGGGGCAGATGCTTTCCTCCTAAGATCAGGAGCAAGGCAAGGATGTTCCCTATCGCCCCTTCCGTTTAACACTGAACTGGGGGTTCTAGCAGGGAAGTAGGCAAGCGGAAGTAAAAGGAACAAGAAAAACTGTATTTTTAGAGGCCAGATCTTATATATATTATGTATCAGATATATTATATAAAACTCCTGGCCTCTCAAAATAGTTTTTTATTGTTCCTCTAAAAATACAGTTTTTTCTAATTAATTTACAAAAAAACCTGTTAGTACTAATAAATGAGCTCAGCAAGACTGCAGGATACAAAGTCAGTATAGAAAAACCTACTGTATTTTTTATACTTGGAATGAACGATCCAAAAATGAAATTAAGAAAGAAAAATCTGTTTACAACAGCGTCAACAAGAATTTTACCCCGAAAAGCACAAAACAACCTTGGAAGTAATTAAGGAAGATCTAAATAAATGGGAAGTCATCCCATGTTTATGTTCTAGAAGATAGCAGCACTCCCTAACTCCACTAGAGTCCACACAACTCCTGACAGAATCCCCACTGGCTGTAGAAATTGGCAAGACGACCCCAATACTCAAATTGAATTTCGAGGAACTCAGAATGGCCAAAGCAATCTTGGAGAAGAACGAAGCCGGGGACCCCTTGGCTCTTGAAGTTGCTGGGGTCTGAAAATACCCGCTTTGTTTTGGGGTAGAGTGTGGACGGTTCCCTCCGAGCCTGTAGAGCACGTTGAGATCTTTTGTTTCGCCTCCGTGAACGTTACAACATCAAGCGGGTGACATTGGTGAGCCTCGTGGCCCTGCTGTGCCCCACCCGTTGGCCCTTCCTGCTGCAGCATTCAGAAGACGGAGGCCTCCTCAGCCTGGGAGGGGTAACAAGGCTCTGAAGGCGTGCCAGGACTGGCACCCACACGGAGCCCCAGGGGCTCCATGTCTGAAAAGCATTTCTTCCCACCTTCTGGTGAGTCAGAGGTGGGGCTGGCATAGGGAGTTTGCCGGAAGGCGTCAGGAAGAAACCTCTATTTTCTCTACAAACATCCTATGAGAACATTTCAAACCTGCATCGAAGTTGGTAGGATGATGAGAAAATGCTCAGACACACCCTTCCATTCGACTCACAAGCAAACACTTGCCGCGTTTTCCCCAAACACTCCCTTTCTGTCATGTCCATATCCACGTGCACACATTGTACACACATACCCACGTACGCAGGTGTCCATGCACAGGTGTCCAAGCATGTCATCTCCCTGCGCCTCCACGTGCATGTCTGCACACATCCGTGATGCAGATCCGTGTGTGCACCTGTACATAGCCACGCCCACAGATGACATGCTCGTCTGTATGCACACCTAATCCACATGCAGTCCACTCTACAGCCATGTGTGCATGGATCCGTGCACGCTCCCTCACGTTCTTTGCCGAACTGGCCTGCGTGTCTCTCAGCAGCCCTGGAGCCGCCGGGGACCACGTGTTGCATGAGTGTCCTGCTCTGTAGTCTGTTGGTTCTAGAGCAGCCCCTCTCGCCCCCTGACCTGGGTGTTCCTGGGAGTCCAGCTGGGTGTCTGTGGGAGCATCTGTCCCGCAGCCTGGACCCACTCACGTGCATGCTGGTGTTTAGGTGCAGGCTTTGTGGAGAGCGGCCTCCAGTTGGAGGCAGAGGTGGCCGCTGTCCCCAGGAAGGTGTCTAATGTGTCTTTTCCCTGCATGGATTTGATCCTCATGCTGCTCCTGCCTCAGGCCCTGCTGCCCCGCTCATGACCCTTTACCAGTGATCTGTCTCCTGTGGCTCTGGTGGCCTTCCCAAGGGTGGGCCCCTGGGCGGTGGCGGCTCCACCAAGCCCAAGGGGAGAACCAGGCTCTCGTGGGCTTCCAGTTGCCGCTGGCCAGGTGTGGGGCCAAGAGGCAGGCTGCCCACTGAGCGCCAGGCTGTGCTTGGCATTAGCTTAGGAGCTGAGAAGGCTCCCACCGCTCGTGTCACCCAGTGGAGGGTTGGGGTTGAAGAGCTAGGGCCCTCCACCCCCCACCTGGTAGCCCCTGGGCTCTGCCAAGCCATCTGCAGGGACGCCAGAGCCTGGGGAGGGGCGAGGCTGAGTCTGGGAGCGCGCAGCCAGGGAACTGCTGAGAGGAGCCTCGTCATGTGGTCGGGGAGGGAAGCCTCACTCTGCCCCCACTGTGACGAGAGGATGGGTTACGGGGCACCCTGAGGACTGAGCAGAGGGGGAGGGAGGCTGTAACCTGGGGGTGGACGTTAGATGGGGTGTGGCCACACTCCCTCCAGCTCGGCAGGTCTCCAGGCACCCGTGCTTGGCGACAGGGAAGCGTCCTCCAGCGACCTTGACCTGGGCCCGGCCATCTGGCTTCTCACTGTGAGGCCTCCTCCAGCCACTGAACCTGGAGGCAGCAGCAGGTCGTGCCACTGGCCATGCTGTGGTGGCTGCCAGGTCTGGTGAGAGGTCCCGGCCTAGCAGTGGGGCCTGCAGGGGGCATTTCAGAGCTTCTGGCCTTTATCATTGTGGTTTGATAGGGTAGCCACGAAATGCAGAGTGCAGGAAGCGCGTTCAGAGTGTGGATGGTCATAACGTAGCTGCACTGCAGAGATGAAAAGTCGGGTTTTCATTTCAGAAGAGCTGGAGATGTGTCTGTAGCGCCCAGACCCCGACTGGCTGTGCCACCTGGGGGACATGTCCACGGGCAGCGGGTGCTGGGACGGCAGTGCCCAGCTCTCCCCCCCACCAGGGAGTCTGGGAGCCGTGCCAGGGCCTGACCCTGTCCTCGGCCAGTCTCTGGTCTCTGGGGCAGGAGGGAGGGAGAGCACACTGGAGGGGGCTCTGCAGGACACTGTGGGCTTGGGCGAGCGTCGGGGGCAGGTGCAGGTGGCGGGGGCAGCTCAGGTGGGGGCGGTCGGGCTCCCTCATCCGGGTCATCCTCAGGGCTGAGCTGTGGGAGGCCCACGGAGAGGGAGCCCAGAGCTGCCCGCCACAGGCCAAGGCCTGGAGTGGCCAAGAGCAGAAGGGCGCCTCTGACCGTTGAACTGCCTGGAGCCTTGGAGCTGCGACGGGGCCTTCAGCCCTGACACGGGCCCCTTCCCTGACAAGCCAGTTTCCTCTGTTCACGTGTGGGTGTTTGTGCCTTTTTAAAAAAGGAAAATAAAAGAGCACACTCTTTAGGAATCCAAACCAGACAGGCTAACAAGACAGGACAAAACCTGGCTCGGGGCAGGGTGGAGGCAGGGGAGGGCGGGACCTTCCTGGAGACCAGATGGGGTGGGGGGATGGGGGCTCAGTTCTTGGCACCTGTGTTCACAGTGGGTGGCGTCCCTCAGCCTCTGAAACTGCAGCAACTGCCTGTGACCCCCTCCCCCACATCTCAAGCCTCCCACTGCATCCCGGGCCCCATCCCCCCGCCGCCCCAAGTCTCATGCCTCCCCTCCATGTCTCAGGCCTGCCCCCGATCCCGCGTCCCAGGCCTCCCCAACATCCCAGGCCTCCCCCCTTCTGTGTCCCAGGCTTCCCCTCAACTGCATCCCAGGCTTCCCACCCCCCACCCATGTCCCAGGCCTCTACCCCCACCACGTCCCAGGCCTCTGTGTCCCAGGGCTCCCACACACCTGAGTCTCAGACCCCCCCACTACCACGTCCCAGGCTTCCCACTCCCCCACCCCGTGTCCCAGGCCTCTCCCTGAGTCTCAGGCCTCCCACCCTCATACCACATCCCAGGCTTCCCGCCCACCGGCTGCATCCCAGGCCTCCCCCCACTGTGCCTACCCTGCACCCCGCTGCCAGCCTCTTCCACGTTCAGAGCCTGTGGCTGGCGTGGCAGTGGCAAGCCCTTGATGGCTGTGTGGACGCTGGAGGCTGAGGAGGAACCTGCTCCGTGATGGGGCAGCACCCCCAGTCCGCCAGCTCCAGGGCCCTCATGGCTGCTCCGGCTCACTGTTGCCTCAGGAGAGTACTGGGCTGCCCCGGCTCTGCAGGACGGCGCCAGTCGGGGACAGCAGGTCCTCTGGGGGTGCGGGGTTCTGAGCTGTTCGCACCCCCAGCTCAGGCCTCAGGAATGGGCAGGCCGTGATAACAGGAGTGGCTGTGTGCGGGCTGCCCATGACTGCGGCTTCCAGTGGGCATTTCCAGTGCCCTGGCCAGACGGCCGGCCAGCAGTGGCCGTGGCACCACTGCAGCTCTGTAGCCTTCAGAGGACACCCATTGTCTCATCAGGTTAGCAGGGAATAGAGCAGGGCATCAACCCAAGATCACACCACACAGACTGGGGCAGGCTGTGATGATGCCCAACCCAGCAGCGGGGCCAGCCTGGCTTCCAGGAACAGAGCCCCTTCACCCGCCTGTTCTCATCACTAAGAGCAAGAGAAAGGATCCCACAGGCTCTGGGGCCTGAGGACATGGCTGGGTGGTGCCACCTTTCTGGAATCCCATGGGGTTGGTGAGCCACGTTCTTTCCCAGCTCCCCGCTGGCCTTCGCCGGGGTGACGTGCTTGTCTGCATGGGATTCGCTGAGGGAGCTGGGGTTTGGTGAGGGAGCTGGGGTTCTCTGAGGGAGCTGGGGTTTGGTGAGGGAGCTTGGGTTCTCTGAGGGAGCTGGGATTCGCTGAGGGAGCTGGGGTTCGCTGAGGGAGCTGGGGTTCGGTGAGGGAGCTGGGGTTCTCTGAGGGAGCTGGGGTTCGCTGAGGGAGCTGGGGTTCGCTGAGGGAGCTGGGGTTCGGTGAGGGAGCTGAGGAAGCTGGGGTTTGATGAGGGAGCTGGGGTTTGCTGAGGGAGCTGGGATTTGCTGAGGGAGCTGGGGTTCGCTGAGGGAGCTGGGGTTCTCTGAGGGAGCTGGGGTTTTCTGAGGGATCTGGGGTTCTCTGAGGGAGCTGGGGTTCTCTGAGGGAGCTGGGGTTCTCTGAGGGAGCTGGGGTTCGCTGAGGGAGCTGGGGTTCGCTGAGGGAGCTGAGGAAGCTGGGGTTCGATGAGGGAGCTGGGGTTTGCTGAGGGAGCTGGGATTTGCTGAGGGAGCTGGGGTTCTCTGAGGGAGCTGGGGTTTTCTGAGGGATCTGGGGTTCTCTGAGGGAGCTGGGGTTCTCTGAGGGAGCTGGGGTTTGGTGAGGGAGCTGGGGTTCTCTGAGGGAGCTGGGGTTCGGTGAGGGAGCTGGGGTTCGCTGAGGGAGCTGGGGTTCGGTGAGGGAGCAGGGGTTCTCTGAGGGAGCTGGGGTTCGGTGAGGGAGCTGGGGTTCTCTGAGGGAGCTGGGGTTTGCTGAGGGAGCTGGGGTTCTCTGAGGGAGCTGGGGTTCAGTGAGGGAGCTGGGGTTCTCTGGGGAAGCTGGAGTTTGCTGAGGGAGCTGGGGTTCGCTGAGGGAGCTGGGGTTCGCTGAAGGAGCTGGGGTTCACATTGCTCTTGCTGAGTTGAGTGAGGAACCGTGACGCGGCTACAGAGGACCTTCCGTTTCTGCACTCAGTGGTAGGAATGCTCAGAGGGGAAGGCAATGGGATTTGAAGGCTGCTTCCTCTGTGAAATCTGACTAGGGGGTTGATCTCCTGCCTCAAGGCAATAGGGTGGTGGGACTTCAGACTGGGGCACTCTCCTATGTCACCCAGGTGCCCTGCACACCAAGAAAGGGCCTCATCTGTCCTGTCAGCTCTGCTTGATCAGGGGCCGTGGGCCCTCTTCCTCCTCACTTTGGCTCCTCTCTGTGTGAGCTCCATCACAGGCCTCCCAGCTGCCCCATCAGAGCCAAGCGGTTCCTGCCTCCCTGCAGACCCCAAGGTCCCTCATGACCACATGTTCGTCCTCTGTCTGTACCAGGCCGGAGGCTGCACTCACCCCAGGAGGGGCTGATGAAAGCTGCCAAGTGCTGCTTCCTGCCTCAGCTTCTCAGCTCCCTCCACCAGAGGGGAAGAGGCCACCCCGACCCTGGTCCACTCTGCTCATGGCACTGCCTGGGCACACAGACTCCTGGAAGGAGCTACAGTTAGGCCGTTTACCCGGAGCTGGGCGGGGGCTGGGGAGGAGGCCTGGATCCCTGGCTACACGGTTGGCAGGACTGGGGTGACACCAGGGTGCTCTCTGAGACTGCAGGCACATGCTGAGTGTGCTTGCCTGGGTGTGTGTGCATGAGGCACGAGCATCTGTGAGTGGTGTGAGCAGGCATGGCAGAGCTGGATATGTGCACATGTATGTGTTCATGTGTGAGCTTGTGTGTGACTATTCACGTGTGGCACATGGCATACTGAGCATTCATATGCAAATGCATGTGTGCTATGTGCATGTGTAAATTTGTGTGAGTGTTCACATGTGGCATGCATGGCATAGCTGGGCATGCATATGGATGTGTATGTGTGTGTTGTGTGAGCATGTATGTATTCACATGTGACATGGATAGAATGGCTAGCATGCATATGGACATGCATGTGTGTGCATATGAGCATGTGTGTACGTGTGAGCTTGTGTGTGTGTATTCACATGTGACATGGATGGCATAGCTCAGCATGTGTATGCATGTGTACGTGTGTGTTCATGTGTGTGCATGTGTGTGTGAGAGCATGTGTGAGTATTCACATATGACATGGATGGCACAGCTAAGCATGCGTATGCACGTGTATGTGTTCATGTGTGAGCTTGTGTATGTGTATTCATGTGTGACATGGATGGCATAACTGAGCATGCATATGTGTGTTCATGTGTGAGCGTGTGTGTGCATGTGTGTACATGTGTGATCTTGTGCGTGCATGTGAGTATTCACATGTGACAGATGGCAGAGCTGGGCATGACGTGCATGTGTTCATGTTTGAGCAGGTGCATACATGCATGTGTGTGTGTAAGCAGGTATTTGTGTGTGAGCACATGTGCATGTGAGTGATGTGTGTGAGGAGGCTCACGTAGTAGCCACCCTTGCCAGGTGCTTTCTGGTGGGAACCGGATTCCAGGGGCTTAGCTGCACTGGCTGGGATTTCCAAGAGAAGGCTGAACGCGTGCTGCTGCTGAGGAGCTTGGAGGAGAGAACCCCGGATGGTGGACAGGAGTCTCTCAAAGCACCTGGAGGTGGAGGGCCCTGGACAGTGGGCTGGAAGGGTGGGGTCAGGAGTCGGGGGCAGGTGAAGGGTGGAGGGAGCTGGGCACCCCGCAGATGCCAGGGTGGCACTCGGTGCAGTGGGGCTGCCGCCATCCTCCAAGTGTGGCCCCAAGGGCTGGAGCTGCTGTCACTCCGCTGCCAGCCATCTTCAGTCCCTTGCACCTGGCTCTGCCCAGGAGCTGTATGTTGGGGGCGTGAATGCAGGGCCAGCCCAGCTGGCCAGTGACCCTCTGAGCACAGAGCCTTCAGGAAGGGGGCTGGGGGCATCCCCTCCCTGACAGTGAGGCTGGGCATCCCCCACAGGCAGAGCCCAGAGTTCCCTCCCTGAGATGTGACGGGGGACGAGGGGGGTGGTGTCTGGAATTTCTGTTCGGAGACTTTCCGGAGGTGTGTTTAGGCACAAAATCACATCAGCACAGTTGGTTTTCAAGCAAGGACAGTGTTCTCTGGGCATCTCTAAGACGAGTTTGAGCAGTGTGGGGATTCGTTTTGGGAGCAAGGCCTTGCTGAGACGCGACGTTTGCTGTGGAATGCCAGTGCGTGCCCTCAAGAAGACGCTGCACTCAGCTGCTTGAAATGAGTTGGGGTCCCACGCAGCCCATCCCTGCCCTGGGGACAGCAATTGTCAGATGGCTGCTGGGCATCCTGCCCTGGGGACAGTGGGAACAACTCAGGACAGGTTGTGGGGCTGTGGCATCACAGCGGCTGTCACTCTCCTGACCCCAGCCCTAGGGGAGGGTGGCTGCAACCCCAGTCACCCAGCCTGGAAGTGGCAGGGTCAAGAGGGACTCTGGCTGGGAAAGTGGGCATGCAGAACACTGCAGGAGGTAGCTTGTGGGGTGAAAACTGCGGGCCAGTGCGTGTGAGGATGTGCATACATGTGAACATGTGCGTGAGTGAGCATGTGTGTGGTAACGTGTGTGTGAGTGCATGCATGTGAGTGATCACACCTGTGTAGGCTGCCTGGGTTCCCTCTGGCTCCACCTGTAATGGCCTCCATGATCGTGAGCTGGGTCCACGGGCTTGTGCCTCAGTTTCTTCACCTGGAAAATGGGCCATACAGAGGTCCTCAGAGGGCATAGGGCACACAGCACCCACTGCTGTGCAGCCACTCACGTCACAGCCTCGTGGGTCGCTCACTTGTGGACTGTTCTGTCTAATTTGATCCTTCTGTGGACGGGGAGACTGAGGAGGGGAAGGAAGATGCCACAGTCTCGGCCTGTGAGCTGAGCGTGGCCAGAAGGCAGCGTTCCTGCCCCGGCCCCAGGCTCCACCATTGCCGGTCTCCTGGGCAGAAGGTCAGGAAGGGCTGAGAGGGACATAGTCCCAGGCAGGTAAAACCCAGGCTTCGAGGGGAGGCACAGCCGCTGAGAGGCTCCGAGCCCCTCCCCGGGATGTCAGCACTCGGGCGGCCGTTGCAGCAGTGGAATTGGCATCGCAGCAGGCTGAGCATTTTCTCAGTTGCAGACTGCAGCACAGTATCCACGCCAGGCGTCTCTGGGCATTCCGGGTCAGGGGGAGCAGGGGCTGGGGCCACTGCCTCGGTGCTCCTGGGATGGGGTCCTGGCCTGGAACCCCCTCCAGAGACTCAGCAGCCCTGCCGGACAGTGCCTAGCGGAGCACGTTGGAACCCTGTGAGCACTGCACTCAGTGCCTCTCTGTCCTCCTGGGGCCCAGGACTGCTGCGGGGCCACGGGAAGGAAGTTACGAACCCTCGGGTGCTGGGCACCTTGATTCCAAGGCTGGTGCCTTTTTTCCTTCTGCAAGAGTGAAGGGTGGGAGACAGAGCCACCCAGAGGCTGGGAAGACTGCCCGGGGTGGGAGGGCAGGAGGGCGGGAGCCTGGCTGACCCCACCTCCAGGCACAGAGGCCTCGTGCTGCCCTCACTCCAGCTGCACAGTCCCAATGGCTCCCGACCCCAGCGGCCGCTGCGTCCTGCTGCTGCTCTTCTGCTGCCTGGTGGCTGCCCAGGCCGACCTGCTGGACCTGAGCTGGCTATGGCCCAGTAAGGACACCAGCCACACAGCTGCCACGGTCCCCAAGCCCACAGCAGGCCCCACCATGCTTGTGGCCCCGCAGAATGGTTCCACAGAGCTAGAGACAGCCCCTGGCAACCCTAAGCCACCCTCAGAGCTGCTGGAAGGCGGCCAGGACACCCCCACTTCTGCCGAGAGCCTGGATGCACCGGAGAAGAACATTGCCGGTGTGGGAGCCGAGATCCTGAACGTGGCCGAAGGCATCCGGAGCTTTGTCCAGCTGTGGAACGACACTACTCCCACTGAGAGTGAAACGCTGGCCCTCAAGACTCCCGTGGGCCCCCTCGTCCTCCCTGTGCCCTCCGATGCCCCCTGGGAGAATGGGACCGTGCTCTGGCCTGGTCATCGTGCTCCGAGCTCTCCAGGCCCCCACACGACCGAGGCTGGCATCCTGCCTGCACCCACGCTATCTCCTCCCTCCCTGGGCAGGCCCCTGGCACCACTCACGGGCCCCCCAGGGCCGCTGCCGTCGTCAGGTAGAGCTTCTCTCTCCTCCTTGCTGGGCAGGGCGCCTCCCTGGGGAAGTGTCTCGGACCTGGATGGCCAAGGACGCCCGCCCGCTGCCTCCGCTCCCGGCACACAGCTCCGACGCCCCAACGTCCGCCCACACACGCCTCTTCTGCATCCCCTGGTGATGGGTTTCCTGGGCCACATGGCCCCCTCTGCCTTCTCCTCTGGCCTCCCGGGTGCCCTGTCTCAGGTTGCAGTCACCACTTTAATCTGGGACAGCGGTGCTTGGGTGTCCCACGCAGCTACTTCTGTGGGGCCTGGTCTCACTAATCACTCTGCCCTGCTTGGAGTGGACCCCGAGGCCCCCACCGGCCACTGCCTGCCCCTGCCGCCCTCCCTGACAGTCTGCGGCCGCCTGGGCTTCTCGCGTTCCTGGCTGCCCAACCACCTCCACCATGAGAGCGGCGAGCAGGTGCGGGCTGCAGCGCGGGCATGGGGGGGCCTGCTGCGGACGCACTGCCACCCCTTCCTCGCCTGGTTCTTCTGCCTGCTGCTGGCACCCCCTGCGGCAGGGTCCCGCTGCCCGCCCCACCGCCCTGCCGTCAGTTCTGCGAGGCCCTGCAGGACGTGTGCTGGAGCCGCCTGGCGGGGGGCCGGCTGCCTGTTGCCTGCACCTCGCTCCCGACCCAGGAGGACGGGTACTGTGTGTTCACTGGGCCGGCTGCAGGTAACTGGTCAGCCCCCGCCTCCCCACCCTTTCCCTTCTGTCTTGCCAGGTAAGCTCAGTCGGGGCCGACGTGAGCCTGGTACAGGCTCCCCCGACATCGAGTCTCTACGTTCAGGGCCTGTGGCCCTCGGGCGGTGGGAGAGCTGGGAGGGAGGCTCCCGTGTAGGGAGGAGGCCGGGGTCTGGACAGGAGGAGACCTGGATGAACCGCAGCTGACGTGTCAAACACTGCCTGGGCCAGCGGCTCCCTGGGCGTTGTAGTGCATGTAGTCCTCACCATGGTCCCAAGATACCCTGCACGTCATAGAGGGGCAACTGAGGCATGGGGCAGTGGCAGGACTTGCCCCAGGAAGCCGAGATTCCCGCCCAGGTGCGGCTGCGTCGGCGTTTCCCCCAAGCTGCATGGTCCGGCTGCGCCTCCTGGGAGCCCCGGCGTGCTCGGGCCGAGTGTGCTGCTGCGTGGCAGTGCGGAGATGCTCACAGTGAGGGGGAAGGGAAGTCCGAAGGGCATGTCCTGGGCGGGAGCCTTCCACGTCCCCCTCCCCAGCCTGGAGCACACCGCCTCCTGCTGCAGTTGGGGCTGCTCCTGGGCCTGGGGGAAAGTGCCCCATCACCGCGTGGCCTGGCCCTGTTGCTGGCAGGGTGTTTGGGGAGGAGGATGAGGAGGGAAGGGGGACTGTCTTTAACCTCCCGGGGGCAGGGGCAGCCCAGGAAGGAGCCCAGCAGCTCCCTCTGCATCCAGGGTTAGACGGGGCCCCTGAGCTGTGCCTGTCCCGTTCAGACTCCGCCTGCTGTGTGCACCCAGCAGCCTTGGCCAGGAGAGTCCACCCAGAGGCCACGTCCCTGCAGGGTGAGGGGCTCGGTCTTCTCCTGCCGTCCACCCCTTGGTGCTGAGGGGAAGCGGCCTTGGTCCCTTTGAGCTTTGGGACCAGGTTGGTGGGGGCTGTTAGTGGCTGCGCCAGACTCCGAGGTGGGGGTGCCTGTGGTGGACATGGTGGACACCCACCTGCCGGGCTCCAGGAGGGATGATTCCCCTTGACTTTTGCTCTCAGCGGCCATTTCTGTCAGCAAAGCCCAGAGCCTCTGCAGACCCACTGCAGGGCCTGGGATGTGGCCGGGGGTCCACGGACGGTGGGGGACAAGTACTGACACAGGTGGTCCCAGGAGCGAAGCCCACGTGGGCTGGAATAGAGGGGCAGGCGGTGGGGAGGGCTGCACGGGGTCAGGGCTAAGCCCTGAGGGGGGTCACAGGCACTGCCCTGGGGGGACCTGGTGTATGCAGGTGTGGGGGCCCTGGTGAATGTGCCCCAAAAGCTTGGGGCTGGAGCTCTCCTGAGGCAGGGGGAGGCAGGGGCTGCACCCAAGGCTTAGATGTCACCCCTAGGGCAGCTGGCACTGCTGCAGGCAGGCAGATTCCTGTGTCCTGCTCATGCTCCGTCCCTTTGACACCCAAATTAAGCGAGCACCAGCCGCCTCTCAAGGTCCCCCCTGCCCCACAGCCGCAACCCACCCGGTGGCTAAGCCCTATTCCCTCCCGAGCATGTTAGGGGGGCAGCCCTGCCCCTGCAGGAGCCGTCCTACCTGGAGGGGAGGGCCAGTGTCACGGAGCCCCAGCAGGCTTGAGCGCAGCCCACTTCGTCCCCTCCACTGCAAGCCCACAGAGGTGGACAGGCCAGCGGCCGGCTGGGAGGGGAGACGCCATGCCTGCTTACCAACTCTGCCCTGGCATTGCTGCGGAGACTGTGGGACCAGTCGAGTGCTCTGAACAAGCGCCGGCCTCCGGAGGGTGGCCGTCTCCTGGCGTCAGGCTCAACTTCGTGGCTTGGGGACTGGGGTCTGAGTGGGCTGTGAGGACAAGGAATTTCTGTAACTGCAGCTGGCCTGGTCAGTGGCGTGGCCTGAGGGGGACTTTTCACTGAACATCTGGTCACTTGGCAGGGCCCCTGTGTGAGGGAGGCCACATCCCAGACAGAGCCCTTGTCCATCGCGTTCATGGCCCACGTGGTGAACCTTGGGCTTCCGCAGGGGGCCCCTTCCCAGGTGGCCTGGACGGGAGGGTCCTGCTCCGTCTTCTGGCCTCTCAGCTCATCCCCAGCCCAGGCTTCTCTCTGGGGTGATCCCCCCACTCCTGCTGGGCCCCGTGTTGGGCTGGACACTCCCAGCCCTGGGTGAGGGGCAGGAGGAGGAGGGGGAGCCCAGCTGCCACACTGGTGCCTGACCCCTCGGGGCTGGCTGTGAGACCCTGGAACTGGAGATGCTGGGCTGTGGACACGGAGGCCTCAGCTGCATCTCCAGACCCAGGGGTCAGGAAGGACGTGCCCCTGAGGGGAGGTAGTCGGAGGGTCCTGCTGCCTCCAGCCCTGCTCCATCTCTGGCTCCCCCTCCACCAGGACTGGGCACTGTGTGTCCACCCCCTGCCCTGCCTCCAGGAGAGCACGGGGGGCAGTACGGCTGTGCTGGAGTATCGGGGGTGCTCAAAGGGAGGGTGCACCCATGGTCAGCACACAGGCAGGGACCCTGAGGGAGGCTGGAGTATCGGGGGTGCTCAAAGGGAGGGTAACTGCCAAGGGAGAGGAAGCGGGGTTTGGGCTTGGGCTGCCTGGAACACTGCCTCCAGGAAGACCCTGGGCTGTCCCCGTGGGGCTTTGTGGGTGACACAGAGCTCAGGTCACAAGGGCTGTGGGAGCGTCACCACACCACAGCAATGGTTGCCTAGCATTCTGGACTTTGCTCTCTATGCCCCTCCTGAGCTCTTTCAAACCCTTCCTGGCCCCTGGGACCGTAGCAGAGGTGAGTGGTATTTCTAAGGAATCCTACAGGCAGGCGGCCTCCGACCTGGGACGTGGGTATTGTTCCCGTTTATAGGTGAGAAGCTGAGGTCTAAGAAGGACAGATTCACCTGCGTGCCGCAAGCATGGCCAGTAGGAAGTGAGGCTCGAGGAGGGTCTGGCAGCCTGGCCCCGGAGCGCCCTTCAGCTGATGCAGGGCCGGGGGCACCCAGAGACCAGCAGGCGCCTACCCTCATGGTGCAGGCCGTCCAATGAAGGGCAGGGGCCAGTGCCGGGATGGATGGTGTCTGTGCACAGAGTGGGGTTCAATGGGGCACAGCTGCCACTAGGACGCTCGGGAGGCAGGTCTACACACGCCGGCCAAGCCGCTCCTCTCAAATGCACAAGCCTCATGATCTCGGCAAGTGGCGCACAGGCCCCGGGCTGGTGCATCTGTGTCCCCCATTTCCACCCCTATCACTGGATGTTTGGAGGTCAGTGGGAGGCCACGTAGCCACAGGAGTGCACGTGGTCACATCACCACGATGGCCCTGAGGGGCTGTTTCTTCATAGCTGCTCCCTACCTCGTGGGCCAGCCACTGGCGCACAGGTGTCCGTGCATGGTGTTTACCTCTTGCTCCTTTAATGAAATGTAGAACTTGAGAAAACGTTCCTGTTCCTTAAAACGCTTTGATTTACTTGACATTTCCACATAACTTTGGTTGAAGAAGGAGAGAACCACTCCGTGGAAAACAACGCATGCTTATCTCTCACCGCTTAGCATCTTACAAGTTGTTTTTGATGACGTAGTCTAAGCTTCTCACGGATTTTCCCTGCCTTCAAGAGGCACCAAGAGTGACTCAGCATTGAATTCCTGCCGGAGTGTCAAGGGCCCACCTGCACCTGTCAGGTACCATTGTCTGTGGGTTCAAGAGCTTTTATGATTCTGAACCAGACACAGACAGAATGAAAAGCGCAGCATTCCAAACGGGGCTCCCTGCTGGTCCTTACATATGTTTGAGTTTTGTATATGCTTTAAGTATACGATGTTATGATTGCCACAGTCAAGCTAGTTGACATCTGTCACTTCAGGTAGTTCCCGCTGTGTGTGAGCGTGGTGAGCACACTTACCAGCTGCTCGGGCTTCCAGTGCCGTGTGCAATACCGTGTTCTAGCTGCAGTCACCACGCTGTACATTAGCCCTCTAGAACTTACTCGTCTTGCATAACTGAAACTTTGTACCCTTCAACCAACAGTCACATTTCCTCCTCTCTGTGGGCTGGCCTGCGCTGTGCCCTGGTGGCATTCCCAGGTAAACAAAAGCAAAGGGAGTAATGCCTCTAGACCTTCCCTGCAGGAAATGGTCCCGTAGTCCACCAGGTGAAACGAAAGGACACTAGTTAGTAACAGTACATCAAGGAGGCCACTGTTGCCTATGCATGGAGTGGGGTGCAGCTGTGCCCCATTGTACCCCACTCTGTGCATAGGTTCCGTCCATCCTGGCACTGGTCCCTGCCCTCATCAGATGGCCTGCACAATTAGGGTGGATGCCTGCTGGTCTCCTGATGTTCCCCTGCTGGGCACTTACTTGTCCTGCATCTGCTGCAATGCTGAAGAGCCAGGCTGCTGGGTCCCCTTGAGGCTCCCTTGCTAGCCACACCTGTGGCGTGCACACACATTTGTCCTTCCTACACCTCAGCCCCTGACAACCCCCTTCTACTCTGCTCCTGTGAATGTGACCTGTTCAGATCCCACATATAAGTGACATCATGCACTGTTTGTTTCTGTGCCTGCCTTATTTTCTTTAGTTTAACGTCCTCCAGGTTGGTTCATTAAAAGTGCAGATACTGGCTTTTGTAGTTACTCCTGTGTTTACGTTTTTTGAGATCTTTGTTTCTTCACGTGACTTCTGTTACTGACGAGGACCCTTTCATTTCACCTTCTGGACCGTTTCCTGCAGGGTAGGTCTAGTGGCGGTTAACTCCCTTAGCTTTTGTTTATCTGGGAATGCCAATTTCTTCCTCACTTTTGAAGGACAGTTTTGCTGGATATAGGATTCTTGGTGAACAGCTTTTTTTTTCTTTTAGTACATTGAATATATTGGTTCACTGCCAAGTTTCTGATGAGAAATCTGCTGATAATCTTATTGAGAAGTCCTTGTGTGTGATCACTTGCTCTTTTTTTGCTGTTTTCAAGATTCTCTCTTTGTTTTTTGAAAGTTTGATCATAATGTATCTTGGCGTGGGTCTCTTAGTTCATCTTACTTGGAGTTCCCTGAGCTTCCTGACTGTTTATACTAACGTCATTCATCAAATTTGAGAAGTTTTCAGCCATTATTTCCTCAGATGGTCTCTCTGCACCTTTCTCTTTCTCTTCACCTTCTGCAGCTCCCACAGCATGTGTGCTTTCTTGTCTCTTGATGGTGGCCCACGTGTCCCTTGGGCTCTTTTCACCTTTCATCCATCTTTTGTTTTTGATAATTTCCATTATCCTATCTTCAAGCTCATTGATTTATTCTTCCGTCTGCTCAAATCACCTTCAAACTACTCTAGTGGTGTTCTTAATTTCAGCTGTTGTACTTTTCAGTTCTATAATTTCTTTTTTGTTTCTTTTGAGGTTTTTACTCTATTGGTATTCCATTTGGTCCCCACATTACTTTCTTGACTTTGACACTTGTTTTAAAGTCTTTGTCTAGTAGGTCTGCCCTCAGGTCTTCTGCAGGAACAGCTTCTGTTGAGTTATTTTTTTTCTCCTTTGAATGTGCTATATATTTGATCACTTTGTGTGCCTTGGGATTTTGTGTTAAAAAGCGGACATTCGAATTCAGTAACGTAGCTTTGGAAGTCAGTGCTCGCCCTTCACCGGCGTTCACTGTTTTTGTTACTTTAAGAAAAAGTTGCCTCTGTGCCAAAGATCTCCCTGAGGTGTGAACGTCGGGTCTTCTTGGGTCTTTCCCTGGGTCTCTTATGTGCTGCTGTTTTTCAATGCCCTGTTCTTTAGTGTTTGTGTCCCAAAGGAGGAATAAGAGAAACATGAGGGAGAAAAAACAGTGCCAGTCCTCCAAGTCCCCTTGAAGTCACTTCAGCTGGACGGGGGAGCTTGTAGCCACAGAGGGAGTGTAAAGTGATGGCCCAGCTTTCTGTCTGCGCTCCCTGATCCCCAGCAACTGATGAGAGCACAGGTTCTCAACGTCTGCAGGGCAGGGCCCTTTTTGCCATCCTGTTTCCCAGAAGCTGTGTGGCTGCTGCTCCTGAACACATGCATGGCACCTGCTGTGGGAATGGGGGTGGGGGTGGATGTGCAGCTGCTACTGTGCTGGGAGCTGGGTGTAGCGAAATTAACCACCCATCATTGTCCAAGCCTTCCTTTGGATGTTGCAAACTTTCAGTAGACTCTTCCGAGAGTTTCCGAGACAGATTCTGCCCCCGCACTTGTTAATTAGTTGGGGAGATGGATTCCTGGTGCTTTCCATCTGCCATTTCCCAGAATACTCCAGAGTCATTTTCAAACATGTTTCTTTCTATCAAGAAATCAAGTCTTGGTCAGGCGCGGTGGCTGAAGCCTGTAATCCCAGCACTTTGGGAGGCCAAGGGTGGGGGGCAGATCACCTGAGGTCAGGAGGTCGAGACCAGCCTGACCAACATGGAGAAACCCCATCTCTACTAAAAATACAAAATTAGCCAGGCGTGATTGCACATGCCTATAATCCCAGCTACCCAGGGGGCTGAGGCAGGAGAATCACTTGAACCTGGGAGGTGGAGGTTGTAGTGAGCTGAGATTGCATCATTTTACTCCAGTTTGGGCAACAAGAGTGATACTCTGTTTCAAAAAAGAAAAAGAAAAAGAAATCAAGTCTCAAGCAGCATTGTCATTATATCATGTGCAGGGTCCAGCCTGGATGGCACCCAGCTAGGTCAAGTGCAGGAGAAACTCCTCATGGGCACTTTGGCTGCATCCAGAGCTCAGAGGCTGGAGCTCTGAGAGAACTGCAGGAGCCCAACCCCATGGAGCCTCTAGCTCCCAGGAAGAGACACACCTCTGGGGGCGGAGTGACCACGTTTCCACGTCACTCAGCCCTGGGGATTGAGGTAGTAGCCTGGCACTGGGGCAGAGGCGGATCCCACAGTCCCTCAGTGGAAGCCTCAAGCCCCCCGTTTTCCTCTCTCCCTCTTCCCGAGATGGTATTTGGGAGATGAGATCTTCCTGGTGGCTGGAATCTGTCCCAGAAGTCAGCAGCTCGCTGCAGGGCCCCAAGATTCCCTAAGATAAGGCAGGCCCTTGGCAAGACCCCAGCCGCACGTGAGAGGGCAGAACGCAGCTCCTGAGCCCCTCTCTCCACGGCACCTGCAGTGGTCAGGTGGGGGCACGTGTATGTCCCCCCCGTGGGATCGCACCAATTTGCATATGGGTGTGTAGCTTCCTCTTGTGGCTGTAAGAAGTTACTGCAGATTCACTGGCTGGAACCACTGCAGATGTCTTACCTTTCAGTTCTGCAGGCCAGAAGTCTCGCTGGGCTGAACCAGCGTTGTCAGGGCTGGGTCCCTTGGGGGCTCTGAGGAGAAAACGTTTCTTGACTTTTCTAGCTTCCAGGGGCTGTGGGGGAGGGCAGGGGGCCAGGTAGCCTTGGATCTCATCCTCAGGAGCCTTTCAAAGGGGCAGCAGGAACTCCATGCCCCGTGCCCTGGGGGTCAGGCTGGGCTGGTTCTGGGGAGTGGCTGGAGCACATGGTGCTGAGTACAGGTGGGCATCTGCGGGGTTCGTATGTCGGTGGGTCTCTGAGGGTCTGCCCTGTGCTTTCAGGCCACGGTGGCCATCAGGGATGTGGTACATTGTGTGTGGTCCTTGAGGACTGGCCTAGCTGGAGCCCACTGCCCCGTGGGTGAGCACTGCTCTGGGTGGAGTGTCCAGTTTGGGGAGAGGGAGGGTCTTGTTCCTGGAGCTTTTCAGACAGAGCCAGGGACGGGATTCACAGGAGGCCCCCCAGCCAGGCCGTGCTGGGTGAGGCTGGGAGTGAGGGTCCTGGGAAGTCTGGCTTCTGGAAGAGGCGCTTTGTCTCGGGAGCTGCTGCGGAAGGAATGGACCTCCTGGCCTGCTAAGATAAGGGACCCAAGGGAGGGGCGGGGCCGGTGGGCACTGGTGTGAGAACAACGGAGAGTCCCACCAGAGGCCCCGCCCCTCGCCTGTCGGGAGGATGCCGGCTGTGCTGATGGTCCTGGGTGTATTTAAAGGGGCCTCTGTTAACACACACAGGTCTCCAGAATCATCCACACTTCTGGCTGGCCTGATTCCTACGTGGGAAACGGTCTTGAACAAGGCAAGTGCCTTGATCCCAGCAGGAGGGGCCGCCCCACCACACCCCGGCAAAGCCGGGCTCCGGCACTCGCTGTTTGGATTCCGGAGTGTCTGAGACAGCTGGGCCCGTGCCTCGAGGAGTGGAGGCTGCGCCATTCTCCGCCCGTCCAGCATCTTAGGGCTGGGCATTGGGAAGCTGAACTCCAAAGGGAGCCTCCAGGAGCTTCGTGGAGAGGAGACAGGACAACTTGGGAAGGGCTCGCCTGTTCTGGGGTCCCTGGGGCCGCTGGCACAGCATGCTGGTGGCTTCCAGCCCAGGAAGGTGGCTGCATCGTGCTGTCCCAACCGATGCCAGAATGTTCTAGGAAGGGTGGCAGGGAAGTTTCTCGAAGGTGAACTCGGGGGCATCTGGGTGACTGAGATAGGCTTGTTTCCTGGTGTTAGCACCACCCTGGCATGGACTTGTAGGACCTGGGCACTTCTTATAAGAAAGGATTGTTGGCCGGGCGCGGTGGCTCAAGCCTGTAATCCCAGCACTTTGGGAGGCCGAGGCGGGTGGATCACGAGGTCAACAGATCGAGACCATCTTGGTCAACATGGTGAAACCCCGTCTCTACTAAAATTACAAAAAAAATTAGCTGGGCACGGTGGTGCGTGCCTGTAATCCCAGCTACTCAGGAGGCTGAGGCAGGAGAATTGCCTGAACCCAGGAGGCGGAGGTTGCGGTGAGCCGAGATCGCGCCACTGCACTCCAGCCTGGGTAACAAGAGCGAAACTCCGTCTCAAAAAAAAAAAAAAAAAAAAAAAAGAAAGGATTGTTGTAACAGCTGCCATCTGGGAGGACGGCAGCCTCTGTCTGAGGGGGACATGACCGCTGGCCCCCAGAGTCCAGACTCCCCGTCGGGACCCCTCTGCCCCTAGCCTCGGGGCACAAGCCAGGCTGCTGTCGACAGAAGCCATTGTCCACTCTGCACCCAGCCCTGCTTCCAGTTGGCTCGAGAGTGGGGCCCACAGGGAGTCCAGGCCGCCACACTGCCTCGTGCTGGAGTCAGGCCACATGGGGCAGCAATGGCTGCTGGAGGTGCCCACAGGCGGGGGGTCTGCACTCATTTCCTTCGTGTTCTGTGTACTGTGAGCTCTTCAGAGGCACTGCTTCCCTCGTGAAGTTCAGGCTCAGCACTTCTCCCGTGTGTGGTCCCAGGTCAGCCTGGCCGCGGCAGGTACAGGCGCTCACCCCCGCCTTCCTCAGGACGCCCAGGCATCAGCAGCCCCTTCCCACAGGAGCGCTCAGAAGGAGCCAGCCTGCTGCACAAGCGTCCTAGGATGACCATCACACTGTTGAAAGCAGACTGTTTCCAGGCTCTCTGGCATCTCGGGAGGAGGCATTGGGGCAGGGCCCTGGCCCAGACTGTGGCTGCGAAGCCCGGGCTCTACCTGGCACAGCAGGTGTGCTAAGAAGGGACTGCCGAGCAGAGCCTGTCCTTGAGTGGGTGCCAACCCCCTCCATGGGCAGGAAACGAGGAGTGCTTGGGCTCCCTGGAGAGGGATGGACAGGGCTGGTTCTGACTCTGGGCTGCTGAGTTGAAGTGAGGTTGCACTCAGCCCGGCCAGGAAATAGTGGAGTGAGTTGCTGCGCTGCGGTGCATGGGCACGGAGCAGCGAGGCTGGTGGGGAGACTGGTGCTGGCAGATTCGTCAGGCGGGCTGCCACTCCCAGGGGTGATGGTAACCTCGAGGGCAAGCAGCACGGGGTGGGAGCCATGGCTTGTCCGTGCCAGGAGATGCCTGGCCCAGCGGGTCAGTCCCCAACAGCGCTGGGTGAATCCCGCCTGGTGTCTCGGAAGCCACACAGACCCGCAGCCAAGGCGGCCGCTCCGGGCCAAGCCCCACCTGCAGGCTCTGCGCTCCCACAGCTGTTTGTGCTCCAGGCTCCCGCTGCAGCCGAGCCTTGGAAGAGCATCGGGATGTGGAGCCGGACTCCTTCCTTCCCTGCGGTGGAGCTGCGGCTCTGTGGTGGCAGCCAGGCTGGGGTGCCGGCCTGGGCTGCTCTGGCAGTCTCAGAATGGGCGGGTGGGGCACAGGGCCGGGAAGGGGGCTGCCAGAGGGCCACCTGACCACTGTTGGCATCGCCCAAAGATGTAGGCCAGCCCCTTGCAGCTCCTTGGTCCAGCAGGGGTGCCAGCCAGTCCCTGGCACCTTCTCCCGCATGGCTGTGTCCATCCCTGGGGTTCCCTGCTTTGGGTCATGAGCTCAAAGCAGGGGAGGGGCCCTATGGACACCATGGCCCCTGCAGATAGGTTTCGGCATGGAGCATGCCTGTCGTTTGGAAATGAGTGAAGCAGGGTGGCCGTTGAGTAGCCGGTGGGTGGCTGAGCCCAGGGGATCAGGGCAGGCTGCCAGGCATGTGCAGAGCCCTCTCAGACTCAGTTTCCCCTTAGTGCCCCTGCCTGGCCACCTCTCCAGGCCGCCTGGGTGGCCCCCAGTTCAGTCCCTCATGGCCACCTCACCGGAGGTCTTTCTTTTGCAGAGAGCATCGGCGAGGAGGTGGGGCTGCTGCAGCTCCTCGGGGACCCCCTGCCCCAGCAAGTCACCCAGACAGAAGACCCCGATGTCGGGCTGGCTTACGTCTTTGGACCAGATGCCAACAGCGGCCAGGTGGCCCGGTACCACTTCCCCAGCCTCTTCTTCCATGACTTCTCACTGCTGTTCCACATCCGGCCAGCCACGGAGGGCCCAGGGGTGCTGTTCGCCATCACAGACTCGGCGCAGGCAGTGGTCTTGCTGGGCGTGAAGCTCTCTGGGGTGCAAGACGGCCATCAGGACATCTCTCTGCTCTACACGGAGCCAGGCGCAAGCCAGACCCACACAGCCGCCAGCTTCCGCCTCCCCACCTTCGTCGGCCAGTGGACGCAGTTAGCGCTGAGCGTGGCCGGTGGCTCCGTGACCCTCTACGTGGACTGTGAGGAGTTTCAGAGAATGCCGCTCGCTCGGTCCTCACGGGGCCTTGAGCTGGAGCGTGGCGCTGGGCTTTTCGTGGCTCAGGCAGGAGGAGCGGACCCTGACAAGTTCCAGGTAATTCTCACTGTGCCGTCGCTGGGGGGCTAGAGCAGCCGGATGGGGTGAGGTGGGGTGGCCACTGGGACAGGGACGGAGCTGCAGCCGTAAGAGGAGAGCCCCCACCCAGCTGCGGTCAGTCCTGGCCTCCAGTGCGGGCCTCTGGGTTCTTGGCCGGCCTGGCTGGGGTGGTATTCATGTTCTTGGCTCTTTGGCTCCTAGGCCCCCCGGAAGGGTCACCCTGGGCTTCTGTGGTTTTTCTGAGACCCCAAAGCCCAGCCCAGGAGGGACCCTTTGGATGACCTTGTAACTAGACATCCACCTCAGCTGTGACCTGGAGATTCCCCCATGCCTGTGCCAAGCCCTGTGGTGAACTGGGGCTCCTGGTCTCTGACTGGCCGGTCAGGGAGTGGGGACCGGGCCCAGCCCCACACCTCATGGCCCCGAGCAGAATGAAAGCCGAGGTTCTTGTTAGAAACGATGAATGATCTGGAGCTGATGGCAGAGGGTGTTGACCTCAGCAGGGGCCCTGTGGTGGACGCATCACCCGCTGGGAGCAGGTGCACAGTGTGGCCCTGCAGGTTGGGGCCTTCACAGGGTGCACAGCCCCGGGCCTCTGAGGCTCCACCTGGGAGCACGTGGGTGGGATGTCCTCAGTGGTGATGGCACGTGGCCGTCTCCACCCGAGTCTCCCTGGGAAGTCCCTCCAATGGGCCTTCATTTCTTGGGGCCGAGGGAGTAGACAGAGCCCTAAACCAAGGTGGGGTCTGTGTCCAAAGCCCCCACATTTCTGGAAACCTTTGGCTGGGAACAGCCGTGTGGGTGACCTCAGCTGAGGCCATCTCACAGTCCCCGAATCCTAACATTCAAGCTGGCCCGCAGCTGACGCCCCTGCCCTCGTGGTCAGCAGGGACAGAAGTTAATTATTGCCCAGACAAGGGCTGTTTGTTTGAAGTTGTTCTAAGTCCTGGCCTGGGGGTTCTGAAAGCTGACCCTGCACCTTTGGCAGGAACTTTTAACCCCGATTGCTCCGGAGCCGCTAGGTCGTTGACACCAACTGGGCTTCTTTGTTTTCCCCTCGGTCACAAACGCGATTCCTGGGAAAGAGGCCAGAGTCCCCTCCTTGTGAGAGGCCGTGTGTTGTGTGAATCCCCTGGTGTTTCTTCGTGGAATAAAGTCACCCATGTGCTGCTGGCCCTGGTGGGTGCTGAGGGCCGCATGCCACTGGGCCAGGTGGGGTGCTGAGGGCCGCGTACCACTGGGCCAGGTGGGGTGCTGAGGGCCGCGTGCTGCTGGCCTGGGTGGGGTGCTGAGGGCCATGTGCTGCTGGCCTGGGTGAGGTGCTGCTGGCCTGGGTGGGGTGCTGAGGGCCGCGTGCCACTGGGCCGGGTGGGGTGCTGAGGGCCGCGTGCTGTTGGCCCAGGTGGGGTGCTGAGGGCCGCGTGCTGTTGGCCCGGGTGGGGTGCTGGAGGCAGTGTGGGTTGATCAATGTATCAGGTCCCTGCAGGCCTCAGGTGTCAGGAGCTCTCTCTGGGTCTTAGGTGAGATTCTAGCCGGGGAGGGAGGAGCATGCGTGTGTGGAGAATTGTTTAGCACAAGACTTTCTCAGACTTCTCAATTGAGGTTCTTGGGAAAGAAACATTCAAGTTGTGTGACTCCCAAGGTTTGGCAGAAGGAAGCACAGAACTTTGGGTACGGGAAGAAACTGAGCTTCCTCCTGGTCAGCCTCTCTGCGAGCCGCACCAGCCCCAACGCTGCCACGGAGGGTGCCTCGGACGCCCGACCTCGGCTGCGTCCCACAAGCCCTCTGTGGCTTGTGTCGTGTCTCGTGGGCGT
This sequence comes from Callithrix jacchus, assembly GCF_049354715.1. Taxonomy (NCBI): domain Eukaryota; kingdom Metazoa; phylum Chordata; class Mammalia; order Primates; family Cebidae; genus Callithrix; species Callithrix jacchus. The sequence continues at coordinate 51,106,781 of NC_133522.1, forward strand.
CCTCGGCCGTCATTGGCCTTTTCGGGGGCTGTGTCCGACAAGCCCTCTGTGGCTCGTGTCGTGTCTCGTGGGCGTCCTCGGCCGTCATTGGCCTTTTTGGGTTTGCTTCTTGAGTCCAGTCTGTCAGCAGCTTCTCCGGCGACCTCACGCCCCTCCAGCTGCGCTGCTTCCTGATTTCCAGGCCTCTGAGGCTGCAGTGTGATGGGAAGCATTTTCCTGCTCTTTCCTGACACGATGCCCGTGACCCCTCCGTGTGTGATCTCCGGATTTCATAACTTTCAGTCCTAAGTCCCTCAAATATTTGTGACGGGCCTGTGGCTTTTGCACTAGTGCCATCTGCCCCAGCCCTGGAGCCCCTGGCCACACACAGGCTCAACACTCCTCTGCCCTCTGCAGCTGCCGCCCACCCGGGCACCCTGCAGCCCCATGCAGAAGGCGCCGGCGACCTCGGGGGCTCCCTCAGGACTAGAGTGCTCTGGCGAAAGAGCGTGGTGGCCGCCAGTAGGGCGCTCAGGGTCTCGCGGGCCCCTCTGGATAGCGCGGGTCTGTGCGGGGATCGATGTCAGGAATGCCCAGGCCCTGCCCGGCACCAAGACCACCCAGGATGCACCCCAGCTCGGGCTGCCCAGTGGAGAAACACAATGTTCTAGAATATTCAGCGCCTCTCCCTGCAGTGTGAAGCTGAGAATCACTGCTGGTTTCTAAGGGAAACCTGTGCTTACCCAGGAGTCCGGGGGTTCCGCCCCCCACGCATGAGCGCACACGCACGTGCATACATGATTTCATGCTTGCATGTGTTCATGCACATGCGTGTACTCATGCATGCGTGCCCACACACCCAGGCCCAACGTCCAACCCACGCCCAAGCCACCTCAATGACCAGACCCCATAGGCCCATGTGGGGCTGCTGCGCCTCTGCCCTGAGGTTGTCTCTTCACAGCTCTGTCCCTCCCTGGGTTCCCCCACAGCCTCTGCCTGGGAAGCTGGGCTGAGAGCGGCAGGGCCTCGCTCTGACCGGGGCTGTTCCAAGGCCGCCTGATCACCCACTTGCTGAGGACTACGCAGGGCAGTGAAGACAGAGGCAGAAGCCCGCACGGGCCGGGATGACGGCAGGAAGGCCTGAAGAGGTGGCTGAGGCCACCACAGGGTCCTGTGCAGACACCTCCCGGATGCTGTCTGCGCTGGTCTGGTTGAAATGGGGGCTGATGGCAGGCCTTGGTGGGCACCCTCGGCGTATCCAGCGCTGAGGACGCCCTGAGGAGACACGGTGGCTTCCTGGCCACCCCCCCATTCTCTGGTCATGGCCTCCTTCCTGTGGTACAGCTGCTCACAGCCTGGGCTCATTCCACATCAGCGCTGGCTGCACTCTCCCCAGACACCCCGTGGGCTGGCCACCGCCTGAAGCTTCCTCGGGCACTTCCAGGCTTGTGCTGGTCCCACCCAGCTGCACCAAAACTGTCTGGAGCTTCGGATCGTCCTGGGCAGACTGGGAGCGAGTGTGGACAGGGAGGTGCTCCACAGCCACAGTGGACACAGGATGCCCTGGGGGGACTGTGGAGAGGGGCCCCGGAGCTCAGCCCACAGAACTGGGGCTGGATCTTCCTGCCACTGAACCTCCTGCCTTCCACCTTCTGCATCACAGTGGCCGCTGCTTCCGCCACCTTCAGACACCAACCCAGTGATGGGGAGCAGGGCGTCCCTCAGTGTCGGCCCGTGATGGCTGCAGCGTGCCCCATGCTGTGAGCTCAGCCCCCCGTTGGGGAGCAGGGCGTCCCTCAGTGTCACTGTGCCTGTGACGGCCCCAGCACCCCCCATGCCGTGAGCTCTCCATGTTTGTCGGCAAGAGGAGGAGACCCTGGCAAGTTGGGAATTGGCCTGAAATTGTTGGGAAAATGACAGAGCTGTGGCATGTGTGGCCCTGTCTCCCCCACACCGGGTCCCCAGTCGCCTGCCGGGAGCATGCCTAGGTATACGCTCCAGCGCACAGACACTCGTACAGGCACATGCACACATGCTCACACGGGCATGCAAACACACCCACAGGCATGCCCACAGGCATGCCCACACACGCACAGGCATGCACACACATGCTTACAGGCATGCACACACACAGGCACACACATGCACAGGCACACACATGCACAGGCACACACACACTCGCACAGGCACACACATGCACAGGCACGCATACGCACAGGCACACACACGCTCACAGGCATGCACACGCACAGGCACACACATGCATAGGCACACACACTTGCACAGGCACACACACTTGCACAGGCACGCACACACACAGGCATGCACACACACAGGCACACACACTTGCACAGGCACACACACTTGCACAGGCACACACATGCACAGGCACGCATACTCACAGGCACACACTTGCACAGGCACACACACTTGCACATGCACACACACGCACAGGCATGTACACACACAGGCATGTACACACACGCTAGCACAGGCACGCACACATGTACACAGACCTCGCCGTCAGCATAGGGGAGGCAGGTGTGGAGGCAGGACCTGGAGCTGGGGTGGAACGGATCCCAGGAGGCTCTAGCTCTCCCAAGGAGGGGCCTGAGTGGTGCCCTGAGCGAGGAGCCGGGGCACACAGGGCGTCTGGTGTTGCAAGCTCCCAGGGAGGACATGGCTCCAGTGGCCCGGGGAGCAAAGGCAGCGTCGCAGCACGGCCTCGGAGCCCACTGTCCCACAGCTGGAATGGCGTCTACGCTTCTGGAAGGTTGGAAAGCATGAAAAGAGACTTCGTGACACGTGTCAATCATATAAAATTCCAGTTTCGGGGTCCAAGAATACACTTTCGTTGGAGCGGCCACACCTGTTCGTTTCCTTGTTGTCCGTGGCTGACTTCCCAGGGCAGTGGCCACAGATTTCAGGAGATGGGAGGCCTTCAAAGTGGAAACCCCGTCCCGGCCTTTCCAGAGAAGCTGTGCTGACCCCTGACCCAGAGCCTCCTGCTACGAGAGCTATGAGATGTGCATCCTAGCTTGGATGAAATACAGTCTCGAAAAAGTACACAAAAATGATTAAAACATTAAATAAAAAATGAAGCAAATGCTAGAAACCCATGTGGACAAGCCTGTCATTTCTCCGTGAGGAAGGCCTTTTACAAAGTGTCAGACGGACCACGGCACACAGCAGAGAGTGGGTGCCAGAGGCAGCAGCCCTGCCCAGGTGTTGGGCCCCAGTGGGGCTTGCAGGCTGGGCTCTGAAATCTGGGCCGGATTCAGAACCTGCAGTACAGGCAGAGGCCCTGGTCACGTGCGTGACCCCCACGTGGCAGCCCCTCTTCCCGCAGAAGCTCCTCCCTGCATCCTCTCCCTCGGGCAAATGGCTCACATGAGATCGAGGACGTTGTGTGCTCCTGTGCCCCTGCCCAGTGTCCCCATCCTGTGTCTCACGGGGTCCTGGGAAGTGCCGTGCCAGGACCACAGAGGGCAGGGGCGGGCACCCTGGCACTCAGCCCAGGACTGGGAATGCCGGAGGGAGCCGTGTACGGGTGGGAGGGTGAGACTGGCTCTGGGTGAACGGGCGCAGAGACCCAGGAAACTGCCCCCGACGTTGGCAGCACTTTTGTTGTAGGCGGAATTCCAGGTGTGGTTTTCTATGAAGTTCAAAGAAAGCAAAGCCGCAGCCCTGCCTTGGTTGGCCGAGTCGGGGACGAGGCCGCCTGGTGCGTGTGTAAAGCTCCCGGGACTTGACCTGCCGCCCCTGGAACCTGCCCCTCTCCCAGGCCGTGGGCTGAGCCACGCCTGCTGTGGTTCTAAGCCCGTGGCACTCGGGTGGTCCACTGGCCACTGCCCAGCCGGGTGCCTTCCACATGAAAGCACCCAGGACGTCTTCCTGATGTGAGGGGCACCGCACCCCCAGGGAAGCTGCCCTAGACCCCTTCCCTCTCCGAGACTCCCCTGCCCTCTGTGTGCCCACTGAAATCTGGAGCTCAGGCAGTGCTGGGTTTGCTGTGGCTGCCTCAGGACCGCTGCTGAACCCTTTTCTCTCTCTGCCTTTAGGGGATGATTGCCGAGCTGAAGGTGCGTGGGGACCCCCAGGTACACTGCCTGGATGAGGACGATGACTCGGATGGGGTGAGTGACGGCCAGGGCCCGGGCAGGGGGCTCCCTCCACCCCTGGGATGCGGGGTTCAGGGCCAAGGGCTGTGTGTGTGAGTGTGAGTGTGTGAGTATGTGTGTGTGTGTGTGTGTGTGTGTGTGAGTGGTGTCCGTCTTGTGTGTTGTGTCCGCATGTCTGCATGGTGTGTGTCTCTGTGTGTGTGGGGTGTGTGTGTGTGTGTGAGTGGTGTCCGTCTTGTGTGTTGTGTCTGCATGTCTGCATGGTGTGTCTCTGTATTTGCGTGTGGTGTGTGTGTGGTGTCCGTCTTGTGTGTTGTGTCCGCGTGTCTGCATGGTGTGTGTGTCTCTGTATTTGTGTGTGGGGTGTGTGTGTGTGTATGTGTGTGAGTGGTGTCCGTCCTGTGTGTTGTGTCTGCATGTCTGCATGGTGTGTGTGTCTCTGTATTTGTGTGTGGGGTGTGTGTGTGTGTGTGTGTGTGTGAGTGGTGTCCGTCCTGTGTGTTGTGTCTGCATGTCTGCATGGTGTGTGTGTCTCTGTATTTGCATGTGGTGTGTGTGTGTGAGTGGTGTCCGTCTTGTGTGTTGTGTTCGCATGTCTGCATGGTGTGTGTGTCTCTGTATTTGTGTGTGGGGTGTGTGTGTGTGTGTGAGTGGTGTCCGTCCTGTGTGTTGTGTCTGCATGTCTGCATGGTGTGTGTGTCTGTATTTGCGTGTGGTGTTTGTGTGTATGTGTGTGTGAGTGGTGTCCATCTTGTGTGTCATGTCCGCATGTCTGCATGGTGTGTGTATCTCTGTATTTGTGTGTGGTTGTGTGTTGGTGGACTATGCAGCATCACGTGGTACCTAAGGGGAGACTCTGCCAGTCCCAGAAGGTGTGAGGAACTGCAGGGAATTGTCATTCGGGGCCCAGGTCACGACGTGCCCATGTGGATGTGGACCCACGGCCTCCCTCCTGGGTGGCGTGGGCAGGACACAGTGTGGCTGGGCTGTGGGTAGCGTTCATATATCCGTGTTAGTTTCATGTTTTTTTCTATATTTTGCCCAGTAATTCTGTTGTTTTTACCTGGAACATGCCAGAAGATGCCGGCTTGTTTACATGGCGGCTGTGACAGGGCTGCTCCCTGGTGCAGCTTGCCGGGTGCTGGGGGTGGCTGAGGCGTTGCTGTGTCACCCCTCCCGTGGCTTACCTTGCCCTCACGGGTCATTAGCCGACCCTGAGGATGTTTCTTTCTCCTCCGGGTTTTCATGAGGTTTGAAGCATCTGGCCGGCTTGGGGTGCGTTTGGCCCAGGCCTGGCCCAGTGGGGCCTCTGCCAGGGAACCCGGTGGGGACGCGTCTATGGCATGGCCTCTTCCAGGGCAGGGCTCAGGTCAGAGGAGAGGAGCGTGTTCCCCGCCTCTGTGTGTCTGACCGGCAGCCAAGGCACCTTTGGAAGTGTCACTGTCCTCGACCTGATTGGACGTCACTCACTGAAGCCCAGATGGTGCCCGGGCAGGGAGGGCCAGTGTGCCCACCCAAGCGGCCCCTCCAGGAGCACCAGAAGGGCTGGACAGGGCAGGGGCGAGGCGGGAAGGGGCCCAGGCATGCTGGGGTCGGGGCCTGGCTGCCATGTCTCCCTTCCTTTTCAAACCCCTCAGGCATCCGGAGACTTCGGCAGTGGGCTCGGGGACGCCCGGGAGCCTCTCGGGGTGGAGACGGTGAGTAGCCAGCGAGGCCAGCCCACCCTGCAGGGTCCCGGAGGCCCCTCCCAGTGGCGGGGTGCGCATGTGTGCACAGGTTTGAGGCCCCAGGAGCTCACTTGATGCCAGGAAGCGGATTCCCAGCTGGAAACAGACACTGGCTGGGCACACACTCCAAGCCTGGGGCAGGCCTCGCTCCCGCCCTCCTGGCTGCTGCGTGTCTCTGACGAGAGGACATTCCTTTAGAACAATGTCCTGACCCTGCACATTGCTTGTCCTTGAGGCAACCTTGGCCTTTTGCTCCCCCACCCACAGAAATCCTGCAAGAGAAGCACAGCGAACACCCAGCACCTGTACCCAGAACCAACATTGGGGCCTCAGCATCTCCCCATCTGCCTCACACACACTCTCACACTACACAAAATACACACACACAACACATACACACTGCACACATCACACCACACACTCTCACACTACACAAAATACACACACACAACACATACACACTGCACATATCACACCACACACTCTCACACTACACATACACATCACACACTACACAAAATAGACACATACACACACTGCACACATCACACCACACACACACTACACATACACATCACACACTACACAAAATACACACACCACACATACTGCACACATCACACCACACACACTACACATACACATCACACACTACACAAAATACAACACATACACACTGCACACATCACACCACACACTCACACTACACATACACACACATCACACACTACACAAAATAGACACACACACACTGCACACATCACACCACACACTCACACTACACAAAATACACCACACACACTGCACACATCGCACCACACACTCACACTACACATACACACACATCACACACACACTACACAAAATATATACACACACACCACACACACTGCACACATCACACCACACACTCACACTACACAAAATACACACAACACATACACACTGCACACATCGCACCACACACTCTCACACTACACATACACACACATCACACACACACTACACAAAATATATACACACACACACCACACACTGCACACATCACACCACACACACTACACATACACATCACACACTACACAAAATACACACACACCACACACACTGCACACATCGCACCACACACACACTACACATACACACACATCACACACACACTACACAAAATATATACACACACACCACACACACTGCACACATCACACCACACACACACTACACAAAATACACACAACACATACACACTGCACACATCGCACCACACACTCTCACACTACACATACACACACATCACACACACACTACACAAAATATACACACACACACACCACACACATACACATTACACAAGCTCCATGAGCTTGTGGTGGCCGCCGTGGGGTGCACGGGTGTGAGTGTGGCTAGCAGGAGAAGGCAGTCTTCCAGGCGGCCACCTTCACAGCTTTCCCCAGCCCAGGCACCTGAGAAAACATGCAGGAGGGGCGGGTGGCAGGGCAGGGAGGCCCAGCACCATGACCGCGCCCTGCACGGCACTTTCCGCTGGAGAAGGGCGTGGGAATGCGTCCCTGTGGGGACCCTCAGCAGGGACACATCAGCTTCGCGGCGTGGCCCGTCTCGCGCCGGGGGCCTTCTGCGGCGATGGCAGACTCAGCCCTCCCGCCACGACAGGCGCGTTCTGGGACCCTGGGAAACGGGCGGCCACAGCCCACCACAGGAAGCCCCTCGCCCGCAGCCTGGAGCTTCCCAAACCATCCTGTTTCAGAGGATTTTCCTCTTTCCTGCAATCCTAAGTGTTTCGTTGCACATACCAAGCAAGTCTCCACTGGGCATCTGCCGCCGAATAACAAGCCGCCTCCCCTCATCTGCCAGGGCGCAGCGCTAAAACCCAGGCTCCCCACGCCACCCCCGGTCACCGCCCCACCCTTGGCTGGAGGCAGCAGCATGGAAGAGTCCAGAACTGAAGAAAACGAGGAGCAGACCACGGCGCCTACATTAGGAGGTAAGCTCTTTTCTGGATGTGGTGTGAATGTGTGTGGTGTGGGGGGTGCGCTGCGTGTGTGAGTGTGGTAACGTGTTTGTGTGACTGTTTGTGAGGTGTGTGTGTGATATATGGTGTGTGTAGTGTGTTGCGTATGGTTCATGTGTGTGTAGTGTGTGGCACGTGTATGTGTGGTGTGTGGTGTGTCTGTGTGGCGTGGCGTGTTTGTGTAGTGTGAGGTGTGCCTGTCTGTGGTGTGAGGGCTGACTGGGCGCCAGCCAGGCCCACGGGCAGTGGTTTGCTGAAGGAGGAAAAGCAAAATGCATTGTGATCCTGGGTGCTCCCACACCCCTGTCCCCAGAGGAGAAGCCACCTAGGACTTCCTGGGCCAGTGGCGGGGGGCGGGCTCTGAACATGGGCTGAGTGTTAGAGCCTCACGTGGGACCAGCTGTCACTTTCCCCAACGTGGCCCTGGGTTTGTAGGAGGCTGTTGTCACTCTTAGGAGATATCGCAGGATTCAGGGGAAGAAGGATCGTGATAAACGCCACGAACTCTGAAATGTGTCTGACTGCTAAAGAAGAAATGATGAAGGGTGTGTGTGTGTGTAGTGGGTGTGTGTGGTGTATGTAGAGTGTATGGTGTGTGTAGTGTACGTGTGTGGCATGCAGTGCATGTTGTGTTGCATGTGTGGTATGTATTGTGTATGTAGTGTGTGTGTGCATGTGTGATGTGCATGTGCAATGTGTGTACAGTGTGATGCGTGGTAGTATGTGTAGTGTGTGTGTGATGTGATGTGTGTAATGTGTATGTGTGTGATATGTGTGTATATTATGTGTAGTGTGTATGTTGTGATGTGTGTAATGTGTGTGTGTGATATGTGTGTATATTATGTGTAGTGTGTGTGTGGTGTGATGTGTGTAATGTGTGTGTGATATGTGGGTATATTATGTGTAGTGTGTGTGGTGTGATGTGTGTAATGTTTATGTGTGTGATATGTGTATATTATGTGTAGTGTGTGTGCTGTGATGTGTGTAATGTGTGTGTGATATGTGGGTATATTATGTGTAGTGTGTATGTGGTGTGATGTGTGTAATGTGTATGTGAGTGATATGTGTGTATATTATGTGTAGTGTGTATGTGGTGTGATGTGTAATGTTTATGTGTGTGATATGTGTGTATATTATGTGTAGTGTGTGGTGTGATGTGTGTAATGTGTGTGTGATATGTGTGTATATTATGTGTAGTGTGTATGTGGTGTGATGTGTGTAATGTGTGTGTATTATGTGTAGTGTGTGTTTGGTGATTTATGTAATGTGTATGTGGGGGTGTGTGTATATATGTGCAGTGTGAGTGTGTGGTGTGTGTGTAATATGTATGTGTGTGGTGTGTGTATATTATGCATAGTGTGTGGTGTGGTGTGTGTATATTTTGTGTGTATATTGTGTGGTGTGTGTGTATATTTTGTGTAGTGTATGTGTGATATGTGTATATTGTATGTGGTGTGTGTATATTTTATGTAGTGTGTATGTGTGATGTGTGTATATTATGTGTAGTGTGTGTGGTGTGATGTGTGTAATGTGTATGTATGTGGTGTGTGTGCATATTTTGTGTAGTGTGTGTGGTGTGGTGTGATGTGTGTAATGTGTATGTGTGTGTATATTATGCGTAGTGTGTGTGTGTGGTGTGTGTATATTTTGTGTAGTGTGTGTATGTGTGATGTGTGTATGTTATGTGTAGTGTGAGAGTGTGGTGTGCTGTGTATAATGTGTATGTGTATGATGTGTGTGTTATGTGTGTATATTGTGTGGTGTGTGTGTATATTTTGTGTAGTGTGTGTATGTGTGATGTGTGTATATTGTATGTGGTGTGTGTATATTTTATGTAGTGTGTGTGTGATGTGTGTATATTATGTGTAGTGTGTGTGGTGTGATGTGTGTAATGTGTATGTGTGATGTGTGTATGTTATGTGTAGTGTGAGTGGTGTGCTGTGTGTAATGTGTATGTGTATGATGTGTGTGTTATGTGTGTATATTGTGTGGTGTGTGTGTATATTTTGTGTAGTGTGTGTATGTGTGATGTGTGTATATTGTATGTGGTGTGTGTATATTTTATGTAGTGTGTGTGTGATGTGTGTATATTATGTGTCGTGTGTGTGGTATGATGTGTGTAATGTGTATGTGTGATGTGTGTATGTTATGTGTAGTGTGAGTGGTGTGCTGTGTGTAATGTGTATGATGTGTGTGTTATGTGTGTATATTGTGTGGTGTGTGTATATTTTGTGTAGTGTGTGTATGTGTGATGTGTGTATATTGTATGTGGTGTGTGTATATTTTATGTAGTGTGTGTGTGATGTGTGTATATTATGTGTAGTGTGTGTGGTGTGATGTGTGTAATGTGTATGTGTGTGTGTATATTATGCGTAGTGTGTGTGTGTGGTGTGTATTTTGTGTAGTGTGTGTGCACGCACGCGTGCACATGTGTGTGTGAGGCAGGTGGGGAGATGCTGAGGCCCCGATGTTGGTTCTGGGTACAGGTGCTGGGTGTTCGCTGTGCTTCTCGTGTAGGATTTCTGTCTTTGGGTTTTCAATTTTATTTTAATTACGAGTTAAGAGAGGAAAAGGAGAAGGGAAATGCATGCTGTGGGCAAGGAGTTTGCGGGGCTGGGTCTCCTGTAACACATTCAGGAAGCATCTACCACGCTTCAGCTGTCGTCGGCTTAGGTGGCCACACGGGCTCGCTGCTGATTTTAAATTCTCTCTCCCTGTTGCTGGTGCCTGGGACCCAGAGCTTTGGGAAATGCGGCTTCAGGCTGGGGATCAAACTGGAGGCACCCGGGGGGGCCGAGAGCAGAGCTGGGGGCGCCCGAGGGGCCTGACCCTGGCCAACTCTGCTTCTCTTTCCAGCTCAGACGCTTCCTGGCTCAGATTCTGTCTCCACGTGGGACGGGAGTGTCCGGACCCCAGGTGGCCGCATGAAAGAGGTAAGGCCACTCTCCGCGCCCTTGAGCCATCGTGAACCAGATTTCCTGCGGCACTTGGGGCCACTGGCTGGCGAGCCTGATGGAGCCCCTCTGCACCTGCACCTCCTCTGTGCCCAGCACACGGTGCCAGCATGCGTCCACCCTGCATGTCCACCAGGGGAAGCAGAACCCAGCCCGGGACTCTGGAGGGCACAGCGGGGCATGCCAGCAGGTGTGAGCCCCACCCCAGCCCCGGCCCTTGTATTCTTTTTATTCCCAGGGCGGCCTGAAGGGGCAGAAGGGGGAGCCAGGTGTTCCGGGCCTGCCTGGCCGGGCAGGCCCCCCAGGCTCCCCATGCATCCCCGGTCCCCCGGGTCCCCCGTGCCCGGTCAGTCCCCAGGGTCCTGCAGGCCCAGCATTGCAACCTGTCCCCGGACCACAAGGACCTCCGGGGCTGCCGGGCAAGGATGGCAGCCCGGGAAGGGACGGCGAGCCGGTGAGTCCTTGCACCCCCAGTCTGGCCCATCTGGAGGTGGGGCTTGGGCAGGAGCGGGAGAGACTGTGGCTGGCATGGGAGTGGGATGGGTGCAGGTCAGCAGCATCGTTGGGACGCTGGAGACCCTGGGACCCTGCTTGGGGTTGGTGCTGGGAGGTGGTCGGGTGCGGGAGGCAGAGCTGCTCAGACACAGCCCTTGTGGATGTGAGAGGCTCCTGGCCCAGGGGCCGGGGCATCGGGGGAAGGTGTCTTTGCCACCTCATGGGGACTTCGAGCGTGGGGTGCATTTCCACGTGCAGATTCTGGGTGGGCAAGAGGTGTCATTTACCGTCGCTAATGGCTTCTCTTGCACACTCAGGGTGACCCTGGCGAGGATGGGAAGCCGGTGAGTCTGCTTGTCCTGAACCCGTGTGCTAGACCTTGGGCTTTGCCACCGATGACACTGTTTAAACGTGACCCAGTGAGGAGACTGCACAGCAAAACTGTTTTGAAAATGAAACTTTAAAAAAAAGATGAGTTGACGGGAAACAGGCAGTTATGCATTTGTGTTGAGATGTTTAGGCCACAACTACCAGGAAGGAGAGGAGTAAGAAAAGGCAGAGCTTCCAAACCCTCAGAGGGGAAACGCACAGCAAAGAAGCCGGAAGTGGGGAGCGGGTTCGAGACGGGGGCGAGACGGGGCAGACCTCCGAGTGGCCGGGGGCACAGTCAGAGCTTCCATCTCAAAACACTCGGTTCGGATTTTAAAAATCAGCAGCACTGTTTCCAAGAAGACAGTCAAATCACAAGCAAATAGAGACCCGGGAGCAGCCTGGCCAGCAAATGGTAACACGCGGCAGGAGGTTTCACGTGAAAAACAGTCTCGAGGGTCTGAAGGGGCAGGGGGCATCGCCTCTGCCACCCAGTGGTCATTCCCGACCCCACAGCCAGGCTGCCTGTGACGAGGGCCATGGCAGATAAGCAGGGCAGTCGGCTGGGGGCGGCACAGGCCCAGCCTCTGCGGCGGTGTGCGTGCGTGTGAGTGTGTGTGGGGCAGGAGCCACGTGGCTCAGCAGCAGGCTCGCTCTCAGACCTCCCCATCCACACAGTGAGCCCGGCCCGCCTTTGTCACGCCCACTGGACGGTTCAAAACACTGACCTTCACTTACGTACAAGGCCCTCACCTGCTGACCCATGTAGCAGACACGCAGGTGCTCTGTCCACAACTCCCCCACAACACCGCATGCTACACACATGCACACACACACCACACATACACCACACACTACACACATGCACACTCTGAATTACACACATCACACCCCTCACACACCATGTATGCACTCACACCGCACGTACACATACCACACATGCACCAGACTACACAATGCACACACACCATATACCACACACTAAACACATGCACACACACATCTCCACACACACAGCACACCCCTCACACACACGGCATGCATACCCACACACGTATGTAACAGTCTAAGCACCGGCCACTGTGGAGGCCATCGGGGACTCATCACGTCCTCTGGAGGGGTGTTCCCTTGGCTCCCCAAGGTGTCCGGCGAGATGGACTCAGGTGGGGGCTGCTCTATGGGCCTGGCACCCTCCTACCTTCCAGACCCTGGGGACTCCCCTGAAGAGCTCAGCTCCCGTTGGTCCCCTGCTTGGGGGACGAGCACAGAGGGTGCTAGGCCACGGCCTATGGTGGTGCCTCCGCTGACAGGGACCCTGGCTACTGTCTTCCAGGGCGACACAGGGCCACAGGGCTTCCCTGGGACCCCAGGGGACATGGGCCCCAAGGGTGACAAGGTGAGTCTTTGAAGCTGGGTGGGGCCCCCTTCTGTGTTTGCCCTTGGCCTGAGGTGGGGGGCTGCCTGTGCTCAGGGTGTGATGGGCTTGTCTTGTGTTCCCAGGGCGACCCCGGGGTTGGAGTGAGAGGGCCCCCAGGACCCCAAGGGCCTCCGGGGCCTCCAGGACCCTCCTTCAGACATGACAAGCTGGTGAGTCCCACCCCTGGCTTCCTGCGACCCGGGGTCTGCCCTTCTCAAAAGTGGGCACTGCCTCTGGCAGGCATCTGGTCCAGGTGCATCAGCTCCACCCTCAGGGGCTTATGTGGGGTCTCAGCTGAGCTGAGGGTCACAGGTGTGGTGAGAGACCTCGCCTACCTGCCTTCAGCTTCTCTGGGGCAGCGGAGGGGCCGTGGTTTCTCAGCTCCTCGTAGAAATAGCTTGATAGGCAGTTTGTGGGGCCGGGAGTAGGCCAGGCAGGGAGTCCGGGGAGGGGGCAGAATTAGTCCAGGTTGGGCACTGGGAGTAGGCCTAGTTGGGGGCGAGGGGGGAGGGCAGAAGCAGTCCTGGGGGGCGGGGCGGGAGCAGGAGTCACCCTGGCCGGCAGGGAGGCAGGAGCCATATGGGGGGCCAGACTCTGGGCACCACGTCTCCCCATTCTCTCCTGCAGACATTCATTGACATGGAGGGGTCTGGTTTTGGTGGTGACCTGGAGGCCCTGCGGGTGAGTGGCCCTTGGCCAGTGTCTGTGCCCGAAAGGCTGCAGAACCCCAAGATGCAGCTGGAGTCCTATGGGGGGTTGGGACCAGGCCCGGTTTGGGGTTGGTGGTCATCCTGGTGGGTGCCACATGGGCCGTGACCATCTGTGTTTGCCACGTCCAGGGTCCTCGAGGCTTCCCCGGCCCCCCTGGCCCCCCTGGTGTCCCAGGCCTGCCTGGTGAGCCCGGCCGCTTTGGCATGAACAGCTCCGACGTCCCAGGACCCGCAGGTCTTCCTGGTGTGCCTGGGCGGGAGGGTCCCCCCGGGATTCCTGGTCTACCGGTAAGTCCTGCCCCCCATCAGTGTTGGGGGCCCTGTCTGCTGGGAGTGGGGGTCCCTGCCCTACCACCGGGAACCCCAGTCCTCACCCCCTCTCACCTTGTCTCCTCTGGGAGCTGGTGGGTGGCTGCTTACAGGGCTGCCCTGGGGCATGCAGGGGCCCTGTGTGACCACCCTGTGGTTCTGGGGGTGCTGACCAAGGGTGACCACAAGCAAGGCTTCCCACCCCTCTGGCCCTTTGGGTCCACGGACCACACAGACAGTGTCTCCATGAGTGATTCCCACAGGTGGGGGTGGGAGAGGCGCGGTCAGCACCCCTGGAGGCCCAGGGACGGGAGGAGCCTGCTTGGCCAGCGCGGCTCATGGGGTCTCAGGGCCCTGTGGCAGGGTCCCCAGCAGCTCTGGGGCACGTGACAAGCAGCAGGTGCCCACAGAGGTGGCTGTGTGATTGGGTCACGCTGCACTGGTGTCCCGTGGCCTGGGACCTGGGGTCACTCAGCAGCATGTCATGACGCATAGGACAGGGACTGTGGAGTGAGGCCACACGTGGTGTGGCCCTGCTCTGGGATGGTCCCCACCTGAGCCAGCCCACCCTGCTGATGGGCGTCGCCGTCCCCATCGGCTCTGAGGCATCCTGCACCATCTGGTGCCACGTGGCGGGCACTCCCCAGGGTAATTGTCAGGGGCAGTTTGGGCTTCAGGAACGTGCCTAATTCACATTCATACCTGCGGTCAGACGGCCTCCTGGAGGGGGTAGCGATTACCCAGCCCGGTGTGTGATAGTGTCTCCCAGTGTGGGGCTGTCAGCCCTGCTGTCTCATCCTGCCAGCGTGGCTACGGCACTGTGGGCTGCACACGCACTGGCATCTCCCGTGAGCCCTGGGACCCTGGCCCTGCGTCTGGGGAACGATTTATGTCCTGAAGCTCAGATAATCTGTTAACTCAGAAATCTTTTTGGTGGCTGAATGCCAGCAAGACACACTCTGCTTTGCTCTCCCCCAGGGACCCCCAGGCCCTCCAGGAAGAGAGGGGCCCCCAGGAAGGACTGGGCAGAAAGGCAGTCTCGTAAGTCTCCCTCGAGTCTGGAGTGAATGGGGCCCAGTGCCACACCGTGTGGCCGGGGTGGCCGAGCCCTGGGGGTCTGTGGGTGGACCTGGTGGGAAGCGCCTGCATTCAGCCCCCTGGGGAGTGGCCTCCAGAGTGACCTTGGGAGAGAGCTGCGCTGCTTTGGGCTGAGCTGGGGACACTCGCTGTAAATGCCCCTCGAGGCTCAGAGCCTGTGGCTGAGCCGAAGGGCTCTCCAAGCCGGGAAGTGTGCGGGTCCCCTGTGGAGCCGGGTCCAGCACTGGGATCGGGCTTGGCTTCCCTTCAGAACCCCAGTCACAGCAGAAAGAGGGATGATGGCAGCAACAGCCTCGGAAACTATGAAGCAAAGCAGGGAGCAGGGTCAGGACACAGTTACCGGCAGGGCGACGCGCCCTCCTCTGCCCGCTGTGCTGCGGGTCTGATTTTGTCGTAATCCTCCTCTTTTCCACACAGGGTGAAGCAGGCGCCCCGGGACTTAAGGTACAAGCAGAACACCCGGCACACCGGTCCCCGAGCCCCGCAAGCCCTGGGCCTGCCCGCTCAGTCGGCATGCCCCAAAGAGGGTGGGGCCTCGCGGTAGAGGGAGGAGGCTCCCGGGGTGGGCCTTGACCCCCACTCCTGCCATCCATCCTGCTGGAGGCACTGGCAGCAGCCTCTGTCACTCTTGGGAGGTGGCTTTCATCGAGCCGTGGTCGGCTGGTGAAGTGAGGGCAGACGTGGGAACGACCTCCCAGTGACCCATGCCCGATAAAGCAGCTCCCAGGAGCTTCAGGAGGAGCAGCTGGGCCACTGCAGGTGGAGAGGCTGTCTGCGGCCTCAGAGGGGCCCTAAGCTGGGGACCCAACGTCCTCCCACAGGGAACCCCCTCCCTGCCTGTCCTGCACTCTCATGAGCGTCTGGGGATACTTGGAGGGAGCGCTGAGGGCGGCTGGGGTGTCTTCAGGGGCCCTGGCCTGGCCCAGAGTCTGCTCAGACCCTCTGGACTCAGGGCTGCTCTTACATGGACCCAGCCTTCCTTCGGGCAGCCTGAGGTCTGGGCCGTGGCCTGGTTGGACCAGACAGCTTATCTGACACCCCCACAACGACCCACTTCCTCCTGCTGTTCTGCGGGAGAGGAGCTGGAGGGAGGAGCTGGAACCTGCAGAGGAGGGGCTGGGAGCCGGGCTGGGACCTCATGTCAGGGTCTGTGCCAACCCCACCAGCACCCACGCCCCTGGAGGTCACCTCAAGGATCCAGGCCTCTGGGGGCCGCCCACTCAAATCATGTTCACGTCAGGAGCTCCCCTCCTTGGGCTGGATGGGGTGGGCACTAACAGGGAACTTCCCCCAGAGCGAGGCCAAGCTCTAGGCTGGGAGTGAGGAGGGAAGGAAGGCCAGTGGGAAGAGGATGGCTGGGAGTTGGGTGAGAGCCCAGAGGGCTGAGAGGAACATGGGCTGGAAGTGAACACACCAGCACAGACAGACACACACACACACACACGTAGCCTGTGTGCATGCACGCATCTCCCAGATATGAGCACACGCACACGTGTATGTACCATGTATGCACAGCATGTACATATGTGTGTTTAGGCTATCTGCACACGTGTCTAGCATATGTGCACATCTGCATACGTGTATCTCTAGGTGTGTGCCCACATACCTTTCTAACACACATACATATACATACCTCTAGCATATGTGCGTGCACACACGTATCTGTAGTCTGCACATGCATGTATTTAGTATGTGCACATTCACGTACGCATGAAGGCTTTGAGTTAAGCAGGGGAGAAGTATTTTGATCAGATTTAAAATCACCAAAATTAGATACGCACGTATGAAAATAGTGTACGCTTTAAAAAATCTAAAATCTCAAGTAACATGAATGAGAATTCTAGAACCATCTAGAACCCTGCAACCTAATTGTAAACAATTTAAAACAGAAAAGGGGAATGAAGTTAAAGGTTTTCAACAAACCTTTTTTTGGAGATGAAATCTCACTCTGTCACCCAGACTGGAGTGCAATGGCGCCATCTCAGCTCTCTGCAACCTCTGCCCCTGGGGTTCAAGTGATTCTCCTGCCTCAGCCTCCCAAGTAGCTGGGATTACAGGCATCTGCCACCACACCTGGCTAATTATTGTTCTTTTTTTTTTTTTTTAGTAGAGACGGGGTTTCTTCAAGATGGCCAGGCTGGTCTCAAACTCCTGACCTCAGATGATCTGCCTGCCTTGGCCTCCCAATGTGCTGGGATTACAGGTGTGAGCCATGGCACCCAACCTAAGCAAACTTTTTTATAGGCACTTTTTAAAGATCAAAACTTAGATGAGGCTGGGCACAGTGGCTCACACCTGTAATCCCAGCTCTTTGGGAGGCTGAGGCAGGAGGATCGTTTGAGTCCGGGAGTTCAAGGCTGTAGTGAGCTACAATCACGCCACTGTTCTGTAGCCTGGGCAACAGAGCGAGACCCTGCATCTAAAAAGAAAAAATAAAGGAGACGAGATTTTTAAAGACAATAAAAGGATGCCAGCACTAAAATAGATTAAAACCCAGGAGTAAACTATAAGATTCTGGTAACGTGAGCCCTCTGGGTGAGTGGGTACGAGATGTTACCATCTGTAAGACCTAGAGCAGTGAGTGCCCCCCCCACCCCGACGTGAGACCAGCCCTAGAAGAGAGGAGGTGGGTCACTCGGGATCGAATTGGCGGGTGCGGGAGGTGAGGCCCTGGCTTGGAGGCCTGGCTGCTGTGGGGATGTGGGAAGCAGGAATCCCCACTGAGGGGGGCTTCCTACCTCTGCCTGGGCTGTGACCTTATCAAGGGAGCGGTCGAATTCCTGCCCCAGTTGCAGGCAGTGCTGGGCTCCTGCTGTCTCATTCGACTCTGTCCCAAGCCCGAGAAGGAACCCTGGGCCTCTCTGTCTACAGCTGAGGAAACTGAGGCTCAGGGAGTGTGTGGCTGTGATTGGGGGGTGGTGCCACTGAGGCCTCCTGCCCTGAGGTCTCCCTGCCTCAAGTTCCCGGCCCCACTTCCCTGCACCTGGCTCTCACCACTCACCTGGGTCTCTGAAACTCCAGGTGGCCCAGGGCCTTGGGTCACAGATGTGGGGGTCGCAGATGGGTACACACCTCATGGTCTCCTGCTTCTCATAGCCTTAAGACTAAGAATCACCGCAACGCCTGCGTCCACTCGTGCCCCTGGTGGGCCCAGATCCTGAGCCTCCTCTCCTCCCCTTGCGTCCCCCACTGTGCATGTGCACCCGACCCAGCCAAGCTTGGGCTCTGTGGCTCTGTCCTCAGCTGTGTCTCTAAGTGGCTGGAATTGCGCTGTGAACTCGGGAAGGCCACTGTCCTCAGCTGTGTCTCTAAGTGGCTGAAACTGTGCCATGAACTCGGGAGGAAGGCCACTGTCCTCAGCTGTGTCTCTAAGTGGCTGAAATTGTGCCATGAACTCGGGAGGAAGGCCACTGTCCTCAGCTGTGTCTCTAGGTGGCTGGAATTGCGCTGTGAACTCGGGAAGGCCACTGTCCTCAGCTGTGTCTCTAAGTGGCTGAAATCACGCCGTGAACTCGTGGGAAGGCCACTGTCCTCAGCTGTGTCTCTAAGTGGCTGAAATCACACTGTGAACTCGGGGGAAGGCCACTGTCCTCAGCTGTGTCTCTAAGTGGCTGGAATTGCACCGTGAACTCGGGGGAAGGCCACTGTCCTCAGCTGTGTCTCTAGGTGGCTGGAATTACGCCGTGAACTCGGGGGAAGGCCACTGTCCTCAGCTGTGTCTCTAAGTGGCTGAAATCACACTGTGAACTCGGGGGAAGGCCACTGTCCTCAGCTGTGTCTCTAAGTGGCTGAAATCACACTGTGAACTCGGGGGAAGGCCACTGTCCTCAGCTGTGTCTCTAAGTGGCTGAAATCACACTGTGAACTCGGGGGAAGGCCACTGTCCTCAGCTGTGTCTCTAAGTGGCTGAAATCACACTGTGAACTCGGGGGAAGGCCACTGTCCTCAGCTGTGTCTCTAAGTGGCTGAAATCACGCCATGAACTCGGGGGAAGGCCACTGTCCTCAGCTGTGTCTCTAAGTGGCTGAAATCACACCATGAACTCGGGGGAAGGCCACTGTCCTCAGCTGTGTCTCTAAGTGGCTGAAATCACGCCATGAACTCGGGGGAAGGCCACTGTCCTCAGCTGTGTCTCTAGGTGGCTGGAATTGCGCCGTGAACTTGGGGGAAGGCCACTGTCCTCAGCTGTGTCTCTAAGTGGCTGAAATCACGCCGTGAACTCGGGGGAAGGCTCCTGCTGCCGTGGCCTTCGTTGCTTGGCAGGGCGTTACTTACCTTCTGATTTGCAGGTGTTGAGAAAGCATCTTAAGAAAAAGTGTCTGCTCTGGGGTTGCAGGGCCAGTGGGGGCTGGGCTGGGCCCTAACATGCTCTCCTCACCCCACGCAGGGGAGCAAGGGAGACCCCGGTCCCGCTGGTGCTCGAGGGGAGAGCGGCCTCACAGGAGCCCCCGGACCTGCTGGACCACCAGGCCCCCCCGGACCCCCCGGGCCGCCAGGACCAGGACTCCCCGCTGGATTTGTGAGTACCACCTGCATCTGACCCCCAGAGAGCCAGGGGTTGCCCGTGCCCCACACCTGCTGCCCCTGGCATCGCACTCACAGAGCAGCATGTCCCTGGCGGCGGTCTCACTGGCGTTGCCCCAGCCTGCCATTTCGTCTTCCCCTTGGGGGCTCCATCTCCCACCCATGCCCTGCCGAGCTGAGGGGCTGCCCCTGGGGAACTTGGCCCAGCCACGCCCAGCACCGTTGCGCAGGAGAGAGAGCACATAAGCTGATCGCAGACAGGCGGCCTCGGGGGTCCCCACCCAGGCCCTGCCACCAGGTGAACAGTCTCCGTCCCAGAATGGCAGCTCCCCAGGCCACCATGGCCCCGAAGAATGGCCTGTCCTGCTCAGGCAGTGCTGGTCCCAGGGAGGCGTCCTTCCACAAGAAGGGACATAGGCCCACACGTGTCTTGTACTCCTCCAGGATGACATGGAAGGCTCCGGAGGGCCCTTCTGGTTGACAGCCCGAGGCGCTGATGGGCTGCAGGTACTGCCATGAGCTGGGCGTGGCCGGCTCTGAGGGGCGAGGGGGTGTTGCCTGGGGCAGAAGAGTGTCCCTTGAGCAGCTGGCCTTGCCTGGGGCGGAGCAGGCCGCATGTCGGGGGACTGTGCTGGCCACTCTTACTCTGGAGATGCCCCTTTGTTGAACCAAATCACGGGGGGAGGGCCCGGTCTGCAAAGTGGGAGACACAGTGGGTGGTCAGGACGGAGGAGCGGGGCCACTGCACCCTAAGGGACAGGCCTTTCTGGGGAAATCCAAGTCATATTCTTTTTGTGGCTCAATTTTGGGAAGTGACAAACGTTTGCCCTGAGAATCTGGGGTTCCTGTGACATCTCCGCCATATTGCACCGTCAGCGTGTATACTGGTCAGGGTTAGGGCCAGCCAGGAGTGAGCAAAGTCCCCAGGTAACCGCTCAGACAACTCATGTGTCAGGGCACACCCAGGGGCCGGCCACTCCTTCCTCCCCCACCCCCGCTGTCCCCTCCATGACACCGGCTCCCCCGTGGTGCCGGCACAGAGGAGCCCGTAGGCACCACAGCCCCTGCCTGAGACGTGGGCGGCTGAAGCCACAGCATCCAGCTTCACTCTCAGAGACTCAGCCTGTTGAGAGCAGGGGTGGTCGGGACACATTTCTCACTCGGAGAAAAATGAATGAGGAATTTCAGTTAGGCAGAAACAAGCTGGGTCCACGGGAAGTTAGCAGAGCTTCACCACTTTCACTAGCACCCCTCCTTCCACACACGGGTTTTGAAGTCTTGACTGTTACCCGCCGGCTTTCCTTGTGGGGTGAGCATCTCACCGCAGGGCCTGCAGCTGCACTAACATCTCCTCTGCCCTCACAGGGACCCCCAGGCCTGCCAGGACTCAAGGTCAGTGATTGCCTGGTCGCTGGCTTGGCCCTGGCCTTGGCACCCTGGGGTTGGGGAGACAGGGCCTCGCCTCAAGTTGTTGGATGGCAGGCGTAGGATGAATTTGGCACGGGAAATTTGCAAAATGCAGCAAAAAGCTGAACTGGGAAATAATCACACACAGCTCCTATCGGGACCTCCAGTGTGAAGGATTATTGTCCCGTTCTCTCTCCGAAGCCCATGAATCAGGATTCCGGGGTTCACGTTCCTGCAGCACACTCTCTGACTTGGGCTGAAAGAGGGGCTCGGGAAGAACCCGGGGTCCCCATCTCAGCCTTAGTGACAGGTGTGGTGACCCTGGAGGACCTGGGAATTTGTCCTCTGCTCCCCTGTTCCTGGAGGACACCAGCCCCCAGCCTGCCCCAAAGACCCCACCCTCACCTGGGCCCTGGGCAGCAGCCGCCTTTCACCCAGCTGTGCACATCAAAGCATCGTCTGCTTGGTGGCAAGGGGCCCTGGGCGCACGGGGCCCACCCTGCGGCTGGATTCTCACTTGTCACCAGCCTTGTCCTGGCGCCCGCTCCTTTGAGAATGCTCTGCTTTCATTTGCAAGACATTGGACATTTCAAGAGGCTGACTTTGGAAGGGCTGTGTGTTCACTTTCTTAAATTGGGAAAGTGAGGTCATCTCAGCAGGGTTCTGCTTGGAGTCCCAGTGATAGAATATGCCCCCAGGCTCCACTGCAGACCAGACCGGGTGCCTTTGGCCACCATGGGTCACGGGGTCCCTGCACAAGTCTGGGCTGGGGGAGGGGCATGAGTTGCATCCTGGGTCACTCACTCTTCCCTTCCCCTGGGGTGGACGCT
Source organism: Callithrix jacchus (assembly GCF_049354715.1). NCBI lineage: Eukaryota > Metazoa > Chordata > Mammalia > Primates > Cebidae > Callithrix > Callithrix jacchus. The sequence continues at coordinate 51,128,750 of NC_133522.1, forward strand.
GCCTGGGGAGCTGGGTGGGCCCCAGTAGGTGCTCATGAGACCCTTTATCCATTTAGGGGGATCCTGGCATGCCTGGGCCACCGGGGGCCAAGGTAAGCATGATGCTGGGGCTCAGAGACGTGGCCAGGCAGGGGCAGGGAGGGCCCAGGCAGACGCCTGCCAGAGGTTGGCTCGGGGCGGCCTCCCCTGCTCTTCCTCCCACCATCCTTTCTTTATAATTGAAAATGTGCCAGTTTCAAAGGCAAAACTGCCAGGACACCCACATGCCGGGCACCCAACCCTAGGGCACCTACAGGTTTGACTGCACTGGGAGCACAGCCTTCCTCCCTCCCAGCTGCCTGACTGTGCAGGCCTCTCCGCCCCTGCCACCAGCCTCCTGCCTCTCCCTCCTTTTCCCCCACTTCCCGTTCCCCAACATCCCCCTCCTCTACTTCCTCCTCCTCCCACTTCCTCCCTACTTCTCCCCCTCGCCCCCACTTCCTCCTTCCCATTCCCCTCCCCCACTTCCTCCTCCCCCAACTTTCCCCTCCCTCAACTCCCCCTCCTCCTGACACCCCCTTCCCAGGTTCTCCGTCCCTCCACAGCCCCCGCTTAGGCCCACAGGGGTGAGAGAAGACCAGGCTGTCACCATGTCCAGGGGTTCTCCAGACTCCTCATGAGGGTCCCTGCAGCCCTGGGCATGTGGCCGACGCCCTGCATCCTCCATGTGTCCCTTTCAGGGAGAAGTTGGAGCAGATGGAGCCCCTGGGTTCCCCGGCCTCCCCGGCAGAGAGGGCACTGCTGGGCCCCAGGTGAGCGGCCTTGGTGGTCCTGGGGTGCGAAGGCGTGGAGCCCCAAAGGCACCATGCCAAGTTGAAAGCTGGCAGGAGGTGTGTCCCCCGGGCCCTGGGCCTCCGTGTTCCCTCCGGGTCTCTGAGTGCCAGGAGCCAGAGTGCATGTCTCCATCAGGGCTTTTGCTGGCTGTCTCTCTCCCAGGCCCCTCCCGGTCTGGAAATAAAAAACTGCAGGTCTTCATTCACAGTCGTCCCTCGTGGGAGCCTGGGGGCTCCTGGACGGGGCTCCTGTTTCTATTTATGATGAACCATTTCTTTCCTGTCTTCAGGGGCCAAAGGGAGACAGAGGCAGCCGGGGAGAAAAGGTGAGTGTCCCTGGGCAGGTGGATGGGGTAGGGGGTGCTGGGACATCCGGAAGGCTTGGCCTCAGCTGCCCCCGGGTCCATGCCGCTGCTGTCCACGTGGCTTCAGAGACTCAGGACAAAGACCCTGAAGTCGGCAGGCCGGCTTTTAGGCAGGGGCAGCCTGTGCAGCTCAGCCATCTCCCTGCCCTGCCTGGGAGGGGACTCCAAGGCTGCAGTCCACAGCCCTGTGCCCTCCTCACCCCCCGTGGGCTCTGGGCACCCCCTCCAGGGCTGGGTGGCTCTGGGGTCATGGCCAGAGTGGCTGAGATGAAATGCTGGACACATGGCATCTTCTTCCAGGGAGATCCAGGGAAGGACGGAGTCGGGCAGCCAGGCCTCCCTGGCCCCCCTGGACCCCCGGGGCCTGTGGTCTACGTGTCGGAGCAGGACGTAAGGATGCTGCATGGGTGGCCACCCAATGTCCAGACCTCCCACTGGGTGCAGAGAGCCCTCCCCGAACCCCCCACAGCCCACAGGGCAGGCCAGGCCTTGACCTCAAGGCCACACTCTGACTCCACGGTGGGGGCTGCTGAGGCCCCAGGTCAGGGATGCCTCAGGCATGGGGGCTGCTGAGGCCTGGGGTCAGTCCCTGTGTCCTTGACGCTGTGGCCGTGAGGCTGCATGTAGTCCTCCAGCTGCCCCGTCAGAAGAAGCAGACATGCCCCTGGCCCTCTGCTGAAGGCTGTGTCAGTTCTGGAACCTTCCTCTCCACTGAGGCCCGTCCATCAGGCCTTTCAGCTGTACCCTCTATGCCAGCCAGCAGCGTGTCCCACTGGTTCCTACGCCACCCTGGCCTCACAGGCAGACGCCACCCTGCCCAGCCCGGCCACATGGAATGCAGCGGCAGCCCCAAGCCCCGTGTCTAGGCAGGAGTGTGAGCCTCTGGCAGGCCCCACACTGGGTGGGCACCCTCGAGGCCGAGGCAGCTTCTTTCGCCTGCAGAGGCCTGCAGGGTCCAGAGTGAGGCGGGGCCGAGAGCGTCCTGGTGGGGATTGATGCAGGGCCCAGGGGGCAGAGCTGGGTGTGGGCAGGGCTTCAGATCCCTGCTTCTCTGTGGCTGCCAGTGGGAGGGGCTGCCTGGGCAGAGCTAAGAGCAGGCACCGTCAGCCCTCACCCTGGACTAGTTACCTACCCCTGTGCTCCGGGCCCTCACTTAGGAGGTGGGACCGCAGCAGTCTGGAGAGGAAGGTGGGGTTGGGTACAGGCGGGAGAGCCACCTCCGCGTGGCTTTGCTAGGAGCAGCCGGATGGGCATCGTGAGGCAGGGGCAGCCCAGAGGCCACAGGGACTTGGGTGTGACAATCAAGTCATCGTAACATCAGAAAAGCCCCTGGTCGGCTGAGCTGCTTCCGCTGGCAGCATCTAGAAGGGAGCATCTAGCAGAGGGAGGAGCATCTTAAACCAAAATGGAAGTGAAAACCGTGGCCCTCAGGGTGTCTGGAGTCTGGTCCCGCCGCTCTGAGCGAGAGGAGCTGCTCAGGAGGGACGCTCCCGGCCCAGGAACACGGAAAGCAGCGTTTTCCTGAATTTCCTGTTTCGTTTTGTTCTGTTGATCTTGTAAGTCTCACAGTGAGGGTCCGGCTTGATTTTAAATGCAATTCTTTGCTTCTGATTCCTTTCTCCCGGCTGGTGGACAGGGAGCCGTCCGGAGCGTGCCGGGATCCGAGGTAGGTGCCTGCGGGGACCTGGGTTCAAGGCTGGGTGGGGCCCAGGCTGCGGCACAGGTGTGTGGTGACCCCAGCTGACGCCGTCCCTCTTTCCCCAGGGCCGGCCCGGCTTCGCAGGCTTTCCTGTGAGTAACCTCGCCCCGAACTGAGCACTGCCCCCCACCGCCCTCCCTGCAGAGGAGGGAGGGTCTCCACCTGGTGGCACAGAGCAGCCTGTAGAGCTGGGGTGGACCTTGTCAAGCCTGGGGGACGAGGAAGCGATGGTAGCGGGATGTGGGCAAGAGCCCCTGGCAGGCCCCACACTGGGTGGGCACCCTCGAGGCCGAGGCAGCTTCTTCTGCCTGCAGAGGCCTGCAGGGTCCAGAGTGAGGCGGGGCCGAGAGCGTCCTGGTGGGGATTGACAAGGCAGGCACGTCACGGGGACAGCGGTGGGAGGAGGTGGAGCAGCCATTGGGGATGGGGGAGACGCAGCTGCTCGGGCCTCACCCCTGCCTGGCCCCCATTTCAGGGACCTGCGGGGCCCAAGGGCGACCTGGGCTCTAAGGGCGAACGAGGCTCCCCGGGACCCAAGGTAAGGGCTCAGGCGCCGTCCCTCAACCCCTCTATGACCCAGGGGTGGCCCCGGCCTGTCCAGGTGACCGCTGTCTGGGGATCCGGGAGTCCCTAGCCTCTGCGGTGAGGGGTACACCCCACTCGGGCTGTCCCTGTGGTCACCTCCACCTGAAAGAGGACCCAGGCTGCTCCCTGGCTGAGGACTCCAGCCTTCAGGGCACTGGGTGAGGCTTTGTGGGAAGGAGCTGGCCTGACCCTGCCGGACCTCCTGCCGTTCCAGGGTGAGAAGGGAGAGCCTGGCAGCATCTTCAGCCCTGATGGCAGTGCCCTGGGCCCTGCCCAGAAAGGAGCCAAGGTGAGGCAACCTCCTTCCAATGTGGGGGCGTGGGAGCTTCTGGGGGCTGTGGAGACAGCCTGGGAAGGGTCTTGCCGAGGGTCTCCCTGCTGACCCACGAGCCCCGCCCAAGCAGGGCTCCAGCATCCAGGCATGGCCCCTCCCCTCTTTCACCCAGGTGGGCTGGCCCACTGGCCCCTCATCCTCTCCCTGCCCCTGAGCCCACCTTGCCGAGGGGAGATTCTCAACGGCTGCAGCTCTGAGCTGGCGCCTCCCTGGGGCCTGGTCTGTGGGGTGCAGGAACCCAGGCTGTAGCATCTCAGCCTCAGCAGGTTTCTGGCTGCCCCTCCAGCCTCTTCCTGGAGGCCCTGATGCCATGGGCAGCAGCTGTTCCTTCCTCTCTGCAACCCCAGGGCAGGGCCCAGAGTCAGTTCCTCAAGGGGCCTGTGCTTGGGTCCCCGCCCCCAGCAGGCAGCCACCCGGACAAGCGGGAGGAGGGTCCTGGGAGGATCCTGGATCTTTGGGGTGTGGGGCACGGGCTCCCCCACTTTCCAAGGGAGCACTGAGCCCTCGGGGGTGTTTGGGTGTGCCTCAGACACAGGATACCCAGGCCCAGCAAGAACACCCGTCCCACCCAGCTGTGCATCTGAGCTGGGGCCTTCGGCAACTAGGACTATGTGGGCACCGCATTCTTGCACCAACGTGGACACAAACCCCAATCCTGAACCTCCCCCACTGGCGGCTCCCACCCTCCACAGAGCTGCTTGCGCCTTGGGGTCTGCCCGATGCACCCAGAGGGCCATAGGGGTCCTCAGGGAGGCTGCCAGGTGGGCCACAAGCCACCACCTAACTGCCTTTTTGTTTTTTGCTCAGGGAGAGCCGGGCTTCCGAGGACCCCCGGTAAGTGGACCCCTGGCTTTCTTTGCACTGAGCTCGGGTATGATGGCCCCCAAGGACAGGCTCGCTAAGCTGTGCGGCCCAGGGCTCCTCTCCCAAGTGCAGCTTTAAAGTGTCTGGGGCAGGTGTTGGTGTGAGGTCGCAGCGGGCTCCTCGGAGCCAATGGGTGGCCCAGGGCGCTGAGCTCTGCATGGCCCCTCTGCTTCACCGGCTCCTGAACAGGGCCTCCCCGGCTCGTGGACGAAGGCTGGGGTCTGCTCCACTAAGCCTGGCTCCCTTCCTCCCGCAGGGTCCATATGGACGGCCTGGGTACAAGGGAGAGATTGGCTTTCCTGGACGGCCGGTGAGGACCTGGGATCTCCTGTGGGGGCAGCAGATGGGACCTGGCAGTGGGGAGCAGCCCAGGCCCACAGGGGTGACATGCCCAGAGGGGAGGACATTACTGTCCTCTCCCCAGAACCGGCCCTGCCTGAGCACAGCTCTTGTCCTGGATGTGCGTAGCCAGGACCCAGGAGGAGGCCCTGGGGGGATACAGGGAAGCGGCCCTGGGTGTGCTGGGATCAGTCACCTCCTCCTGAAAGAGACCTTGAGCAGGAAGAAGGAGTGAGAAGGGCTGGGGCAGCCTGAGGGCTAGAAGTGTGCTAGGCTGAGCCTGGGCCGGGCGGGGCCTGGCGTGGTGCTACAGCAGCTACCCTGCAGAAACCTGGCTGGTGATGCCCACTGCCCAGCAGTTCACACCCCTGTGCCCCACCCCAGGGTCGCCCTGGGATGAATGGATTGAAGGGAGAGAAAGGGGAGCCGGGAGACGCCAGCCTTGGAATTGGCATGAGGGTGAGTATCCCTCAAGGGGCGGCCCGGGTGGCAGGGAGACCAAGGCCTGGGGGTGGCCTGGCCATAGCCTGGGGTCCTGCAGCTCCTACCGTGTGGCTACACTGCACTGCTCCTGCCATACCCATGCACAGTCATGCACACGCGTGGCCACTCTACATGTGTGCACATGTGCAACATACATGCCCATGCACCTGCACGTGTCCATATACACATGCCTTCATGCATGTACAAATCAAAATACCTGCACACGCATACATACACATAAGCATCTGCACATGTACGTGTGTGTCCAGATACATGTGTGAGCCCTCCCTAGCCCATTCCATGATGGACAAACACACTGCACATGTACATGCACACATGTACACAGATGTACGCACATGCACACACATACACATGCATATGCACACATGCACCCAAACACATGCACATTCACATTCACGTGTGCGTCTACACAGGCACAGCCATGTGTACATATGTGCACACCCACACCTACACGGACATATGCACACATGTGCACCCATCCATACACACACACACACACACAGGCCAGCGTGGTTTCTCATGCGCATGTGCACCCATCCATACACACACACACAGTAGGCCAGCGTGGTTTCTCATGCGCATGTGCACCCATTCATACACACACACACACACACACACACCAGCGTGGTTTCTCATACGCATGTGCACCCATCCATACACACACACACACACAGGCCAGCATGGTTTCTCATACGCATGTGCACCCATCCATACACACACACACACACAACAGGCCAGCGTGGTTTCTCATACGCATGTGCACCCATCCATACACACACACACAACAGGCCAGCGTGGTTTCTCATGCGCATGTGCACCCATTCATACACACACATACACACACACACGCCAGCGTGGTTTCTCATACGCATGTGCACCCATCCATACACACACACACACCAGGCTTTGTGTTTTCCACTCTGCTGTCTCCTAGTGTCAGCAGGGTGGAGCATTTTTAGTCACCTTTTACCTGAGACACAGTGGCCTCTTCACTCCTCCGAGGGACGTTTGTGCATGACTCTGGTATGGGGTGAGGTGGGCCCAGGGCCAGGGCCAGCTCCTGTCCTCAGAGAGTCATGGCCCAAGTGACCCACTGCATTCTCGGTTCTGCCTGTAGAGGCGGCCAGCTTTCTGATTTTTCTGATTTTCTGAACCGCTCCTGCTCTCACCTGCTTTCTGACTGGCAGCCTATAACCCTAACTAACAGCTCTCTGCCCTCCCCACAGGGAATGCCCGGGCCCCCGGGGCCTCCAGGACCCCCAGGCCCTCCAGGGACTCCTCTTTACGACAGCAATGTAAGTCCCCAGTGTGCCCACTGTCCTGTGGCTGCCCATGGCTCTCATGCAGAGCCCCGCAGATGGGCTGGGCCTTCTTCTCCCTGGGCCTCTGCATCTGCAGGTCCTTCTGGGATGGGCCAGTCTGGTGGGTGGTGGATTAGGAGGTGAGTTCCTGAGGAAAGTGAAGGCCTCGGGAAGGGAGGACTCTCTGGGCATGCAGCCACTTCCAGCTGGAATTCTGCCGAGGGCCAGAGCCCAGGGGTGCTGGGGGCACCCCTGCTTTCCCAGGCTCAGCAAGTGGCCTCACACCAGGGCTCCTGGTTCTCCAAATTCCTGTTTCCTCCCGTTGCTGAGTGAGGGAACCCGTGTGACCCTGCACCTGTTACCTCCCATCTCTGAGCTGGGGAGGCTGCTGCGTGGCCTCACACCTGTTACCTCACGTGTCTGAGCTGGGGAGGCTGCTGCGTGGCCTCACACCTGTTACCTCACGTGTCTGAGCTGGGGAGGCTGCTGCGTGGCCTCACACCTGTTATCTCACGGGTCTGAGCTGGGGAGGCTGCTGCGTGGCCTCACACCTGTTTCCTCCATCTCTGAGCTGGGAAGGCTGCTGCATGGCCTCCCACCTGTTTCCTCCCGTGTCTGAGCTGGTGAGGCTGCCTCATGGCCTCGCACCTGTTTCCTCCCGTGTCTGAGCTGGGGAGGCTGCATGGCCTCACACCTGTTTCCTCCCGTGTCTGAGCTGGGGAGGCTGCCTCGTGGCCTCGCACCTGTTTCCTCCCGTGTCTGAGCTGGGGAGGCTGCCTCGCGGCCTCGCACCTGTTTCCTCCCGTGTCTGAGCTGGGGAGGCTGCCTCGTGGCCTCGCACCTGTTTCCTCCCGTGTCTGAGCTGGGGAGGCTGCCTCGTGGCCTCGCACCTGTTTCTTCCCGTGTCTGAGCTGGGGAGGCTGCCTCGTGGCCTCCCTCCTGTTTCCTCCCGTGTCTGAGCTGGGGAGGCTGCCTCGTGGCCTCGCACCTGTTTCTTCCCATGTCTGAGCTGGGGAGACTGCTGCGTGGCCTGACACCTGTTACCTCACGTGTCGGAGCTGGGGAGGCTGCCTCGTGGCCTCGCACCTGTTTCCTCCCGTGTCTGAGCTGGGGAGGCTGCCTCGTGGCCTCGCACCTGTTTCCTCCCGTGTCTGAGCTGGGGAGGCTGCCTCGTGGCCTCGCACCTGTTTCCTCCCGTGTCTGAGCTGGGGAGGCTGCCTCGTGGCCTCGCACCTGTTTCCTCCCGTGTCTGAGCTGGGGAGGCTGCCTCGTGGCCTCGCACCTGTTTCTTCCCGTGTCTGAGCTGGGGAGGCTGCCTCGTGGCCTCCCTCCTGTTTCCTCCCGTGTCTGAGCTGGGGAGGCTGCCTCGTGGCCTCGCACCTGTTTCTTCCCGTGTCTGAGCTGGGGAGACTGCTGCGTGGCCTGACACCTGTTACCTCACGTGTCGGAGCTGGGGAGGCTGCCTCGTGGCCTCGCACCTGTTTCCTCCCGTGTCTGAGCTGGGGAGGCTGCCTCGTGGCCTCGCACCTGTTTCCTCCCGTGTCTGAGCTGGGGAGGCTGCCTCGTGGCCTCGCACCTGTTTCCTCCCGTGTCTGAGCTGGGGAGGCTGCCTCGTGGCCTCGCACCTGTTTCCTCCCGTGTCTGAGCTGGGGAGGCTGCCTCGTGGCCTCGCACCTGTTTCCTCCCGTGTCTGAGCTGGGGAGGCTGCCTCGTGGCCTCGCACCTGTTTCCTCCCGTGTCTGAGCTGGGGAGGCTGCCTCGTGGCCTCGCACCTGTTTCCTCCCGTGTCTGAGCTGGGGAGGCTGCCTCGTGGCCTCGCACCTGTTTCCTCCATCTCTGAGCTGGGAAGGCTGCTGCATGGCCTCCCACCTGTTTCCTCCCGTGTCTGAGCTGGTGAGGCTGCCTCATGGCCTCGCACCTGTTTCCTCCCGTGTCTGAGCTGGGGAGGCTGCATGGCCTCACACCTGTTTCCTCCCGTGTCTGAGCTGGGGAGGCTGCCTCATGGCCTCGCACCTGTTTCCTCCCGTGTCTGAGCTGGGGAGGCTGCCTCGTGGCCTCGCACCTGTTTCTTCCCGTGTCTGAGCTGGGGAGGCTGCCTCGTGGCCTCCCTCCTGTTTCCTCCCGTGTCTGAGCTGGGGAGGCTGCCTCGTGGCCTCGCACCTGTTTCTTCCCGTGTCTGAGCTGGGGAGGCTGCCTCGTGGCCTCCCTCCTGTTTCCTCCCGTGTCTGAGCTGGGGAGGCTGCCTCGTGGCCTCGCACCTGTTTCTTCCCGTGTCTGAGCTGGGGAGGCTGCCTCGTGGCCTCCCTCTTGTTTCCTCCCGTGTCTGAGCTGGGGAGGCTGCGTGGCCTCGCACCTGTTTCTTCCCGTGTCTGAGCTGGGGAGGCTGCCTCGTGGCCTCGCACCTGTTTCCTCCCGTGTCTGAGCTGGGGAGGCTGCCTCGTGGCCTCGCACCTGTTTCCTCCCGTGTCTGAGTTGGGGAGGCTGCCTTGTGGCCTCCTTCTTGTTTCCTCCCGTGTCTGAGCTGGGGAGGCTGCGTGGCCTCGCACCTGTTTCCTCCCGTGTCTGAGCTGGGGAGGCTGCGTGGCCTCCCTCCTGTTTCCTCCCGTGTCTGGGTGCGGGAGGCTGCCTCATGGCCTCCCTCCTGTTTCCTCCTGTGTCTGAGCTGGGGAGGCTGCCTCGTGGCCTCACACCTGTTTCCTCCTGTGTCTGAGCTGGGGAGGCTGCCTCGTGGCCTCGCACCTGTTTCCTCCCGTGTCTGAGCTGGGGAGGCTGCCTCGTGGCCTCCCACCGTGGCGGTGCTTCTGGGCTTGGGGACCCAGTGGCGGTGGCCTCAGTTTCAGAACATCACCCTCAGCTGCCGCCTCTCCCCGCTCCTTGCAGGCGTTTGTTGAGTTGAACCGCCCCGGGCGTCCAGGATTGCCAGGTGAGGGCCCGGGCTCCCAGCTGGGGATACAGGCTGTGGAAGGGACCCTCTAGGGCCTCATGTTCCTTCCCGAGTCAGTGCACTCAGCCCACACTCAGTCCTGATGATCTTGGCCCTTCCTGAGACCCCTCCTGGCACAGCTGTCCAGGACCTGACCTCGGGGTGGCCCCCATTTGCTATTCGCCATTTAGATTTTGCTTCTGTTCGAAGCAGGATGGAAGCAGCCTGCTGTTGGTCAGCACGTGCCCTGCGGGCATGGCCTGTCCTCCACGTGGCCTGCTGAGGGGGACCTGGGGCTCCCCTGCTCTCCGGGAGCTCTTGCCCTGCCCATCCCCCACATCCACCTGATGCCCCCACCCAGGGCCCCAGGCACGGGGCATTTCGGGCTGGGTTCCTCCCTGGAGCACTCCATGACCTGCACTTGGTCTCTTTTCAGGAAATCGGGGCCCTGCGGGACCCAAGGGCGCCAAAGGAGAAGTGGGCCCCCCCGGACCGCCAGGTGAGCAGCTGTGGGCATGCCAGGTGGAGGAGCCCCGGTGTGGCCAGCACTGAAGCAGGGTCACACCCAGAACCCCCGGCGGGTCCTGGCCCTTCACTGTGTGGTGACCACCTTGCCCTCTGGGAAGAAGGAAGCCCCTTCTGGGTTGATGGAGCTCTCAGAGGACCTGGTTTTGGGATGGGGGTGGGTTGCAGGGCACAGGCCCAGCAAGATCCCCCTGTCACCCTACCCACTCAGGAACCGGCGGCTGCCCCTCCATGCTAGGCCTGAGTGGGCACTATGCAGAGGCACAGTGTCCTTGATGTGCTGGCAGTCCTGAGACCCCTCTCCCCTCCATGGGGCTGGGGAACCTCTGCCTCCCAGGGTCTCCCAGGGCCTCGTGTGGGGAGGAGGCATTGCGCAGCAGGCTGAGCCCAGCAACCCCCTCCTGCAGAAGGACGAGAATGCCTCAGTGAGTCCCGCTTCCACTGAGGGTGGCAGGGCTGCTTGGATGATAAGACCACCGAGAACAGCTGGACAAAATGTGAGAAGCCACTGTTTGAGGATGTGTGGGAGCTGGCAGAGCAGAAGCCCAGAGAGCCAGGCCAGCTGTGGGCACCTCTCACCACCAGGGTCCTTTCCAAGGAGACCACCACATGGCCGCTATAGCTGGGGTTGCACCGCGGGGTGTGAAGGGACCAGGCAGGCGGAGGCCAAGTCAGGGCTGGGTCATCCTTAAGGCCTGCAGAGGCAAAGGTGGGCGGAAAGCGAGCAGGAAGGGGGAGGACGTGCTCGTCCCAGGCTTGGCCTTTGCAGTGTCTCACGCCCAGGAGGGGAGTGAGCAGCACACAGATGACTTGCCCCACCGGAAACCAGGAGTGGCCGGCGCCACGGCAGACCTGAGGCCCCGCTGATGGGGTCAGACCCACCTTGAACTCCGACAGTCACACCCATAAGCTTCGGGAAACCTGGAGATGGCAGCGGAGAGCTGGGAAGCACAGAGGGGTCGGGATGAACCCAGGGCTGACGGCGGAACTTGGGACCCATCTCTGGGTTTACGTGGATGAGACGACCGAGGAAGCAGAATGTCCAGGTGGACGTGGGGCTGCCTGTCCCTGGGAGCCAGAACGAGGGTCCCCGGGGCACCAGAGGGAGTGGTGTTTGCACCAGAATGGCCAAGGCTCTTCCAAAGCCCAGGAGGGTGCAGAACCCCCCACATTTGAAGGATCAACAAGAGTGACGAGATTTCTCAACAAAATGGGAGAAGCCAGAAGGCCATAAATGGTTTCAAAACGTCCAAGAAAGGGACTGCCAGCATGGGCTCCTACAGCCGGAGTACTCCCACAGCCTTCAGAACCAGATGGCGCCCAGCAGGCAGCCACTCCAGACCTGACTTGTGTCGGCGGAGGCTCTTCAGAGAGAAGATGAGGCCAAGGGAGTGCAGGGATGGGGAGAGACAGCGCCAGTGGGCACCAGTGCAGGCTGTAGGACAGGACGTCCCAGCGACAGTGGGGTCAGAGGCGCCCGCAGGAACCCATAAAGGCTGCAGGACAGGACGTCCCGGTGACAGTGGGGTCAGAGGCCCCCTCAGTCTCAGCGCCCTGGGGAGTGGCAATAGTTCTCACTCTGTTGGACTGTGAGGTTGGAGACGAAGGCAGAGCTGACAGTGGGGGAGAGGCAGGATGGCACACACAGGACGTTTAACACACAGACTGCATCCAAAGAAGCCAACACAGGAGAGGAAAAGGAGCTTAGAACAGGCGGGACGAACAGAAACCAGGGAATGAAACAGGAGCTCGAAGCACAGATCCATCTGCAGGTGCCGTGAGTGTGACTCGGGGAGACATGGCCACTGAAGGATGGATGGGATACACTGTCGATGGGATACACCAAAACCGACATGTGCTGCTCTAAGAGACGCTGCCCACTGCTAGGACCAGAGAGGGCAGGGCGCCCGGAGGCGGGTGTGGGGTGTATGTGGTGTGCTGGGTGTATAGTGTGGGGGTGTCGGGTGTGCTGGGTGTGGAGCGGGGTGTGAGTATGTAGGAGTGTCTGTGGAGTGCTGCGTGTATGGGTGTGTAGTGTGTAGGAGTGTGCATATGTGGGTGTGTAGTATGGGATGTGGCTCGGTGTGTGCAAAGTATATCCTGGAGTAGGAAACATGGTCAAAAATAATAAATGCTCGGTTGGGTGCCGTGGCTCACACCTGTAGTCCCAGCACTCTGGGAGGCTGAGGCAGGCAGACCACGAGATCAAGAGATCGAGACCATCCCGGCCATCATGTGAAGCCCCTTCTCTACTAAAAACACACAAAAACTAGCTGGGCGTGGTGGTGCGCACCTGTAGTCTCAGCTACTTGGGAGGCCGAGGCAGGAGACTCCCTTGAACCCGGGAGGCAGAGGCTGCAGTGAGCCAAGATCATGCCACTGCACTGCAGTCTGGCGACAGTGAGACTCCACCCTGAAAAAAAAAATAAATGTTCATTGAGACAATGGAGCGTCTCCACCAGAGACCTTCAGTAGTCCTACAATTCTGTGCATCTAATGAGACAGCCTCAAGATACAAGTAAAAAGTTGGTAAAGTTAAAACAAAAAATCAATCATTATAGGGAGACTTTCAGCCCAGGGAGACCTGAACAGCAGGTCTGACAGGCGTCACCTGCTAAGGTCTCCAGGCCGCGTTCCCAGCATCGGGACCAGAGGCTAGGTGGACAGCAGGCCTGGCCTGCAGGAACCGAGATCTCACGACGTACAGCGAAAGCACATGGGAAATGCCACAGGGCAGTGCCCTTCCAGGCGGCTCGTGAGTCAGATGCCACAGGGCAGTGCCCTTCAGGCGGCTCGTGAGTCAAGCAGAAGCAGGTGGACGTGAGAAACAGCCCCGGAGCTTAGGTGTGCCCAGGGCAGCCGCAGCCCTCACACTGCAGCCTCGGGGGCCTTGCCCCGGCACGACCCCCAGGCTCCCAGGCACTGGGGCCTCCACAGCCAGTCACTTACAAAAGGACCCGGAGCGAGGCCCAGCCTGGGAGGAGCACGGGTCCCAACAGCAGCTGGGACTTCCAACCACAGGGACTGCGCCTGTGGGATGGGGGGCTCTGGGCATGTGGAGCCACCTGCTCAGAAGCTTCTGGGTTTCCAGGGCTGAGGTTGTCTCCACCCGTGTCAGGGTTCCAGGGGAATAGTCAGCGAGAAGGTTCGCCCAAGGCCACCTTCCCACCTGGAAGGAGAAGGGGTTTTGTTATCTCCGTTCACAAAATTAGAGCCTTAGGTGGCACGTTTCCACGCAACCTTCCTTAGATGTTAAGAACAAACTGCACATTTTTTTGGTGAAAATAGATGGGAAGAAATAGTAAAGACCAGTTACGAATGAGGACAAGTTACATGTGCTTTATGTATTTATAAAATAGCCAGGACCAAGGAGGTAAAACAGTCCAGTCAGTTCTTTGAGAAGACTCATCATACACACCTCCGCCCAGACTGACACAAAGGAGGAAGCAGCAGGAAGCAATTTCACCAAAGGCCTCGTCCGTGGCCTGGAAGGAGCCACCGTGGTTTCCACAGCGTCACCCTCAGAGCGGGTGCGGGACCCTCATCAGGACCGAGACATGGGGGGGTGTGGGACCCTCATCAGGACCGAGACATGGAGGGGGTGCGGGACCCTCTCGCCAGGACCGAGACACGGAGGGGTGTGGGACCCTCATCAGGACCAAGACACGCTGCCTGCCCCACGCTGGGAGGAGGCGGAGGATTGATGGGAAGGGGGAAGGACCTGTGTTGCGGTTTCTCAGCATGTCTCCCACCTAAGCCACCCAAGTGATCTACAGGTGAACCATTGGGATTTGTAAGAAAATGTTCCAAGGTCACAAGATGGGGGACAGTTTAGAAAAACCACCAACTAGCCCTCAGCAATGAATGAAGTTTTAAAAAGGCACCATTAACAAAACGTCAAAATATCCCTTAACTAAGAAGAACCCTAATGAAATACGCAGTTTCTACCGAGAAATGCAGCAATGGCTGGAAGCAACGCCATAAACCTGCTGGTGCCAGTGCCTGGGGGCTGCAGGGGAAGCCTGGGCACCGTCGGACCCCACTCAGCGGCACCCCCGTCTCTCTCAGTGCTGGGGGCTGTGGGGGAAGCCCAGGCACCGTCGGACCCCACTCAGTGGCACCCATTTCTCAGTGCTGGGGGCTGCAGGGGAAGCCCGGGCACCGTCAGATCCCACTCAGCGTCACCCCCGTCTCTCAGTGCTGGGGGCTGTGGGGGAAGCCCAGGCACCGTCGGACCCCCCTCAGCGGCACCCCTGTCTCTCTTGTAGGGCAGTTTCCGTTTGACTTCCTTCAGTTGGAAGCTGAAATGAAGGTGGGTGATCCCCTAGTGGGGCTGGGGGCCCCCAGGGTCCTATACATCCCCTGGGTGGCAGATGCATCCAGCCCAAGCCCCTTTTCCTCGTTCAGGCCTGTGAGAGGCGCTGGCCTCAGAGAGCATGGCGCAGGACGTGCCTGTCCCCACTTAGTTTTTGGGAGACTTGGCTGATGCAGTGGGAGCTGGGGAGTCAAGCCCTGCTTCATGCAGCAGCAGCTCAGAGGCCTGGGCTCTGGAAGCTTCCAGCCACCTTGCCCTGGCTTGGGAGGCACAGGAGGGACCTATGCCTTGTAGGGGTTTGGGGCTCCCGTGTCTGACAAGTGCTTCCATCCACAGGGGGAGAAGGGAGACCGAGGTGACGTGGGACAGAAAGGCGAAAGGGGTGAGCTTGGGGGCAGTGGCCCCCCGGGCCCCCCAGGCCCCCCTGGCTACCCTGGGATTCCAGTAAGTCCCGGCCTGTGCAGACAGAGCTCATGTTGCAGGGGTCTGGGTCCAGGAGCTGAGGGTGGGTCCAGCCCGGCCGCTGATGTCCGCCAAGGCTGGAGAGGCCCCTGCAAGTCCAGCAGCCCTGACACATCCTGTCCCTGCAGGGTGCACGGGTGTGGGAGTGCTGGCCCCAGACGTCCCTCGCCCCCGCAGTGCTCGTGTCGTGCTTTCCTGTGGGGGCCTGGCCCATCCGCCTCTGCTCCCCGGCTTGGTGGGACAGGACTTTAGGCCTGTCAGTCCTGAAGACCCCAGAGAGCTCTGGGTCCCAGCTTCTGCCTGGGGGCCCACACGTTGTTGGGGACTGCACTGGTCCCTGTCCCAGGATCGTGCCCCAGGGAACGGTGACGGTGTGGGGTCTCTCAGGCTATGGTGTGGGCAGGGAAGGGACCAGTGACTCAGGCTGCACTCACTAAGGGGGTCGAAGCCCCACAAGCTTGCCCGACCCCTGCCCAGGCCATGAGGTAACCAGGAAGCGTCTCTTGTCCCCGTCCCTAGGGTCCCAAGGGAGAGAGCATCCGGGGCCAGCCCGGCCCACCTGGACCTCAGGGACCCCCTGGCATCGGCTACGAGGGGCTCCAGGGCCCTCCCGGCCCTCCAGGTCCCCCCGGCCCCCCAGGAGCCCCGTCATTTCCTGGCCCTCACAGGCAGAGTAAGTCAGTGGGGAGTGGGCCCTGGGCAGAGGCCGCCTCCTGTGGCTTCGTGGTCCCACCTGGTTTCTCTCCCACAGCCATCAGCATTCCCGGCCCTCCGGGCCCTCCTGGGCCCCCTGGGCCCCCTGGAACCATGGGTGCCTCCTCAGGGGTAAGTATCGAGGTGGCCGGCCAGGCACCTGTGTCCCGTGCCCTGGCTGGCTCTGCAGACCCTGCCCCTCAGAGGCACCGTCCCACGGACCCCGCAGGGAGAAGCATAGGAAGCCGAGATGCGGTTTCCAGGGTGGAAGTAGGGCGGGGCCACGGGGGGATTCAGTGGGTCCAGGAGGAGGACCCCAGCTGGGAAGTACTCGGGGTTCATGCCCTATGCACAGAGGCTGAGGGGCTGGAGATGGGCAGGGGTCCCCACGGTGCTCATGGGGGCAGCCGCCTCAGTCCATGCCTGCCCAAAGCCGTGCAGCCCCCACCCAGCACCCTAAAACGGACATCCCTTCCTTCTGCCTCCGCCCCATGCCTCCTTCCTTGAGCCCCACGCTCCTGTGTTTGGGTCCCACCAGGTGAGGCTCTGGGCCACGCGCCAGGCCATGCTGGGCCAGGTGCACGAGGTGCCCGAGGGCTGGCTCATCTTCGTGGCCGAGGAGGAGGAGCTCTTCGTCCGTGTGCGGAATGGCTTCAGGAAGGTCCAGGTGAGTGCTCTGTGCAGCACACTCCCGACCCGTGGAAGGGCCAGTGCCTCCTCCTGGGGCTGGCGGAAGGCAGGAGGCCCAGACCCCCGACAGGGATGGAGGGTGGCAGCCAGCGCTTCTTAAACTTTTAAACTTCTAGTAAAGTTAGTAAAATACTTTTCTGAGCAGTTTCGGGTTTAGAGAAAAGTGAGCTCAAGCGTCTTAAAGTGGATGAACGCATGGTTGTGAGGGGCACCCTCCCGGGGCTCCCCAGAGGTTCCCGTCATGGTGAACATTCACAAAGACGAACATCACCTCGCACACCCATTAACAAGACAAGGTGTCTGACGGGACAAGGTGGCGGGTGGGCTCAGTCCTTCAGGGGCCACGTGATGGCCACAGCCTGGTGGCTCTGCACCCCGAGTTACAAACACCCAGGTGGGAGGAGGTGTGTCCGCACTGCTTAGCACTGGCCTTGCTCACGGACCTGGCTTCTCAGACACACCCGGGGTGGTGCCATCCAGGCAAGGCCAACCCCTTTCCTGCTTTACCAAAATGGCCTGGGAGGCAGGAGCGGCCAGTCTGACCCAGGGGGGCAAAGCCGTGCTTACTGGGGGAGATTTGCCTTCATGTGGCGAAGGTGAGGATTGGTCGAAGCCCCGTGCTGCTGGAACGGCCGTGACGTCCGTGGGAGCCTCCACTGCTGAGCACCATGCATTGACGCAGCCCTGCCTTCCAGAGCCCTTCCACCCTCAAGCCACCAGCCCCCACCGGGCCTGGCTGACCCCTGCAGCACCCTGGACAGTGAACCCCACTCCAGTCCCTTCATCTGTCCAGTGAGAGGCTGCAGGTCTCACAGCAGACACTGCGCTGGTGCCCACTGTGTGCCAGGGGTCCTCGTAGGCACTGGGACACAGCCCCGTCCTAATGTTGAGGGGCTTTGGTCCTGGCAGGAGGAGGCAGGGGATGGCATCCTAGCAAACACATGTTGGGAGGGCTGGGTGCTGGGGAGGGAGGGCGCCCTGCTGTGGGCAGGGAGGGTCGGGTGCTGGGGAGGGAAGGTACTAGGCAGGGAGGGCGCCCTGGTGCAGGCCCGGCTGCAGGTCCTGGATGACCCTGCTGCTTTTTTCCAGCTGGAAGCCCAGACGCTACTCACACGAGGATTGGTAAGAAGTTTTTTTTTTCTTCTTAGAAGAAAGGGGAGGTGGATGGATGGGTGGGTAGATGGGGAGGTAGATGGATGGGTGGAAGGCAGGTGGGCGAGTGGATGGATGGGTGATGGATGGGGAGGTGGATGGATGGGTGGATGGACAGGTGGATGGACAGGTGGGTGAGTGGATGGGTGGGTAGATAGATGGGGAAGTGGATGGATGGGTGGATAGACAGGTGGGTGAGTGGATGGGTGGGTAGATAGATGGGGAGGTGGATGAATAGGTGGATGGATAGGTGGGTGAGTGGATGGGTGGGTAGATAGATGGGGAGGTGGATGGACAGGTGGGTGAGTGGATGGGTGGGTGGATGGACAGGTGGGTGAGTGGATGGGTGGGTAGATAGATGGGGAGGTGGATGGATGGGTGGATGGGTAGGTGATGGATGGGTAGGTGGATGGATGGGTGGATGGACAGGTGGGTGAGTGAATGGGTAGAAGGGGGGGTGGATGGATGGGTGGATGGGCATATGAGTGAGTGGATGGGTGGGTAGATGGGGAGGTGGATGGATGGATGGAAGGCAGGTGGGCGAGTGGATGGGTGGGTAGGTGGATGGATGGGTGGATGGACAGGTGGGTGAGTGGATGGGTAGATAGATGGGAAGGTGGATCGTTGGGTGGAAGGCAGGTGGGTGAGTGGATGGGGAGCTGCGTGGATGAATGGTGGGTGGGTTGGTGGGTAGATGGATGGTGTGAAGGTGGGTAAGTGGATGGGTGGGTAGGAATATTTTCATTTTCCTGAGTGTTTCGTCCCACTGCTGTCAGCCCTCCTTGAGTAGAGGTCATGCCTCCTTAATTGGCTCAGGAGTGAGGCCTGATGTTGAGCCACGTCAGGGACTCCTCACAGGGCTGATCCTCATCTGTGGATTCAGTCAGTCAGCCAGTCAATAGTCATGGCCCGTCCTGCATGCTGGGTAGCCGTTGATGTCCTGGGTAACCGACAGCCCGGCGCTGTGAGCACACACTGGGGATAGCAGTGCAGGCAGAGTGTGGTGGATGGCAGCCGGCTCAGGAGAGCTCAGGCTGTAGGGGAAGGCACAGAATCAATCAGGAGAATTAGGCCTGAAGGCTGGGATTTCTAAAGTGTAGGTCACCTCTGTGAACTGAGGCAGACAGAGCAAGGGCTCAGGGGATGAGAAGGTCGAAGGTCACAGGTCGCAGGTCGCCACGCCGAGGTCAGGGCCCCTGAATTGGAGCCGAGTCATCAAGAAGAGGGCAGGTCAGGGCATGTGGGCAGTGAGGGCCGCAGCTTCTGAGCGCAGCTGGGCCTGCGGGGCCTGAGCAGAGGTGACCTGCAGTGCGGCGCCACGACACACAGGGCTCCCCTCCCTGGCTCCTGTGCATGCTCCCAGAGCAGCCCTGGGGTCGGGGTGCAGCTCCCTGCTCGCCAGCTCGGAGTCCAGCCCAGAGGGAGGGGGGACCTGGAGAGCCCCACCCACTGGCACCTCATTTCTGGCCTGCAGGACAACGAAGTGGCCGCCTTACAGCCCCCCGTGGTACAGTTGCATGACAGCAACCCCCATCCCTGGAGGGGTCACCCCCGTCCCACTGCGCGGCCCTGGCGGGCAGATGACATCCTGGCCAGCCCCCCTCGCCTGCCTGAACCCCAGCCATACCCCGGAGCCCCACACCACGGCTCCTACGTGCACCTGCGGCCGGCACGCCCCACGAGCCCACCTGCCCATACCCACCTCAACTTCCAGCCTGTGGTGAGTGCCCCCCAAAGTGAGCTCAGCTCCACTTGGCCCCTCAGCTCTCAGGACAGTGGAAGAGGACCCAGCCCCTGCAGAGCTGCTGGGGTCCCGGGCTTCAGCCACGGGTGTGCATCTGCTGGCTCAGGGCTACTCAGGGCAGGTCGGCAGGGCCTGGGACTTGCCCTCTGGTGGCCAAGCGATCATGGAAGTCCAGCGCCCGGGAGGCGGTCCTGGTCACATCCTCGAGGGGGCAAGCCTCCGCCTACAGAGGCAGCGGGGTAGCGGGGGCTGCCATCTGGGCCCTCAGTGTCCCATGGGCATTTTCCACTCAGCCCCCCAGGCCATGCCTGTCCACACGGGTGTGGGCCTGGGTGGTGTACCCACCCACGGCCTCTGGGACGCCGCCTGGGGGCAGAGGGCAGCAGCACCTGATGCAGCCCATGAGGTTCATCTCTCCCTGGCCTCCCCCACCCCTCCTCTCTCCCTCCCTGCAGCTCCACCTGGTCGCACTCAACAGCCCACTGACGGGTAGCATGCGGGGCATCCGCGGGGCTGACTTCCAGTGCTTCCAGCAGGCACGGGCTGTGGGGCTGGTGGGCACGTTCCGCGCCTTCCTGTCCTCGCGGCTGCAAGACCTGTACAGCATCGTGCGCCGTGCTGACCGGGCAGCTGTGCCCATCGTCAACCTCAAGGTGGGTCGGTCAGTCCTACGGGCACGGATCCTTGGCCACACGTGGCCTGTGGGGTGAGCTCCTGGCAGGGGGCTTCCCTCAAGGGCCTCTGCAGGCTGCCGTGGTATAGGCGCTGCCACCCAGCCTGGTGACTTCAGGGCAGGCCCCGGGTGGGTCATACCCTGCAAGGCTCAGGCAGGGCCTCTGCATCCCTGGGCACTGCCCCATCCCCCAGGACATCCCAGGAGGCTCCTAATGTGGCCCCCGCTCCCCCACCAGTGCCACTCAGAGGCTCCCATGCTGCTGGCCTGAGTGTCCACACAGGCGACAGGCCTCTCATACAAGCCTGGAATGGTGAACTGTCCCTTGGGGCTCCAGTGCCACCCAGCCTGGTGGCCCCTCTGCCATAGCACCTCCCACGTGGCTTTGTTCTGTGGCTCCTTTTTGTGCACTGGGCTGTTGGTTTCTGGGTGCCCAGGGAGCACCCACATTCCCCAGAACCAACAGCATCACAGACCCAGGGTCCAGGGCTGGGGGCAGGCGGCTGTGGCCCAGCACCCCCCACCCTCTGATGGCCTGGCGTTAGGGGACTGGGTTCCCTGCCTTTCCGAGGCCTGTTGGGGGCCAGGGCCAGCTCCCAGTGGGACATGCCCTGGATCTGCAGAGTCCCCATACACAGGGTTTCTCCCCAGGACGAGGTGCTGTTCCCCAGCTGGGAGGCTCTGTTCTCAGGCTCAGAGGGCCTGCTGAAGACCGGGGCACGCATCTTTTCCTTTGATGGCAAGGACGTCCTGAGGCACCCCACCTGGTAGGTCCCCCGTGCCGCGCCAGCAGCTTGAGAGCCCCTGTGAGGGCGGCCGCCCATGCTCCCAATGCAGTTCAGCCTGAGTGTGGGCAGATCTGAGCCACGCTCAGGGCTGAAAAATTAAAACATCCAAGAGTGTCTAGAAAAACGAAAACTGCTCTTTGAGGTCATCAGCCATTCTAAAAATGCCCTTAAGTGCCCCGTCCCTCTGCCCGTGGCTGACAGACTCCACATCTCCCGGGCTGGCACTAAGCCTGTGGTCAGCCTCGTAAGCTTTGCAGTGCTGAAGGGCAACAGAGTCCAAGCATGTGTGCCCTTAAAATGTTGACCGAATTTCCGGCGTCCTGAAGAAGGCTTCACCCCAAATGTCCCTGTGCCCTCCCTGTGTGAGGGCTCCGATTCCTACAACACTCCTGCTTTTCGGGGCGTCTTGGGGCACCGCACAGCATGTTCCCTGGGGTGCCTGGCCATCTGCTGTGGCAGAGATGCAGCTGCCAAAGGTCTCTGACGGGAGCACTGTGGGCTGGGCTGGGCCACGGGGCTGCCTGGAAGTCAGGAGCTGGCGGGCAGAGCTGGTTCCTAGCGAGGCAGCCCCAGGAGGCCATTGCCCAGCAGGCATGAGGGCCAGGTCCACCAGCCCCCCGAGCCCTGGCCCCTCTGCCCTCTGCCATGGGTGTATCTGGGAGAAGCAGCGTGGGTGCAGTCTGGGAGATGCAACCCCCTCCACAGGCAGCTGTTGGGATGCCACGTGGCCTCCAGACTGTGGGAGCCTCTGCAGTCCCCTAGCATCCCTGGTGCCGGCCTCCTGCCTCCACCTTTCCCGCCCCAGGAGGGTGGCCTCTGCCCTGAGTGCAGCAGGTCTGGCTGTGGCTGATGGCCTGGCTTGTTTTATAGGCCCCAGAAGAGCGTGTGGCATGGCTCTGACCCCAGCGGGCGCAGGCTGACAGAGAGCTACTGTGAGACGTGGCGGACCGATGCCCCTTCGGTCACAGGCCAGGCCTCCTCGCTGCTGGGCGGCAGCCTCCTGGGGCAGAATGCCGCCAGCTGCCACCACGCCTACATTGTGCTCTGCATCGAGAACAGCTTCATGACTGCCTCCAAGTAGCCGCCGCCTGGATGCGGAGGCTGGGGAGGACGGGCTCGGAGGGAGCCCCCGCTGCGGGCAGGGAGCGGCCGGCTAGCCCCCGCTGCAGGACCTGGCTGGCATTCTTTCCTGTATAGTTCACGTGTCATATAATCCTCCAGAAATAAAAGGAAGCCAAAGAGTGTATTTTTTAAAAAGTTTAAAACAGAAGCCTGATGCTAAGATGCTCTCCTACCCCAGCCCTGCCCTGAGCTATGAGCCCAGTGGGCATGAGTTGATCATGCGGCCTGGGTCAGGCAGGGTGTGGCATCATGCCCTGTGTAGCCTCCCAGCCCGAACCAGACCACAGCTTGATTTCGACAGGAGGTCCACCCCGACTAGACCACAGCTTGATTTCGACAGGAGGTCCACCCCGACTTCCTGCTCTGGGAAGCTGTGCTCGCCCTGGCGGGCACCTAGAACTTCCTTCTATGCACAAAACCCAAACCTGTCAGCAGACGGCCCCATGAGGCAATGGGGGCTTCACTATACTCTGCACAGGGCCACCTGGTCCCCCTCAAAGTGTGCACTTGCCCCGAGGTGGACAGGAGGGTCACTCAGGTCCCTGGAGATGGGGGCAGCCCCTTCTCCTCAGCTCTGGGCCATTCTCTACAGCAACCCCAGGCTGGAGCAGATTTTCAAGCTCAGAGGCCCACTGTGACCCCCGACTCTGGCCTATCCACCAAGCACAGGAGCCTGGAACTGGCCCTGACATGGAGGCCTGTCTTCAGGCCTGTCCATCCTATGCTGATCTCCCAGATGAGCCATGAGATACATCCAGAGCAGAGAGCTGCACCCTTGCCAAGTCCAACTAGGAGCTTTGAGGAACCCATGAGTTGGGGTGAGGCAGCCTCCCATCCAGGGCCCCCATCCCATGCCCAGCACCCCTCTTCCAAGGTGTGGGTGCCCAGAGCTGCCTCTGGCCCAAGCTGAGCCCACCCTGTTTCCTGCAGCAGAACTGCTGGGGTTTGAATCTACCTGGACAGGGCTCAGAAAACCACAGGGAGCAAAGGGGCCTCCAGGAGTTCCCAGCCAGGACATGGCTCAGCCACACTGTCCAGCCAAGAGCCAGGACAGAACAAGGCCACGTCAAAGAGGCTGAGGCTGGCATAGGACATGTTGAGGCCAGTGCGCAGGGCTGTTGGGGAGAGCTGTCATCTGGGTGCCACCATGGACAGGCTGGCCTCAGGTGCGGGGCAGTTGTCGCTGTCTGCTAGGAAACCTGCACCCTTGCCTTCCTTGGGACTGAAAGGGGCCCCTGGGGTGCACACGGGCCGCTGTGTGGACGAGCAGAGCAGCCATGAGGTGCGATGACATCCTCTGTCGCTGTCACCTGAGATCCAGCAGCATCGATGCAAGAGTCACTTGTTCTGTGGAGGAGTAAGTGGGCTCGGGGCAGTGCCAGGCTAACAGAGCACGGCCAGCACCCACCTGCCTCGAGACGGACAAAACCTGCGGAGCGGGTTCTGTAACTGTGATGTGAAGCCAGTTCAGACAGGCAAATAAAAGTGACCTTTTACACTGACACTTGGTTTGCAAGCGGCCTTCACTGTCACAAGAGCAAAGATCTCCAAAACAAGTCCTAGGAGCCTTTTAGCCCTGGAGTGCCCCACTGGTAGATCCTGAGGGAGGATGAGTGTGCACAGGCACAAGCAGGTATGCACAGGCATGCAGGGTGACACGGTGTGTGGACGTGGACACAGGCATGCATGGTGACACGGCGTGTGGGCATGGGCATACAGGCGTGCAGGGTAACACGGTGTGTGGACGTGGACACAGGCATGCATGGTGACACGGTGTGTGGACGTGGACACAGGCATGCATGGTGACACGGCGTGTGAGCATGGGCACAGGCATGCATGGTGACACGGTGTGTGGGCATGGGCACAGGCATGCAGGGTGACACGGCGTGTGGGCATGGGCATACAGGCGTGCAGGGTAACACGGTGTGTGGACGTGGACACAGGCATGCATGGTGACACGGCGTGTGAGCATGGGCACAGGCATGCATGGTGACACGGTGTGTGGGCATGGGCACAGGCATGCATGGTGACACGGCGTGTGAGCATGGGCATACAGGTGTGCAGGGTAACAGGTTGTGGGAGCACAGACACACAGAGGCATGCAGGGTTACATGGGGTATGCAGGCAGAGACACAGGCCTTGCAGTTACACACAGGTGAGCTTGGACATACACAGGTGTGCAGTTAAACACAGGTGTGCCTGGGCATACACAGGTGAGCTTGGACATACACAGGTGTGCAGTTAAACACAGGTGTGCCTGGGCATACACAGGTGAGCTTGGACATACAGAGGTATGCCTGGGCATACACAGGTGAGCTTGGACATACACAGGTGTGTGGTTATACACAGGTGTGCCTGGGCATACACAGGTGAGCTTGGACATACACAGGTGTGCAGTTATACACAGGTGTGCTTGGGCATACACAGGTGAGCTTGGACATAGGTGTACAGTTATACACAGGTGTGCCAGAGCAAACATACTGTGCACAGGTACACAGGTATGCATGTGTGGATACCTGTGACTGATACACTCAGGTCTCCCTGGCTGCCAGCTCTCACTTCAGGACCATGGGGGTGGGTCTGCACCTGGGTCCCCAGACCCCAAACCTGTGTTCTCTGCACGGCTCCTGTACCCTGTGGGCTCGGGCAGGACTCGCCATGCACACCCACAGCAGGATCTGGCTTGCTCCCAGGGAACAATTCCTCCTAAGCCATCCCTGTGCAGGGCTCAGAGCCAGGCAGGCGGTGGGTGCGGAGGGAGCAGGCCCTCGGGTCCAAGAGGCACTAGTGGGAGGGTGCTGATGGGGGTTTGGGCCTCCCAGTGATGCTCTGGCCCACGGCACAGGCCCGGCCCACCTCTGCCCATCACATCCTGCTAGAGCCACAGCCAGGAAATGGCTGGTGCAGACCCTTCCAGCAGGGTCCCCAGGGTGGCTGTGACCACGGCCCCATCTGACCAGCACCATCCGCTGACTCGGGCCTCTGCCTCAACCCTCATCCCAGGGTACCCCAAGATGGGCTGCTCCCCTGAGATACCTCAGGGGACCCTTGGGCCCAGCGGCCCCTCCCCAGCCAGAGATTTTGTTCCAGCTCTCCATGCTGAGCTGGTGAGCAGCCAGCCTCTCATCTGGGCGCTGCTGAGATGTGGCAGAGACCCCACAGGATAGGGTCACGGACTGGGGTGGGGCAGGAGGCTCAGCTCACGAGCACCAAGACCCCAAGTGGGCTGGTTGGGGGAGAAGGCTGGGACCCCTCTCCTGCCCTCCTCCTGACTGCTGACCCTCAAGCCCCAGGCCAGGTCAGCCTAGAATCAGAAGCCCTGCTCACACGCAGGTGACAAGTGTGTTTAATGTACCTGGGAAGAGTATTCACATCGAATCAGACGGTTCCACAGCTGTGGGCAAGGCACTAACGCTCCTCAGACCTGGAGGCTGCTGAGACGCCCTTCCCCAGCGCCCAGGACGATGGCACTTGGGCGACCCTGCAAACCCAGTGTGCTGACGCCGGAGGACGGACAGCGGCTGGGGATGGGTCTCAGCTGCAGCATCAGGGCCTGCCATCTAAGGCCCCCAGCCAGGCAAGCCCCACACACACCAAGGCCAGCACGTCCGCGGTGACCAGGACCCGTCCTCTCTGGGCTGGCATGAGCATGGGAGCAGCTGAGGACCACAGGTCAGGATTACCCGCACTTCGGAAGGGCAGACGGGACCATGGAGGGCTCTGGGCCAAAGCCCTTGGAGCTGGGGAGAGGAACTAGCTCCAAGGACCAGAACCACTGCTGCCCTCTGATGGGGACTTTGCTGCCACCAACCTGAGATGGCTTTCCAACTGAGACAGAGAAGCCCCATGCAGTTCTTCGTTCTGTGTCAGTTAAAAAAAAAAAAAAGCAGAGCATCTTTCAAAAAGCAAAAGCACCAAGGAAGACCAGCATGTCACAGCTCAGCTGTGCCCGGGGGTCCAGCCTCCCACCCTGCCCTAGAGGGCTCACAACTCCTGTGGGGCCAGCGTCCCCTGAGTTGCTGTCTAAGGCCACTTCGACAGTCCTGGGGGACAGAGAGAATTTGTCTCGCGCTTCCCAAGGGCATGAGCCAATAAGGCCTGGTGGATGCAGGAGCCCACCACCCTCCTCTTCCAGCAACCAAAGCCAGTGGGGCACAGCGCGGGGACAGCATGGCCACCCCCTAGGCTGCAGCCACCACTAGGGTGCAACTCAGGGCAGGGGGCTCCTGGGGGCTGCCAGCAGGACAGGTGGAGGCCCCTGTGGCTAAGGCAGGCGGCCCTCAAGGTGGGGGGCGTGGGGGTGCACCGAGGACCACCTGCAAAGTTACCACAGGGCTCCCCCAGAATCACTGGCTCACATTCTGAACGCTGACACTTAAATGACGCTGCAGACCCAGCGTCCCGACGCCAGGAGGATGGACAGCCGGCTGGGGACAGGTCTCAGCTGCAGAGTCAGGGCCTGAGGCTTGGGCAGAGCCCGGAGTGTGGGCGGAAGGGGCTGGCACTGGGCTCAGGAATCCAGCCGCCTGTGGGGCCGGGGCTAGGTCGCTCTGTCTCTGCTCCCCAGAGCCCGGCCCCGCAGCCCCCAAGCCATCTTCCGGGGAGAGCCTCAGGCTCTGGGCTGGCGGCAGGCTTCTGAGGTCCTTGTCCTGCACGCTCAGTGCCAGTGCAGCCTTCTCCTCTGCGGGACTCCTCAGGTCCTCGGCCAGCGGCAGCGGCTGGTGGCGTCCCCGTTGGCAATGCCGCAGGCCATCCAGCGCGGCCCCCAGGAAGTAGATGATGGACAGGAGCAGGAAGTACACAGAGTATAACTGGAACTGGAAAGAGGCAGGGGAGGTGGGTGGGGAGGGCCTGGCTGGATGCTGGCCCCCTATGCCCTGATACCTGCTCCTGGGCTCTCCTTCCAGTTCAGAGGCTGACCCCGAACAATGCACAGCAGCCAGAGGCCAGACCCAGGAGCAGGTGCCACAGTGCCTGCCACCAGGCCCCCTTCCCACCACAGCCTGGTACAGGCTTGAAGTGGGGCTCCCACTGCTTCCCAAGAACCCCTCGGAGCCTGGCAGGTGGGCTGCTTCTGCGTGGCCTGCACCATCTGCTCCCGAGGGCCCTGCTCTGTGGGGCCTGCTGCCCACCCATGGTGCCAAGACAGTGGTGGGGGAGACACACATGAGGGCCAGAACATCCCGCCTTGCAGAGCTGGGTGAGGGGAGCCACAGCAGGTGGCCAGGAGCTGTTCCCCAGGGCTTCCTGCACAGAGCGACCCTCAGGAGCCTGCACACGGAGCCCGCCTCCACCTCGGCAGCAGAGGCTGCGCTGCAATGACCAGAAGGAGCGGCGCCAGCAGTGGCCACGTCTCTCTGGGTTCTCACGGCTGCCACAGGCAGGAGCGACTGGAAATGTTCCTGGGATACCAGGGAGAGACCTGATCACTCCTGGGGGCGCAGGGGGTCCAGGAGGCTGCAGTGCTCTCAGGACTCTGCCAGCCAGAGCCCAGTGAGACCCACCCAAGACCCCTGAGGCCAGAATCCCACAGCCCAGTGGCACCGGCTCCCTTCCAGGAAAGCTGTTTTCAAAGCAAACTCAGGAAGAGGGGCTGACATGCTTCTCCTTGTTCTCCTACCCAAGACACTGAGAAACACACACAGGAAGGCTCTGAAAGTGGGAGCAGGCGGGCAGACCACCAGGGCCTCAGGAGCTGCACCACACAGAGCTCCCTGGTGCCTTTCTTTTCGCCTCAGATGTTTTGCAACTGAAGGCAGCAAGCTGGACATGCCAACAGATGCAGGAAAAAGAGCCCATGAAAGCGGCTCTCTCCGGCCTAAGGACCAGGAAAGGTGGGGCCCAGCATGAGGAAAGACCCCGAGACAGGAATCACCTGCTCCTACCAGACACCAGATCTCGGCTGCACCCACCACACCAGCAAGGAGACCCCACGCCCCGGCCTGTAACAAGGACCCCCAAGTGCCCTGTGGGGTGGTGTCAGACAACACCAGTGGGTACTACAGCTTTCACTCCCACCAGCTGGTGAAGACCCCCACTCTCACCCCCATGGAGTCAGCAGAGACCACAGGGATGCCTAGACTTTTGTCCCCAAAGCCTCACGAAGTCAGTGGAGACCATGCGGGGAGCCAGGATTCTTACCCCAGGGGCAGCCAGGAGGCCACAGGGGGAACTAGACCCCATCCTTGCCTGGCAACAGGAAGGAGCACAGAGTGGGAAATGTATAGTGTTAGATGCATTAGAGAGTGCCCGCCCCTCTCCATGCTGGGGATGTCAGAGGAGGTCCAGCAGAGTCCAGACTTCCACCCTCTCAGCAATGATGAGCATGTCCCAACCCCAGGGGCATCCAGGAGGCCACAGGAGGAACTGGACTCCTATCCTTGCCTGGCAACAAGGAGGAGCCCCCACCCAGCCACCCATCGTCGCTCAGGTGTCACAAAGGCTGAGTGGGAACCTGAACTTCCACCCCACCTGGCTGTAGCAAGGTGCACACCCCACATGACCTGCTGGAGCTGCACCAGCCAAAATGGGATGCTGAAGTAAGGTCCGGTCTCATTACATCATACCCAAAATGCTTGCATATCACTAAAAAGTCCCTCAGCATCCTAAACCACAAAGATCTCCACTGAAAGACAATTAACAGACACCAACACTAAGACAACAGGGATGGTAGAATTATTCAAGAACGATCTTAAACCAGTGAACAGTAACAAACGTGCTAGAAACAAATGAAAAAAACACACAGTCTCAGCAAAGAAACCGGAGAAATAAAAAAGATTAGAACTG
The DNA here is from genome assembly GCF_049354715.1 of Callithrix jacchus. Classification (NCBI taxonomy): domain Eukaryota; kingdom Metazoa; phylum Chordata; class Mammalia; order Primates; family Cebidae; genus Callithrix; species Callithrix jacchus. The sequence continues at coordinate 51,157,426 of NC_133522.1, forward strand.
AAAAATACGATAACCAAAATTTTAAAACTTAATGAAGCATCTCAACAACAAAATGGAAGAGGCAGAGAAAAGAATCAGTGAACTGGAGTTAGAACAATAGAAATTATCCAATCTGAACAAAAGAAAAAGAGTGAAAAAAATGAACAATGCCTCATTCCTTGTGGAACTACGTAACAAAAATCTGACATTTGTGACATGAGGGTTCTTAAAAAAAAGCGGGGGAGAAAAGGAGTTGGGTTAAAAAAGCACTTCAGGAAATAATGGCTGAAAACTTCCTAAATTTGGTGAGACATACACTGCAGATACACGAGGCTTAGTGAACCCTAAAGAGAAAACCCAAACAAAACCACAGCAACACACAGCATATTTAAACTTCTGTAAGCTAAAGATAAAAATAAAAGAAGAAATGTTGGAAGTGGCCAGAGAAAAATGACCCCTTATGGGCAAACAATTTGAATGACAGTAATGTGTCATCATAAACCCTGAAAGCTATGAGGAAAGGCACCACATTTCTCACATGCTAAATATAACAACAACAAAAAAAATACTGTCTACCCAACATCCTATATCCAGTGAAAACATCTTTGAGAATAAAAGAGAAATCAAGACACTCTCAGATGAAGAAAAACAAAGAGAAGCATTTGTAACCAGCAGAAGATCTACCTAAAATAATGGCCAAAAAAAAGTTCTCTAAACAGAAAGGAAATTACTAAAGAAGAAAGGAATCTTGAAATAACAAGAAAGAGGAAATACCATAATAGGTAACATTATGTGTAAATAAAACAGACTTTCCTTCCTGAGTTTTCTAAAATGTGTTTGATGATTAATGCAAACATTACGACATTATCTTATGTGGCAATGAAAGTATGTAGGGAAAATATTTTAGATAATTGTATTATATAGTGGGAGATGACAAAGTGACATAAAGGAAGGCAAAGTTTCTATACTTCACTCAAACTGGTGATGTAATCCACAAAGCAACCACAATCGCTATGCTAAGTGCATTCAAAACCACAACAGATAAACCAAACAACATTGTAAGGGACGCGCAAGTGACCCGCTGGAAGCTGTAAAAAACGTAAACAGAAACTAAAAACAGAGGATACATGAAAAACTAAAAATGAAATGGCAGACTTAAGCCCTAATATAAAAATTATCCTATTAAATATAAATGGTCTACATAGACCAAATGTAAGACAGAGATTAGCAAAGTAGATTTTAAAACATGATTCGACTACATGCTGTCTACAAGAAACTCACTTCATATATACCAAGATAGGAAGAATGAAAGTAAAACAATGAAAAAAGAGGTATCATGCAAACATTAATCAAAGAAAAGCAGGGGTGGCTACATTAACATCAGCTAAAGTAAACTTCAGAGAAAAAAAAAAGACCAGAGGCAGACATAGACATTATATAATCCCACTATTACATAATTGATAAGAGGGTCAGTCCACCAAGACAAATTACAATCCCAACTGTGTATGCAACAAACAAAAGAGCTGCCAATATGTGACACGAAAACATGACAGAACTGAAAGGAGAAACAGATCCACGATTCTACTTGGGAGACTTTAATACCCCTCTCTCAATAATAATAAAAGGAGACAGAAAATCTACAAGAATTGAGATGAAATCAACACCATCAGCCAATAAGATCTGATCAGCATTTACAGAACATTCCACCCAAAAAGCAGAATATACATTTTTTTCCAAGTGTCCACAGTATGCCAAAACAGATAATATTCTGGGTCTTCAAACAAATCTTAACAAATTTGTAAGGACTTAAATCATATAGAATGTGTTTTCTGATCACAATAGAATCAAAAGAAGTTAATAATGAAATATAACAATAAAATCTCAAAACACTTGGAAATTAAACAACAAAATTTGAAATAATAATGAGTCAAAAAATATGCTGAAATAAGTGAAAATGAAAACACAGCCTATTAAAATTTGTGGGATGCAACTAAAGCAGCACTGAGCGGGAAATTTATAGTGTTAGGTGCATAAATTTTTCTAATCAATATCTCACCTCAAGAACCCAGAAAAAGAAGAGCAAAATAAATCTAAAGCAAACAGAGGGAAGGAATTAATAAAGTTCCAGCCAGTACAGTAAGTCAAGGAAAAGAAAGAAAAGATATACAGATCAGAAAGGAAGAAATATGTAAATATATTTTGTTTCATAGAATATTTGCCTATTTCTTCCTTTCTGATCCGTATATCTTTCATAATATAATTACCTACATAGAAAATCTCAAGGAATTTCAAAAACAAAGACCAAAAAATGGAAAGTCCTCCTAGAACTAATAAGTAAACTCAGCAAAATTGCAGCTACAAGACATACACAGAAAAATGAACTGTATTTCTATACACTAGCAATAAACACATATACACTGTTATGGACTGATTTGTGAACCCATCCCCCAGTTCATATGTTGAAGCCCTAACCCACAATGTCACTGCATTTGAAGACAGGGCCTTTAAAAAGGTAACTAAGGTTGAATGAGGTCAGAAGGATGGGGTCTTACACTAACCTGACTGCGTGTTCTTATAAGAAGACAGAGATACCAGGGAAGAACACACACAGAAAAAACACCATATGAAGACAAAGGGAGAAGATGCCAACTGTAAGCCGAGGAAAGGGCATCAGGAGAAACCAATCTGCCAAGACCTTATCTCAAACTTCCAGCCTCTGGAACTGTGAGAGAATATATTTCGGTTGTTTATGTCACCCAGTTTGTGATACATTATTATGGCAGCTCAAACAGATTAATTCAGGTAACAAATTTCAAAATATGGTTTGATTCACTTACAAATATATATATAAACTAAAAACATGCACAGTACTCATATGCTAAAAACTACAAAATGCTGAAAGAAATCTAAGATCTAAATAAACTGAAAGATATACCATGTTCATGGATTGAAAAACAACACAATAAACGTGTCAATTCTCCCAAAATTGATATACTGGCTTAATTGCAATTCCTAACAAAATCTGAGCAAGAGTTTTTGTAGATACAAACAAGATTACTCTAAAATGTATATGGAAAGGCAAATAAACTATAATAGTGGAAACAGTTCTGAATAAAAAGAAGTTGGAGCAATCAGTCTATCCAATAAACACTGTTATGGACTGAATTGTGAACCCATCCCCTGATTCACATGTTGAAGCCCTAACCCACAATGTCACTGCATTTGAAGGTAGGGCCTTTAAAAAGGTAATTAAGGTTAAATGAGGTCAGAAGGATGGAGTCTTACTCCAACCTGACTGCGTGTGCTTATAAGAAGTCAGAGATACTAGGGAGGAACATACACGGAAAAAAATTGCCATGAAGCTTCATAACCAAGACAGTGTAACACTGGTACAAGAGTAAACACACGGTTCAATGGAACAGCATTAAAAACAAACATAAACAGACTCACATACATATGCTCAACTTTTGACAAAGGTGCAAAAGCAATTCAATGGAGAGAGCTAAGTCTTTTCAACAAATGGTGCTGGAATAAATGGATACACACAGGCCAAAAAAAAGTGACCTCAACCTAAACTTCACACCTCATACAAAAATTAACTCAAAGCAGATCAAAGACTTAAATGAAAAGACGCGAAACTTTAAAAAAGAAGTCTGGGGAAAATCTTCTGAATTTAGGGCCAGGCAAAGAGTTTCCATTCAAATCAGACCTCATGGGAGTTAAAAAACACTTGTTCTGTAAAAGACCAAGTTAAGTCGATGAAACCACAAGCAAGAGTTGGGGAAAAAATTGCAAACTGTACATATCCAACAAAGGACCAATATCTGGAATAAACAATGCTTAAAACTCAAGATTGTTCATAAAAACAAACAATCCAATGAGAAAATGGGCAGAAGACATGGAGAAACATGCAAATGGAAAATAAGGACATCATTATCCACCAGGGAAATGCAAATTAAAACCACAAGGAACTATCACTACATCGACCCCAACGGCTAAAATAAAAAATAGTGGCAACTTGAAACCCTGAAGCTGTTGTGACTGGATCTCTCAAAGACTGCTGGTGGCAGGTGGTAGCATAAATCCATGCAACTGCCTTGGAGAGTGGGCAGCTTCTTAAGAAACAGGCAACTACCTTGTGACCCAACACCTGCACTTCTGGGCACGTATCCCAGAGAAATGAAAATCTAGATTCACACAAAAACCTACAAAAGAATGTCCGTAGCAGCTTTCTTGGCAATGCCCTAAAACTGGAAACAAGTCTTTCAATGGTGAATAGTTCAATCAAGTGTGGTACATCTGTACCCTGGAACACCACTCAGCAGCAAGAGGGAATCAGCCAGTGCCACAGTGGCCACCTGGATGAGTGCTCAGGGAACAACGCTGAGTGAAAAGCGCCAAGCCCTAGAGGACACACAGTGCACGACTGTGTTCATGCAACTCTCCTGAAACGACAAAGCTATACACGCAGGGATTAAAGATAAGGTGAGGCTGGGAACAAGGTGGGCGTGGCTACAAAGCAGCATGAGGGATCGCTGTGGGGATAGAATGTTCTGGATCCTGACTGTACGGCTGTGATGTGCTACAGAACCTCCAATCCATTATAAAAAAAAAAAAAAGAAAGAAAATACCCAGATTTGAGCTATGATGTGGTAAAAATAAGACAAAGCAAAAAAAATAGCGGCTGGGCGCGGTGGCTCAGGCCTACGGTCAGCACTGTGGGAGGCTGAGGTGGGCAGATCACTTGAGCTTAAGACCAGCCTGGGCAACACGTGGAAACCTTGTCTCAACAACAAAAAAAAAGAAAATTAGTAGAGTGTGGTGGTCGTGTGCATGTTGTCCCAGCTACTTAGGAAGATGTAAAAAAAAAAAAATATATATATATAGTTTGTGGCCAGAAGCCACGGCTCATGCTTGTAACCCCAGTACTTTGAGAGGCCAAGGCAGGTAGATTAAAAAAAAAAAAAAAACAGGTGAACCGAGGCGAGCTCCAGGCCTGGCTGCTCCCTGTGCTCCATCACGGCTCCCACCCATCTCCAGACTCTACCCCACCAAACCTGACCCCCGGCCCCACTGTTCTCCGTGTGCGGGTGGAAGCAGAGGACACCCAGCACCCAGGCATAGGCGGGGCAAGACGGGCTGGCACCACCCTCCTCTAGGCCAAACAGGGAGTCTAGCCAAGAGCAAAATGCCCCAGGCTAAAAATGAGTTACTTTTTAGCCTGGAAATCAAAGCAGCCGGAGAAAAGCCCGTGTGTTTTTTCCCATGTGACAAGAGGCCACCAGGAACCACAGGCCAGAACCTGCCTCTGCCTCCCCACGGCCTCCACGGCTGCACCACCATGTAGGAGGGGCCGGGACCAGGACCAGCTGAGGAAGGGGCTTCCTCGTGACTAGCCCTCTGGGGAAGAACGGCTCCACGCCCTGCACCCCGCCCCCATGGCCCTGCAAGCCCACTGCAAGGGGTCTCCTCCACAGGGCAGCTTCGGGGGTACAGCTTTAGCATCTGCCCCTCCAGCTACCAGAGCTGAACAAGAGGCTATCACAGAAAGATGGAGGTTGGGGGCACGGTAGTGGGGAGCAGGCAGCACCCAGAGGCAGTTCAAAAGCCAGGCCCAGCCCACCTGGGGCCACATAGGGCCCTTGGAGTCTCCCTGGGACAGGCCCTCCTTGCCCACACACGCTGGCGGCCACTGCTGTCTAGGGGCAGAGGTAACTCAGGGCTCCAAGAAAAAGGAGGGCCTCCTCCTGGATGCTGGGGCCCCTCCAGGGCCAGCTGGACTGCTGCCAGCACCCACACCCCAGGACCATGCAGCCAACAGAGACCTTCTGGGCCTCTCTCCTACAGACCTGAGAACAGCCCAGCCACCAGCCACCCAGGCTGGGTCCGCCAGGCTGGACCTGACCTGGACCTGTTCACCTTCTGGCCTCAGAGGCTCACCCGTCTTGAGTGTTCACACCAGGGTCGGGGTAGTGCCCCTGGAGGTAGAACAGGGCCACGAGGCCTGCCAGTGTGGACAGGCCCTAATGACACTGGGGCTGAAGGGTGCATTTCCACAAGCAACCAACAGCCATCTTCACCTAAAGGCATTTACAAGCCAAAGGGGCTGCCTGCTACTGCCTGGGCCTCACTTGAAGCTCTGGAGTCACTAAGGCTGAACAAACTGGGCACCCTTGGAGGATTAGGGCCAACCCTGACAGCCCTCCTGCCCAGCGAGACCTGGGCCCCAGGTGGACAAAGCCCTTGTCCCACCTGCCAAGGGCATCTGTCTAGCAGGAGACTGGGGGGCAGTCCCGAGGAGTCCGGAGGGCCTGTCCCACCACGCCCACCATGGCTGATTTCAGTTCACTCAGAGACCCTGCCTTGGCCAGGACCATCAGGAGTTAAAAGTGTGTTTTCCAGCTCTTCTCAGAAGCAGCAAAAGCCAGCCTGTGGTGGGAAGCGGGAGGGTGTCAAAGAGGCCTGTGCTCTAGCACTGCTGAGAGCCACCACGCAGCTCTCCTGAACAGAACAAAGCTCATGTGGCCTCTAGCCAGGGCTCAAGGACACCACGTTCCAGCAGCCACAGGCAGAGAGCAGAGACCGGGTCCGCCACAGCAAGCAGAGGCTCCGTCGCTCCCACCGAGGCCCAGAACCCGCAGACGCTCCCACCCACGACAGAGAGCAGAGCCCTGCTGGGGCCTCTCTCACTTCCTGCTCTCAGTGGCCAGGGTGTCCCCCTGGAAGCCCCAGGCCCGAACGCTACTCCCCCAGCCCACAGGAGCCGCTACATCAGGTGGGCACCGGGAGTCCCTGGCAGCATCCCCACAAGTAGCTTCTGTCCCGAGGACATGCCTGAAAATGGCTCACCTGCTGGCGGACGGGGAGGCCCAGGCCCCGGATGTCTGAGACGATGAAGGTGATGATGGTCTTGACAATGGTGGCAAAGAACGTGTTGACCCCGAAGACCAGGGCGCAGAGTTCTTTAGACAGAGAAGCCGCGATCTGAAAGCTGAACAAGAGCGACCATCAGGCACTGCCCGGAGAACAAGACGCAGCAACGGGAAAGCTCACAGCCCAGCTCCCCCTACCACGACCCACTGGGCAGCCACGGGGCCCCAGGGGATGCACAAGCCCCCCACCAGACCCCCAGCTTCCCCACACAAGCCCGAAGCCCAGCTCCCACCACCCACGACCCACTGGGCAGCCACGGGGCCCCAGGGGACGCACAAGCCCCCCACCATACCCCCATCTCCCCCACACATGCCCACCCCCACCAAGCAGAAGCCAGCACCCAGGCTGCGCACCCTCGAGGGGCCGCTCTGGGAGCTGCTGCATCCCCCTGGCTCAGTACAGGGGGAGGGTCCCTTACCCAAAATGCCTGGACTTTAAGTCTGGGATGTCGGAATGCCTACATATCCACAATGAGATATCTTGCGGATGGGACCCAAGTCCAAACATGAAATTCATTGATGTCTCATACATACTGTATCCACACATCCTGAAGGTGATTTTACACAACATTCTGAATAATTTTGTACATGAAGAAACTTCTGTGTTCTGACTGAGACTTATGCATCAAGGTCAGGTGTGAGACTTTCCACTGGGCTGTCTTTTCAGTGCTCAAAAACGGTTAGATTTTGGAGTATTTCAAATTCTTTTTTTTTTTTTTTGAGACAGTCTCACTCTGTCGCCCAGGCTGGAGTGCAATGGCACAATCTCAGCTCTCTGCAACCTCTACCACCCGGATTCAAGCAATTCTCCTGTCTCAGCCTCCCTAATAGCTGGGATTACAGGCGTGCAAAACCATGCCCAGCTAAGTTTTGTATTTTTAGCAGAGACGGGGTTTCACCATGTTGGCCAGGCTGGTTTCGAACTCCTGGCCTCAAGTGATCTGCCTGCATCAGCCTCCCAAAGTGTTGGGATTACAGGCATGAGCCACTGCACGTGGCCGAATTCTGGATATTTTTTATTGGGGATGCTGAACCCGTACAATGGGTGCCACAAAACACAAACTCAAGAAGATGCCCAGAAGGGCTCCCTGAGCTCTGGGACAGACGAGGTTACAGCCATCGCAAAACGCTCAGAAAATCATCCTCAAGGGAACCTCAGGGCACAGACAGAAAAGTCTGGAACGGAAGTCTTTCATGATTAAATGTTTGATAAAGTAGGGGAAGAGCAGTGAAATCAGAGTCGGTGGGCGAGCAGCCGGGCAGGACGGGCCCTGGAGGTGAGTGGCACTTGGGTAGAGTGGGCTTTGGAGATGAGTGGCAACTGGGTAGGGCGGGCCCTGGAGGTGAGTGGCAGCCGGCTAGGGCGGGCCCTGAAGTGAGTGGCAGCTGGTTAGGGCAGGCCAACGAGGCAGGGCGGGCCCTGGAGGTGAGTGGCAGCTGGTTAGGGCAGGCCAACGAGGCAGGGCGGGCCCTGGAGGTGAGTGGCAGCTGGGTAGGGCGGGCCTTGGAGGTGAGTGGCAGCCGGCTAGGGCGGGCCCTGAAGTGAGTGGCAGCTGGTTAGGGCAGGCCAACGAGTCAGGGTGGGCCCTGGAGGTGAGTGGCAGCTGGGTAGGGCGGGCCCTGGAGGTGAGCCGTGGGGTGCACATGTCCAGGAATGAAGGCACCACATTCCTCACATGGAGAGGTGACATGCCAGGCTTCTGGTGCTCTGCAAACAAACTAGTCTTTGGATGCACCAATTAAAATCCACTAAGTGCTTAAAAAAAACTGGACAAAAAATGTCCCAAAGTTCACCTTAAGAAAAAATAAACAAAAATGCCCAGAAACCCTTCAGAGAAGGATGGAGGACCCTGTGCTGCTGGGCGGTGGAGGCAGCACGCCAGCGGAGACAGTAGAGGTGCGGGCGAGCGGTGGCAGGGAGAATGAGAAACACAGAGGCCCTGGGGAGCAGGTCAGCAGGACAAAGGGCACCGAAACACCAGAGAACCAGCACAAACATGAGCTTCTGGACGCTGCTGCTAGGCAGGGCAGAACCCGGGCCAGCCCCCAGCGTGCTTCCCAAGCTGCTCAGAAAACACCATGAGTGGATCAAAGGCAAACAAGTGTGGGGCGTGATGGGGGCACACGTGACTGAAAATACGGGATTCGTACGAGGGCACTCCAGATCAGCAGGGAGGAAAGCGAGTCCCAGCAGTCAGGAGGCACAAGTGGCCACTCAGTCCACGGCAGGATAGTAGGCCTTGGTCTGGTTAAGGAAAGGCTGGGAGTCCAGCTTCCCGCCAGGGGCTCAGGGAGGGCAGGGAGGCAGCCCGCATGCAGGCCTGCAGGTACCTGCAACATTGACAGAAACCCTTCAAAAGCACATACTCTCCAACCTGGCCATTTCCCTTCCAGGAATCCACTTGAGGACCATTATTAGAATTTGCGAGGCTGAGGTGGGCAGATCACGAGGTCAGGAGCTCGAGACCTACCTGGCCAGCCTGGTGAAACCCCATCTCTACTAAAAAAATCCAAAAAATTAGCCAGGCATGGTGGCGCGCACCTGCAGTCCCAGCTACTTACTTGGGAGGCTGAAGCAGGATAATTGCTTGAACCCAGGAGGCAGAGGTTGCAGTGAGCTGAGATTGCACCACTGCACTCTAGCCTGGGAGACCGAGCAAGACTCCATCTCAAAAAAAAAAAAAAAAGAATTTAGAAGGAAAAATGTAGGTGGAAAGACATCCATCTCAGTGTTTTTTCTATTGTAGGAAAAATGGAAATGGTGACTTTACCCATCCACTAGGGGTGGGTTGTGAGGCCTACCACTCATGACCAGCACTGACCACCTATGTCTGTGTCTGATAGCGACCCAACACGGATGAGCAAAAAATGCCGGATTCTCGGGAGCAAATGGCAGTTTTCCATTTTGTACACTGCTGCCCTGTGTCTGAGGTTCTGTGATGGGCACCAATGACTTTATAACTAAAATCTTTCGGGTGTGGTCCCCTGGACACAGCAATGGGACAACAGAGGCCCCGGCCCTTTCCACAGTGCTGGCAAATCAGGGAGGGACCTGAGCAAGATGGCCGTCACAGGCTGGGAGCAGCAAGAGCCCAGGGTGGGCCTTGGGGAGCATGAAGCAGGCGGCCACCCCGGAGCATGCAGAAGGGCCCCCAAGTGTGGCAGGGAAGGAGAGAAGGGTGAGCTGGGCTGCCCACGCCAGGAGCTTCCTGCGTGTGGGGAGGATGGGGAAGTGCAAGGCCAGGAATGTCCAGGCAGGACAGTGACGGGTCAGGCCACGGGCACAGAGGGCACAACGTAAAGGCCGGGAGGGCGCTCTCAGTTCAGACAGGCTCGAGGCAGCGTCAGCCCCAGGGGGACGGTCCATGGCCTGAAGGCCACTCCAGAGGTGAAACCCAGGGTCCTCCCAGGAGGCAAGACAGAGGGAACAGGCCAGGGAAGCAGGGGCTGGTGTGGCAATGTGTGTGGTCCGAGCATGTGGTGAGTGTGCCAATGTGTGGGTACGTCCATGTCCGTGTGAGCATGTGGTGTGTCCACGCCTGTGTGTTCATGAGTGTGGTATGTGTCCGAGTGTGTGGTGTGTGTTCATGTCTTAGTACGTCCATTTGTGAACATGTGTGTGTTTATGAGTGTGTGGTGTGTCCATGTGTGAGCGTCTGTGTGTCTGTGTTGTGTGAGTGCCTGGTGTGGGTGTGAGCTGAGCATGAACTCACACAGGAGCCCGCTCCCCCTCCTGCCTGGGTGGGATCTCAGCAGTCTGGGACCTGGAGGGCGGGGCTGGGAGCAGGGCAAGGCTGAGCCCGGCAGGCTTCAAAGAGAGGAGCGCAGGCGGAGGGCCTGGGGGAGGAGCAGGATGGCACAGGCAGGGTCCCAGGGAGACTTAGGGGGGACCCTGGTCAGTGCCGGGTGGCTGGTGGGGACCGCGGTGTCAGCCGCTGGGGCGCGGCAGGAGGTGGGAGCACCCAGGTGCGCCTGCTCACCCCGGCTCCCCAGACCCTTCTAGAACTCACGTGGCGATGGGCACGAGGAACTGGTAGGAGCCGCGGAAGAGCACGAAGGCCGCGTAGCACAGCCAGATGTGGCGGGTGTAAGACAGAAGGAAGACCAACCCCGCCTGCGTGGCCGTGACGCCCGCGACGAGCAGCTTGGACCATCGTGCCCAGCGGATCTTCACGAAGCCAGCGGCGAAGGAGGTGATGGCACCTGGAGGGTAAGGGGTGGGGCGTCATGGCGGTCCTGGGGGACATGGGGCAGGGAAAGGTGGGGGGAGCCTCGGGGAAGGATAGGTGGGGCGGAGGCGGGGAGAGCTCAGGGGAAGAATCCACGGGGCGAGGGAGATGGGGGGAGCCTCAGGGAAGGATCCATGGGGCGGGGGAGGTGGGGGGAGCCTCAGGGAAGGATCCATGGGGCGGGGGAGGTGGGGGGAGCCTCAGGAAGGAGCTGTGGTGGGGGGCGAGGGGTGCCGGGACCCGGGCGCACGTACCCAGCAGTGTGGAGGCGGCGTCGGCCCCGCCGTTGTAGACCCGCACGCTGTTGGTGGTGGGTTCCACCTCGTTCCACAGGATGTGCACGTAGTAGACCACCAGGTAGTACCCGGCGGAGTTGAAGACCCACCAGAGGGACCAGAGGCGCAGCTGCGGCCGCCGCAGGCTGTTCCCCAGCTCCCGCAGCATGCGCGCCAGCACGGAGTCCCCGCAGACCGCCCGCAGCGCGCGCCCCAGCTTCCCGCCCGCTCCGGGGTTCATGCGCTCCAGCTCCGAGGCGGAGGCCGAGGGTTCCCGCCCTGCGGCGCCGCGGTTGAAGAAGAGGCTGCGCTTGGGGCGCTTGAGGAAGAGGGCGAGGACCACGCTGAAGGTGAGGAAGGCCAGCGAGATGTAGTTGAGCGTGGAGAAGGAGACCCCAGCAGCGGTGACCAGCAGCTGGCCCAGCACTGAGCTGGTGAAGACGCCCAGCAGCACCGCCGCACGAGAGTAGCTGGCCACGCGCTGGTAGCGCGCGGGCTGCACCAGCGAGAAGATGTAGGAGGAGTAGGCGATGCGCGCGGCCATGGTGATGCTGTAGAAGAGCTCCATGAGCTGCATGTGCGCCACGGTGCGGCCCAGCAGCAGCAGCAGCCACACGGCCACGTAGCTCAGGCCCTGCAGCAGCAGCACGGGCGTGTAGCGCAGGTAGTCAGTGAGCAGGAACGCGGGCACCAGCACGGCCAAGTAGGAGTAGGAGAGCACCGGGGTGATCTCGTTGGTGACCTGTGGATGGGCGAGCGTGCGCCCCACCAGGCGTCAGTGACTGTGCGGCTTTGGGGGACAGGGCCCTCCCGAGGCCAGTGCTGACGGCTTCACTGCCTGATGTGACCCCACCCCCGCAACACTCCTCGGTCCCTCCCTTCCTGATCAGTCTCGGCAGCCTGGGAGCATTTGCCTGCAGAAAGCGGGCAGTGGCCACGGAAGCCATCGTTATTAACAACACTGTTGATCTAAGCTTCTCTATTCTTTTTTTCCTGAGAGGAAGTCTCGCTCCATAGCCCAGGCTGGAGTGCAATGGCTTGATCTCATCTCAATACAACCTCCGCCTCCCGCGTTCAAGCAATTCTCTCCTGCCTCAGCCTCCCAAGTAGCTGAGCTTATAGGCATGCGCCACCACACCAGGCTAATTTTTGTATTTTTAGTAGAGATGGGGTGTCACCATGTTGGCCAGGCTGGTCTTGAACTCCTGACCTCAAGTGATCCACCCACATTAGCATCCCCGAGTGCTGGGATTACAGGTGAGAGCCACCATGCCGGGCCAGCTTCTCTATTTTTAATAGAATAAAAAAATGTTTTCGTTTCATCTTAAACAGTATGGAAACCAGAGCTGTAACCCATACACATTCACACCACACAAGCCCCTTCCATCATCACTGTAGAGCCGTTAAGACACGGAGAGGAAGGGCAGGACCAGGAAGAGCAGGTTCATGGGAGGGACTGTGGGGAACCCAGTAGAGGGAGAAAGACAGGAGTGAAGGGCAAAGAGGGAACGGGCGTGGGGAAGGGCCGAGGGCCCTGGGGTACACACTCCCATCTCACACTTGTCCCCAGAGCAAGGTCTTCAAGGCCAGGCTCTAACCCAGGGGCAGGGAGGGGGTCAAGTGCCCCTGGAGCCACCCTGCACCCACCTCGGAGACGCAGCACAGCCTGTCAGCCCGCCCAGCCCCGCCTCTCCCATCACATTTGATGTGGGAACCCAGCTCCACAGCCTTGGCCGCTGAGCTCCCGGTGGGCACTCCAGGCCTGGCTTCCATGTCTGTGGCCTCAACACACAACCACCTTCCCTGGGAACTTGGGGCTGGGCATGGGGCAGGGGGTGCTGTCTCCTGCAGCTCAGTGGGCACTGCCCCAGACTCCTCCAGGCAGACAGCAAATGCCCTCAGCTGGCTTGGCAGGGGCTGCGGCTGCTGTGGGCACACCTGGGCACAGTCCAGAGGAAGAGGCCCCAGTCCTGTGAGGCCCAAGCCGCTGGCCCTGCCCTTCCCTGGGGACTGCCCTTCCCAGGGGCCCCATCACACCCCACCTCCGATCTGGTGGGGGTTGGCACCGGGTGAGCCAGCAGGGCCTCCCTGGACTCTGGGCCTCCCACAGGCCCCACCCAACTCAGGCCTGACCACCAGCAACCCCACAGCCCTGTTCCTGCTGCCCCAGGTGACCTCCGCCCCTGCCAGCCACACTTGATAGGACCGAACCCTGGGTCAACACTGGGAGCTGCCCAAGCCACGCCACCCCCCAACCCAGGGCCTCTCAGCCTTGTGTGGCACACCCAAATGCGTGGCCTGTGCTCAGGGCCTGGCCACCGCTAACTGTGAACAGCTGAGGAACAGGACCCTGCAGCCAAGCTTGTCAGTCAGGGCCAGCATGCTGAGAAGCTTCCAAGGGGTTTGGTCTCTGGGGGAAGGCTCCCCAGAGACCCCACCTGAGGCCACCCTGAGGTCACAGCCCGGAGCCTGCACCCTCATGCAGGCCAGGCTGCCCTGAAGGCTGTGGTCGCAGTCGCACCGAGCACCCAAGGTCCCTCCCGTGCTCCGTCCTACCCAGGACATGCCGGGACACACTCAATGCAGGTCAGGTGCCGGGAGGCTGAGTGACCAGGCCAGGTCACGGGGAGCCTCAGGGCCAGCCACCAGCTTCTACACTGTGTTTACAGCAAAGGCCTGGGGACATCAAACAGCCCCTCTGTGGGCAGCTCTCCTGGCCGACTGCCTGCTCTACTGGGAAGGCTTCTCATCAGGGCCAGCCCGGAGAACTCCTGCAGAGTCTGAAAGAAGAGGCTTGGAGGCAGGGGCCCTCCTAGCATCTGAGGGGCCCCGACCCCCAGACACAGGAGGCTGCGAGGGGCCATGGGAGCCCCAGCCCCCGGCCAGGGCACAGGTCCTGCCCACAGCCCAGAGTCAAAATGGTAGACTGCCAGCAGAGGCTCCCCTAGAGCCATGGCTCTCTGGAAAAGGGCGGCCAGGAGTCCTGGGAGCCTCTCCCACCTCTGAATGAATGGAGCAACACCTCATTTCTCTTCCACCAGGAGCCGGCTCTGAAGGCCGGGGCCTCCCCAGGCACCTCCTCATCTTAGTTGAGGCTCCCAGTGCAGATCACGGGGTCAAGATGGAGCCTGCACACCCCCAGCACCCACCAGGGCCCTCCCGCTCTTCTCCCTGCACTGCCTCAGTGGCCCCTACTTCCCCTTTCTCAGACTTGGCAAGTGGACAGCAGGGAGGCTCTGCCCAGAGCTATGACCTGTGTCCCACTTACAAGGCTGCTGACGGAGGGCCACCCACAAAGGTCCCAGCAGGGAGGTGGCATGTGTCAGGCGGCCACGGCTCCCACACGAGTCCAGGCTCCTGCTGCCTGAGCCCAGCGTCCGCTCTGCTCTCCCGAGCTCTCGGGTCAGGTCCAGGCTGACGGGCAGAGTGCAGGGAGCTGCGCTCAGATCGACACCCAGTCAGTCGGCTTCAGGGCAGCTTCTCTGAACAGGGAGGCGGCAAGGTGGGCAAGGGCTGGAGGCAGGCAGGACGTGAGGGCAGGGCCGGGTGTGGGGCAGCAGAAGGACCGGTTGCCACAGAAGGGCACCCAACAGGGCCTGGCTGAGGTCGAGGCACTGGTCATGGGTCGAGAAGGCCTGCTGCGCACAGGGCCCTGGGCCGGGGTCTCCCTGGAGGAGGGTGGGGGCTGCAGCTCCCACCACACAGCGCAGTTCCTCGGTCCAGGCAACCTCAACCCGCCCAGGGGCACCTCCCAGAGCCGGCCGGGGAAGGCGCTCTCAGCTGACACTCAAAGCAGAAAGCCTGGAGGGAAATCTGGCCAGATTCAAAGTGGCCCTAGAGAAACACCGCATGTAACACACAGCCAGTCCAATCCCAAGGGCACTGGGTCCCCAGGAGGCAAGAAGGGGAACCAGTCTCAAGAAGGACAGCAGCCGTGGGGCTGCCTTGAAACGCCGGCCCGCAGCGGGGGAAACTGAGGCCAAGCAAACGCCAGCAAAGGAAACCACGCTCCTCACAGCGGCCAGACGGCTGGCGCTCTGCAGGCACCTGAGCTGGTGAGGGCAACACAGGCGGGCTGTGGAGGAAGCAGCCGCCCAGGAGTGAGCTGGCAACGCCAGCCCAGGCCAGCTGGGTCCAGGCCCACCGCCCGAGGCTGCCGGCTCGTGCTCTACCTGCAGCGTTCCACAAAGTGGGAGAAGCCGGAATCCCCCATCACCCCCAGCAAAATGCCAGAGAAGCACCTTGTAGTTCAACCCCCAGACGCAGCTAAGAACAGCCTTGAACCTACATGGAACGTCCCTCAGGTCAGACTGGGAATGGGGGCAGCTTGCGAAAGCTGCGTCACAAGATAGCACTTAGCGTGAACTTTCTAAACACAAGCCCAAAACAACAGGGGCTGCAAGTCCTGACAGGCCGGAGGGGCCGAGATCGGGGCCGGCCCAGTGGCAGGGGTGCAGAGCTCCTGTGACAGGCCGGAGGGGCCGAGATCGGGGCCGGGGACCTGTCGTCCTTCAGTGACATCCCAGGCCTGGAGGAATGGCTTACTTTCTGGAATCTACTTTTCAATCAGTTACTGTGCAACGTGAGGGGACAGCAGATGGATTTAAACATTTTCGCTATCGAGACTTTCCTTATTTCAGGGGAACTCCACACATATGCTCAACCTTATAAATAACCTTGAACAATGGCCCTCCTTAAGAGCACAGATGCCATCTGGTCCATCAGTGGGTGGCGAGGGGAGGGGCAGAC
Organism: Callithrix jacchus; assembly: GCF_049354715.1. Taxonomy (NCBI): domain Eukaryota; kingdom Metazoa; phylum Chordata; class Mammalia; order Primates; family Cebidae; genus Callithrix; species Callithrix jacchus. The sequence goes on from NC_133522.1 coordinate 51,173,590, forward strand.
TGGCCAGGAGCAGAGGGCACTTCATGAGGGGTGAAGGAGGCGGCCCCACCCTGTCCAGCACCAGCCCCGCCACGATAGCTAGAGACCCTGGACTCACCAGGAAAGTGACCTGGTGACCCAGCCCTGGTGGTCAGCAGTGCTGGCCATGGGAGCAGACAATCACACTCGCACAGTGCTCTGAGCTGGGCACCGAGAGGGCAGCACCTTCACTTTTCCAAGAGTATCCTCCTCATCTGCACATCAGTTTCACAATTCTTAGGGTCTGCAAGGGGTGGGGCCCTGCTTCTGGCCAAGAGACGTAGGAACAAGGGGCACACGGAGTGCCAGCAACGTGGGTGCAGAGGCCAGGTGGGCACACTGCCGAGGACGGGGACAGTGGCTGGGACGAGCAGGTGAGCAAGTCCAGGACAGGTTCACGGGCAGCACGTGGGCCCTGAGATGGGTGCAGGGGTGCCCAGCTGGGCCGGCAGCCTGTGAGAACGCTTCTCCCACAAAGGCTTTCCAGGCTCCTGTATAGACATGCCTACAAACAATATGGTCAGCTCCTGCCTCCACCCTTCACGTGGCCTGAGAGACCCGTGATTGGGCATAAGTTTATTACAACATTTTCAATAAGAGCCTTTGTCCTCATGGCTGAGTAAAATGAGCAGAAGGAAAATTCCTTCAGTAATCTCTTTAGGTAAATAGCCACTAACCCTCTGCAGGAGGAGGTGCCCAGCAGGGCTGGATTATGGCTTCCTCATGTGCCCAGCCTGGCAGGCCGGGTGGGGCAGGCTCCCTCTCTGCAGGACACAGCATCATCTTTTATGTAGCCTGGTTACTAAGCCCCTCTACCTGACGGTGCCCGCTGTGGGGAGTGAGACCCCAGCCAGGTTCCCTCTGGGACCACTATCAGCTGACACAGCCACTCACCTACTCCAGCTTCGGAGCTCACGCCTCCAAAAGGAAAAGCACCCTAGCCCCCAAAGCTGCTCCCTGCCCGCCCACCACTGGCTGCCTCCGCGCCCACGTGCCCGCCCACCACTGGCCGCCCCCGCGCCCACGTGCCCGCCCACCACTGGCCGCCCTCACGCCCCGGCGCCCACGTGCCTGCTTCCGAGTGAAGTTCTTGTCCAGCCCCAGGAGGTAGGGTGTGATGAAGCTCTCTCCTGGCCGGATCTGTGCCATGAAGCCATAGAAGCAGAGGTAGCACACCAGGCACCGCCAGGACCGGAGCTCGAGGTCTGGCCCAGGCTCCACGGGCACCTGCTTCTCCACTGCTGGGCTGGAGGGCACCATCCCACTCGGGCCACGTGCAGCCCCGGAGGGGTAGAAGGTGATGCTCTGTGTGGAAGGAGGGTGGAGTCAGGGCAGGTCGAGAAAATGGCCTGCAGGCCTCCCACCCCGCAGAACGAGGCCCAGTGCAGGCCTGCTCCTCTCCACTCAGGACCAAACACCACCCCGGAGGTGAACGCACGCCCCAGATGAGTCCGCACGCTGCAGCACCAACTTGGGAGCTACCCCAGCCTGAGCTGCTCCAGAGTGCCCAGGCCAGGCTGTCACCACCTCTAGGGTCTCCAAGGCTGATCGAAGTCTCAAGCCACAAGGGGCAATTTAAATGCCAATCAAAACCAAGTTAATTAACTGATGACTTACTGTATTAACTAACAAAATTTAAATTTCAGGGCTTGGGGCCACCACAGATGCATGGCACTGCTGGGTAGCATGTGTGGCTGTGGCGGGTGGGCACACCTCACCCCACAGGCCTGAGGGCAGCCCACGTACCTGCTGCTCTAATGGCACCCAGGTGGCCTGGGGAGGGCATAGGCAGGGACAGATGCTGCTAGAGGCCAGGCACACACCTGGTCACATCCTGGGTGGGTGGCAATAGGTACAAGCCTCAGGTCCCCTTCAGCCTGGGTTCCGATCCTGCACATGAGCGTGGGGAACACGGCCCCCCACGCCCCAGAGGAGGGCATGCAGGCAAAGCCCACAGTAAGCAAAGGGCAAAGGGAGAAGCAGGTGTCCTCAAGGGGGCTGAGGGCACCCAGGGGTGAAATACCCATGGGAGGGACGAGGCCCAGCCCGAGCCCAGGGACCCCAGCATTCCTGGAGGCAGGTCACCCTAGACAGAAGCAGCTGGCGGGGGAGCCATGAGTGGACCCGACACGTTCCAGATGGAGCATCCAGACCATGGGCCTTCATCCAGGAGGCAACATCAGGGCCCTCCAGCCAACACTCCGCCCACACGGCCAGGGCACACATCAGAGCAGCCACAAGAGGGCATGTCTCCTTCAGTCCTGGTTCTGCCCAGGAGATCGGCCCCCCAGTGCGGGAAAGAGCACCTCTCACCACCACAATCCTCCCTTCTGGCTGCGGGGCAGGAGCCTGTCCACTTATCAGCATTGTGTCTCCAGTGCTGCTGCATTTCCACGTAAAGTCTCGGCGTTAAGTTTTCTTTCAAGTCAATCAAAACTGAGCCGCCATAAACAAGGGCGTCCGGTGCTCACACCAAGCCAACCCAGTGAGGACAGCACCCAGCCCTTGTCCCCCACGGGTGCAACTCACGTCTGCATCAGCAGAGTTGCTTGTGGAAAGGCCACCTGCTGCTCAGGCGGGTGGGGACACAGCCTGTGCAGAGGGCAGCTGAGCAGCTGCGTGGGGCAGGGTTGCTGTCCCGTCTGCACTGGGCTGACACAGCTAGACAGTTGCCCCTCGCCATAGGGCCTGCCTGGGAGGGGGTCTGCAGAGGGTCTGGATTCGGGGAGAGTCTCCTCCAACCCTCCAGCAGGGGAACAGTGCATCCTCAATGCGGGGCTGGTTTCTGGGGGTTCGGGGACCTCAAGGAAAAGCTGCCCCAGGTTCTCAGCACTCAGTCTCTGGTTAGAAAACACTCGGGTTGGCAGTTCCTGATGGAGCATCCAGACCGCCCATCTGACACAAAGGCTTAGGAAAGTCGTGGAGACGGGGAGGAAGAACCTCCCAGGCCATGCCAGGCAAAGCCATCAGCATCATCCCAGGCCCTGTCCTCAGGCCTCTAGGCACTCACGTCTGTGACGAAGGAACATGGGAAGTGGTGGCAGGGAAGCCTTAAGAGGCAGGGACTGGCGGGCTGGCCCTGGGAGCCACAGGGAGGTGGGGGAAGGGTTGGGGAACTCTAGGCTTTCGGAGCACCCTGGGAGGACACAGCTGGGAGGATGATGGGACCAGCACCCTCCATTGGAGGCAGCTTGGATCCCAGACATTCTCAAAGAGTCAGAATGAAAACAACCAGCCAGGCAGGAGAAAGCACAAAAAGGGGCCACCTCGAGGCCGAGGCAGATCTCACGGTCACCTTCCACACCTCCCCAGGGCCTGTGGCAACAGCTGGGAAGATCAGCACACAAAGGTTCAGCTCCGTCACCAGGAACCCTGATGCCCAGAGGGGGCACAGGTGGAGCTGGACTCACCTGGAACCATACCTACTCCTCCCCAACCCTCCCCACCTGGAGACCCATCTGGCCCCGGGGCCTCCCCATCAAGTTCACTCCCCACGACCCGTCAGCAGGTTTAAACAGGTGCACTGATCCCAGGACACCCAGAGCACACACATCATCGAAGCCAACAGGGACTCATCAGGAGCTGAACTGAGTCCAGGGTCTGTGCCCAGAGTCCATGGCCCCAGGAGTCAGGATTCTACCCACAGGACCCCCAGGAGCGCCGGGGAACTTGGGTCCCCTGTTCTGAAAGATGCCACCTCCAGAGGTGACTGGAACATTCCTTCCTTGGTGTCGGGAATTGGCGAGATGGCAGAGCAAGCACTTCCACATCCTGGACTCCTGATTCCCCGGACACCAGCGCAGGGCGAGCATTTCCACATCCTGGACTTCTGATTCCCCAGACAGCAGCTCAGGGTGAGCATTTCCACATCCTGGACTCCTGATTCCCCGGACACCAGTGCAGGGCGAGCACTTCCACATCCTGGACTCCTGATTCCCCGGACACCAGCGCAGGGCGACACTTCCACATCCTGGACTCCTGATTCCCCGGACACCAGCGCAGGACGAGCATTTCCACATCCTGGACTCCTGATTCCCCGGACACCAGCGCAGGGTGAGCATTTCCACATCCTGGACTCCTGATTCCCCGGACACCAGCGCAGGGCGAGCATTTCCACATTCTGGACTCCTGATTCCCCGGACACCAGCGCAGGACGAGCATTTCCACATCCTGGACTCCTGATTCCCCGGACAGCAGCGCAGGGAGAGCATTTCCACATCCTGGACTCCCCAGTTCCTGGACAGCACCTCAGGGTGAGCACTTCCACATCCTGGACTCCTGATTCCCCGGACACCAGCTCAGGGCGAGCATTTCCACATTCTGGACTCCTGATTCCCCGGACACCAGCGCAGGGCGAGCATTTCCACATCCTGGACTCCTGATTCCACGGACACCAGCCCAGGGTGAGCATTTCCACATCCTGGACTCCTGATTCCCCGGACACCAGTGCAGGGTGAGCACTTCCACATCCTGGACTCCCCAGTTCCTGGACAGCACCTCAGGGTGAGCATTTCCACATCCTGGACTCCCCAGTTCCTGGACAGCACCTCAGGGTGAGCATTTCCACATCCTGGACTCCCCAGTTCCTGGACAGCACCTCAGGGTGAGCATTTCCACATCCTGGACTCCCCAGTTCCTGGACAGCACCTCAGGGCGAGCATTTCCACATCCTGGACTCCCGAAGCTTCTGCAACCCGAAGGCAGCACTTCCTAACCAGGGCTGAGAGTGCACCAGGCCCTGCATCCCAGCGCCCAGCTGCAATTACACGCCGCGGCCCAGGACTTTACCTTTCAACAAATCCCACAGGTGAGCCGGGGACTCGCCACACCTGCAGAGACTGCTCTCAGGATTCCCGGTGTTGTGAGAAGTTCTGTGTGAAATCCACTGTGACCAGTCATAGCTCGGCGGCCCACCCCAACCCATAGTCAGAGGGGACTGTGCTCTCCCCAGCACCTCCCTGTGCCAGCTGGAAGAGGCCAGGGAGGTGGGCAGCCCGGAGCTCTCCAGGACAACGACACACAGCTGGAGCTTCACTTTCCAGAAATCAAATGCCAGGCCCCACCCCAAGTGAGGGCCAGGGACCCGTGACACACACAGCTGGCCTGGGGAGCACAGGGACAAGGGCTGGCTGCAGGGCTGGGTCAGGCCTGTTTGGTGGCATCCTCAAAGCTGCCTCCTGAGAGAGCTCCTATGAGCCCCACTCCTGCCATGTGGGGACGCTGTGCAGTGTCTGGAAGCCCAGTGGCAGGTGGCAGGCCAGCCAGGGCCCTGGGCCACCCTGTTCTTGAACAACATGATTGCTAAGGACTAAGGGACCAGATGTGTCTCCAAAAGCTCACTCAGCCCTGGGCTCCACTTAGGGACTCCAGAGGGTAGTGCCTCCCACCTGAGTCCCCACAGGCACCTGCTTGGCAAAGCCAGCAGACCCGAGTCCTGGCTGAGGTCTCCATGGGAATGCTGGGCAGGTCCCCCAGCAGGGTGGCCACGGGCACAGAGGAGCACCAGGGCCATGCAAGGCGGAACTCCCTGCTCCTCCACCCGGGGCCAAGGGGCACCCATCCTGGACAAAGGCTGCCAGCCTGTCCCAAGAGAACCCTTACTCCTACATCCCACAGGGCTGGTCCCGTGACCCACTCACACCAGGAGGCAGAAACACCAGGGAGAGCAGGTGTCAGATAGTGCCAGACGCCCCAGGCTCCCCAACCCCACCACCACCTTCACTTCCACTTGAGACCCAGGGTTCTAAAACCCTGTCCCTCCCATCAGCACAAGGCCCTCTCCAGTGCCCTCAGGGTGGGACACAGTCCTGGAACCCCCTCCAGGAGCCCCTCCTGCTGAGAGTTCCGCCTGCAGGGGCACCCAGGGTGAAGCAGGGGGCAGGCAGCCTCTGGCTGTGGTGAGGGCTGTGGCAGGATAACCATGCAGGGCAGACGGTGCCTGCTTCTATCTGAACCAAGGGACCCGGGGATGCCAGGCTCGCTCCACTCTGGCACAGGCGTCCTTCCTGTGCCTTGCCCACACTTCCACAGAACTGATGGAGACTCCCACAAACCTTGAAGTCAGGCTTGGGGCTGCCCACTGAAGCACCAACAGGCCGGTGACGGCACAGCGGTGAGGTGGGCCAGAGCAGGTGCCCGGGCTCTTTCCAGGAGCTCCGGCTGCCATGCAGGAACAGGGGCCAGAAGTCCCGGGTCTTATTTGAAATCCATTTTTAATGGTGGCCACTAACAGAAAAAATGCTGAATACTCCAGACCCAAAGAAACTCATTAAAAGCACACAGCAGGTTGCAACCCCAGGGCAGGGGTGGCCTCAAGCCCTGTTTATTCTGCAGCCTGTAGGAGAACAGGCCAGGGCAGTCCCTCTGCAGCCACAGCCCGGGCTGTGGCCTGAGGATCAGACAGCCAGAGTTTCAGCCAGCAAGGAGGAGCTGCTGGACTTAACAGCCAGCCTCTGCTGCCAGCATACTGGCCTCACGTGCAGTGAACATAGCCCGCCGACAGGCACTCAGCCAGCAAGGCCAAGACTCGGGCCATCATAGAAATCCAGCCCCAAGCCAGGTGACGCCTAGACACCAAGTATCCAGCCCCATCCCATACCACTTGAGGCAACTGAAGGAGGTCCCCAGCCAGACAGGAGGGTCACGGGGAAGCAGGGAGAATCCCTGCCTTCAGGAGAAGTTTCTAACAGCCCTGCTGTCCCCAGTGACCACCCTGCCCAGGCTCTGTCCTTCCAAGCATGTGAGAAGGCTGGAGATGGTAAAAGCCACCTATCATTCTGTTTAAACCAGCTCCTACTCTGGAAGGCTACCCAGCAATGTCTGTTACGTTTTTAGAATGCCCGCTAGTTAAATAAAGAAGAAGAAAGCATTGTACACCCTCCCCACCCCGCTGAGGTGACCAAGCTCAAGTAATTAGCCCTCGCTGTCACTGCTCAGGCCCAAACACCCCAGAAGCACAGCGTCTCATCGTTGTCCAGCACAGATAACTGGAATATCTGCAACTATAAAAATCCACCAAAGCCCCTTCAGAAGGAAAGCGGTTCGCAAGTGCAACAAGCAGGGCACAGGCGGCACCCGGGTGAAGGCGGCCAGTGAGACGCAGCCTGGCTCCCAGCCTGGAGAAGGCAGGCAAGCAGGTGCACTCGGCCAGAGGGGCCCGTGCTCTGCTGACTGAATCTGTGCTGGATCCTCAGGTCTCCTTAGGGAGAGGCCACCTTTTTCAGGGTGGCCAGTAGGTGCCTTCCAGGGCTCTGGATGCTTCTGCATTAAGCTGCATTGCCCGCTTAAATTTCAGCCTGTGTCTTGAGGCCAGGCAGGCCAGACAGACTCCCCAGGACAAGCGTTTCGGATGGACGACCCTCGGGGAAGGGTTTCCTGCTGTAGAGGTGCTGTCCAGGCGCTGAGAGCCTCGGGTTCGCTCCACTCCGCTGGATCCGCGCCCACAGGTGCTTCAAGGGACAGATGCCCCCACGACGCTTCTGGCACAGCAGACAATGGGCCTGGAGGGGTGCCAGGGGCCCGCCCCGCTGTAGTCCCGGAGTCCCCCCGCGCGTGGCTGGCAGGGTTCGCCCGCCGGCTGGCCCGTCCCGAAGGAGCACGTGCCTGGGCTCCAACGCCGGATCCACGCGCTCCTCCAGACCCGGGGGTGGGACTCGGCGCCCCCGGATGACGCTGAGGGCAGGCTGGGGGCGGGACTCAACACCCCATTAGCGGACTGGGGCGGAAAGTTAGCGGCGCGAGACCTGCTGCACGATGGCACGCAGCCCGCGGACACCCCGGCCCGAGCCCCGCACCCTCCGGAGGAACCCCCGGCCCCAGACTGCAGACCCCGGCCCGAGCCCCCGCACCCTCCCCGGAGCCCCGCGGAGCCCAGCCCGCAGCTCGCTCCCAACGCAGGGCCCGCCCGGGCACCCCGCAGCCCCGGGCCCCAGCCCCCGGCACTCACCTCCCGGCCCTGCAGACCCCGGCCCGCGCCCGCACTCACCCCGAGACACCCGCAGCCCCCGACACGCGGCCCGGCGGCCCCGCTCCCCACGAGTAGCTGCGGCTGGGCGGGCGGCTGCCTGGGGCTCCGGGGACCCCGCGCAGGCGGACTCCGGGACTACAGCGCCCACAGGGCGGCGCGCGGCGGCGGGAGGGCGGGGCCCCGCTGAACGCGCCCCGGGGGCGGGGCCTGGCGCGGCGGGAACGGACCCACGGCGCGGGCACGCGCGCCCCCGAGCCAGCATCCCCGCACTTCCCACGCCCCGGTCCCGGCTCGCGCCGGAGTCTGCCGCCCGCTCCCCGCCCGGGCCACGCGGCCCCTCGTGCGGCCCCCCCCGCGCCGCCCCCTGACCCCGCTCGGGCCCACCCGCGTCGGCACCAGCATCCCGGGGCGCCACGCGCGGAGGTGTCTGTCCCGCCGCGGGCGCTCCGCCTGCGCTCTCCGGTCCCCAGCCCCTCCCCACCCCCACTCCCGACCCACCTCCCGGAGGAGGCCTGGCGCGTTTTCCTTTTGGCGCCCTTAGGCACCTGCATTCCTGGCGGGCCGCATGCGGGATCCTGGACTCGGGCCTTGCCCACGCGCCCTCAGGGGTGGCCCCGGGCATCCTTCGTGGGGCTCCAGCAGGGACAAGCACAGCCCCGAACCCGGCGCCCCCAGGACCCCTGCTGCCCGCCCTCCTGCCTGACCGTGACCCTAACTGGCTGGTACCACGGAGCAAGCAGGATCCAGGACACGGCCCGGGGCCACCTGCAGGGAGAGCCGTGGGAGACCCGCGCAGGCCTCGCAGGTGGGGACGGCGGCGCAGTGGTACTCAGGAAGCGGGGCGTGGGCCACGCTCCTCGGAAGCTGTGGGGCCTCCCCAGGCCTGTGCGGGACACGGTGGGGGGTGGGGCACAGGGTCACTCTGCCCTGGACGTTATCCAGGGCCTAGCTATGGGGAGGGAGGCAAAGCCAAGGGCTGTGGGGGGCCCCACGGCCAAGAAGGTACTTGGAAGTCAGCCGCACAGAACAGAAGCGGGTGGTCACCATGGGATCCATAGCCCACGGCTTCGGGTACCTGGTGAGCGGTGGGCCTCCGTATCCACCCCTTCCCGAGTGTAGACAGCACAGATATACACAGTCCGAGACCTGTATCTCCTGCCCACCAGCCCCTGCACAGCCCCCCCGGAAGCCGGCACAGGACTAAATGGCCCCCTGCCCAAAGCCCCAGCCTGGCCCGATTTGGGGAGTCCTGTATGTGGCCAGCCACACGAACAAATTTCTAAGGAACTTAAAAAGGATTTGTTGGCTCACAAGCGGGGATTTGGAGTAGCTTGCAGAATTTAAGGGAGCACTGCAGGACGGGTCGTCTTGCCTGGAGGGACCCGTGCTTCGTGGGATCCCCCCAGCTCTCTCTCCAGTACTGCCCTTTTCTACGGGTGGGCAGAGCCTGGCCCTGCTGGAAGACAGGAGGGGCATCGCCAAGGAGGAGGGGCCCTTCCTTCCCTCCAGGCAGAGAAGAGCCGGCTCCACGCATAGGACAGGCCAGGAAGCTGAGAAGCAGGGATGAACAGCAGTGGGGCTCCCAGTCCACTTCCCACAGGAGGATGGCTCCCACCCGCTTCCTACCTGGAGACAGGAAGGCAGGGAGCCACAGCCCCAAGGGGGCTTCCGGCAGGACCCGCAGAGACCAGTCCCTCACCTGTCTCTCCAGCCAGGTGAAGCCCAGCGAATCCGCCCCTGCCTTCGAGAGGGGCCTGCACAAGCTGCCCTCTGGTCCCCTGCGATGCAGGAGTCCCGGGAGTTCCCAGCCACATGAGGCCCCGGTTTCCTGCAGGAGCTGGTGCGGGTGGGGACGTGAGGCCTGGCCACCGGTAGCACCTGGCAGTTGTCATCTGGAGGCAGCAGATCAGAGGGAAGAACCAGGAGGCTCCCGACGACCTTACAGAAACCTCCATCAAGGCCATGGATGGAGGCACGGGCCACCAGGCATGGGCTTCGGGAGGGCTCCACCCAAAACACACTTACAAAGCAGGTGGCTTGGGGTGACCCTGGCATCTGGGAAGGGACCTGGTGGTTGGGGCCTCATGAGCCTCCCACAGTCCCAGTTCTGTGTTCCATCATCTGTCAAATAGTTATGTGCCTGAGCGTCAGGGGTGGGGAGAGCTGGTCGGTGGGTGAAGCCCTGGACTGGAGGGGTCAGCAGGGGCCCAGCAGCGTGGATCCAGCCCTCCAGCCTGTAGGCTCCGGCCATATATGCCCACAGAGACCCCTTCCCCTCCTGGAGGGCCTCAGGTGTGCTCTGCAGCCCACCCCACAGCAGTGCCCCAGCCCCAGCTCCTGGGTCCACACCCACCAGCAGAGCCTGAGCACCCACAGATGAATCTTGACCAGAGGACGAGGACCTTACCCACCCACTGCCACCTGAGACCAGCCTGCCAGTGTCCTCTGCCTTGGCTAGAGAAACACAGTGCTGTCCCTGTGGTTAAGGTCCCCTGTCAGCATCAGGAAGGCAGTGGCATTCACGCAGCCTCTTCCCTCAGCTGGTGCTATGTGGTTGCTGTGGCTCTAGAAGCAAGGCTTGGACCAAATGCTAACGCATGGTTACACATGCACACAGACACAGGTCCTCGCAGATGCACACAGATGTGCACACAGACACATAGGTCCACATACATGCATCCAGATACAGATGCACGCACACAGGTCCACGCAGATGCACACAGACACACAGGTCCTCGCAGATACACACAGACACAGGTCCACGCAGATGCACACAGACACACAGGTCCTCGCAGATGCACACAGACACACAGGTCCTCGCAGATGCACACAGACACACAGGTCCTTGCAGATACACACAGACACAGGTCCACGCAGATGCACACAGACACACAGGTCCTCGCAGATGCACACAGACACAGGTCCTCACAGATGCACACAGACACACAGGTCCTCGCAGATGCACACAGACACAGGTCCACACAGATGTGCACACAGACACATAGGTCCACATACATGCATCCAGATACAGATGCACGCACACAGGTCCACGCAGATGCACACAGACACACAGGTCCTCGCAGATACACACAGACACAGGTCCACGCAGATGCACACAGACACACAGGTCCTCGCAGATGCACACAGACACACAGGTCCTCGCAGATGCACACAGACACACAGGTCCTCGCAGATGCACACAGACACACAGGTCCTCGCAGATGCACACAGACACACAGGTCCTCGCAGATGCACACAGACACACAGGTCCTCGCAGATGCACACAGACACACAGGTCCTCGCAGATGCACACAGACACACAGGTCCTCGCAGATGCACACAGACACACAGGTCCTCGCAGATGCACACAGACACACAGGTCCACGCAGATGCACACAGACACACAGGTCCTCGCAGATGCACACAGACACACAGGTCCTCGCAGATGCACACAGATGTGCACACAGACACATAGGTCCACATGCATGCATCCAGATACAGATGCACGCACACAGGTCCACGCAGATGCACACAGACACACAGGTCCACATACATGCATCCAGATACAGATGCACACACACAGGTCCACACAGATGCACACAGACACATGCACACATGTGCAGAGATGCACGGATACGCACGCACACAGGTGCACATGGATAAATGCACACACATACAGATGCACACAGACACATCCATGCAGACACAGGCACACATGCAGAGATGCACACACACACAGGTGCACATGACAAATGCACACGTGCAGAGACACGGAACCACACAGATGTGCAAAGACGTGCACACAGACTCATATACAGAGATGCACACAGATGCACGCACATGCACTGATATGGTTTGAATTCTTTGTCCCCTCCAAATCTCATGTTGGACTGCGGGGCCTGTTGGGAGGGGTTGGGTCGTGAGGGCAGGTCCCTCATGGATGGCTTAGCACCGTCCCCTTGGTGATGAGTGAGTTCTTGTTCAGTTAGTTCACATGAGAGCTGGTCGTTTCAGTCTTGGACGTCCGCCTTCCCTTCCTTCCTCCCGCTCTTGCTCTGTGATGCTGGCTCCCCATCGCCTTCCACCGTGAGTGGAAGCATCCCGAAGCCTCCTAGGAGCAGATGCTGGCACCATGCTTCCTGTATAGCTTGCAGGACCGTGAGCCAATTAAGCCTCTTTTCTTTATAATACCCAATCTCTTTATTTCTTTATCGCAACACAAAAACAGCTCCCCACACACACGTGCAGACACCATGAGGACATATGCACAGGTACAGAGACAACACATGTACAGAGACACACATATAGACACACGCATGTTCACATGCACACAGCACCCCATGTGCAGGAAGATGGGAGTAGGCCGGCATGCCCCGCCCTGCCACGTGCCGTGAACTGGCCTGCACACTGCCTCTCAGCCACAGTTTTCCTGCCACACTTCCAGGCGGCACCACTGACCAAAGCACATCTGTGTCCCCCAGGCTTCCCTTGCTGAATGGCAAGTGCTTTTGCCCCCACCTGAATCAGCTCGGTAGAGGTGCAGTGCGCCCTGGTAAATGCCTTGCCTCACTTGCTGGCCAGTGGGTCTCTGCTGCAGCGGCCCCTCTCTCCACCCCTTCCCGCTGGCCTCCAAACACTGCCAGTGGCCAGGGGTGGCCCACCACAAGGGCCTAGGGGCCCAAAGGTCTGGAGAAGGGGCACTAATGTGCCCCTCTGCTGGGCCTCCCACCACCAGCCACCGGGTCCAGGCCTGCCTACAGCTGCAGCCCCTATCCTCTCAGAGGCTGAGCTGGCCACCATCCTCCACGCCTTCTCTGTGAAGCTGGAGCCCTGTGGCGGCTGAGCAGAGAAGCAAAGCTGAGAGGAAGAAGTGCTGCCCTGTCCTGTGTGAGACCCTCACAGCCTGCCAGCAGTGGGGCTAACCCGGACCTGTGCCTGCCACGCCCCTTCCCTGGAAGTATGTACCGCCTGGTCCTCTGGGAGTGGAGTTGAATCCCCAGCCCCACTGGGGCACCGGACAGTAGCCCCAGCAGGCCCAGCAGCAGAACACGGTCCTGATGCCCCCACGTGTCCCTACAGCCAGACTCTCACAAAATCATGCTTAAATAGCCCATCTTACCAGGGAAAGGGAGAGGCTTGAACCTCTCTGAAATAACAAGGCAGTTGTTTAGAATCATGTCATGTAACAAGGGAGTGTTCAGTGGGAATCTGGCCCGCGCACAGCGGAATTGGAACCCCCACCCCCGCCTGGTCCTCATTTCCAGAGCTTGGGGGTGGTCACCAACCCTCGTGCCCGCAGGCGGAGTGACGGCTACAGGAACGTCCTGGGGTTGGAGGAGGTTTGCCTCGAGCCCACAAGCGCCGGCGTGGATCTTGGTTGCAAGCAGCTGTTGGAGAAACCTCCCTCCACATGGTGCTGCCCTCAGAGGCCAGAGACCAGGTGAAGAAAAGGAAGACAGTGGTGGGGAGGGAAGGGCAGAGTCTCTGTTCACAGAAGACGTGGAGGTCAGGGCAGAAAACCCCAACAGGCTTATCAAAAATACTAGACATAATTAGGGAATTCAGCAAGGTCATGAGATACCAAGTCTATATACAAAAATAATCGGAAGACAAAATTTGGAAAACAGCATTTACGATGCCACTGAAAATCGGAAAATACCTAAGAATTCATTTAACAAAAAGTGGGCAAGTTCTCGACACTGAAAGTTGTGAGAAATTTCTCATCGCTGGGAGAAATTAATGGACGGCTAAACAAATGGGGGAGACATACCTCGTTCGTGGATCGTGCAAACCAGAAATAAAATTCTAAGCCCCCAACCCTCTGAACAGACCATTTCTCTGGGCGAGGGTATTGGCGAGACCAGCTCCCAACACGTGAACGTGGGTTTAAGATCTCTCCGAGTGATCGAGTGGTCGGTGACAGAGAGACGGGAAAAGTCTTCTTTAAAGCTGGGCCCAGGGGAGACACTACATAGAGCTGCCCGTGGATGTCTGACATTCCCCTGAAAACCTCCGTGTTTATCGTGCTCTTTCAATAGGGGAAGGGGAGCGAGGTTATGCGAAATTTCAGTGATAATTATTCAAAAAGAATACATTTGCAGAAACCGGTGCACACAAATCCCAACGTGCTTTTATAAAAGCTGAACAATGTCAAGATAACTTTCCGTGTCAGCGTAGAAACCATACAGCTTAGCAAGACTGTAGGTTAAACACCACCTTAGGATTATCAGCAAGAACATAACATGGAGGAACATATTGGGGAACAGGATGTGACGAAGGACAACCAGCTTGACCACAAAAATTGCAAGAGGAGGGGGCTCCACGCAGGCCTGGAGGAGCGGTGGGAGAAGAAAGACTTTTACATCCTGTCTCAACCTCAGAGGCAGACGCCCCTCATGCGTCCGTTTGTAGCCTCTCCATAAGGGTCGAATCCCGTTTCCAGGGCCCTAATCAATATGCCTTTCCTGGGAAAGGAATCCGGGTGATTAGCCTCTCCATTGCCCGTCCGTGTAGAGGCTCTCTGCTACGAGAAGCCTGTTACACGCGGTCATGTCTGTCCGGCAGTCAAGCTGTGTGCTTAGTCCCTTTCACAGAGTTCCCGTTTCTACCAGAACAGTTGAGCAGAGCCAAAGTCACAAGTCACATCTCAGCATTTCACATTATCCTTCATTTTCTCAAATATAACCAATACAGTAAGTAACAAGCATCAGAAAGCACACAGCTCATTTCGGAGAAACCAACTTCTGAGAATTTACAGAAGTAAATACAGGTTAAAAATCAACAACAATGTCTTGTTATTTCAGGTAGTTTGGGTTTTGCTAGTTCTTCCAGGAGCTTGGGGTGCTCAGTCACCACAGAGGGGTCCAGAGTAGTCCCAGCACAAATACATTTCAAAGTTAACCTGAAAAACTGGTTCAGGCCACAGGGGAGGGAGGGATGGACACGCCTCGTGATCCCAGACCCCCTTTTGAAACTCAGGGAAAGCCGACCAGCTTTCAACCTCAAGGCAGAACTTCAGTCTGATAAGAAATGTTTTCCGTCCAGTCTCTGAAGGCTGCGACCGGAGGCGTCACCTGCTGATACAGCTGTGATCTCCACAACGCCTTATTGTAACCAGGCATTCCTTTCAACCAATTATCAATCAGGAAAATTTTAACTTTACCCATAACCTGGAAGCCAGCCCGGCCAGGTTGTCCCACCTTTCCAGACTAAGCCAGTGTGTATCTTACATGTATGCGATGGATGTGTTGTGTTTTCTTTTTCTTTTTTTTTTTTTTTTTGAGACGGAGTTTAGTTCTTGTCACCCAGGGTTGAGTGCAATGGCGCGATCTCGGCTCACCGCAGCCTCTGCCTCCTGGGTTCAGGCAATTCTCCTGCCTCAGCCTCCTGAGTAGCTGGGATTACAGGCACGCACCACCATGCCCAGCTAATTTTTGTATTTTTAGTAGAGACGGGGTTTCACCATGTTGACCAGGATGGTCTCGATCTCTTTACCTCATCATCCACCCTCCTCGGCCTCCCAAAGTGCTGGGATTACAGGCATGAGCCACCGTGCCTGGCCTGTGTTGTGTTTTCTTAAATGCATGAAGCCAGGCTGGGCCCCAGTCGCCTTGGGCACATGTTCTCAGGATCTTCTGAGGGCTGTGCCAGGGGCCACCAGTCACTCATATTTGGCTCGGCATAAATCTCTTCATGATTTTACATAGTTTGACTCTTTTCCTTGCCGATGGAAGGCTCGTTATGAAGGTGAAAATTCTCCCCAAAGTGATCCACAGATTCAGTGCAATCCAATCAAAATCTCACAGGCTCACATTTTAGAAATTAAGACGTCGATTCAAAATCAAGAAGGAAGGCCAGGTGTGGTGGCTCACGCCTGTAATCCCAGCACTTTGGGAGGCCGAGGCGGGCGGATCACGAGGTCAAGAGATTGAGACCATCCTGGTCAACATGGTGAAACCCCGTCTCTACTAAAAATACAAAAATTAGCTGGGCATGGTGGCGCAAGCCTGTGGTCCCAGCTACACAGGAGGCTGAGGCAGGAGAATCACCTGAACCCAGGAAGCAGAGGTTGCAGTGAGCCGAGATCATGCCACTGCACTCCAGCCTGGGTGACAGAGTGAGAGTCCATTTCTTGAAAAAAAAAAAAAAATGAGATGGAAAGTAAAAGATTTATAAAAGCCGAAGCCATTGTGACCAAGAGCTATGCTGGGAGCTCGGTGATATGGAGACCAAGGCGGGTGAGTGGAGTCCAGAACAGAAGCACCCATCAGGCAACAGATTTCCAGCAAGGGCACCCACTGAATCCAGTTGAGGAAGGGTTGTCTCTAGATCACATAGTTCAAGAACAGCTGGATAGCCACAGGGAAAGATGAACATCAGACTTTATCACGTCCCTTTCACAAACACTAATTTAAGACGGCGGATAGACCCAAATGAAAAGGTAACACTGTCAAACTTGTGACCTGTGTCCAGAGACACAGGAAGGAAACAAAATGTCAGGCCGCAGCTGGGAGGAAACATTCCTGTTCCTTGTACCTGATACAGGACTTGACTCCAGACGCCCAAGTGACTCTTACAACTGAGTAAGAAGATATCAGCCCACTTCTTAAAGTACACAAAAGAGGCTGGGCACGGTGGCTCACACCTATAATCCCAGCACTTTGGGAGGGTGAGGCAGGTGGATCACTTGAGGTCAGGAGTTCAAAACCAGCCTGGCCATCATGGTGAAACCCCATCAGTACTAAAAATACAAAAATTAGCTTGGTGTGGTGGTGGGTGCCTGTAGTCCCAGCTACTCGGGAGGCTGAGGCAGGAGAATTGCTTGAATCTGGGAGGCGGAGGTTGCAGTGAGCTGAGATCTTGCCATGGTGCTCAAGCCTGGGTGGCAGGGTAAGACCCTGTCTCAAAAAATAAATAAATAAGCAAAAGATTTGAATACGTAAGAAAGATATACAAACAACTAATAAGATGTGAAAACACACCTAATATAATAAATATCGTATTCCTTTGTCATCAAGGCCTGAGGTATCAAACCACTCCTACTATAAACGCTAAAATTTAGAAGCTGACAATACTAAGTGTTGGCAAGGCTGTGGAGCAACACATGGTGCTGTGGAAGTCACAAACACTCTGGAAAACAGGGGTGGTTTCCCATGGAGTTTAGCATGTGCCTGCTGTATGAGCCACAGCTCCATTCTTCGGCAGCTGCTGACGAGATATGAATGCCTGAGCCCACAAAGGCCCATGCACAGGGGTTGTACCCTGTTCTCATGTAACTGCTAAAAACTGGCAACAACCGGAATCTCCATTATGGGATGAAGGATAGACACACAGCACTTCCAGAGCAGGGTCTACTCAGACTAAAAGGAAAGAACACCTGAGTGAGTCTCAGCACCCTTGGGCCGGGGGCCAGAGTCCAGCCTGAGAAAGTCCATCTGGGGAGGCAGGTGAGCAGGTGCCTGTGCTGGAGGCTCCGGTCGGTGGAATTGTTCTGTGTCTGATGGGTGTAGAGGTTAATGGATCTGTTAATTTGTCAGACATATTTAACAAATGCCTCTAATGGGTACATTACAAGTAATTTATGGCATGTGAATTGCACCCCAATAAAATTGTTTTTTAAAAGCCTGCACTGCTGGAAGTGGGTGAAAGGCCTGGAAGCAGGTCGAATGCGCCAAGCCCTCCGTCTCTCTTGGGAGATAATTGAGGCCCCAGCTGGTCACAAGGGAGAACCTGGAACGGTCTCAGCCTTGGAAGAAAAGGGCAATGATGTGGTGGGGGAGGGGCGGGGGACAAGTGGTGGGTGGTGGGTGGTGAGGAGGGGGCAGGTGGTGGGTGGTGGGGAGGGAACAGGTGGTGGGGGAGGGGCAGAGGACAGGTAGGGGAGGGGCAGGGGGACAGGTGGTGGGTGGTGGGGGAGCGGCAGGGGACAGACAGGTGGTGGGCGATGGTGAGGGGGACAGGTGGTGGGGGAGAACCAGGGGAACAGGTAGTGAGTGCTGGGGAGGGGACAGGTGGGGGGGGTGGACCGTGAGGGGGAGGACAGCTGGGTGCACACTCTAGCTCTTGGTTGTACGTGGGGTGCAGGTCCAGTGTGCTCTGGCCACATAGGTCTCCATGTCACCTCCTTCACATCTTGTCCCCACAGAGAACCCTAATGTCTGCCCCTTCTCAGCCCCAGGGACGGCCATCCCAGGCTGCAGAGCCCCAAACTCTCCGGCATCTTGTGAACTGTCTGTCCCCAGCCCCAAGCTGGGCATTCAGGTGTTGCAGGATTGGCAGAAGCTGGACAGTGGAGGTCAGCGTGGGGTGCCACCCACCCCTCTCCCAGGCCCTCCCAGGCTCCTGTGCATCCTGCTCCTGCCCACCCAGCCCAGGGTAGCACCTCCTCCTGGTCTCTGCCACATGCCATGTGCTGCCCTGGTTGTCTCCGTGGTTTGTAGTGTTTCCCTCCTGGGGAGGCGCCTCCCACCCCCTGAAGCCCTCTGCACCCCCAAGGGTCATATGAGACTGTCCCCAGGTGGCAGCTGGTGGTTTTCTCCAGCCCCCCACAGACACCTCAGGCCCCTGCATGTCAGACCCCACGGAGACGGGGTCTTCTGCAGCTCCCTTCTTCCCGTGGGCACACCCGCCGCCCCATCCACACGTGAACGGTCCCAGGTGTAAAGGGCTGGCTCTTCCAGCTGGAATTTCCTTGACTACACTGTCTTATTTAGATCCGGAGTGGGATTGGTGAAATAAACAGGCAGGTTTGGACAGCACGGAGATCAGTTCTCCCAGCCAAGGGGAGACCACAGCTGACGCTCCATCCACCTGGGGCTTCACGGTTCAGGGGCACAGGGGTACAGCGCCCTGCTGGGAGGCTGCTCGGAGGCTGGGCTTGCACGCCCAGGGCTTCTGTGGTTTTGTTGCACAGAGGTTTCATCTCTTCTTCTGAATGTGTCCGTGTGCATGTGGTCCTGGATGACCGGCATCCATATGCACGTGGTCCTGGATGATCGGCATCCGTATGCACGTGGTCCTGGATGACCGGCATCCATAGGCACCTGGTCCTGGATGATCGCCATCCGCATGCACGTGGTCCTGGATGATCTCCATCTGCATGCACGTGGTCCCGGATGGTTGGCATCCATATGCATGTGGTCGTAGATGATTGGCGTTCCCTCTCAACATACACACGCGGTGGTGTAAGGGCATGCAGTCTGGGGTCGCCTCTCCTCCTCCGCTTCCCCCCCGCCACTCCCTCCTCTGCCTTCCTCCCCCTTCCACTGCCTTTCCCACCCCTTCCCTCCCCCAGCCCTCCCCCATTCTCCTCCCCCCACACCTGTTGTCTCCCTCTCCTCTCCTGGTCTCCACGGTCCCAGCTGCACCTGGCTTGGGCACCCTTTCTGGGTCCCAGCACTGGGACCTTGGTTACATCGGCCAGCACACTCTGTTCCGGTTATTTCTTTTAAGGAACTACCTTTTGGATCTAAAAAGTGACGTTTCCGTTGCCTTCCAAGTCATTGTTTCTGCTTTTCTCATTCGTTTTTCTTTCCCAGTTGGTTTTGTTGCTCCTTTTCTGTTCTAGTTCCCGAGTTCCCTGCTATGTTCCTTTAATTTGATTAATAAAACTGGGCATGATAAAGCATTTGGTGATTCACTCCTCTCAGCGGCGCCTTTGCCCCGGCCCGTAGGCGCGTCCCCACGCTTGCCTTCAGCCTCCACGTAGGACATGATTTCTGCCTGATTTCCTCTTGGACTCAGGACTCATTTGAGGGATGATTAAAACGTTTCCAGGGACCAGATGTTGTGTTTGCTGGTTTCGTTGAGATGTTTTATAAAGTTAAGGTTAAAGTTGGCCTAAGCAGTTTTTCAGTTTGTGAAATTGTTTTGAGCTTCGACGTGTGGCTTGATTTTAGGTTATGTTTTAAACTTGCTCCTGGGCTTTCGAAAAAAATGCATCTTCTTGGCCGGGCGCGGTGGCTCACGCCTGTAATCCCAGCACTTTGGGAGGCCGAGGCGGGTGGATCACGAGGTCAAGAGATCGAGACCATCCTGGTCAACATGGTGAAACCCCATCTCTACTAAAAATACAAACAATTAGCTGGGCATGGTGGCGTGTGCCTGTAATCCCAGCTACTCAGGAGGCTGAGGCAGGAGAATTGCCTGAACCCAGGAGGCGGAGATTATGGTGAGCTGAGATCGCACCATTGCACTCCAGCCTGGGTAACAAGAGCAAAACTCTGTCTCAAAAAAAAGCATCTTCTCTATGCATGATGTGTTTCACATGAACAATAAAATCTAAATAAATTGCAGACAGTGGGATTTCGGCCATATAGCCTCATTCATACATTTTCTGGGGTATCTGTCAAGTCTGCCAGAGCCAAGGTTCCCTCCGTGACTGGGGTTCGTGCCTCCTGTGTGTTCATGATGTCTGCTTTACATCCACACTTCAGGGCAGTGTGGAGATGGACCCATTCTCCTGGGTGTTCTGTTGTCACGCTGGCCCGAGACCCTCGGCTTCCTGCACAGCCTCCTGGTGGCTGTGTCAGCTGCATCCCTCAGAGCAGGGGTGGAGTTTGCTTCTCTACAAAAGGTGTCTGCCCGGAGTGCCTGACCCACAGTCCCCACTGCTCCACAAGGCTGGCTGTGTGGGGGGACTGACAGTATCCCCAAGAGGTGACAGTGATGACCCCAGGGAGGGGACCAGAGAGACCTGCCACGCACCAAGGGAGAGGCTGGGGTGCCACGTCGGTGTCTGCCCAGGGCAGCAGCCTCCTGGCCTCAGCACCTCCCTCTCTGCCTGAGCAGCAGCGGTCAGGCTGGTCCAGGCTGGTCCAGTTCTGTCTGAAGAGCAGAACTCCTCTCCTCTCTACTCCAGGGAGGCCTGAAGGCTGTACCACCAGCAGGCAGTGTGCACACTGGTGGCTGTTGGGTGAGGAAGCCCCAGGGAGAGCCCCAGGGAGAGCTGATGGGGAGAACCACACCCACCTGCAGCCTCAGCCAGTCCAGGACTGGCAGCTCTTGAGGGTACAGAGACGCCCTGTCCCTGCCCAGGCCCAGGTCTCGGGACCATGTGGAGGAAGGACAAGTACGTGCTATAATCCGAAGTCACCTGCAGAGCAGACGGCCTCTCACCCAGAACAGGGCACCCAGGGCAGCCCCAGCCCCAGCAGGGAGGGGCCAGGCCCAGCAGAGTGGGGCGGGTCTCAGCAGAGGAGCGGGTCCCAGTGGAGTGCGGCAGTCTCAGCCCGGCCCTGGGTGTGGCCCCAGACCCCTAATTCGGAGCATGCAGGTTGTTCCTGGGCCATGAGTCCTACCTGACACGGGTTCATGGTCTGTGGGTGGCCTGTCCATCCTGTCCCTGCCTTTGTGCTGATAGGAAGACAGTGCACAGAGCACACAAGGGCTAATGTGCGAAAACCCAGTCACCAGCAGAGTGGATGGCCTCTCGCCCAGAACAGGGCACCCAGGGCAGCGTCAGCCCCAGCTCTCCCTGGCCCCCTGTGCTCACTTTTATACAAGACCTCACACAATGGAAGCTCTTCCTCCTGGCACATCGCAGGGGGCAGACTCCTCGTGTTTAAGGCGCCTGTGCTTACAGCACCATGAGTTTCCACTATCTCCCTCGCCCGGAGGACTCAGCACAGATGCTGAGAAGAAATAAGAGTCTGCTTCCATCCCACCCCGGCCCTGCGTCTTCCCACCCCAGCAAGCAGGTGGCCAGGCGCAAGGCCAGGGTGGGACAGAAACAGGTGGCCAGGCGCAGGGCCGGGGAAGGATGGGAGCAGGTGGCCAGACTCAGGGCTGGGGTGGGATGGGAGCGGGTGGCCAGACTCAGGGCTGGGGTGGGATGGGAGCAAGTGGCCAGGTGCAGGGCCGGGGCAGGATGGGAATGGGGCCCTGCCAGAGGCTGGGGTGGGAGGGCTGGGACCTCTGCAGTTGTGGGTGCTGTTTGTAAGTGGGGGCTGGAGCTGGGTCCAGTGCTGGAGGCTGAGACGGGAGGACTGGGTCCTCTGCAGCTGTGGGTGCTGTTTGTAAGTGGGGGCTGGGACTAGGTGCTGTACTGGAGGGTGGGACGGGAAGGTTGGGGCCTCTGCAGCTATGGGTGCTGTTTGTAAGCAGGGCTGGGGCTGGGTCCTGTACTGGACTGGGACGGGAGGACTGGGGCCTCTGAAGCTGTGGGTGCTGTTTGTAAGCAGGGCTGGGTATCGGTCCTGTGCTGGAGGCTCTACTGGTCCTGCCAGGTGCAGAGCCTGGCACATCCCTCCCACCCCTGTGGGGAGGGGGCCGCCGACCTTCAGGATCTGTGCAAGGATCATGATGGTGCATCAGGGTCATGACCGACATCCTCCAGCCCACGAGGGTTTCCTAGAGCAAAGTCCAGAGGGCCCAGGGGGCGGCTCAGCAGGAGGCAGCCCGGCCCATCACAGCCCAGGCCCAGCACCAGGCCTTGCTGCTGTTTTGTTTTGTGGTAAAAGAGACATAGAACGTACCACGTTAACCAATTTTACCCACACACGTCGATGGCACTAAGGACATTCACAGTGTTGTGCGGCTGTCACCCCCATCTGCACCAGGACACACTCACCCCTACCCCCGTACCCCCATCCCTCTTTCTGGGTGGGGTTTGGCGCTGTGGGGCCTCTAAGTGGAAGCACAGACAGTGGGCGTCCTCTGCGCCTGGCCAGGTGCACTGAGCATGTGGCAGGGCGGTGAGAACTTCCTTCCAGGCTGGCGATACTCCCTGGGAACCTCTCCACGTCTGATTTTTCATCCATTCCTGGTCGGACATTTGGGACATTGCTTGGCTGTGGTGACTGAAGCTGCTGCGCTGTCATTTTAACCATTATCGTTATGACAAGTTGTCAAGTGAACCTTCCTCTTAGTATTTGGATTCCCCCCCACTTTTTTTTTTTGAGACGGAGTTTCGCTCTTGTTGCCCAGGCAGGCTGGAGTGCAATGGTGTGACCTCGCTCACCGCATCCTCTGCCTTCTGGATTCAAGCGATTCTCCTGCCTCAGTCTCCCGAGTAGCTGGAACTACAGGCGCCCACCACCGCGCCCGGCTAATTTTGTATTTTTAGTAGAGACGCGGTTTCTCCATGTTGGTCAGGCTGGACGCGAACTCCCGACCTCAGGTGATCCGTCTGCCCGCCTTGGCCTCCCAGAGTGTTGGGATTACGGGCGTGAGCCTCCGCGCCCGGCCGGGCCGTGTTTTTCCCATTTTATTTGCTTTTGACTGTCGAGATTCACCAAATCCCAGCAGCGGGCCCTGTTCGCTGCTTCAATAGCGAGGCCTTCGCGTCTCCGCAGAAGCAGCTCCTGTGATGGCATCAGGACTTCAGGTCCGTTTCCTG
Organism: Callithrix jacchus; assembly: GCF_049354715.1. NCBI lineage: Eukaryota > Metazoa > Chordata > Mammalia > Primates > Cebidae > Callithrix > Callithrix jacchus. The sequence continues at coordinate 51,196,911 of NC_133522.1, forward strand.
GGTTTATATTTCCAGAACCCGCGCCCTGTTACAGAAGCGCCTCTGGGTTATGCGTGGGGCCGCCCCGTCTGCACCCTGCAGGCCTCGGTTTCCCCAGTGCCAGGCTGCCGGGACCGCAGCGCGGGGATTGGCCACCAGGGGGCGAGCGGCGCCCGCAGCCTCGCAGTGCAGAGGGCGGTGCCGGGGCCGGGAAGGGGGCGGGGAAGGAGGCGGGGACGGGGCGGGGCAGGAGGCGGGGCCGGGGGACGGCGCGGCGGGGGTGCGGGGGCGCGTGGGGGCAAAGGGGGCGGCGCGGTTTGCAGGGAGCCGGGGCGGTGGGGGGGAGTGGGGACGGTGTAGGGGCGGGGGCGGTGGGGAGTGGGGGTTACACGGGGGGGCGGCGGGGACAGAGGCAGTGAAGGGCCGGTGGGAAAGGCGGGGCGGGCTTGAATGGCGGCGTCCGGGGGCTCAGGGGCTGCTGCAGACCCACCGTCCTGGCCTGTGGAGCCCGCGCGGCCGTGGGACGCAGGAGGGTGGCGGCCCGCGTGGGGCAGCGCCTGAGGCTGGCGCGGGGCCTGGGACCGAAGCCTCCGGGTCGGGCGGGCGCTGGCAGAAAGTGACTCATGCGGAGTTTCACGCCAGCCCAGGGGCCCAGCGAGTCCGCACCCACCGCTTTCAGCTGCCGCCCATGCGGGTCCCGGAGGAGGTGCCGGGAGGGGGTCTCGGACGTTGAAGCTGAATCCACCACGCGGTGCCCGCGGGCCCGTGAGTGACATCACCGCGACGCTGCGCCTGGACCGAGGTCTGCACGCCCGGAATGGCCACGGACAGTAGCTCCCATCCGGTTTCCAGGAAGACACCCCACCCAGCTCTGGGTGGCCCTAACCTGACCTGGGCTCTGCCTGGGGCCCTCCGAGCTGACTGCAGACAGTGTGAGGCAGGGAGGACGGTGACCCGCCTGGGTCTGCAGTCAGACAGGACCACTGAGGCTAGAGGGCTGGCCTGCAGTGGTCAGCCACTGTGTCCCCAGGGCCACACAGGGCAAGGCCATTCCAGGCCACCGCGGCCCAGCCCCCACCTGAGCCTGGGAGTCCGACGCTGGTGCAGTCTGGGTGGGGGGGAGGGTTCGCCTCCCACTTCCCCATCAGTCCTGGCTTGGGTTGTTGGGGGCCAGGTGGGAGGGGCATGTGGCAGTGGGGCAGGGAGCACTCTCCTCCTGTATGCAGAATCCCCACGCCGGGCACCACCTCTGAAGGCTGGAGGTCATAGGTCAAAGCCAAGAACAGAAGCTGCGGTGGGGCACACAGCTGAAAAGAGGAACCTGAGCATCCAGGCGGCCACCAGCAGGGGCCTCTTCAGGCCACAACAATGCTCCCCTTCGGGGTCCCCGGAAGAGTCACCCAGGGGTGACTCCAGCAGAGGTCCTCTCTGCCTGCGGTCCGGGAAGACCAGAGCTTCCTGAGCGGAGCAGGTCAGCGTCTCCTCCTCGGCGGAAGACAGAAAGACCAGGTCCACCCAAGACTGCAAGCTCCGGCCTCGGGGCAGCAGGGCCTGTGAGGGCCGAGGGTGGACTGAGCCAGGCCTGACCATCAGCAGCTCGTCCCCCACCTCGGGTCCCCACGAGCACCCCACTGTGGCCTTGGGTTTTGATGTTTCCAACTTTTAAAGAGAAGTTTGAAATCTGTAATTCTTATGTGAAACCCTGTTCTTTACTAATTAAAGACTTAGAATTAGCTAGTTAAAATTAATTAAAATTGATTAAATTTGTACTAATAAAAGCTAACTGAATTCTTCTCAAAACATGTGCAGACTAAACTAGCCAGAGACGCACCTGTCTGCAGCTGTGGCTCCAGGCGACATGGGGGCGGGGCAGGGACAGGGCAGAGCTGCCGAGGACCGGGTGACGGAACAGGACGGTGTCCAGGGCTCTGTGGCTGATCTGAGTCTCTGTTGCACCAAAGTATTTTAAATGTTCACTCACTTCCCCTGTGAGATCTTGGATGGAGAGAATTGGGCGGAGGGTGCGTGGGAGACCTATGCCCGGGGATTCCTGGGGGCCCTGCACTGCAGCCGGCCTGCATGAGTGTCCTGGGACAATGCCTCAGACACCCGGCTGCGCCGAGAGGACTCTGGACACCACCTGGCCTTCCCTGGACTCAGCCCTGGCCTGGTCGCTGCCCTGGTGCCGGAGCTGGGCACCAGCCACTGCCTCCCCATGTGTCAGCTCCTTGTGCAGTGGTGCCTGCTGCATGGAACTACCCAGGACTCAGGAAGAATGGAGCTGGAGGCTGCACCTTGGGACTTCTGGAGCCCTGGCAGCAGGGAGGGATGTGGGGCAGAGAACCCGAGGCCAGGGCACTGGGGCTCAGAGAGCGGGCCTGGGAGATGGGTCTTCCCTATGAGTGGAGCCAGACCTTGGCCTCGTGACACCCTGGAGTCCCTGGCACATTCTCCTGTGGCTTCTCTTTCACTCTGGGTGAACCAGGTGCTGGCCTGCGCCCCGTGGCCCCCACCTGGCCCTGAGCCCTGGGCCCTGCACACCTTGCTGGTAGTCTCTGTCAGAGATGGGTGGGCCCGGAGGCTGCTGGCATAGCCGCAGCCCTGGAGCAGTTCGTGGCCAGAGCAGAGACTGAGGGCTGAGGGTTTGTGTGGTCACCAGGACTGGGATGCAGGGCCCCAAAACAAGGCCTCTCACTGCTCAGAATTGGGCAGAGGGGATGCTCCGGAGCCTCAACTCTCCATCCCCACTCCAACGATATGCCTCTCTGGGACCCTGTTCTGGGCTTTGGTGACCCTTGGGGATGGTAGTGAGGAGCTTGTCCTGGCTCAGGCACAGCCCTCTGCTGAACTAACAGCACAGATGCAGCCCAGACGGCCGTGGATGGAAAAGTGGGGTGTGGGGGTGGCCGTGTCCTCAGCACTGGGACCTGAGCACAGGGCAGGGTGGTGGGGAGCGTTAGTGTGATGCCCACACTTGCCTCCCGCGTCTCTGAAGGACGGGAATCATTCCTGTTTGCGCCCCATTCCCTGAGGGCATGACCGTGAGGCCACCTATTTGGGGATATTTTTAGGGTTGTGCCATCAAAGCCAATCTGTGCCGAGTGGCTCTGTATTCAGACAGCTACGGCACCATCTCCCAGCCTGGTCCTGGTGGTTGAAACGTCGTGTGCTGGTGAGAGACTGGAGGCGCGTTCTGAGAGCCCTTCAGGATCACGGGTCTCCGGTTGGACTGCGCATGGCCGGCGAAGAGCAGGCAAGGGCACGGCGCCCGGCATCGGAGGCAACAGACTGAGACCCCCAAACCCGGGAGGGCCACAGCTGGCTGGACCTCAGCTGGACTCGGACGTGCTGGCTCTGCAGCCTGGCCCCAGGGTGTGGGCCTGCAGCTCTGACTGCTGAGAAATCCTGAGCGAGCCCTCCAGCCTTTGAAGGGGGAAGGATTCCCCATGTTATCACTGCAGTGAGATCCCCTGAGACCCCGGGAAGGCAGTGATGCCACAGAAGGGGTGCTGGCTGGTGAGGCCTAGGGGTCCTCCCTGGGATGCAGCAGGTGGTGGTGCTGGGACCAGGCTGCAGAGGCTGCTGCTGCTTCTGTGCTGCGGCCAGCATGACTCGAGTTTGGCTCTAAAACTAATGTGTGGGAGGTTAGCTTTTGGTCTGAGCGAGGGCAGGCATGGGGAGGGAGGGAGCTGCTGCAGGACGCGCTGCGGCTGGCCGGGCATCTGAGGGAGTCCGGGCAGTCCTGTTCCCAGGGCAGGACAGAGCATGGCCGCCTGGTTGCTTGGAACAAGATGGAGCCGTGTTCACATTTCTCAGCACACAGGAAGGTAAATTTCAGTAAAATTGAATTTTCATGTGGAAGTCAGTCACGACATAAGTTTGGGGATGTCGGTGGCAGAAATCACAAACAGAAAGGCGGGTAGACATGCATCCAGCTAAAGAACATTTCAAGTGGGAAAGCACCGCGGAGAACTGCCAGCCCCTCGGCCGTGTGCGAACGGCGCAACGTGGAGGCCAGGTGAGCGTCCGAGCCCCGGGCCCATCAGGGCATCGCCGGCGCCTGTGTGTTTAGGTGGGTGAGGCGTCGCCATGTGCCGAGGGGGAGACGAACACATACGCTCAGGACGGCCGGGATGCGGGCGAGTCCCCCATGGGGCCAACAGCAGGGTGCTGCGGAGGCCACAGGAATGCTGCAACCCCAGGTTCCCGCTTACAAAGATTTGCTAAGATTCACCTATTTTTTTCCAGTTGTTTTTCGGTTTTTTTTTATAGAGGCCCCTGCAGGTACTTCCAGCTCTGTCCAGGGAGCGTCCAGCCGAATGTGGAGCTGGTGCGAGCCGACGGACTCCTGACCTGGGGCCACAGCTGCGCACTGAGCAATTCTCTCACCTCTTGGAGGTGGTTCTTCATCGGCACACGTGGATCCCAGAGCTTCCGTGTTCCTCGTCAGCAGCGGTGAAGAGCTAATCACTCAAACGCGTGCCACTCCCTCGCACACACGGCATTTTTAAGGAAATTGCCAGACATGGAGTTTGCTGCCAAAATGGCCCCAGGTGGGACATGCAGATTAATTTTCACTGTAACGTCCAGTTCCGGTGATGATGGGGCAGACAGCCCTCTGCATGGGCGGCAGGCACAGCTGAACTTCAGGCAGCAGCCCACAGCCCAGAGACAGGACCGTGTGAACAGGCCATCCACAGGGCCTGAACGCCGGAAATGCAGCTTAGTCTCCGGGACGCAGAGCCTTACACCTCCCACTCCCAGAATGTAGAAACTGGCTCGTGCCAGGTGTGGCCAGACATGGGCACAGGGGAGTCCTGGTGTGGCTCATGGAGCACAAACTGCACAGCCTTCGGCCCAGCCCTGAGAGGTGGGGATGGCAGGGCCTGGCAAGTCCTGCCAGCACCCAAGGACCCCTCCCACAGCCACACAGGGCACACACCAGGAAGTGCCCAAGGCTTGTGTCCATCACCTGGGGAGGGTCAGGCAGAGCGCAGTGGGTGCCCACCATGGCGCCCACAGGAGCTAAACTGCCCCGCAGCAAGCAGGGTCTTGGAGATGCCACCTGGGAATGGGACATGATGCTGGCACCCCCGCTAGGGTGTCCACTGTGGTGCGCACAGAAGCTAATCTGCCCCACAGCAAGGGGGGTCTTGGAGATGCCATGTGGGAATGGGACATGGCGCTAGCACCCCAGTTGGAAGTGAAATCAAAGTCCAAACAAAACGACACACACTCCTCCAGAACAGCAGGAGGGAGACGAGGCCAGCAAGGACAGCTGCTCATGGTGGGGGAGGGGAGCAGAAGTTGGAGCTGGGAATGAGGATTCAAGGGACCAAGAAGAGGAATGACAAAGATGAGGGCCCTTACAGCGACAGCGGTGGCCAAGTGCCAACAAGGAGGACGAACCCAACGCTGGGCTGAGGCCAAACAGAGAAACAAGGAAAGCAGCACACGGGCTTGGTGCTGAGAGATGCCCGTGCCACTGAGAATCAGTGCTGTCCTGTGAGCTGACCTCTCTGATCCCGCTTCCTCCCTGATAAAGAGGCACTGTGGCAGCCACGCTGCTGTGGCGCTCTCACGGCTGGTGGAGGGGATGCTCACGGCGTGGCTCAGCCTCGGCTGCAGTTCTTACCACTGCTGTGGTCCTTCCCTGCCCTTCAAAATGTAGCTGCTTCTCAGCCACCCGTGGTGCAAGGGAAAAAAGTAAGGAGCAAGAATAAACCACCGAGCCTAATCCGCTTCCCCGCCATGTGGACCGCAGTATTTTCTGCTGGCGTGCACTTGGAGAGAGCAAATGTCACTGAGTCTTGGTGAGAAGATGAGAGGTCTGAACAACACACAGCTCGGGCGACCGGCTTCAGACAATCGCAACCAAAGTAAAACAGGAATCAGTAACGGCCGTGAGAGGCGCCCCAAAAACACTTGACAGAGTGTGAAATTAGTAACGGCCGTGAGAGGCGCCCCAAAAACACTTGACAGAGTGTGAAATCAGTAATAGCCTTGAGACACCCCAAAACACTTGACAGAGTATGAAATCAGTAATGGCCGTGAGAGGCGCCCCAAAAACACTTGACAGAGTGTGAAATCAGTAATGGCCGTGAGACACCCCAAAACACTTGACAGAGTGTGAAATCAGTAACGGCCGTGAGAGGCGCCCCCAAAACACTTGACAGAGTATGAAATCAGTAATGGCCGTGAGAGGCGCCCCAAAAACACTTGACAGAGTGTGAAATCAGTAATAGCCGTGAGAGACACCCCAAAACACTTGACAGAGTATGAAATCAGTAACGGCCGTGAGAGGCGTCCCAAAAACACTTGACAGAGTGTGAAATCAGTAATAGCCGTGAGACACCCCAAAACACTTGACAGAGTATGAAATCAGTAACGGCCGTGAGAGGCGCCCCCAAAACACTTGACAGAGTATGAAATCAGTAATGGCCATGAGAGGCGCCCCAAAAACACTTGACAGAGTGTGAAATCAGTAATAGCCGTGAGAGACACCCCAAAACACTTGACAGAGTATGAAATCAGTAACGGCCGTGAGAGGCGTCCCAAAAACACTTGACAGAGTGTGAAATCAGTAATAGCCGTGAGACACCCCAAAACACTTGACAGAGTATGAAATCAGTTATGGCCGTGAGAGGTGCCCCAAAAACACTTGACAGAGTATGAAATCAGTAACGGCCGTGAGAGGCGCCCCAAAAACACTTGACAGAGTGTGAAATCAGTAATAGCCGTGAGACACCCCAAAACACTTGACAGAGTATGAAATCAGTAACGGCCATGAGAGGCGCCCCAAAAACACTTGACAGAGTATGAAATCAGTAACGGCCGTGAGAGGCGCCCCAAAAACACTTGACAGAGTGTGAAATCAGTAACGGCCGTGAGAGGCACCCCAAAAACACTTGACAGAGTGTGAAATCAGTAATGGCCGTGAGAGATGCCCCAAAACACTTGACAGAGTACGAAATCAGTAATAGCCGTGAAAGGCGCCCCCAAAACACTTGACAGAGTACGAAATCAGTAATAGCCGTGAAAGGCGCCCCCAAAACACTTGACAGAGTACGAAATCAGTAATAGCCGTGAAAGGCGCCCCCAAAACACTTGACAGAGTACGAAATCAGTAACGGCCGTGAAAGGCGTCCCCAAAACACTTGACAGAGTATGAAATCAGTAACGGCCATGAGAGACGCCCCAAAAACACTTGACAGAGTACGAAATCAGTAACGGCCATGAGAGACGCCCCAAAACCACTTGACAGAGTATGAAATCAGTAACAGCCGTCAGAGGCGCCCCAAAAACACTTGACAGAGTATGAAATCAGTAACGGCCGTGAGAGGCGCCCCAAAAACATGTGACAGAGTATAAAGTAAATCTCTGGGTATTCTGTGGTCACAGCTTGCCATGCGTTCACTTGTCATCAGTTTCTGTCGAGTTAGAACAGTGCTGTGTTTGTCCTTCTTTTGAACCAGGATTATACATGGCAGGTCCAGAGCCTGGAGCGCCCCCCAGTGTTCCCACTGCTGGCCTAGTGGGTTCCAGCTACAAGTGCTGGACTCTGCATTAGAAGTGAGGGTGAGGCCAGGCATGATGGTTCACACCTTTCATCTCAGCACATTGGGAGGCCAAGGCAGGTGGATCACCTGAGGTCCAGAGTTCGAGACCAGCCTGGTCAACATGGTGAAACCCCGTTTCTACTAAAAATACAAAAATTAGCCAATCGTGGTGGTGTGCACCTGTAGTCCCAGCTATTTGGGAGGCTGAGACAGGAGAATCGCTTGAACCCAGGAGGCAGAGGTTGCAGTGAGCTAAGATCATGCCACTGCACTCCAGATGTAGTCTCCAGAGTGACACTACATCTCAAAAAAAAAAAAAAAAAGGAAAAAGAAGTGAGGGTGGGAACCTTTACAGCAAAGGATAAGACTTAATTTTAAGACCGCTGTTATTCAGAGAGCTCAGGCCTGAACCAAAGGCCATTTTTGTGGAAAATGATACACACACAACACTCACCACACGTGCACATCACACTGACACGGTACCACACATACTCACCACACGTGCACATCACACTGACACGGTACCACACATACTCACCACACGTGCACATCACACTGACACGGGACCACACATACTCACCACACGTGCACATCACACTGACACGGGACCACACATACTCACCACACGTGCACATCACACTGACACGGGACCACACATACTCACCACACGTGCACATCACACTGACACGGGACCACACATACTCACCACACGTGCACATCACACTGACACGGGACCACCTGCATTTGCCACACATGCATGGGAAGTGACTGCTTAATGTTTGCAGTGGTCTCTGGGAAGTTTTTCAGAAGTCTGGTTCTGAAAACACGCACAGCAGCCTGCATGGAGGAGCGGACCCTAGACCCACTCTCCCCCACGAAACAGCTAAAAATACGCAAACACGTGAAGCAAAAGGTTTCAGCCCCTGGTCTTTGGCAGCGTGGTGCGGTGCTCCCTGAGTACGCGAAGCACACAGGTTGAGACTAGAGCTGCCAGAGCTCATGACCGGGAGAGAGTTTCCAGGACGCAGCATGGGGAAAAGAATCCAGGCAGAACCACGGCTTCCTACAGCTGAGGAAACAAAGCTGGGAGCCTGCGAGGCAAGGATGGCCAGAAATCACAGGACACAGTCCAGAGAGAAAGCAGCTGTACTTACAGATTCCAAAACTCCGCGAAGATCCTGCTCCAGGATCTGGCTGTGTATGGATCGGCACAGGTGTGAGAGGCAAACACTCAGGGCCAGGGAAAGACCATCAGAAAAGAGAAGAAGGCACGACGGTTGGAGCTCCTGCGAAGCCAGGAATGCTGGCTGCTCCCGCCAGTCGGAGCGAAGATCTCACGGCCCCTGAGATGAGGAGTGGAGCACTTTACTTGTCTCCCGCCTCAGTAGGGAGACAGACTCATGCTGGGCTGAAACTGTTCTGACCTTGCTGGAAAGTTCAGAGGGAGCCTGGGAGAAACCAAGTGCTCCCATGTAACTTAATTGCATTCCAGAACAAGCTCAGGAATATTTGTAGGAAGACAGAAATGTCAATTATTTGGCAAAGGAAACCCATAATGTCTGGCATTCCATCAAAAATTCGTGGGCAGGCATTAAAATTAACCCAAAATGAGGGTGTACACTAATCTACACCCTCCAGAAAGAGACCTGGAAATGGCAAAGAAGGTAGGGTTAGTAGAAAAGGGCATTAAAACAATTATTATAACTATATTTTTATGTCCAAAATGGTAAAGAAAAGAGTGGATATTGGGAGGGGACACACTGAAGATTCAAAAAGAGCCCAAATTAAACTGTGGAGATGAAAACGACAGTGTCTGCGTGGAGACTGCCCTGTGTGGGACACCTGCAGGTTAGAATGGAAGGCACAGCAAGGGCAGCAGAGAGAGACTGCACAATGGAAGGCACAGCAAGGGCAACAGAGACTGCACAATGGAAGGCACAGCAACGGCGACAGAGACTGCACAATGGAAGGCACAGCAAGGGCAACAGAGAGAGACTGCACAATGGAAGGCAAAGCAACGGCGACAGAGACTGCACAGAACGACACACACAGAGAAAGCACCTGTAAATGAACAGATCATCGGTCAGCCACGGGAAGATGTGAAGTGCCCTAATGTGTGTGATGAAGGTCCTCGAAGTTGAAGGGATCGTAATTACACACATATTAGGGCACTTTAAGTTGTAAAATGAGGATTTGAACAAGGTGAACCCATAAATCCAAGAATCTCAATAAACCCCAAGCACAAGAAACATTAAGAAAACAACACCAAGTCACATTATAATCAAACTGCTCAAAACTGTGTGAAAGAGAAATTTCTAAAAACCAGCCAGAGGGAGGGAGGACTTCACACGCGAAGGAAGGATGAAGAAAAGGATGCGGGCGGATTTCTGACCGGGAACAATGCAAGCAGGAGGCCAGGCACCTGCCTCTTCAGCGTAGCGAGAGATTTTTTAAAACTGTGAGAATTCGAACCCTGAGAAAAGCAGCTTTTAAAAACGCAGGTGAAATGGACTTTTTTAGACATCCGAAGACTGAAAGACGTCGTCTACCGTGGACAAATGTCATATGAAATGTTAAAGGCAGTCCTCAGACAGCAGAATCTGAACCTGCGCAAAGGAATAAGAAGTACTAGAAATGGAAAATACATGGATACATATTAAAAACTTACTTTAAAAATTTCTTGAAAAGATAACCAATTGCTTAAAACAAAAAGAAAAAACTTAATGATGTACTGTGAGGTTTAAAAATGTGTGAGTTGGCCAGGTGCAGTGGGTCACGCTCATAATCCAAGGACTTTGGGAGGGTGAGGCGGGCAGCCTTGAGCTCAGGAGTTCAAGACAAGCCTGATCAGTATAGTGAAATCCCATTTCCACAAAAAATACCAAAAATTAGCTGGGCATGGTGGCATGTGCCATAATTCCAGCTACTTGGGAGGTTGAGGTGGGAGGATCTCTCATGCCAGGAGGTCAGGGTGCAGTGAGCCATGATTGTGCCATTGCACCACACTCCAGCCTGGACGACAGAGTAACAAAGACCTTGTCTCAAAAATAAATAAAAAGTGAGAGAGGTTTAAAAATGTTTGACAACAGCAAAAAAGCTGTGAGGGGGAGTGGAATACACTGTTGTAATGTAACACTACTGTGTTCATGAAAGAAGTAATAAAACAAACACAAGAATGACAGCTAATAAACTGCAAGGACCGTAAGTGAAATTAAAAACACGATGCAAAGAAAGGCAGAGAAAGGAAAAAATAACAGATGGAACAAATACAAGATGAACAGTAAGATGTAGATTCAAACTCAGTCATATCAATAATCATAACTATGTTCTAACGGCCCAAACATTTCAACTGGGGCAGAAATGATATGATTAGATAAGAAGGCCAGACTCAACCTTATGTTGCTGACAGGGAAAAACATTTTAAGTATAAATATACAAAGTGGTTTAAAATAAAAAGACGGAAAAATAAATACCACCACACTATTCAAAAGACAGCCAGCGTGGTTATTACAATGTCGAAGCAGATACCAGATAAGGACATTCATGGTAAGAAACAAAGGGGATTATTTTATAATAATAAAAGGAACAATTCGTCAAAAGAATGTAGCCCTAACCATATACACACCTAATAGTAAAGCTTCAAAATACTAGTAGCAAAAACAGCTAGAAAGGAAGGAGAAGTGGACAAATCAATTACAGTAATAGATTTCAACACCCTATTTCAATAACTGATAGAACAAACGGACAGACACCCTAGTAAAAGCAGACAACACTTGGACAATACTATCAGCCAAATTAATATTTATCGATCACGTCACCCAATGACAGGAGAATACACATTATTTTCTTTTTTTTTTTTCATAAACAACAGATGTTGGCATGGATGTGGAGAAAAGAGAATGCTCATATACTGTTGGTGGGAATGTAACTTAGTTCAACCTCTGTGGAAAACATTATGGAGCTAGCTCAAACAGAACTAGCTCCAAACTCATAATGGAGCTAGAACGACAAATACAACTAGTGATCAAGGCACAGGGAGGGCAGTGAATGCACAGGGTACGTCCTTGCTCATGTCCCCACTTCTTCCTTTTTAGAGGGAAAAAGAGAAAAAGAAGGGGAAAAAAGAAAAAGAGGGAAAAAGGAATATTACTTCATTCCTAAAATGGGTTTCAATAATGGCTGATCAATATTTGGAGTGTTTAAAGTGGTTAATGCATATTTTATGTGTTTAAAATGGAGACCTCTATTGTGTTTATTTGTTCTGGCTCCGAGTTCAAGTCCTGGATATCATTATCAATTTTTTGTCTCATTGAATCTAAATCTCATTATGTGTCTTATGTATCTGGGTGTTAAGATCTCTTATTGTTACATTAATCCTTTTACCCTTGCATCCTTGTAGCTTTGAGATCTATTTTATTAAGTGTGAGAATTGCAACTCCTGCTTTTTATTTATTTATTTTTGCTCTCCATTTAGTTGGTGAGTTTTTTTCCATCCCCTTGTTTTGAGTCTTTGTATATCTTTAGATATATCATTAGATTTTGTGGATAATGTATATTTTGTGTGTTTAAAATGGCGAGCTCTATTGAGTTTATTTGTTCTGGATCTTAATTCCAGTCCCAGATATCGTTATCTATTTTCTGTCTCGTTGAATCTAAATCTCATTATGGGTCTTATGTATCTGGGTGTTAAGATCTCTTATTATTACATTAATCCTTTTACCCTTGTATCCTTGTAGCTTTGAAATCTATTTTGTCAAATATGAAAATTGCAACTCCTGCTTTTTATTTATTTATTTTTGCTCTCCATTTGGTTGGTACGTTTTTTTTTTTTTTTCCAACCCTTTATTTTGAGTCTATGTATATCTTTGGATATACCGTTAGATTTTGTCTGTATCTTTTGATTGGGAGATTTGGTCGATTTAAATTTAGGGTTGCTGCCATTTGATATTAACTGGCTATTTTGTCCTTTCGTTGATGAAAATTCTTCTTTATGTTAATGCTCTTTACTTTTTGGTGTATTTTTAGAAAGGTTCATACTGGTTGTTCCTTTCTGTGTATAATGCTTCTTTTAGAAGTTCTTGTAAAGCAGGCCTGGTGGTAATAAAATCTCTGAGTACTTGCGTGTTCCTAAAAGATTTTATTTTTCCTTCAAATGTAAAGCTTAAATTGGCAGGATATGAAATTCTGGGCTGAAAGTTCTGTTGATTAACTATATTGAATATTGGCCCCCACTCTCTTCTAGCTTGTAGGGTTTCCGTTGAGAGATCTGCTGTAAGCCTAATAGGCTTCCCTTTATGGGTAACTTGATCTTTCTCTCTGGCTGCCCTTAATATTTTCTCCTTCGTTTCGATCTTGGTGAATCTAACGATTATGTGCCTTGGGGTTGGTCTTCTTGAGGAATATCTTTGTGGTGTTCTCTGTATTGCCTGGGGTTGAATAGTGTCCCGCTTTGCTAAATTAGGAAAATTTTCCTGGATAATGTCCTGGAGAGTATTTTCCAGCTTGAATTCATTCTCTCCGTCACATTCAGGTACACCAATCAAGCGTATATTAGGTCTTTTCACATAGTCCCATATTTCTTGAAGACTTTGCTCATTCCTTTTTATCCTTTTTTCTCTATTCTTGTCTTATTGTTTTGTTTCATTAAGTTGGTCTTCGACCTCTGATATCCTTTCTTCTGCTTGATCCATTTGGCTGTTTAAGCTTGTACATATTTCACTAAGTTCTCGTGTTGTATTTTTCAACTCCATAAGTTCATTTGTATTCCTCTCTATATTGTCTATTCTTTTCAACATTTCATCGAACCTTTTTTCCAAGTTCTTAGTTTCTTTACATTGGGTTAGAACAAGTTCCTTTAACTCCCAGAAGTTTCTCATCATCCACCTTTTAAAGCCGACTTCAGATAATGGATCACAGTCCTTTTCCATCAGGGCTTGTTCCGTTACTGATGAGTCCTTTTCCATCAGGGCTTGTTCTGCTGCTGATGAGTCCTTTTCCATCAGGGCTTGTTCGGTTACTGATGAGTCCTTTTCCATCAGGGCTTGTTCCGTTGCTGATGAGTCCTTTTCCATCAGGGCTTGTTCGGTTACTGATGAGTCCTTTTCCATCAGGGCTTGTTCCGTTGCTGATGAGTCCTTTTCCATCAGGGCTTGTTCCGTTGCTGATGGGTTCTGATTTTGAGTATACTCGGCCTTCTTAGGCTGTTTTTTTCCCTTCATTGTAGATGAGCCGCCTTTCTAATTAGTTTTCTGAGTCGACATCCGACTTATTGATTCCCAGTGCTGGGATCCGAGCAACCCACTGTAGCGGCCTAAATAGCAGCGATAAGACTGATTGTGCTCTTCTGCCCGGGAATCTCTGGTCTGGCTTCCCTCTTGAGTCCGCAACAAGTGGCTCTGACTTCCCGGAGCTCCAAACTCCGGTCAGTAGGGGAAGTGGTCCCGTTGGCTCTGCATGAAAAGCTGCTGCGCCGAGACGCCTGCAAAACCGCTGCAGTGGCCACAAGAGTCACGCTGGCGACCCGTGGGGCTCCTCCACTGGGAATCGGCTGATCGGTGAGTGACGAAAATTCGTCTAAAATTGTGGCGTCGTCTCGTTCTCTGAGCTTTCACTGGGAGCTACAATCCCGAGGTGTTAGTGGTCGGCCATCTTCCACATTATTTTCATCTGCAGAGAAACAATTTATCAAAATAGGCTGTTTTCTGGGTCATAAAACAATTCCCAATAAATTTGAAGGATTCCTTGCATCAGGGTATGTTCTCTGGAACACTGGAAATATGTCAGCTACTAATAATACAAAGATTTCTGAATAATCTCCAAATACTTAGACTGAAAACAGATATCTAAATAACCCACCAGTCGAAGAAATGCTGAACAGGGAAATCAGGAAGTGTTTTAAACTGACTGAAGATGAAAGCAAAATTTGAGATTGTTTTTCTGCCTTTCCTGGTTTTAACTGAGCATCTTAAATGATTATATATTCCATCTTATATGTGTCTTCTCTTTACATATCAATTTTTCTTGAAAGTTTTAAGTTATGGCTGGGCACGGTGGTTCACACCTGTAATCCTAGCACTTAGGGAGGCCGAGGTGGGTGGATTGCCAGAGCTCAGGAGTTTGAGACCAGCCTAGGCCACACGGTGAAACCTGTCTCTACTAAACTACAAAAAATTAGCTGGGTGTGGCAGTGTGTGTCTGTTGTCCCAGCTACTCGGGAGGCTGAGGCAGGAGAATTGCAAGAACCTGAGAAGCGGAGGTTGTGGTGAGGCGAGATGGTGCCCCTGCACTCCAGCCTGGGCAGCAGAGCAAGGCTCCGTCTCAGAAAAAAAGAAGTAAGTTGTTTTCCTACAGTTTGCAATATACACTTACAACTAATCTGAGTCCACTTTCTCATGCCGCTGTGTTGGTCCACACACACCGCTATCCCTTCCACAGCACAGTCCTGATGTCTCCCATGCCTTACCACCTTGCTGCCATCTGTTTTCTTACCTATATATAATCACCCAATATCATCGCAATTATTACTTTCAATAAATAGCTGTACTTTAGATATACTGAGAATAAGGGAGGAAAGGATTTTATATTTATTTATTCTCAAACACTTAGTTTCTTTATGTAGATTCAAGTTTCTGGCCTATATAATTTCCTTCTTCCTAAAGAAGTTCTTTTAATGTTTCTTGTAGAGCATGTCTGCTGGTGATTAATTCTCTCCACTTTTATTTGTCTGAGAAAGTTTTTATTTTTCTCTCACACTGCAGAATAATTTTACTGGATACAGAACTCTAAGTTGGTGGGTTTTTTTCTTTCAACGCTTTAAATATTCACCCTGCTCTGTCCTTGGTTGAATGTAGATGCAAAAATTGTCAACTAAAATGTTAGCAAATTATGCCAAGCAACATATAGAAAAGAAACTACATCGTGACCTGTTGGTGTTTATGCCAAGAGTGTGAGGTTGGTCTAACAGTGGAGAATCGATCAACGGAATTCACCACAAAGACATAAAGGGAAACCATAGCGTCAATAGATACAGAAACACATTCCTGATAAATCTCAAATGCACAAGCCTCGGTGAGAGGAGCCAGGCTGAAACACCTCATGCTGTACAGCCCCAGTGAGGTGACTTCCTGGAGAAGCAAGACCATTATGATGGTGAAAGGATCAGCGCTTGTCGAGAATTTGAGGGATGAAGTACAGGACATGATTTAGGGCAGTTTTTTAAAGCATTCTGTATGATAGTGTATTGGTGGATACGTGATCTTAGAAACATCAAAAACCTGTGAAACTTTACAGTACAAAGAGTCCACCTCACTGTATGCAAATCTGAAAATCATTCAGGAAGCTCGGGGACATCAGGATAGAATCCAGAATGTGAAGAAACCATCTCACTGCATTACAAACCCGTGAAACCTCCTCACTGAGGGAGTGGGGAGAAGGCCCTGACCTCATTCAGGACGAGCGGAGTCGGCAAGAGAAAAGGAAGGGAGCAGTGCCTGGGCACCGGACTCATTCAGGACGAGCGGGGTCAGAGAAAAGGAAGGGAGCAGTGCCTGGGCACCGGACTCATTCAGAATGAGCGGGGTCAGAGAGAAGGCAAGGGAGCAGTGCCTGGGCACCGGACTCATTCAGAATGAGCGGGGTCAGAGAAAAGGAAGGGAGCAGTGCCTGGGCACCGGACTCATTCAGAATGAGCGGGGTCAGAGAAAAGGAAGGGAGCAGTGCCTGGGCACCGGACTCATTCAGAATGAGCGGGGTCAGAGGAAAGGAAGGGAGCAGTGCCTGGGCACCGGACTCATTCAGAATGAGTGGGGTCAGAGAAAAGGAAGGGAGCAGTGCCTGGTCACCGGACTCATTCAGAATGAGCGGGGTCAGAGAAAAGGAAGGGAGCAGTGCCTGGGCACCGGACTCATTCAGAATGAGCGGGGTCAGAGAAAAGGAAGGGAGCAGTGCCCGGGCACCGGACTCATTCAGAATGAGCGGGGTCAGAGGAAAGGAAGGGAGCAGTGCCTGGGCACCGGACTCATTCAGAATGAGCGGGGTCAGAGAGAAGGAAGGGAGCAGTGCCTGGGCACCGGACTCATTCAGAATGAGCGGGGTCAGAGGAAAGGAAGGGAGCAGTGCCCGGGCACCGGACTCATTCAGAATGAGCGGGGTCAGAGAAAAGGAAGGGAGCAGTGCCCGGGCACCGGACTCATTCAGAATGAGCGGGGTCAGAGGAAAGGAAGGGAGCAGTGCCTGGGCACCGGACTCATTCAGAATGAGCGGGGTCAGAGAGAAGGAAGGGAGCAGTGCCTGGGCACCGGACTCATTCAGAATGAGCGGGGTCAGAGGAAAGGAAGGGAGCAGTGCCCGGGCACCGGACTCATTCAGAATGAGCGGGGTCAGAGAAAAGGAAGGGAGCAGTGCCTGGGCACCGGACTCATTCAGAATGAGCGGGGTCAGAGGAAAGGAAGGGAGCAGTGCCTGGGCACCGGACTCATTCAGAATGAGCGGGGTCAGAGAGAAGGAAGGGAGCAGTGCCTGGGCACCGGACTCATTCAGAATGAGCGGGGTCAGAGGAAAGGAAGGGAGCAGTGCCCGGGCACCGGACTCATTCAGAATGAGCGGGGTCAGAGAAAAGGAAGGGAGCAGTGCCTGGGCACCGGACTCATTCAGAATGAGCGGGGTCAGAGGAAAGGAAGGGAGCAGTGCCTGGTCACCGGACTCATTCAGAATGAGCGGGGTCAGAGGAAAGGAAGGGAGCAGTGCCTGGGCACCGGACTCATTCAGAATGAGCGGGGTCAGAGAAAAGGAAGGGAGCAGTGCCTGGGCACCGGACTCATTCAGAATGAGCGGGGTCAGAGGAAAGGAAGGGAGCAGTGCCTGGGCACCGGACTCATTCAGAATGAGTGGGGTCAGAGAAAAGGAAGGGAGCAGTGCCTGGGCACCGGACTCATTCAGAATGAGCGGGGTCAGAGAAAAGGAAGGGAGCAGTGCCTGGGCACCGGACTCATTCAGAATGAGCGGGGTCAGAGAAAAGGAAGGGAGCAGTGCCTGGGCACCGGACTCATTCAGAATGAGCGGGGTCAGAGAGAAGGCAAGGGAGCAGTGCCTGGGCACCGGACTCATTCAGAATGAGTGGGGTCAGAGAAAAGGAAGGGAGCAGTGCCTGGGCACCGGACTCATTCAGAATGAGCGGGGTCAGAGAAAAGGAAGGGAGCAGTGCCTGGGCACTGGACTCATTCAGAATGAGCGGGGTCAGAGAGAAGGAAGGGAGCAGTGCCCGGGCACCGGACTCTAGCTGATAAAGCTGCCTGCCGCTGAGGTGTGAGGTAGCGGTTCTAATGCTACCATCATGTCGTCTTCATCTGTTCTCTGTTGCTGTAACCGAGTGCCTAAGACCAGTACTTTATAAAGAAATCTATTTCTCAGCATTCTGGAAGCTGGGAGGTCTGAGTTCAGGGGGCTGCATCTGGTGAGGGCCTCTTTGCTACTGGGGACTCTCTGGAGAGTCGCAGGTGGTACAGGCTATCAGATGGTGAGGAGGCTTACAAGAGTTGCCACACTCATTTTACAGCAGACCCATTCTTGTGAGAACTAGCCCACTCCCAGCATGACCCGTTAGTCCGTGAATGGATTAATCCAGTGACCTCCCAGAGTTCCTGCCCCTCAGCACTGCGTCACTGGGGGCCAACTTTCAGCACGTGAACTTTTGGGGAACACATGGAAACTGTAGCATGTATCTACTGAAACTGAACGATCAAAGACATGGATAGCAGATGGTAGGGGCAGGTTTCTCGCTATTAGGAGGTTACAGACGCAAGAGGAGGCAGCTGGGATGACCATAGGTGCCAGATTTGAGACATTGGTATGAACTGATGTTTAGCCTAGTACAGATTTCCATGGTTACCTAGGGAAGTATTTTAGATGTGCATATATACATGGGTTCAAGAGTGTGTGCTGCCTGAGTCCATCCTCTTTTTTTATTTGAGACTGAGTCTCACTCTGTTGCCCAGGCTAGAGTGCAATAGTGCGATCTCAGCTCATTGCAACCTCCACCTCCTGGGTTCAAGCGATTCTCCTGTCTCAGCCTCCCGAGTATCTGGGACTACAGTCATGCACCACCACACCTGGTAACTTTTGTATTTTTAGTAGGGACAGGGTTTCATCACGTTGGCCAAGCTGGTCTCGAACTCCTGGCCTCAGGTGATTCACCTACCTTGGCCTCCCAAAGGGCTGGGATGACATGGGTGGGCCACCATGTCCGGCCTCCTGACTCCATTTCTACACAACTCTAGAAGGTGGGGATCCATCCACAGCTCTGGAAACAGATCGACGGTTACCTGGGGACAGGGGAGCAGAGTAAGAGAATCCAAGGGGGAGGATTTGGGGTGAATATGTTCATGATCTAGATTTTAGTGACACCTTCACAAGGGCGTACACGCCATATTGTACACTTTGAATGTATGCAGTTAATTTCTGTTCCCAATAAAGCAAAGCCCGTCGGAACCCCAGCGTTGGAAATGCAGCTTTGGAGGAAAATCTGTGAATTGTTGGTGTTACAGGGGGAGCACAGCACAGTCTTCAGCACTCACCATGGAAGTGTGTGGGTTCTTTCTGGAGCTCAAAACGATAAATTCTCAAGTCTGTAAACACGGACCGTCTACACTGGCACACGGCAACGGAAGCCCTGTCACGGGAGCCGATTTCATTTCACCCAATCTTGTTACACAGCAAACAGCTTGCACTGAATAAGTCGTAATTTTTAAGACAAATGTGTTTTCTGAATTCTCTTAAAATGCGTCTCATGTTTAAAAAATAACACTGCTAATAGCCGGCTTTTCCTCAGCAGGCTGAGTGGAAGCGCGCCCCGCTGAGCTTCTTGGCAGGAAGATAGCAGCTGAGCTGCTGTCCTCATGGGAGCAGCGGGGACAGATTTGGTCTCCAGCACTCAGATGGAAATTTCCAGAGACCTTTTTTCCTTCGTCATGTCTTTAATTTTTCAAATGGGCCTCTCTCCTGCTCCAGTTGCCAGGTTAACAAAGCTGCCAAGTCCAAGCAGAGCTGGCAAGCATCCCCAGAGACGCATCTTAGCCCTCAACATAAACCAGACCTGGTTCCGCCCGCTCTGCTGTCTCCAGCCGCCTCTGTCCGGGGCGGCTGGCACGGGCGCCCGGAGGCCTAATCGGATCTCGGCTCCCAGAGGGTCAGTAATCAGATTGCTTTGCCCGCCTTGTTCCTGTCAAAACGAATGTGCAGTGTTCCCAGACAGACGCCCTCTTCAGAGGCACACACTTCCCTCCTCATTCCAATTAGAGAAAAGCAGAGTGTGCAGGTGCATCGTGATTCATGAAATCGCTCTCTGCTCAGAGGTCTGTTAATGGAATTTGTTTTGGGTGAGATCTGGTTCTATGAACTGCTGCCTGTGACCTTGAGAACATGATTTACTCTCTCTGGGCCCTGCTCCCCACGGTCGAAGCGTCCCCTTCCTGTCGACCATCCTGGGCTCCTGCTTCCCGCATCTGTCCTCTTCCCATCAACCATCCTGGGCTCCTGCTCCCCGTGGTCGAAGCATCCCCTTCCTGTCGACCATCCTGGAGCTCTTTGGACTCTGATTCAGTGTTTCTAGAAAGTACATGAAAAAGAGACAGTTTATTTTCTATCGTGTGAAAGAAGGAAGCAACGGCAGAGGACACCAGCAAGGGTGCAAGTCTTGCGTGGGTCCCTGCGGCTTTCCTTCCAGGGAGAACAGGTAGAAGTTTCCCTAGCGTGAACTGCACAGCTGTGTCAAAAGTCAAAGGCCAGCTCTTAGGTACATACAGACAGAGCAGCCTCAGTGGCAGCCGTCAGAGGCAGTAGGTGATGTGAACTCTGGCGTGAAGGATGCGTTGGAGGATGACTTGCCATCCTGGAAAGCACAGAGGCCGGTGTAGGGTGCTGGAGGAGGCTAGGCCCTGGCCAGGCGTGGAGTCACTGTGGCTTGTGACCAGCCGGATGCCTGGTTCTTTCTGGGGGAGGGAGCTGTATGGGGTCTGGGTCTGCAGGCAACTGCCTATGCTCAGGGTTCAGTGACTTCCCCATTAGTGCTGGGTCTGCACCTGCTGGAGGTGCACCTGCCACTCTGAGCACAGCCTCCGCAGTGATCTTAGCTTCCCGGGGAGTGGTGCTTGGACCATCACGGACGGCAGTTTCCTAGTCTTCGTTTGGAAGTCTAGGGCACAAGCTCATGCTGTTCCACTGCAGCTAACTTTTTTTTCTTTTTTTGAGACAGAGTCTTGCTCTGTCGCCCACGCTGGAGTGTAGCGGCACGATCCTGGCTCACTACAACCTCCACCTCCCAGGTTCAAGCGATTCTGCTGTCTCAGCCTCCTGAGTAGCCGAGATTACAGGTGCACGCTGCCACACCGGGCTGTTTTGTATTTTTAGTAGAGCCAGGTTGTACCATGTTGGCCAGCTGGTCTCGAACTCCTGACCTCATGATCCACCTGCCTCAGCCTCCCAAAGTGCTGGGATTACAGGCGTGAGCCGCTGCACCCGGCTACCACAACTGCTTTGATACCAGGAGGGAAGCAACCCTAAGGATAAGGCTGAGGGGTGTAGGATGGCATAGCAGAAATTTGTCGAGAAATGTTGCTGGAACCCTGATCACATCGTACCTGAAGCTTGTTTCTCTCTGGATTTTCTAGGTGTGAGTCAATATTAATCAACAAATTAATGTTTAAGCTGATTTGAGTTGGGCATTCTTGAAATATAAAAGGCCCATCTGATGCCAGCACTGGATGGAACGTTCTTAGTAGTACAAAGGACATCAGCTCTTGGGTTGCTAAAGTCGTCTTTCTGTGGGCTCATCCATGCCAATGACAGCAACATATTAATACGGTGCCTGACCCCACCTGGGCAGTGCCAGGATCTCCGCAGGCAGGAACTGACCTCGTCTTCCCACCAGCATTATGGGTAGGAGCTGGAACTAGCTCCATCTTGCAAAGGAGGAAACAAGCTTACAGAGGGGAAGCTTTACTCGCATCCCCGGGGTCCCGCTTTTCTTTCTCCCTGCACACAGACACCCTGGGGCGGGGCGGGGGTGGGGGATTGAGGACAGGCCAGCTTTGGTTTCTTTTGATAAACTCTTTTTCCGTGTGTGTGTGTGTGACACACGTAGGATGTGTGTTCCCAGCCTGTGTCTGTGTTTCTTTGCTCTGGTTTCTTTTGGTAAACTCTTTTTCCGTGTGTGTGTGTGTGTGTGTGTGTGTGTGTGTGACACATGTAGGATGTGTGTTCCCAGCCTGTGTCTGTGTTTCTTTGCTTTGGCTCCTCAAAGCAGCACAGCACGAGTTCCCATCTGCGTCAACAGATCCTCCGGGGCCGGAAGAAAACATCTCCACTTATGTCTTCAGTTATTTTCTTTTCCATTCAAATGTTTTTGTTTATTCCTCAAAAATGTCTAGAACCCTTCCCTGAGTGGCTCTGCCTCGGGCAGGCTGTCCCCGTTCTTCCTCTCCCTTGCTGGGGGTGAGTCTCCGCTGTGGCCTCCGGGTCGCGGGTCTGCCCTGTAGCTGCCTCTGGTCTGTGACTGGCTCCCAGGAAGCGCCTCCTGGCCTCTGGCCTGCGTGTCTCTGGAACTCAGCGGCCCCCCTTGCTTTTTATCTCAATGCTCCTCGTTTTCCTGGCCCTTTGCTTCATTTAGTGGCTGCCGAGGCTTCCGGCCCCCGCCCCTTCTGTCCGTCACAGCCCAGAGGCTTTAGGTGGGACCAGTTTCCAAGTGCTGGGCTGGGGGCCTTCGAACGGCCTGGCGCTGCTTTTCCATTTTGCTTGTTCCCACAAACCTAAAGGCCAGCAGCGGCTGCACAGCTGCGCTTCCATTTCTCCAGCTCTGCCGGGGTGTCCTCGCGGCCGCGTCTCCCCCTGCAGAGCCACCTGTGCTAAAATACCAGCCTGACAGCGGCGGCTCCCACCTGGAGCGACATCCCACACCTGCGTCCCTGCAGGATGGCGAAGCGGAAGAGCAGCGGTGGGAGTTCTGGCCGCCCTCCTCCCCTCCTGACTATTCCTCCCCAGCTGCCGTCTTCCTGCTGGTCCACCCGGAGCGCCTGCCTGGACAGTGGGCCGGGCCCTGATGCCGCAGGCTGAGGAGTTGGCCGGGCCCCTGCCTCTGGCGATGGCATTTCTGGTTGTTGGTTCAGGTTTTTCTGTTTTAGCTCCTACCTCATATAAGAATAATTTAACCCCCCTCCGGGTTGGATTAGGTTGGTAGACTCTGAAGAAAACGCCTGCGAAAACATAAGCACGTCTGAGGACGACCCGGCCCCACGAAGCAGCACCGAGTGCCTGCCCCGCCCTCAGGGTGCACCACTGTGCCCCTCCCGTCTCCTCAGGGAGCAAAGAACCTCAGCATTCTCAAGTGGGCCCCAAAGCGTGGCTGCTCCGGAAAGCGGAATCCCTGCGCTGTGTCCCAGCTGGCCCCTTGCAGACCTGCACGGTAACAGCCGGGCACTGCCATTGCTGGATGGGTACTTCCCATGTCCACTTACCTGGGCCCGGGAGCTCACCTGTGCCCTCTGGTGGGGAGCAGTGAGCAAGCAGCGCCCGGGGCCACAGGGGAGTGGGGCGCTCCTGGATTTGCCAACAGGATGGAAGTTTGGTTCCGAAACTTTTACATCCATGTGCATAGCTGAGGTTAATTAGCTTCTAGGAAAATGCATGTGCATAGCTGAGGTTAGGCATCTACTTCTGGGTCTGATAACCTCGTGCACACAGGCACCCAGCACCCAGGGCAGGCTGGGCTGTTGCCCCATGAAGCCCCTTTCCCACCAGCTCCCCTCCTGCTGCTGGGTGTGTCCTGGGAGGATTCTTGGCTTCCCTCCCTGCAGGTGGGTTTCTGTTCCCGGCTTGGGGGTGGTCTTCTCACTGCTGAGAAGGCTTCGAATGCTCCGCAGCTGGACGGCGCCAGCCTTGGGCAGACGTCAGTGAAACTGCTGCGAGCAGCCTCGGCCCTCAGACCGTTCATCCCGAGGAGGACCTCACAGGCTCCACTCCTGCCCCCTGGGCCTTCTCCCAGTGCCTCCTGGAGGCCCCCGCCTGGCACTCCCGCCCATCCTGCCCTTGTCTATGGCTGTCTGAGCTGAGATGCAGGACCCTCAGGAAGATGCTCCCTGCCCTGCCCCCTGCCCCCGTCCCCCCATGTGGCCCCTGGCCCAGCTCGTCCCCCCACCCTGCCCCGCCTGCAGGGCCGGCACCGTGAGCAGCTCTGGGGTCACGGCTTGGTTTCTCCCTGGCAGACTGGCGCCTTTGTGGCTGATTTATATTTCAAACACGGAAGCCGTTGATCCCTGGCCCCTCACACCAACTTGGCGGCCCAGCCTGTATCCATTAGCTGATTAAGCCTTTTCTCGTCCTTCATTTGTTAGAAATAGAAGTTGGCTGGATCCCCCAAGCTTCAATAGCTTCTCTTTTGTCCCTGTTTCTTCCTTTCATTGACCACGAAAGTCTTCTCTCCTTCGTCAGAGACCCTGGCCCTCCTTCTTCCCCATCCAGCGCCCGGCCCCTGCCAGGAAAGGAGCACCCCCCACACACCACGTGGAGGCCCGGGACCACCTGGGAGGACCTGGAGCAGCCTGCGCTGGCCCTCTGGGCACTGCAGGGCCTGTGGGCTGGGTTAGCTGCCGGCTCAGCTCAGCCGGAACCTCCAAAATGAGGCCAAAGCTGCCTGGAGTGGGCTCCTGGTTTCCACGGGACTTCCAGGTCATCCACCTACAGGTTGATTTGGGGGGTTCCTTGAGTTCCTGTGGGGGCAGGGCCTGGAAGAAGAGGTGGTGTCTGGGGAGCTGCCCCTGGCAGGGGAGCTGCAGAGAGAGGCTGAGGTTCCCACCTCTCCCAGACAGCCTCGGGCTTACAGGAAAGCGTGTCAGGCACCAAGAACGCCTGACGCTGATTCACACCTCTGAACACACTCGCTTCCCACTCAGGAGGACCTGTCAGAGCGACCCTGGGCGTATGCGCCATCCACCCCCCACACGGGGCCCCGTGACTTCCTGCTGGTGGCTGTGGTGGGCAAGCGTGCTGCCCTCACCCTGCAGGAAGCATCGCCTGCCTGCCTCATATGGCTCTGGCCGCCCCCCGGGTTAAATCTCTCTGGACCACGTGGCACTGCCTGGGCACTCCTTGGAGGGGCAGCAACGGTGCAGACACTCCTGCTGAGGATCCCCTCCAGTCCCCCTGCTGAGGACCCCCTCCAGACCCTCAGGCACTCCCAGGCCGGGGGACCGCTGCTTAACACTGCTGGCTCCGGGCCACAAGCCATGCAGCTGGCTCTGCCGCACCAGGGAGTGACCGGCCTTTTCGGCAGGAAGAGGAGGGCGGCTGTGCCAGATCCGCAAGATTTCATGGAATCAGAAAATCCTTCCTGAACTCCGTCCAACAAGAATCCAGACCCTCAATTGGACCCATAAGGTTTCTGCTCTTGCCAAGGCCGTGAGCCTCAGGAGTTAGGGGTGAGGGTCCTGCCCAGCTGGGAAGCCACGTGGCCCAGCAGCCAGGAGGCGAGAAGGCGGGGCAGGCACTCTCCTCCATCGGCTCACCCTCCACAAAACGTCAAAAGTCCTGTTTTACATGCGTGTTGATAAGAAGCCCAAATGTTCTAATATTATATGTGAAAACATTTTACTTGACCTAAAATTTCTCTTTTCTTCTCTTATAATTTTAAAAGTAATTACAACAGTGTTGTGGGCCCTGAGCTGACCTGGGGGAAGGCTGGGGGTGACAAAGGAGGCGGTTACTGGGGGGCCCCTAAAGGACCTTGGAGGAGCGTGGGGACTCCGGCGGTGAGAACCAGGGCAGGAGGGGCAGGATGATCCCACCTGCTCAGGGGACCCAGGCAGGCTGTGTGCGGTGCGTCTGGACTCAGGAAAGGGCCTCAAGTGCCGGCCGGTGTGCCGCCCCATGGCTGGTGGGTGGGGGGTTGCTGATCTGATCCTCAGATCCTGCCCACTCGACCCTGGATGTCTGGAGCTAGGGCACAGCCAGGCCTCCAACACTCGGGGCTGAAGGCAGCTTTGCGAGTGCTTGGACTCCCCAGGATCAGGTGAGCAATGACCGTGACCAAGTCTGCACCTTGGGGTCAGGTCAGTGGTGACTGAGACGTCTGCACTGCCTTTTTGGGAAGGTTCGTGGCCTCACACCCAAGGTGAAGAAGAAGCTTTGGCATGGCCTGCAAGGATCCTGAGCCTTTGCCGCCCTTTAAGGAGCCTGGGAGGGGTCTGGGGGCTGGGGCTGCTGTGGTCTCCATTCAGAATCTGGATGCGCCCCAGCGCAGGCAGAGAGGCCAGCGGGCAGAGGTGGGCAAGTGTCCTCACCGTGTGACTCCAGCCCGTCCTCAGCCACGGGGGGCTCCCATGTGGGCAGCTGTCCCCGGGCCCACTCCTCTCCTTTCTGAACCCCAGAATCGGTTTCCTGGTGAAGGCATGAGGGTGTGGCGCAGCTGTCTCTCTCTGAACCACAGCAGGTTCTGGCCCAAGTGCCTGGACGCCAGGTGCCCACCTGCTGTGTCAGACCTGCCCGCCTTAGCAGCCTGGGGCTTATCTCGTTTGTCCTTTGACTCCAGCTGGCCCTACGATGAGTCTGTCACTTTGATGGGACTGTCCCCCAGTGCTGGCTGGACATCCACGCCCCCACCTGCACTCACGTCCCTCCCACTCAGCCTGGAGCTCTGAGCCCAAGTGCTGCGTCTTCAGGGTGTCTCTGCCAAACTCCACTGGAATCAGGGTCCCCGCTGACACAATGCATATTCCCGGCCGGGTTCCCTCCCCGCCCTGATGCTCCCAATCCAGACAGGGTTCCCTACACTCCGGTTGGCAGCTCCTGGAAGGGCTGCTCCCAGGGGGAGGGCAGGGAGGGGAGGGCCACCTCTTGTGCACAGCACCCCTAGGATGCCAGCACTCCTGGTGTGGGTGCCTCTGGTCTGTGGGTCCCCCTGGGATGTGGGAGCCCTTGCCTCTGACGTCCTTCCCAGTGGGCAGCTTCAGCCACTTGGCCTTTGGCCACTCCTGCAAACTCTGGCCACCGCGCCATTTCAATGTAAGCCAAGGAGGGCTTCCTGGGAGTGGGGACTGGGAAAGAAAGGTCCTGCCCAGAGGTGCCAGTGCTGAATGGAGAGTCAAGGTGCATGAACAGTGGGTATGACGGCATGCACAGCTAGCATACCTGTTCCAGAACTTTCTTCAGGTTCCTGCATGGGCGCAAGACCTCCGATGCGAGCTGCGCCCTCCTTGTTGGGCATCTGGCCATGGGGGGCATTTGGAAGGTGAGGCTGGGCTCCAGCTGCAGCAGACACTTGCCTGGTGCCGGCTGCCAGCTTCTGCACTTGCTCATTCACTCCACACGCCTTCTCGGAGGCCCTCTGTGCTGCCGGGGTGGGCTGGGTGTGTGAAAAACAGTCCCCAAGTTACAAAACGGCTCAGACATAACTGAGTGTTCACCACCCCTGTGGTCCCAGCTTGGGTCTCTGGCTAGCTGGTGGCTGGGCCCACTGTCTCCTGAGCCTGACGGAGATGCAGCTGCCTCTAAAGGCCTCAGCAGAGTGGCCCATGTCTCTCCCGCCTAGTGCTGTTGATAAGAGCAGTCTCACAGTCACAGGCCCGAGGCTTTCTGGAAGGCAGTCACATCCCTGCCAGACTCCCCACAGGCGCAGGAGACACTGGTCACGGTCTCTGCCATATTCCAGCTACTTTCGCTGCCCCGAAGCTGTGACCTCAGGAGGAGAAGGACAGGATGGTGCCCACACCTGCACTCATGTCCTGGCAGGAGCGCACACCTGGCAGGGGACAAATCCCAGATGGTGAGGATGGTGATGAGGCCCAGCAGTGCCGGAAGGGTGGGGGTGAGTGGGGAGGAGGTGACAGCACAGTCCCAGCGGGAATCTATCTCTGTCGTCTCTGTTGGGGACAAGCCCATGCCTGTGCCTGACGCCGCTTACAGGGACTGTGAAGCCAGGTGAGAACTGCAGCAGGTGTGAAGGGATGGCAGTGATGGATTCTCACTTCCCTCAACAGATGCCTGCTTGAGTTTGAACGTGGGCTCAGCGAAGGCCTTGGGTGAGCAGGGTCAACACGAGGTGGGCATTGGACCTGTACTGCCCTTCCAGCACGGCAAAGCCCCTGGACGGGGTCTCTGAGGGGATCAGGGGTAGCCTGTGCCCAGATGGATTTCAGAATTGCTATGGGCCGGTGGCCACTTGCACCCATGCCCCTCTTTGGAGTGGGGAGTGCTGTTTGCAGTTATTCTGTCCCGCTGTTATTCTGAGTTATTCTGACTCGGGGGATCCCTGCAGCCTCAGCCTCACCTGGACCCCATGGAGATGACGAGCTCATTAACTGGGAGCAACATTCTGGGGGACGAGGCACCAGGCTCAGAACAGGGTGAGAGCACGCTGCTTGCCAGCACGTGAATCACTGTGGCCAGGAGGCAGCGGCAGCCAGTGTGTCCCCAGACACAGCTGCCACAGCCCTCTTCCCATAACATGGCCCCAAGCCTGGTGTGCCCCATGGCCGCACTGATGAGCAGCACCCAGCAGAGCTGCCCGTCCTGGGGAACTGGCTTATGGCCCCTGCTTCCTGCTCTCTGGAAGCTTCTGCTACACAGGAAGTCCATCTACCTGAGACTCCTCCTGCTGGGTGGGGCCCAGGCTCACTGAGAGGCCTGGAGATGGGCTTCCATGTGGGGAGAGGGAGCCAGGTTTGGGAGGGACACCAGACAGGCAAGTGAGAAGGAGGCCACCTTGGTGGGGACGGTCTGCCCAGCCCAGCCTTTTTAATGGGGCAAGTCCCTCCACTCTGTCATGCATCACACGTGATGTGGTCAGGACAGCAGGACCTGCTGGGAAGGACCCTGACCTTGTACAGATCAAGCTGGAGGGGCCCCAAGGGTCTCCTGGGTGCTCCCCACAGATGTGAGGTAAGGGAGGCTTCTGGCTCTGCACTGTCTCCTGTAAACCCCTGGTATTTCTCTGGAGAGGCGGGCAGGCACCTGCTACCTAAAACCCAACCGGCACAGGGCTGTGTCCCCTGCAGTGGGCAGCTCTGTTTGAGTCACTGCAAGCAGGGGTGCTGCGTCAGTCCCATTTACAACCACAGGGTCCAAGGATACCTTCATCGTGACTCAGGCCACCAAACTTAGAAGACCAGGCTGTGAAACTCACCGGATATAAAGAGGTTTTTAAATGGAAGTGGTGGAGAATTCACACAAACTCCTCCCCCCGTAAGGTCTGTCATATTTTGGTACACACTTCAATTTTCCAAATAAATAGACCAATGTTCAAAATAGGCTGCGGTGAGCATTTCTGTTGCCAATCTGACTTGACGGCTCATGGGAAACCAGCTAGATGCCTTTTGCAGGGAAAGTTAATCAGATTTTTAAAACCTTTTTTCTTTTCCTTCGTTTTTAAAAAAATGATATAAAACTAATACATGTGCATGATAAAATTTAAATATGATGACAGGGTCATTTCTCTAATGACCAGTGATGATGAGCATTTTTTCATATGTTTGTTGGATACATAAATGTCTTCTTTTGAAAAGTGCCTTTTCATATCCTTCACCCACTCTTTGATGAGGTTGTTTGTTTGTTTTTTCTTGCAAATTTGTTTTAGTTCTTTGTAGATTCTGGAAATTAGCCCTTTGTTAGATGAGTAGGTTGCAAAATTTTTTCCCATCCTGTTGGTTGCTGGTTCACTCTGCTGATTGTTTCTTTTGCTGTGCTGGAGCTCTTAGGTTTAATTAGATCCCATTTGTCTATTTTGGCTTTTGTTGCCATTGCTTGTGGTGTTTTAGTCATGAAGTCCTTGCCTATGCCTATGTCCTAAATGGTTTTGACTATGTTTTCTTCTAGGGTTTTTATGGTGTTAGGTCTTCTGTTTAAATCTTTAATCCATCGGGAGTTAATTTTTGTATAAGGTGTCAGGATGGGGTCCAATTTCAGCTTTCTGCACATGGTTAGCCAGTTTTCCCAACACGATTTATTAAACAGGGAATCCTTTCCCCATGGCTTGTTTTTGTCAGGTTTGTCAAAGATCAGATGGTTGTAGGTGTGTGGCATTGCTTTCAAGGCCTGTGTTCTGTTCCATTGGTCTATATCTCTGTTTAGGTACCATGCGTGCTGTTTTGATTACTGTAGCCTTATAGTATCGTTTGAAGTCTGGTAGTGTGATGCCTCCTGCTTTGTTCTTTTTGCTTAGAATTGTCTTGGCTATATGGGCTCTTTTTTTGTTCCATATGAAATTTAAGCTGTTTTTTTCCAGTTCTGTGAAGAAGGTCATTGGTAGCTTGATGGGGATAGCGTTGAATCTATAAATTACTTTGGGCAGTATGTCCATTTTCACTATATTGATTCGTCCTAACCATGAACATGGAATGTTTCTCCATCTGTTTGTGTCCTCTCTTATTTCGTTGAGCAGTGGTTTGTAGTTCTCCTTGAAGAGGTCCCTTACGTTCCTTGTTAGTTGTATTCCAAGGTATTTTATTCTCTTTTAATTGTGAATGGCAGTTTGTTCTTGATTTGGCTCTCTGTTTGTCTGTTATTGGTGTATAGGAATGCTTGTGATTTTTGCACATTGATTTTTGTATCCTGAGACTTTGCTGAAGTTGCTTATCAGCTTAAGGAGATTGTGGGCTGAGATGATGCTGGCACTAGACAAGGATTCCCTCCTCTCACCACTCCTATTCAACATAGTATTGGAATTTCTAGCCAGAGCAATCAGGCAAGAAAAAGAAATAAAGGATATTCAGTTAGAAAAAGAGGAAGCCAAATTGTCTCTATCTGTAGACGACATGATTATATATTTAGAAGGCTCACAATATTCCTGATGATTTATCAGCCAGCTCTAAAGTCTGGTGTGAGCCACCCCCAGTGCACCCTAGTCTGTATGTCAGTCTTGCTCATGAGGCACCTTTCTCCTAGGGTGTGCTGTGCCCTTTCAGCCCACACGCTTCCTTTATTTCCTTTAAGGGGTTTGCTGTTACCCTCGTGAGATGAAAGCCAGGACTGGGATGCAGTGACACAGAAGTGGCCCCTGTGGGGGGTGGGGGGAGTGCTGATGGGAGGGCTCTGGTCAGTGGTGTAGCCAAGGCTCCCCAAGGGCCTAGGACAGAAAAGGGCCCAGAACCGGGGGCGGGGGGGGGGGCTGGGGGGGGAGGGGATGGGGACAAGAGGGTGTGGGACTGGGCTGGGGCGAGGCTGGGGCAGGGTGGGGGGAGAGGGTGGAGACAGCAAGGGGAGGGGAGGACAGCAGGGGGCAGGGTGGGATGGGGTGGGGAAAGGAGGGGTGGGGCTGGGATGGGGCAGGGTCAGGAGGGAAGGGGCAGAGCCTGAGACACCCAGCCCCCTCTGCCCCCCTCCCCCAGGCCTGGAGGAGACGAGGGGCACTGTGTTGGGGACCGGGCTTTCAGCTTACCAGTGCAGCTCACGCTCAGGGCTGCTGGAGTGCGCCAGCCTGCAGCTGGGCCAGAGACCTTCTCTAACATCTGTTTCTCTGGAGATGCTGAGCCTGAAGTGAGGCAGTGGGGCAAACAAGTGGGCAGG
Organism: Callithrix jacchus; assembly: GCF_049354715.1. Taxonomy (NCBI): domain Eukaryota; kingdom Metazoa; phylum Chordata; class Mammalia; order Primates; family Cebidae; genus Callithrix; species Callithrix jacchus. The sequence goes on from NC_133522.1 coordinate 51,227,990, forward strand.
GTATTGACGCAGCAGGGGCTCTCTGAAAACCCAGGGTCCTGGCCAGCCGTGGGCTGCAGCTCCCTTTACCTCTGGGTGGTCAGGACAGTCAGTACACCAGATGATGCGGACGGCAGAAGACCGCTGCTGGAGCAGAGTGCTGGGCGGGAGCCTGGGACCTAGGCTGAGGGGACAGCAAACCTTTTAAGGACGGACTTCAAAACATACCAGATTAATTGTGAGGCTTTTTTTGGTTAATGTCAGAAAAATGGAATGTAGTTAAAATGCAATAATGCTGAACAGCTTGATTTTATTGAGGAGTGTCCTAAAAAGATATAGCCACTTATGTCATTTTACAATTCTATTTGTTCTAATAATGTATCTTTTTTATATTCCCCCGCTGGGAAAATTTTATGCTGCATGAATTCATTAATGTCTCTTCCTCTGCATGCTTATCTCAGGCTAAGAATGAATAAATTTTCTACTTTGCCTCATTTGACTGTGTAAGAGGGTCAAGAAATAGACCCATCTCTTGATGAGAATGTAGCAAGTTCACGTCACAGAAGGACACGTGGGATGGAAAACCACTGCTGTGGCCACCGTAGAAAAACAACATGATGTCATGTCCGCCCTTTGGCTACAGGTATGACTGTCCTTTGCATATGCAAAATACACTCATCTCCTTCCCCAAGGCCTCCAACATCCCAGCCCTCTACAGCATCAGCACAAAGTCCGGGGTCTCATCATCTACGCCAGGTCTGTAAAGGACCCCCACTGGATTCCTAAGGTGCATTTACTCAAGTACAATTCCTCCCAGCCTGAAGACCTACAAACTAAAGGGGTCAAATTCCCTGCTCCACATACCCAACATTTTAACATAATGGGGAGGAAAGAGACCACAATAGGCCTTTCTGATTGAAAAGTTGGAAACTAGGAGGCACATTAGCCGTCAAAGCCAACACAGCTAAAATCCAGCTGCTAGTGCACCAATTTTCCTGCTAGAGGTAGGAAATGTACCTCAAGTAGAGCTGAGGGTTTGTTCTATGTTCTTGCCTCTCCCTCCAGCTCTTGACTCCATCCTCTGAGTCACCCTTCCTTTTCCCTGAAAAGTGGTTCATGTTTTCATCTGATTACCTCTCTTAGTCAGCTTCCTGGACATAGAAGGTTGATGTTCCAGAGACTTCTTCTAATTTTGAATTGCCCCCTTTATTCAGAGCTGACAATACTTTCACCTGTACAATTCTCTTAAAAACTTGGTGGATTTCCTACAAACCTTGTGGGGGTCTCACTCCATTATACAGAAGATATTATCACAAGTCTGTCAGTCTCACTGAAAGAGTCAATGAGGCATGTCTTAAATCCTTCTCAAGTCTCAATAAAAAGTATGAAATCCACACTTTTCGTAAGGTCCAGCCCTACAGGGTCCTGTGAGCCCCTCTCTGCTGGCATGGAGATGAGAAATTATAGAAATAAAAGACACAGACACAGAGACAGAGAAAAGAGAGTTTGGGCCCAGGATCCACTGCCAACCAAAGCATGGAGTCCGGCAGTGGCCCGGGTGACTGGACACTCTGACGTTTACTGAGCACAGAGCTGGGGGCAGGGCAGGTAGGGCGTGGCCTTGGTGGTCGGTGATAGGGTGAAGTACATCGCGTGTCATGCAGGTAGGGGCCCAGGACTTTCAGGTAGCCGAGATGAGGTAAAGAGCATAATGCATCAGTACTGCTACCGTACTTGTCAAGAAAGAACAGAGACATTAAGATTTACGTTATTTTTATAGATTATCTTTTTTAAGAAAAAAGGAACCAGCTGCAGAGGCAGAATATGAGAGTGGACATGGAACGTGACCACTGAAGCACAGCATCGCATAGAGACAGTTAAGCCCTGGATGTCTGCGGGACCCCGGGACAGCATCACGCTGATTGCAAGAGCCTGGAGGAGCGGAGTTTTCTCCTAACTCCTCCGGGAAAGCAGACATCTTCTTCTGCAGCTTGCCAAAGAGTGGGCGCTTTCCCAGTGCTGGCTCTGCCGCACAGCCGACAGGACCTCCAGCAACCCTTACACAGGCGTGACAGAGGGCTTAGAGCATCGTGCCTTAGGGTCATTCCTTTCTCAGAGTCACCCCAGGTGCACACTTCATGAGCTGAGAGGCATTAGTAAGAGAACTAGGATCACCTGTGAATAACTAAGATCACCTGTGAATAACTAAGATCACTTGTGAATAACTAAGATCACATGTAATAACTAAGATCACCTGTGAATAACTAAGATCACATGTAATAACTAAGATCACCTGTGAATAACTAAGATCACATGTAATAACTAAGATCACATGTAATAACTAAGATCACCTGTGAATAACTAAGATCACATGTAATAACTAAGATCACCTGTGAATAACTAAGATCACATGTAATAACTAAGATCACCTGTGAATAACTAAGATCACCTGTGAATAACTAAGATCACATGTAATAACTAAGATCACCTGTGAATAACTAAGATCAGATGTAATAACTAAGATCACATGTAATAACTAAGATCACCTGTGAATAACTAAGATCACATGTAATAACTAAGATCACATGTAATAACTAAGATCACCTGTGAATAACTAAGATCACATGTAATAACTAAGATCACATGTGAATAACTAAGATCACATGTAATAACTAAGATCACCTGTGAATAACTAAGATCACATGTAATAACTAAGATCACCTGTGAATAACTAAGATCACATGTAATAACTAAGATCACATGTAATAACTAAGATCACCTGTGAATAACTAAGATCACATGTAATAACTAAGATCACATGTAATAACTAAGATCACCTGTGAATAACTAAGATCACCTGTGAATAACTAAGATCACATGTAATAACTAAGATCACATGTGAATAACTAAGATCACATGTAATAACTAAGATCACCTGTGAATAACTAAGATCACATGTAATAACTAAGATCACATGTAATAACTAAGATCACCTGTGAATAACTAAGATCACATGTAATAACTAAGATCACATGTAATAACTAAGATCACATGTAATAACTAAGATCACCTGTGAATAACTAAGATCACCTGTAATAACTAAGATCACCTGTGAATAACTAAGATCACATGTAATAACTAAGATCACATGTAATAACTAAGATCACATGTAATAACTAAGATCACATGTAATGACTAAGATCACCTGTGAATAACTGCCATGGTTAAATCTGTAGTTATTTTCTTCTTTATTATTTGTACAGGAATAGGCTGAGGCTTCTGACTCCTGCCTCAGCACCTACGGGGTCTCCCCCCAATACTTTTAATCTGAACTCTACCCCACAGCCACAGGTGACTTGAAACACGCTGAGTTCAATCTTTGCCACGAAGCCTTTTCTTACTGTGAGCATTTTTTTGTTTGAAAGACGCGTATGAGAAACAGCTTAGAGAAACCCAGCCAGGTCCTGACACCTTTATAGCTTCTTTAAATTTTGCTCAGAGTGGGCACACAGTGTGCCCACAGGGCACGGTGGCTCATGCCTGTAATCCCAGCACTTTGGGAGGCCGAGGCGCGTGGAGCACGAGGTCAGGAGATGGAGACCATCCTGGCCAGCTTGGTGAAACCCCATCTCTACTAAAAATACAAAAATTAGCTGGGTGTGGTGGCGCGCGCCTGTAGTCCCAGCTATGTGAGAGGCTGAGGAAGGAGAATCCCTTGACCAGGGAGTCAGAGGTTGCAGTGAGCCGAGATTGCGCCACTGCACTCCAGCCTGGAGACAGAGCAAGATTTCATTTCAATCCTCAGCTAATGTTTGTATTTTTAGTAGAGACAGGTTTCACCATGTTGACCAGGATGGTCTCGATCTCCTGACTTTGTGATCCTCCTGCCTCAGCCTCCCAAAGTGCTGGGATTCCAGGTGTGAGCCACAGCATCCAGCCAACTCTTGCTGTGTTTCAGCAAAGAGACTGGCAGCATTTTGACCCTGCCCTAGAGACTTGTGGAACTTTCAACTTGAGAGAGATGATTTAGGATCTGGCAGAAGAAATTTCTAAGCAGCAAAACTTTCAAAAGGTGACTTGGATGCTGTTAAATACATGCTGCTTTAAAAAGGGAACGGAGCATAAAAGTTCCGACGATTGGCAGCCTGACAATGCAGCAGTGAAGAAAACCCGTTTTCGAGGGGAAATTCAAGCCGGCTGCAGAAATTTGCATAAGGAGCAAGGAGTCAAATGTTAATGCCCAAGACCGTGGGGAAAATGTCTCCAGGCCAAGTCAGACCTTCATGGCAGCCCCTCCCGTCACAGGCCGGAAGACTTAGGAGGAAACAGTGGCTTCGTGGGCCCCGGGTCCACGTGCTGTGCGCAGCCTAGGGACTTGGTGCCCTGTGCCCCAGCCGCTCCAGCTGTCGCTGAAAGGGGCCAACATAGAAACTGGGCTGTGGCCTCAGAGGGTGGAAGCCCCAGGCCTTGGCAGCTTCCATGGTGTTGAGCCTGTGGATGCACAGAAGTCAGGAATTGAGGCTTGGTAACCTCTGCTGAGGTTTCATATGTATGGAAACGCCTGGATGCCCAGGCAGAAGTTTGCTACAGGAGTTTTGCCCTCATGGAGATCCTCTGCTGGAGCAGTGCAGAAGGGAAATGTGGGGTCGGAGCCCCTACACAGAGTTCCTACTGGGGCACTGCCTAGTGGAGCTGTGAGAAGAGGGTCACCCTCCTCCAGACCCCAGAATGGTAGATCCACTGACAGCTTGCCCCAGGCACCTGGAAAAGCCGCAGACACTCAATGCCAGCCTGTGAAAGCAGCCGGGAGGGAGTCTGTACCCTGCAGAGCCACAGGGGTGGAGCTGCCCAAGACCATGGGAACCCACCTCTTACATCAGCATGACCCGGATGTGAGACCTGGAATCAAAGGAGATCATTTTGGAGCTTTAAAATTTGACTGCCCTGCTGGATTTCAGACTTTCAGGGGGCCTGTCGCCTCTTCATTTTGGCCAGTTTCTCCCATTTGGAATGGCTGTATTTATCCAATCCTGTATGGAAATGCCTGCACATTGTATCTAGGAAGTAACTAGCTTTTGAGTTTCCAGGCTCATAGGCAGAAGGGACTTGCCTTGTCTAAGATGAGACTTTGGACTGTGGACTTTTAGATTAATGCTGAAATGAGTTAGGACTTTGGGGGACTGTTGGGAAGGGGCATGGCTGGTTCTGAAATGTGAGGGCATGAGATTCGGGAGGGGCCAGGGGCAGAATGATATGGGTTGGCTGTGTCCCCACCTAAATCTCAACTTGAATTGTATCTCCCAGAATTCCCATGTGTTATGGGAGGGACCCAGCAGGAGGTAATTGATTCTCATGACAGTGAATAAGTCTCATGAGATCTGATGGGTTTGTTAGGGGCTTCTGCTTTTGCTTCTTCCTCATTTTCTCTTGCTGCCACCATGTAAGAAGTGCCTTTCACCTCCCGCCATGATTCTGAGGCCTCCCCAGCCACGTGGAAACGTAAGTCCAATTAAACCTCTTTTCTTCCCAATCTCGAGTACGTCTTTATCAGCAGTGTGAAAATGGACTAATACACATGCTTTACTGGTGATCAAGAGATGCTTTACATTTTTCTATATGGTTGTGGATTTCTCTGTGTCTCTCTCAGACTCTGCAACTATGTTTTCTGTAGCTTGAGGCTGGCATCTTCCTGTGGGCTGGGCCCTGTGCTGCCAACTGACCCTGGTCTGCTGAGCTCCTTGCCCATGGTTCCTCCACCTGCTGTTAATGCAGCCACCGTGGCTTTCCAGACCCCCCTTTCCACTCATCCTCCTGTGGCCTGACGCTGAGGGTGCATCTGCTGTGGGGTCCAGCCTGATCATCTTTATCTTTTAACTAAACTTTCTGTTTGTGTGTGTGCATGTGTGTCTGTGCATATGTGTGCATGTGCCTGTACATGTGTGTGCATGTGTCTCTGTGTGAATGTGTGCATGTGTGTCTGGGTGCGTGTGTGCATATGTGTGCATGTACACATGTGTCTGTGTCTGTGTGCATGTGTGTTCATGTGTTGGTGTGTGAATGTGTGCATGTGTATGTGTGTCTGTGTGCATGTGTGTGCATGTACACATGTGTCTGTGTCTGTGTGCATGTGTGTTCATGTGTCTGTGTGAATGTGTGCATGTGCATGCATGTGCACACGTGTCTGTGCATGTCTGTGTGTGAATGTGTGCATGTGTCTGTGTGTGAACGTGTGCATGTGTGTCTGTGCAAATGTGCACGTGGGCATGTGTCTGGGCATGTGTCTGTGCCCATGTGCGTGTGTGTGATCTGAGGCATCTTGCCCTGACTGCTGCTTTCTGCTCCAGTTGCTCCTGGCTGAGCATCAGTGCAGCATCAGTGCACCCCCCTCACACCTGGACACCACTCCAGAGACTTCTGAGCAGAGGCTGACAGTGCAGGGGGACTTAGAGGCGGCCTCTCGTGCTGGCCATGGTGGGTGAGCTGTCCAGCTTTCGTGCTGGCCGTAGCGGGTGTGCTGTCCAGCTCCCTTCTCCCTGATCTCCCAGGAACCAGCAGTCTTCCTCTAACCATGGGGCCTGGGGCACTTCAGCCCACCTGGGCAGATGTTTGCCAGGCCCATGGGGACCAGCAGGCTCCTACAGGCTCTCCCAGAGCCATATGCAGCAGTGCAGCTGGCAAGCCCCACTCTGCGAGGACCCTGTTGCTGCCAGCCAGGCCTGTGGGACAAGCCCTGTCTGACATCTTTGCTGAAGGCCTGGAGATGAGCATCCCCTGCTCTCTCCTAGACGCTGCAGCAGAACGACACATAGAGAGGGTTGGGGCGGCAGTCCAGGCAGACCTCTGGATTTGCCTGCCATACTGCACGAGCGTTCATTTAATCTTGCTTTTTTAGGCAATACTTTAAAAGCACAAAGCCCCAACAATCATCTTCTGCTTGAGGAGCCAGATCATTCTAATTTGAGCGGAAGCTGCTATGCCCTGCCGGGTGAATGCTGCAGCCCAGACAGCTGACAAGGACACACTGTGTATTTCCATTCCAATTCTGGGAGTGCTCTGCGGCCTCTGGGGGAGAAGGACCCATGAAATATTCAAAACATAAGTGAATAAAATATCTAGGTGCTAGATATGGGCCAGGAAGTGTGTGTGATGGTGCGCGATGGTGCGCGATGGTGAGAAGCCGCTGGAAGAGATGGTTCCTGTTTTTGGTTCATTCCTCCGACATTTATCAGGCTGACGAGTGCAGCAGAGATGCTTCAGTAGGCTGTAGTTCCACCGGTGGTCTACTGGCTAGAGTGGTACCTGCGGCCTTCACAACTCACGGGCTCCCAGATGCTGGGGCTGCCCCTGTGTGTTGTCCCCAGAGGGTCCTGCAGGTGCCACGTCGCTGCTCCACAGTGCCACCTGCTGTCAGCACCTATGCAATGTATCCAGGCCTGGGGCTGGAATGAAAAACGCATCTGCGAACCAGTGAAATGGGCTTGTCATGGTGCATTCGTCCATTCTCACGCTGCTATGAAGACATGCCTGAGACTGGGCAATTCATAAAGAAAACAGGTTTAGTTGACTCATGGTTCTGCTTCTGTTTCCAGGGAGGCCTCAGGAAACCTGCAGTCACGGTGGAAGGTGAAGGAGGAGCATCTCACACGGCAGGAGCAGGGGGGAGTGCCACACACGTTTACACACCCAGATCGCCGATAACTCACTCACTATCACGAGAACAGTAGCAAGACGCTGGCGCCAGCCCACTCTCGAAGAACCACGGCCATGATCCAACCCCCTCCCACCAGTCCTCACCTCCGCTGGGGATTACAGTTTGAGGTGAGATTTGGGCGGAGGGGACACAGGTGCAAACCACATCACCTGCTGTCGTTCTGCATCTTCCACGCAGACATCAAAGGTTGGTTCGCTACCAGAGTCACTTCTGTAATCCACGGTTCCGTGTGGGGAAAACAAAAGCCCAGTTGGGGAAAGTGAACACGCGGCATTTTGTTTCTTACCGTGGATCCATTTCTGGCAGTTTGCCAGCAAGCACACAGACCCCCAGGGCAAGCTTGGCGCACGCCCCCGAGTGCTGCTCTCGCGCGTGGATACGCAGTCCAAAGCAGTATTTTGATGCAAACACGTGTGATCATGGCAGGGAGCTGCACGGGCTTTCAGGAGGAGCCAGCGCCTCAGGGTACCTCACCCTCATCCTGAAAGGCACCACGCAGAGCACACCCCAAGCAGGCTGCAGCAGCGTGGGAGGGGCTGGCGCTGGCCCTGAGTGCAGGGAAGCCCGGCCTGCCTGCTGCCTCCCGCTAAGCTTGCCTGGGTTCCCACCTACGGACCCCGGGAACTCCCCTAGTACAGGAAGGGAGTCTGAGGACCAGCGTGACAGCAGCCGCCCCCGACTGCGCAGCTCTGTTCACTTCTTCCCACATGCTCCCACCAGACCAGGTCAGCCCTTCTCTTACTGAGGGGCCAGAAAGGTCCCCCCAGGTCCAGTCCAGGACTCTAGGCAATGCTCATTCCTCTGCCAGTCCCAGCATCTCCCTTCTCAACTTCTGGCACCCTGGGATATACCCCAAAGTTCACTCGCTCAGAGCGCCCTAACTATTGCTGCGGCGAGCAGGGGAGGGCAGGCTGCAGGTGGGCTCCTGGTGTGGGGACAGTGTTCTGAGCTATGTGCCTGCAGCTGGGCCCTCAATAGTGGGGGCAGTGTCTGTGCCCTCACCAGGCTTTGCAGATAAGGGTTTACTGAAGATGATGGGGGTGACCCACACCATCCCCGCTGAGGGGTCTGTTGAGGGGGCTCCCCCTAGAATGTAGGTGAGAGGGCAGCACCCTGATGATGAGGCTGGTCACCCAGGAATCACAGTAACATCTGCAGGGGCCTTGCCCCAGTGGCACACACTTCTCGGAACCTCACACTCACCCTCAGCTTTCAACTGTGGGGACCTAACATGTCTCCTAGTAGAGTCCTCACTCCCTCAGCTGGGCTCCCTGGCTGGGATAGCGCTGGCCTTGGGCAGGTCATTAGCGTTGAGTTCCCACCACCGAGAGCCCAGGTGCTTTCTGCAGCGGCTGCATGTGGGGCCTCTGGGAAGTCAGCAAGCCCAGCTGATTCTGCACCCTCCCGCCAGCATGGAGGCCAGAACCACTGTGTGGGGATTCTGCTCTCATGAAAGGAGTTGGCAGAAGCCCACAGAGGGGCAGTTAGGCAGGGAATGTGAGTCCACGTCCAGAGCGAGGGTGACTCCAGCTCCTTCAGGACGGAGGCGCCAGTGTGACCCGCCATCTCAGGCCCCTGCGGCCCTGGCTACTCCTGGCGGAAAGAGGGCCACGTCGCCCATGCTGTGCCTGTTCCCTCTGGGCTGCTGTGGCCCCTGGAGCCATTCCTGGGACAGAGCAGGGAGGAGGCTGACGACAGTCACACAGGGTGGGCTGAGCTTGGGCCTCCCAGACACCCATGTGCTCCTTCCTCAGACTCTCACAGGGCTGCAGTCATGGTCTTGCTCCCCATCCCATCTGCAGGCCACTCCTGCCTGGATGCAGACCACCCCAACACTCCCACGCCTCCCTGGGCTGCACTTTCTCCAGGGCCCACTGTGATACACCAGGATCCATCCTGTAGTCCCAGCTACTTGGGAGGCTGAGGCAGGAGAATCGCTTGAACCCTGGAGGCAGAGGTTGCAGTGAGCCGAGATTGCGCCATTGCACTCCAGCCTGGGCAACAGAGGGCGGCCTTATTTCAAGAAAAAAAAAATCAACACACTATGCAAATTTCAACCACCCACGCTGAGCAGCACCTTCAGCAGAGCCACTTGCCCAAGGGGGGAACCTCTTCCTCCGTCTGCAGCTCATGTGGCAATGGCAAAGCACACATCACCTGCACGTGCTCCTGGAGACCCTCCCATGCCTGGTCTCCTGCCACTGCCTCCCCATGACATTGGGGGCTGCTGGGAGTGCCAGCCTGTAACCCTCGTTGCGATGGCACCTGCGTGGTGCAATGATTCAGGCATTTGTCTCCCCAGCCTCATGCTGAAATCTGAGCCCTGTTGGAGGTGGGGCCTAACAGGTGCTGCGGTCGTGAGGGCTGGGTGCTGTCCTCGTGTCCGCTTCGTCGTGAGCACAATCCTGCTTTACTCCTTCTCACAAGGACTGACTGTTACAAACGCGCACCTCCTCTTCCCCCTCGCTCTTGCTTCCTTTCACCATAGGGTCTGCGTGCACCTGCTCCCATCACCGTCTGCCATGAGCGGACACTTTCCGAGGGCTCACCAGAAGCAGATACTGGCACCGTGCTTCTTGTACAGTCTGCAGAAATGTGAACCAAATAAATCTTCTCTTAATAAATCACCCAACCTCCCAACACATCATCCAACACGCCAAACAGCTCCTTGGTCAACCTCAGATTCAGGACCCATCTGAGAGCTATTGCCTTGAAGGGAGAAGAGAAGAGTTGTTTGCTGAAGAGGACATGGCTTTGCTCGAGGTCCCTGCAGCCCTTCACCATGGTGCTCTGATTCTCCTCTCTGAGCTTGCGGCAGACCTGACAGACACCTCAAGCATGGCTGGGCAGCAGACGCTGGGTGAGAGAAAGAGGCTGAGCCCAGCTTGTCTGTTGGAAATAGATTGCTCGGTGCCACAAAGAAAGATCAGCACTGAGACAAAGGATCTTTCAGCAACGCGATTTTTACTTCCTGGACTCAGGAAGGGTGCTCTCATTAGCCACCGTGCCAGGAGAGTACAACGAACAAAGGAGAACACACACGTTTGTCCCTTAGGCATTTGGAGTTGTTCTTACTGCTGCTAAACATGCCGTGCTGACAGGCATGTGGTACATTCTACGTCCTTGTTCTTTAACTGAGAAAGCTGTGCGGACGTGCTCACAGGCATGTCCCAGCTCTCCATTGCCCTTACCTGTTTAGAAAAGTTTAAGTTTTTAGCCACTCGGGTTTTAGTTTAGATTGTGAGGTCTGGCTCCAGCCAACGGAGATCAGACACAGCTTTGCCAGTGAGTTTTAAACGTTTGTGTGTCTTCATGAGAGTGATTATCATCTTTTCACCTCCAGATGGAGGACTCCCTTGAGCATTTCTTGTAAGATCAGTCTAATGGTGATGATTTCCCTCAATTTTTGCTTTTCTGGGAAATATTTTATTTCTCTCTCATTTATGAAGAATATATAGTATAGTATTCTTAGCTGACTTTTTTTCTTTCAACACTTTGAATATATTATCTCATTCTCTCCTCCCCTGTAATGTTTCTGTGGAGAAATCTTATGTTAGTCTCATGAGGATTCCCTTATATGTGACTTGATGATTTTCTCTTGCCATTTTAGAATTATTTGTATTTTGCTTGAAAGTTTGACTGTAATGTGTCTGTAAGAGGGCCTTTTGGGGTCGAATAGACTTGGGGACTTTCAGCTTCCTACATGTCAGTGTCCATATCTCTCCCCAGATGGGGATTTTTTTATTAGCTCTTATTTCATTAAACAAGTTTTCTTTGCCTTTCTCCTTCTCTTCTGCTTTTGAAATTCCCACAGTATGAACACTGGTTCACTTAATAGTGTTACATACCCCTTGCAGGCTGTCTTCATTCTCATTTCTTTTTCTCTCTGATGGGGTAATTTCAAATAACCAGTTTTCAAGTTCAGAAATTCTTTTTCTGCTTGATCAAGTCTGCTGTTGAAGCTCTCTAGTGTAATTTTTATTTTATTGCTTGGATTCGTCAGCTGCAGGATTTCTATTTGGCTCTTATGGTTTTTACATGTTTGTTGAATTTGTAGTTCACATGATGAATTGTTTCCCTGATTTCACTGAACTGTCTATCTACCTATATTCTTGTATCTCATTGAGTTTCCTTAAGATCGTTGTTTTGAATACCCTTTCTGTCAGTTAGTTGATTTCTCTTCACTGGGGCCAGTTAGTAGAAAGTTATTTTGTTCCTTTGGTGATATATTTCCTTGTCTTTTTATGTGTCTTGTGTCCCTTTGTGTTGATGTCTATGTAGTGGGTGGAACAATTGCTTCTTTAAAACTTTCTAGAGTGGCTTTCATGGAGAAAGGCTTTTACCTGCAGTGGGTTTTAGTGTGCCATTGGGAAGGGTATGCACACTTTCTGGATCAGTGCAGGGTATAGTCTGAACTCTTCTTCAGCTGTGTTCAGCATTAGCAATGACTGTGGACCCTGCAGTAGCCAAGGCTTGGTGGGGTCAGTGTAGGTTGTTAACATTCTCAGCTCAAGGGTTGTCGGGGTTCTTCTATTGTCATTTTCCCCCATAATAGGGAGACTAGCCAGTGGGATTCCTCAGACTCTAGGGGGCTAGTTCAGTTCCAGGGAAGCAGGCAATTGGGTTGTTTGGCCTGTAGGATGGGAGGTCTGGGCTAAGTTACTGCTGTTTCTCTGGGATGTGGGGCACTGTGTCAGCTCAGCCTAGGGGTGTGCAGCTGCTCAGCTCTGCCAAGGCACTGATTCCCCTTGGGGTGGTATGTCGCTTCTGCTCAGACCTGAGGGACAAGACTGTCCTGGGGGGCCCAGGCATCATTTTTCTGGATGCAGAGTGCTTCTTCAACTTGGGTTCCAGGAGGTGCCACTGCTCTGAGCAGCCAAGGTGTTGTTTTCCCTGGAGGCAGTTTATGACTTTAGTTCCAGCCTGAGGGGGTGAGAGCAGGTGGTGGAGTGGCCCCTCCTTTGCTTGGCCCCACAGAGAAGGGGTAACAGCTGCCTGCAGCTTGGCTGGGGGATGTGGAGCCACTGGGCTGGGGTGGTCAGGTAGCAGCTTAGCCTCAGGGGTAAAGGTGAGCTGGGGCTGCTTCCCCAGGAACAAGACACACTCCATCTGTGATTCCAGTTCCAGGATGGCAGTGCGAGGGCCACGGGTGGGGGAGGCACAGTGTCAGCTCCTTCTCTGTCGGGAGCACAGCGGTGTGGCCTCTAGGCAGCTCACTCCACCCTGGGCTTCATGCCTGTGAAGACTGCAGGGGACCCCCAAGGATGAGGGTGCTGGGTGTCCACGGCGTTGGTGCAGGCTGCTGGGTCTTCTTGATTACCTCCTCACCAAAGGGAGATGTTCTCCTGGGTTCCAGCTGACCCCCATTAGGGGACGGGGTGGCAGGGGCCTAGTGTTTCCTTCTGTTCTTTTTGTGACCGTCACGAATTTCTAGGCTCACCAGGGTTTCTGTTGCTCCTCTGATGTGTTTTGGAGCTTTCTGTGGGGATTTTCATTAACATTTCACGGCCTGTGACTGGGCGTGGTGGCTCACACCTGTAATTCCAACCTTGGGAGGCCGAGGCAGGCGGATCACCTGAGGTCAGGAGTTCGAGACCAGCCTGGCCAACATGGTGAAACCACATCCCTACTAAAAATACAACAACAACAACAAATTAGCCAGGCATGGTGGCAGTGCCTGTAACCTCAGCTACTTGTGAGGCTTGAACCTGGGAGGCGCAGGTTGCAGTGAGCCGAGACCACGCCATTGCACTCCAGCCTGGGCACCAAGAACAAAACTGTGCCTCAAAAAAGACAAAAAAATCCATTTCCTGGCTTGTTTGCTGTCCTGGGTCTTTGTGAGGGACCCAGTGCTGGGGGGGTCTGGGCAGCTGTTTCACTGACGTCATTACCCCCACTTTTTTCTTTTATTCCATATTTTTACTGTGCCTTTTGTGTGTTTAGATACACAAACACCGCTGTGCTGCTGTCGCCTGCGGTATTCAGTGCAGCCACACGCCGCGCAGGTGCACAGCCTGGGAGCGAAGCGCTGTGCCACACAGTCTCGGCGTGTTGCAGGCCCCACCGTCCAGGTGTGCGAGGGTCGCCTCTGATGTCCTCACAACAGCGAAGCTGCCTCCCTGCCATTAAGTGAGGCGTGACAGTAGCACACAGCAACACAGAGCAAGTGCTGATGCCCGGGCCTCAGGGTAATTCTGCCGAGGGAAGGAAGGCAGATGGAAAAGTCTACACGGCATAACCGCATGGATCCAGAATCCTACCGCACGGAAACACACCAGCACTGCCAGAAGGAGACCTGTGCTTGCTGCGGACCCAGGGCGGGTCGGCGGGAGGGACCCTGAGAGGCAGGAGGGAATGCTGAGGGCCACGGAGATGGGCTTGCGGCGTCACGTGTCCAAACTCCACACACTGCACACTTTACACACGGGCGGTGTGACTATGTGCAATTATGCATTAACTATGCCTCTCTAAAGCTGGAGGAAGGAACAGAAAACAGCGAAAAGTGAAATAAAGAGAATTCACTTACAAAATGCCAACAGTTTTAAAATGCTCCAGACCGAACGTTGTGAGCCTTTTCCCTGATTAATGCCTCAGGGTAAATCAAAGTCCAAGCTGCAGCTATCCTCGCTATTTGTGAGTTAGGAGACAATCGGCAGGTCCTGCTTGACTTCAGGGAGGGTGGCGGGCGTTCCCGGGGCAGCTGCAGCCTCGCTGTGCCTGGGTGAGGCCTGCTCGGCTGCCCCGGGGTGGCTCTGCTCTGACCCACGTGCCCTGGTCGCTCCTACACTTGTGCATACCACTTTGGACTTTGAGGGCTGCTCGCCTTATTTTGTGCTAAGGTGCAGTTCACAGGCAGTAAAATGCATGTTGTAACTTTACAGCACTGTAGAGCTCACACCTACATACGCTCATGTGACTGGCATGTTGGAACTTTACAGCACTGTAGAGCTCACACCTACATACGCTCATGTGACTGGCCCCCGAGCAGAATCTGGAGCATTTCCGTCTCCCGGGAAGTCCCCTCCTGCCCCCTCCCAGGCGGCAGCTCCCCTCCTGCCCCTTCCAGACACTCGCAGCCTAGTTTCTACTCCCGGCTTCGCGTTGTCTTTCTGGAACTTCGAGTGGAGTGGGATGCTCGGTGCGTCCTGAGCTGAGTCTGGCTGTTGCGCTCCATCTGAGCTTTGAGACTCCACGGTTTCTGTGCCTCGCACGATACTCTTTCCCTCTCCCGCTGGGTGGCACCCCCACACCCGGGTGGGCCGTGATTTGGGCATCCATCCCCTCTTGTGAAATGCTGGCACCGTTTCCAGTGTGGGGTGTTACGACAAGGCTCCTGTGAAGATTCTTCTCAAGCCTGTTTGTGGACAGATGCCCCCCTCTCTTGGGGACACAGCTAGAAGGAGCATTGCTGGGCCACAGGCTGGACGTTTGTTCAGCTTTATTAGAAATCGTCAACGTGCTTTTCAAAGTGATTGCACCATTCACACCCCCACCAGCACCGCACAGGCTTCCACCGCTCTCGCCCTTGCCGGCCGGAGCTTGGTGCTGAGCCTCTTGAATGTTTGTCATCCTGGTGGGGCGTGGTGGTGTCTCGTGCGGTGTTAATTTGCATTCCCCTGACGGATACTGATTCTGTGCACACTTTCATGTTCCTGGGCTGCGTGGACTCCTCTCCTGTGAAGCGTCTGCTCCAGGCACCGTCAATGCTTCTGTTCAGCTGAACAGAAATCCTTTGCCGTATAAATGTGTTGCAAATATCTTCAGCAGACTCTGGCTTGCTCTCTCATTTTCTTGATGGTGTCTTCTAATGAATTTGTAGTAGATATAGAACTGTCATAGACATTCAGAGTTTTATATCTGCTTGTGTCAATTGTGGTAGCTTGTGTTTTTCAAGGACTTTGTCCCTCCCCCCTGCCCTCCCTCCCTTCCTTCCCTCCCTTCCTTCTCTTTCTTTCTTTCCTTCCTTCTTTCCTCCCTCCCTCCCACCTTCCCTCCCTCCCTCTCTCCTTCCTTCCCTCCCTCTCTCTCTCCTTCCTTCCCTCCCTCCCTTCCCTCTCTTTCTTTCTTTCCTTCCTTCTTTCCTCCCTCCCTCCCACCTTCCCTCCCTCCCTCTCTCCTTCCTTCCCTCCCTCTCTCTCTCCTTCCTTCCCTCCCTCCCTTCCTTCTTTCTCTTTCTTTCTTTCCTTCCTTCTTTCTTCCCTCCCTCCCTCCCTCCTTCCTTCCCTCCTTCCTTCCTTCCTGTCTCCTCTGTTGCCCAGGGTGAATTGCAGTGACACAGTCTCGGCTTACTGCAATCTCTGCCTCCCGGGTTCAAGCGATTCTCCTGCCTCAGCCTCCTGAGCAGCTGGGATTACAGGCACGAGCCACCACACCTGACTAATTTTTGTATTTTTAGTAGAGACGGGGTTTCACCGTGTGGGCCAGACTGGTCTTGAACTCCTGACCTCAGGTGATTTGCCTGTCTCGGCCCCTCAAATGCTGGGATTACAGGTGTGAGCCACCACGTCCAGCCAAATTTGTATATTTCATCTGGCATGAAGTTGCTTTGAATTTTTATGAAGTACAATCTGTCAATATTTAATTTTATATCAGTGAGAGTATCCAGTCCTGCCCAAGAAATCCCACCCATGCCCGGTCCTGCCCAAGAAACCCACCTATGCCCGGTCCTGCCCAAGAAACCCCAGCTATGACCGGTCCTGCCCAAGAAACCCCACCTATGCCCGGTCCTGCCCAAGAAATCCCACCTATGCCCGGTCCTGCCCAAGAAACCCCACCTATGCCCGGTCCTGCCCAAGAAACCCCACCTATGCCCGGTCCTGCCCAAGAAACCCCACCTATGCCCGGTCCTGCCCAAGAAATCCCCACCTATGCCCGGTCCGGAGGTGTCGCCCGTGTTTTCCTGCAGAAGCTCCTCGTGCCCCATCCCCTTTGGATCTACGACCTGCTTCAGATTAGCCTCTATGTGTGGTGCAAAGGAAGGGCCAAGGTTCCTTATTTTCCTGACTGACATGCAGTTAGTGCAGCACCACGGAGTGAAAATGCTTCGTCTCCCCAGGCAGGCGGCTGTGTGTGTTGTGGGTCTGCACTGTGAAGTGTGCATGTCAGCTGACCGTGTGTGTTAGGGGGTCTGCACTGTGAAGTACGGATGTCAGCTGACCGTGTGTGTTAGGGGGTCTGCACTGTGAAGTGTGGATGTCAGCTGACCGTGTGTGTTGTGGGTCTGCACTGTGAAGTGTGCATGTCAGCTGACCATGTGTGTTGTGGGTCTGCACTGTGAAGTGCGGATGTCAGCTGACCGTGTGTGTTGTGGGTCTGCACTGTGAAGTGTGCATGTCAGCTGACCGTGTGTGTTGTGGGTCTGCACTGTGAAGTGCGGATGTCAGCTGACCGTGTGTGTTAGGGGGTCTGCACTGTGAAGTACGGATGTCAGCTGTGACCGTGTGTGTTAGGGGGTCTGCACTGTGAAGTGTGGATGTCAGCTGACCATGTGTGTTAGGGGGTCTGCACTGTGAAGTACGGATGTCAGCTGACCGTGTGTGTTAGGGGGTCTGCACTGTGAAGTGTGGATGTCAGCTGACCGTGTGTGTTAGGGGGTCTGCACTGTGAAGTACGGATGTCAGCTGACCGTGTGTGTTAGGGGGTCTGCACTGTGAAGTGTGGATGTCAGCTGACCGTGTGTGTTAGGGGGTCTGCACTGTGAAGTACGGATGTCAGCTGACCGTGTGTGTTAGGATGTCAGCTGACCGTGTGTGTTAGGGGGTCTGCACTGTGAAGGACGGATGTCAGCTGACCGTGTGTGTTAGGGGGTCTGCACTGTGAAGTGCGAATGTCAGCTGACCGTGTGTGTTAGGGGGTCTGCACTGTGAAGTGCGGATGTCAGCTGACCGTGTGTGTTGTGGGTCTGCACTGTGAGGTGTGGATGTCAGCTGACCGTGTGTGTTGTGGGTCTGCACTGTGAGGTGCGGATGTCAGCTGACCATGTGTGTTGTGGGTCTGCACTGTGAGGTGCGGATGTCAGCTGACCGTGTGTGTTGTGGGTCTGCACTGTGAAGTGTGGATGTCAGCTGACCGTGTGTGTTGTGGGTCTGCACTGTGAAGTGTGCATGTCAGCTGACCATGTGTGTTAGGGGGTCTGCACTGTGAAGTGCGGATGTGAGCTGACCGTGTGTGTTAGGGGGTCTGCACTGTGAAGTACGGATGTCAGCTGACCGTGTGTGTTAGGGGGTCGGCACTGTGAAGTACGGATGTCAGCTGACCGTGTGTGTTGTGGGTCTGCACTGTGAAGTGTGGATGTCAGCTGACCGTGTGTGTTGTGGGTCTGCACTGTGAATTATGGATGTCAGCTGACCGTGTGTGTTAGGGGGTCTGCACTGTGAATTATGGATGTCAGCTGACCGTGTGTCTTGGGGGGTCTTCACTGTGAAGTACGGATGTGAGCTGACCGTGTGTGTTAGGGGGTCTGCACTGTGAAGTACGGATGTCAGCTGACCGTGTGTGTTAAGGGGTCTGCACTGTGAAGTGCGGATGTCAGCTGACCGTGTGTGTTAGGGGGTCTTCACTGTCCTCCCACGTAGCCAGGACTACAGGTACAAGCCACCACACCTGGCTAAATGGTAAAAATTTTTTGTAGAGATGGGATCTTGCCATGTTGCCCAGGCTGGTCTTGAACTCTTGGGCTCAGGCAGTCCTCCTGCCTTGGACTCCCAAAGTGCTGGGATTACAGGTGTGAGCCCCGGCACTCGGCCACCTTTTCACATGTTCTGAGTCTGGTTTCCTGGAACTGTGTTTAGGATTTCTGCACCCTGTGCTTTCCGTGGGAACACGGGCAAGACCACATTTGTTCCTCTTCCTTAAGGGTTTGCTGGAGCTCATCAGTGACCCCTCAGGGCCGAGAGTTTTCTTCGTGGAATCTGTTTAATTACAGATTCAGTTTCTGTAATGGACATAGTATGGCAGTAGATAAGCCAGAGTTCTTAAGTCTGGGTGTGTCAATTTTGAGAGTTCATGTTTTGAAGGAATTTGCACTTTCATCTGGCATGAAATTGCTTGTGAGAGCTCAGCCTTCCCCTTCGAGCGGCAGTGAGACCCGCCGGCGTCCTCATCCTCTCTCCTGAGAAAGCGGCCCCCCTGCGTTTTCTTCTTCAGCTTTATGGGTCTTTCGAAGAACCGGGTTTCCGTGTCGCTGGCTTTCTCCATGGCGCGTGTGCTCTCGCTGACTTCTGCGTGCTGTTTTCCCTTCTGTCTGCTCTTTCGCTGGGTCTCGCCGTCCGGCTGTAGCTGGTCTTGTGCATCCACCGCTCTCCGCGTCTTTCTGTGCCTCTGTCGGCCTCGCTGCCTGTTCACTCCAAACACGACACGAGGTCGCCAGTGTTCTTCTGAGAGATGGAGGCTGTGATGCAGAGCTGGGGAGAAGGCGCCGCTGACATCGTGAGTGAGGTTGTCCCGAGCGGCAGCATGTGACGGTGCAGTGCTGGGGAGAGCGGCTCCAGGATGACGCAGTGCCCTTCTGAGCAGGAAGGTGGAGCGGCGTCTGATCCCCTGAGGTTGCCATTTCAGGTGACTGGGGGCTGTGGGGGAATCTGAGGCTCACAGAGTGAAGGAAGACAGCATTCCAGTTCTCAGTTATTAGCTGGGGACATTTCACACCAGGAGCATCAGACTTTAAATAAACCTGGAAGTGACTCACCCTCAGTCTGGCAGACGCTGTCTCCTAAAACCTCTAGGATAAAAATGAGATGTAAGTCAGCAGTCTTCATAACACCAGGAAGCTTCGGGGTCTGGGTGCATGGCTTGGTTTTTAGGGAGTGGCACGGCTTCTGTGTCAGGCCCCTGGGCTCTCCCAGAAGGGCTCTGAGGAAGAGCAGAGAAGGCGCTTTGTTTCTCCCTCATTCGCAGATTCCCTGGGCACCAATTTGGCACCAGCCCGAGACCACGTTCTGTGGGATGCTGGAGAAGCAGAGACCAGGTCCAGCTGGAGGGCCTCCTGTGCGGACATGTTTGCTCTCCACCCCAAGGAAGAAAGAACCCCAGCAGCACGTGACGTCAACCTGGCAGGCCGAGTGCCCGAGGGTGCCGCATCACACCGGGTGCACACCATGCCTGCTGAGAAGGGTGGGCCCCTCAGGGCAGAGGTCTGGCCAGCTCCCCCACCTGGGGCTTCCCTTTCGACTCAGCTTGAAGTCCTGCCGTTTACCTGGGGCTAGGCCAGGGTGTTTAGGGGTCAGTCGGTGTAACTGTTACTATGCATTATTCATGTAACGGGCAAGCACTTTAGGTTGGCGGAGTGAAGTAGGGAAGAGACAAAGCTAGAAACCGTGGGAGAGAAAGGGCACCAGCGACAGCGGGAGGGCTAATCTGTGGCCCTTGGGTCCCCGAAGGGAAGGAATCAGTATGAGCAGAAGAAATATCTAAAGAGATAATGACTGATAATGACGTAAAACTGATGTCAAACCCCCTTAGAAGCCCCACAAACGCCACGCAGGATAAACTGAAAGAAAACCTCAGCCTCACCTAGAGGGAAAACGTGGAAAACCAGGGATAAAGGAAAAAGTTAGTAAAACAAAGGACCTGAGTGAGGCATTGAGTCACCCGGCCAAACGCCCACCCGCAGAGACCCGCAGAGGCGGCCGGCCCAGACACGCACGGGTTGTTTCAAACCTCTGAGCTGTGAACTGGCTCATGATCCAGAAAAAGCTGACTGAGAAAATCTGTTTCATCCCAGCAGCTGAAGTGAAAGACAAAACAAAATTTTTCCAAGAAAATATAGTCACGACCTTCAGACACACGGAAAGCATGAAGGCAAGGATTGGAAAGCTGGACCGTGTTAGCTAGCGTTCAGATCTTCTGTTGTCTGGTGGACACCATGAAGAAAGTGAACAGGGGCCGGGCGCGGTGGCTCACACCTGTCATCCCAGCACTTTGGGAGGCCAAGGCGGGTGGATCGCTTGAGGTCAGGAGTTCGAGATCAGCCTGGCCAACATGGTGAAACCCCATGGCTACTAAAAATGCAAACATTAGCTGGGCCTCATGGCAGGAGCCTATAATCCCAGGTATTTGGGAAGCCGAGGCATGAGAATCATTTGAACCTGGGAGGCGGAGGTTGCAGTGAGCTCAGATCACGCCACTGCACTCCACCCTGGGCAACAGAGTGAGACTGTGTCTCAGAAATGAAAAGAAAAAAGAAAAAAAGAAAGGAAGAAAAAAGAAAAGAAAGTGAACAGAAATGCCACAGAGTGGACGGAGATATTGGCAGCAGGCGCAACTATGGAGGTTACAGACGACACGCGGTGAGAACTGCAGATCCAGAAGGAAACACACAGTGGAAAAGGCACAGACACGTCCAGCTTCACAAAAGAGGACATTCGAATGGGCAGTAAAGAGTCAAAGAGTGAAAAGCCTCAGGACCCACCAAGGAAACACAAGTTAAACCTCAATAAGATGCCTCTGCGTGACAGAATGGCTCAACTGCGACACCGTCGATGACCATGGCAGGTGACAAGGACCCCAGCGGACAGTGGCTGGGAATGTGAATGGGCTCAGCCTCCTTGGGGGGCTGCCTGGCCCCCTTTCGTGAAAGCTGAGCACGTCCGCTGGTGCTGATCCAGCAATTCATGTCCTCCGTTCACATGCATAGACAGGTGCACACGTGTGTGCTCAGATGCGGGAAGAAGGGAGCAGCCACCTGCTCGCCAGCAGAGGGGAGGTAAGCGAGATGGAGCAGTAAGAGCCAGCGTGGGAATGAGCAGGCTGCAGCTGCACACGGGGACAGCGACACATGTGACGGCCGTGGGGGTAGCAAAGGAAACAAGACGTGCGGGAAGGTCACCCTGATGACAGACAGAGCGGCCGCGGAGCAGGGTGGGCACCGGGAGGGCTTGTGCGGGAAAGTCACCCGGATGACACACAGAGCAGCCGTGGAGCAGGGCGGGCACCGGGAGGGCTCGTGGGTGTCCGTGGAATTCTGCTTCTCTCAGGGCGTTGTGGTAACTGGCTAGCCCCCGCCTTATGCTCTGTGCACTGCTCTGTGTGTGATACTAACAAAAATCAAGGAACAAGCAGTGCAGACAAACTCACCGCCGCAGACCTTCCATGGGTTTGTCAAAGCCACGGCGTTTCCTGGGACTTAACAGACCCCCTCCTACAGCCACTTCACTCCTGGACTGACCTGAAATGAGGACAACACGTGTATTCCAAAGTCATTCGTACTAACCGGGCACCGCTGCAGAGCACACGCGCCTGGCCTTTCTCAGGCTGGTCTGTACGTCCCCCACCTCCCTGCAGCCCTGGCCCATGGACCCCGTGCCTGCTGGCCTCCCCAGCCCCTCCTGCGCCTTGGCATTTGCACGGCCACGTCTGTCCCGGGCCAGGCAGAGAGTGGTGAGGACGACACGGCAGCTGTGCCCCAGCCAACAGCCGCCTCGTCCTAGGAGAGCCAGCTCCGCCTGCCCTGCGTGTATGACCGACCACCAGCACGACAGGCTGCCTGGGAGCCCAAGTCCACTCGCCCACCCAGAGGAGCCAAGTGTCTGCTGAAAATGCCCCTCGCCACCTTTCCCACACACGGTCCGGGTTTCCACAGCCCCACCCCTCCCCAGGACCCGGATTCATGCCCACCCACTGTTTTCTGTGTGTCCCACGTCACCTCAAAGGACAACGAGTGTCACAAGGCTTCAGAAAAGCTGGACACTTAAATTACATTTACATCACATTTTAAATTAAATGGTCGTTTAAGACATTGCTAAACTTTTGGTATCTGGAATGAATTTTCCTTTCTGTTCTATAAGTTACACACATGGATATAAAATGCCTTGGGCAGAGCCACCCACACCCATGTCCCATGTGGCATCGCCCCGGCTTTGTGATCTTCGGCAGGTCACTCCATCTTGGATGTCTCGTGGCCAGGGGGTACCTGCCCTTTCCCTTCGGGGCCTGCAGCCGTGGCTAGTGCGGGTGGGTCATGAGGGGCGAGTCCCTCCCAGAAGGCGGCTGCTGGGGACAGGTAGCTCTGCACCCCCATCGGCGTTCCTGGAATCACTGCCCCATCAGCTCAAAGGACCACAGGGCAGACATGCATGTACGTCCTCTGCATCAGGCATCAGCCCAGGGGCCTCCTCAGCAGGGTCTGCACGTGCTCCACTCCCACCTGCAATCCCAGGGCCAGGTGGTGGCTTCATCTTCCTGTGGATTCTATGCTCATCTGGGGCATCCACAGGGATGAGAGATGGGGGCATTTGATGCGACCTCGTGGCAGCGCAGAGAATGCCGTGAGAACCAGCCTTGGCAGCCTTGACCCTGGGAAGGGGCTGCAGGGTTAGCACCACTCTCCCTCCTCACCCTCCCGCAAGCCAAGGCCTGGAGCAGTGGCAGAGGTGGCGCTTCCTCAGGCCGTGGGCAGCCCCTCCCTCCCCCCAAGCCTCTCCTCCTCTCTCCCTGTCCCCCCATCCGCTCTCTCTCCTTCCCTTCTTTTCTCCCCTCTTCTCCACAAGGTTATTGTAACAGCCTGCTGGACACTAGGAGTCATGGCTTAGCCAGAGCCACAGAGCTGTGTCCTGGAGATGGAAACCCACCGAGGAAGCTTTCCGACAGGAAGGCTGCCCAAGCCGGCTCCTGCCGCGCCTCAGCCTGGCTGCTTGCTGGACAGCTGGCGCTCAGCTCTGCTTCAAGCGCCTTCCACAGCCTGCAATGCCATTTGGTTCTCACAGTGACCTTGAAACCAAGTCGAGACGTGGATGTTCCCGTCTTGCCTGTAGAGAGGGAAACTGAGGCCCAGAGACAGTGGGTGCTGAGCCAGGCAGCTGGAGGTGCCGACGTAGGGGAGTGTCCACCCAGGCAAACCTGAACCCTGACTTGGGAGAGTGTGAGCCTGGGGGAGAAGGACAAGGGGTCTCGAGGCCCCACTCCTGGACTTGGGATGTCACTGACCAGTGGCGTCTATAACTCTTGACAAAAACAGTGCAGTCATACCCACGAGGTAAGAATGATCTCCAGTGGGCCACTGAGCAGACTCAAATTTCAGCCCCGAGGTGGTGTCTGGGCCGCCCGAGGGCTCAGCAGCCTCGTGTGCACAGCCTGGGCTTCCTTCTTTACCTTCTCCCGAAGCAGGTCACTCAGAGGCGGGCAGATTTCCCGTAACTCAGGAAATAAATATCTTCGCTTTGTAAAACACTCTCAAGCAAAATACGTGCCGGGAGCTTAAAGAGAAAAAATAAGCTTAAGCCACAGACTCTGGTTTCCAGTGACAGCAGCAGGAAGCACAATGCCCCATGTCTTCAGGACCGAGGCTTTAATCCGAAGCCTCCCCTCGCGGAGATAGAAACTCTCAGGAAGGATCAGTCACTTCATCCCCGTCAGAATCTTACCCGGATTTTTCTCTCTTGAACATTTTAAGGCCGAGCTTTGTCCAAGATGAGTGTCATTTGTCACAGAGAGTGACGCAGTGTGGTGGGGCGCTGGGGCACTGGGGGTTGACTGGCTCTGTGAGGAGTCCTGGGGGCCTGGCATCCTGGAAAAGGCATCACAGGATATTACGGTGCAGCTGTAACTCTGAGCTCATAATCCAAGGGCTTATGGGGACCTGTCCTAGCTTTGGACTGATTAAAATTCTGCCTTTAAAGTGTTTCAGAGGAGCAGGGGCACCTGGGGGGGGTGTGGCTTGTTTTGCTGTTTCTTTTCTTTTGCTTTTAAGTAAAATGTGGTAACGTTCCTGGGACAGTGCTCTCTGCAATGTGACCAGGTGACCAAGGTGACCAGGTGGCTGGGAGTGGGCAGGGGTCCTGGGGATGGGAGCTGGGTAGCCTCCTTTCCTCAGAAAGCAAGATCACCAGCCTCACAGACACCATCACCCGATTTCCTTTCAGTGCTCGGGGACTGTGAGCGCGTGTGGATAGGGCTCCACATGATGCACCCTTGTCTTCCCAGTGCTCAGCGCCTGGGAGGTGCTTCAGGGTCTTTGCTGAGTCAGTAAGAGGTGGCATCCGTCTCATTCCCTCAACCCCTTCACAGGCTCTCCGTGGACATAGGGCTTGTGAACTGGGAATTGGGGTACCCATGGAGTTGTGGTGTTTCTCTTGCCAGGCAGGGCCCTAGGCATGGAGGCTGCCCCTGGACTGGCAGCAGAGGCTGCAGCATTGACCAGCATTGTGGTGACTCAGCAAAGCTACTCCTTCCAGGTACCCAGGGCTGGGAAACCAGCAGCCTGACACCTGGCGGCTTAGAGCAATGGCAACGGTGTGTGCTCTGTCTGTGTTGCTATTGTGCTGGTGGCGCTCAGCTGGCTGGTGCTCGCATGCACTGGATGGTGCGAGGCCCATTCACCTGTGCCCGGCCCAGGGCTGGGGAGACTCAGCCTCTGCGGCTGGGACTGCAGCCATCCAGTGGGCCCACTGTGTTGGCTGCCTGGACAGAGCTGATTTATCAGCTCGTTTTCCAATGTCTGATTTATCAAGACGGGGAACTGCAATGGGGAAACAGTAACTCACACAGAGCTGGCTGTGCAGGAGACCCAAGAGTTACTGTGGCTCACAGCAGTCTCCCAAGCATTCAGTGACTGGAGTTTTTAAAGATAATTCGGCGGGTAGGGGCTTAAGAAGTGAAGTGTTGATTGGTCAGGCCAGAGATGGTGAAATGAGTTTTCCTTGCTGTCTTCTGTTCCTGGGTGGTGTGGCAGAACTGGCTGAGCCAGATGACTGGTCTGGGTGGTGTCAGCTGATCCACTGAGTGTGGGGTCCACAGAATACCTCAAGCACTGATCTCAGGTTTTACAATAGTGATGTTATTGCTTATCCAGCAATTTGGGGAGGTTGACTCTTGCAGCCAGAGGCTGCGTGACCCCCTAAACCGCAATTTCTAATCTTGTAGCTAATTGGTTAGTCCTGCAAAGGCAGATCAGTCCCAAGGCAAGAAGGAGGTCTTTTCAGGAAAGGGCTGTTATCAATTTTGTTTCTGAGTCAAACCATAAACTAAACTCCTTCCCTAGGTTAGTGGAGCCTACGCCCAGGAACGAGCAAGGACAGCTCAAGGGTTAGAAGAAAGACGGAGCTGGTCAGGTGCGATCTGTTTCACTGTCATCATTTCCTCAGTTACAGCTTCTGCAAAGGCAACCAGGCCCTGTGGAGCCCCGTCTGCCTCCTTGGTCTCCAGCATGGCTCCCTTGAGGCTAGTGGAGGTTTTACATGGCGGCTCGGGGCTCCAGAGGGATTGGCCCCAGAGACACAGAGCCGGGCATAAGCTGGATTGTGTTTTCTAGGCTGGCCTCAGAGGCCGTGGGGCATCTCCCACACTGTCTTCTGAATTGACATGGCACCCAAGTCCAGGTGGGGTCAAGGGGCGTGGACACAGGCCTTGCCTCTTCATGGGCTAGTAGCAAGCTCTGGAAGGACGTATGGTCAGGAACACTATTAATTTCAGAAAATACAACCCGCCACATTCCTCTAATGCCTCCAGGGTTATTTTCCTCATCTCTGCGTCTGGGAGAATGATGAATACAGATCTGTAGGTCAGACAGTTGAACACTGGCAGGTTTGCACAGTCTCACCTCATCAGAACGGCCGCCTTCATATGGCCATTGCCACGTGCTGGGCACTAATGACTTCTGTCTGTTTGCTCATCCTCCGACCAGCCCCAGAGAGGGACTGTTATTACCCAGGTCTTCCGGTTGGGGTCCCAGGCAGGGCTTCACTTTGTACGTCTATTGTGGGAATGAATGAACAGTTTCTGTACTTTCTTCTCTGATGCTTCTGATTTCTCTTTGGCGTTTTGTATATTTTTTGGCTCTTTAAATTTTTTTTAATCCTTTAGCTTGATGAGTGGTCTTTAAGCTTTTCAGGCCATCCAGCCCATCAGTTAAAAGTTTCTGAGCAAATTTCCCCAAATACATGAAATCTAATTAAATATACACTAAACACATGCACAGATGTGAGAAAGGATGAGATAAAATGAAATAAACAATATTTCCAAACGTCTCACTTAGTATGAAAAACGTGTGCTCAATTTGACATTTCGGTAATGTAACATTAATGATCATAATCCTATTTAGTGAATGAATGCCAGCTTCCTTATCTTAAATGCCTTGGTTTAGCATGCTGTGAAACTGATTTCAAGAGTCTGGTCTAAGACTAGCTGGTTTGAATAGTTGGCTATGGTAGCTAAAAAGAACACCTCAAAAATATGCAAATCCAAATAAAAGAGTGGATTGCTGGCTGCACTTACAGAATCATAATATTCTTTGTTTCACTCTGTCTATCGAATATGCACTGGCTTTTGGTGAAATTCAGCTGGTAAATTCCCGTCTTCCCTGTTCCTGAAAGCTAATTGGAAAGAGTTGCATTCATGTATTTTTAACAAATGGGTTCAAGGCTCACTGAAACCTTTTATTTAGAATACTTTTTTAACAGATTAAGAAACATTTCTGTATCTTAAAGATGAGCAAACACGAGAGTTGTTACAGGTGACAAGTTTAACAGGCTTTGGCAAGAAGGTCACATGTCATTCAGAAACCGTTCCAAAGACCTCTTTCCCAAGCAGCCTCTCAGGCATCTGCCTCTAAGGGCACTTACTTTCTCACTGATCGCTAAAAACTTCATTTTTACCTAGAAGGGAGAGAGATTATATCAGCAATTGCACTGCGCTCTCAGGCCTGCCTGGAGCCTGTGCTACGTCCAGAGGCTGGAGAGCCGGGAGGGTCCATCGCCTCTTCCACGTGTGGCATGTGCGGCTTCATACCCCAGGCTGTGGGGCTGTGTGTGCATGTATCTCTTAAAGCCACTTATCCATCTGGTGGATGGCGAGTGAGACACATGCACACCCACGCCATCAGGCTCATCTCACCTGGACCTGAGGGGTTCCACCCAGAGCCTGTCTGTCTGACCTGCCTCTCCGGTAGTAGGACAGGAAATCTGTGGGGCCAATGGGACATCTTCACCTGGATCCCACACTCTTCCCCTGGGGACCACATCCTGGGTCCCCGAAGCCTGGAACTTCCTGACAAACAACTAGGATAGCTTTCAAGCCCGTGTGGGCCCCCAAGGCAGACCCCGCTGCCAGCCTGTGGCCAAACAGTGGCTGTTTGCAAAGCATGGCAGACAGGTCACCACCATGATGCTTCACAGCCCTAAGCTCAGATTAGGGTGCGACGGCAGGAATCCCCCATGTCCTCCTGCAGACGCAATTCTGCTGTCTCAGCTCCGTCTTCCACAGTCCCCACATCCCTCCCCACGTGGCTCATCTCACGTTCCAGGCCTATTCCGGCCCCTTGCTCCAGCCCCCCGCATCCCACAGCTTCCTTCTGGGTTCACTTTCCTTCTTGCTGGGCTGTAACATTCAGTGGTCACTTTAAACTGACCCTGACCTCAGCTCCCATTTGGATGACAATTCAGCTGGGGCACTTCTCTGGGGTATGCTCCTCTCCTGGGCCCATTCTCAGAGGTCCGCTCCCCTTCTGGGCCCCTTCTTGGGGGTCTGCTCCCCTTCTGAGCCTGTTCTGGGTGGTCCGCTTCCCTCTGGGGCCCATTCTCGGGATCTGCTCCCCTCCTAGGGGGAAGAAGTCGCTCTTTCTCTGGCATGTGAGGCTGCTGCTGGCTCCTCCTGTCACTCTGGTCCTTCCTCCTTGATGGCATCTACTTTTCCCTGCAGTTACCTTCACGCTTCTTTGCTTTTGGGATTCTGTGTTTCAGTGTTGCCCAAGCCTTAGTGCTGCTGTCCTCGTGCTCTATCTTCAGTCATTTCTGTTACCAGCCACACGGTGTCCTCCCCCTCCCCAAATTCCTGTGTTGAAGTCCTAATCCCCATGACCTCAGAAGGGGACTGCATCAGGAGATGGGGCCTTTAAACAGGTCATTGATTTAAAATGGGGACGTTAGGGTGCACTCACCCAGTGTGATCAGTGTCCTTATAAGAAGAGAGGGTGAGGACACAGACACCCAAGAGGGATGTGAGGACACTGGGAGAAGATGCCATCTGCAAGCCCAGGAGAGAGGCCCCAGAGGAAGCAGCCCATGGCACCTTGACCTTGGACTTCCAGCCTCCAGGACTGGAAGAACCAGTGTGCCTCAATAAGCCACCCAGTCTGTGGCACTTCTCACAGCAGCCTGAGCAGATGAAGGCATCTCACACTCTGAGAATTGAAGTTACCACCTCTTGGAACCTCGTGCCCTTCCCCTCTATCACTACCTGCTGTGGTTGGAATATGTGTCCCCCAGATTGATGTGTGGGATCCTGGGCTAGTGTTAAGAGAAGGGGCCTTTAGGAGGTCATCAGGCCATGAGGGCTGTGCCCCAGGCGTGACACTTATTTCCTTTTTCTTTTTAGAGACTGGGTCTGATTCTGTTGCCCAGGCTGTAGGGCACTGGCACAATCCTGGCACATCCCTCAGAGTTCTCCAGCAAGCCTGTGCCTGCAGTGCCAAAGAGCTACCCTCCACCCGAAAAGCAACTGTGGGCACGCTTGGGGCATTAGCAGAGACCGACTACCCAACTCGAGGTCAGGTGACTGTGTGAGCAGAGCTGCTGTGTGAGCTGGCTACCATCAGTGCCCTGAGCCCAGGCAGGCAAGCACGGGGGCAGCCCAGCACTGCAGCTGTGACCTGCTGGGATTGCGTGACCTTCCCACCTCGGCCTCCTGAATAGATGGGACGACAGCATGCACCACCATACCTGGCTAATTTTAACAGTTTTTGTAGAGACAGGATCTCACTATGTTGCCCAGGCTGACAGGAGGTGAGTGCCTCCAGACTGTGAGCCATAAACTCAAGCTTGCAGCTTGCCCGCCTTGGGGGTTTTGTCACAGCAGCGGGAACTGACTGAGACGCTGCCTCTGCCGCCTCGGCTCATTCTGCTTTTCACATCTCGCCGCCCGGCCCCTGAATATCTGAAGGCCTTTCTGCGTTCTAGTGTGCCAGATCTCGTTTCGACAGTGTCTTCCCTGTTTCTGGCCTTTCCTTTGAGTTTTTCGCTTCTGTGATAATATCGTTCACTTCCGAACCATTTGTTTATTCGTGCTGCCCTTTTTTTTATGATTGCTTTGATTCATTAATGCATCTCTCGCTCTGGGGGACACAAGGCCGACATTCCTCACCCCCGATGCTTTCTTTCTCATGCGTTTCTCTCCCTCGCGTAGCTTGGACGTCTTTATTTAGGATGAGCTCGTCTCTGAGGCTCCATGCATGGGGCCCTCTTTCATAGGACCGTGTGCCTGCTCTTCCCCCACGTTTCTTATTCCAGTGTTCTGATCTTGTTCCTTCTGGGTTGCTTGCCTACAAGCCGGTGAAGGTACTTACTGTCTGGTGCTTAGCATTCGTTCCGCAGAGCTGGAGCCCTGAGTGCTGCGTGCACAGCTCTCACCAGGAGACTTTCTGCACCCAGAGGGCCATGGGGTGGCAGCGTCCATGCTCGGCTGAAACCAACACACTGTGCTTCTGCGTCTGCGTTTCTGGCTAGACGTTTTTCCATCTTCCTCTGTCGGTTAACACAGGGAACCCCGTGAGAGCACGGCTGTGAGCAGAGGCAGAGCAACGGTGCAATGGAGGCAGCACGGAGTCCACAGCGCCCGGAGCTCACCTGTACCCTCTGAGCCTGCTCAGACCGTTTCCCTCAAGTGCTGGGCTGCCCCCGTGCTTGCCTGCCTGGGCTCAGGGCACTGATGGTAGCCAGCTCACACAGCAGCTCTGCTCACACAGTCACCTGACCTCGAGTTGGGTAGTCGGTCTCTGCTAATGCCCCAAGCGTGCCCACAGTTGCTTTTCAGGTGGAGGGTAGCTCTTTGGCACTGCAGGCACAGGCTTGCTGGAGAACTCTGAGGGATGTTCCATGACTGTCACATCTGGATTCACCGGAAACCCTGCTGTGCTGTTCTCTCCACAGGTACTTCCAGAACTGCTGACTCTGCCCATCCCACGAACAAGTGGCTCAGCAGCTCGCCCTGTAGCCTGGACCTGCTGAGGAGCCTTCCCTCACTCTGGGTCCCACTTGAACCGGCCACTTTCTGACTCTGATACTAAGTGGGTTGGAACTCTTTCCAATTCTGGCACATGCTGTCTCTGAAATCCACAGAGACCCACCAAAGCTGGTGCCTCCTTCCTAAAGGAAGAAGATTCAAGGTGCAACATCTTGCCATTTCCATGGAAGGCATGCCCGAGTCCCTAGATCTTCCGGCTCTTCACTCCTGGGGTAGGTCCTAGAGTCTCCCTGGGGGTTGGCTCCCAGTGTCCCATGCACAGATATTTCCTAGGATGGGCAGGGCACTGTCGTGTTCTGCTCCTCGGGTGGGCAGGGCACTCTGTATTTGGCTCCTATGGCCTTCAGGCGCTGCCACATTCAGCTCCCGGGTTGCCAGGACCCTGCTCCCCCCGAGGTGTTCTGCTTATAGGACCCAATTAGAATGCAGGAATACAGCAGCCCCGACTCCAGGCCCTGTGGATGACACCCTCAGCTGAGGGCAGCACGGGGCTGGGAGCCTGTGCTGCTGTTCCAGACATGCCAGCAAAGTGCGTTTGGTCCCCGAGCTGCTGGGGATGGAGAATGTGTGTACTGCCCCACAGCTGCCGGGGATGGAGAACGTGTGTACTGCCCCACAGCTGCCGGGGATGGAGAACGTGTGTACTGCCCCACAGCTGCCGGGGATGGAGAACGTGTGTACTGCCCCACAGCTGCCGGGGATGGAGAACGTGTGTACTGCCCCACAGCTGCCTTCCCTGGGCTGGACGCTGGGCGCAACAGCCCCATGGAAGTCCCACGTCTGCTGCGGCAGCTGCCCTCGGGCTTCTTGAGGCTGGTTTCCTGCCCCCTCCTCCCCACCATGTCCCCTTCCCCATCAAGGCAGTGGCATCAGCTCCATCTAGTTTGAAAAGAGGCTGGTTTGAGGGTGATCACATGGAAATGTGTGCTGTCCCTGCAGAACTTCCTGCAAGGCTGTGCTTCTTTTTTTCAAAGAATTGCACTGTTGGTGGTGGGGACCAGCGGAAGACAGAGACACTTTTCCATGACCTGCTGCCGCTGTGGGAGCAGCCCAGTCTTCTCTGGGGCATGTGCGCCTCTGAGGCTGGAGGTCTCACACGGTGTGTGTGCATGTGTCTGTGTTGTGGAAAGTGTAGGGAGTGTGTCTGTGTGTGATGTGTGATATGTATGTGTCTAATGTGTTTGTGTGTGATGTATGTGTGTGATGTGTGGTGTGTGTGTGCAGTGTGTGTACTGTAGGTATGTGTGTCGTGTGTGATATATGTGATGTGTTGTGTGATATGTGTGTGTACAGTGTGTATGTGTATGATATGTGTATGTGTATGTATATGTGGTGTGTTGTGATATGTGTACGTGTGTGCAGTGTATATGTATGTGTGGTCTGTGTGGTGTATGTATGTGTATGCATGTGTGTGTTGTGTGTGATATGTGTGTATGTATGTGTGATGTGTGTATATGTATGTATGTGTTGTGTGTGATATGTGTGTTGTGTTGCATGTTGTGTGTGATGTGTGTGGTGTGTGTATGTGCATATGTATGTGATATGTGTATGTGTAGTTTGTGATTTGTTGTATGTGTATGTGTGTGTGTGATGTGTCTGATGTGAGTGGTGTGTGTATGTGTGTGATGTGTTTACATGTAATATGTGGTGTATGTGATATATGTGTGTGATATGTGCTTGTGTATGTGTGTGGTGTGGTGTATGTGAATGTGTGTGATGTGTATATGTGTGTGATGTGTGGTATGTGTGTGATATATGTCTAATGTGTGTGTGGTGTGTGAATGTGTGTGATATGTGATGTGTTTATGTCTGTGTGGTGTGTGCCTGTGATATATGCATATGTGTGATGTGCGTGGTGTGTGCATATGATGTGTATGTGTGTGATGTGCATATGTCCATGTGTAGTGTCTGTGCATATGATATGTGTATATGTGTGATGTGTGTGGTGTGCATGTGTGTGTATGTGCGTTTGGCCTGTGTGTGATGTGTGTGTGGTGTGCGATATGTGTGTGTGGTATGTGTGGTGTGTGTATGTGTGTGTTACATGTGTTTGGCATGTGTGTGATGTATGTGTTTGGCATGTGTGTGTTTGGCATGTGTGATGTGTGTGGTGTGTGTGTTTGCATGCATGTGATATGTGTGTGTGCCTGTGGTGTATGTGTGTGTGTGTGATGTGCATGTCTGTGTGGTGTGTGTGCATGTGATACGTGTGTGTGTGATGTGATGTGCGTGTGGTGTGTGTGTTTGGGGGAGGGCTGCGCATTTCTGTCCGCAGCTTGGTGTCCAGCAGCCAGCAGCGACCACTCTTCCTAGGGGCCCCATACACAAGGGCGCACAGGCTCCATGCCTCTCCCCTGCGTTCACACTGCCTCCTCCCTGTATTCCCAAAGGGCCACTAGGCACAGGGCAGTGGGCATGCTGGTGACTGGGCACACCTCCTCCAGCCTGGAGTGTTCCTGTCCTTGGCGCCATCCTGCTCCCGCAGTCTGGGCCAGGGAGGGAGCTCAGCGCCCTGACACTCTGTGTGTCCAGCAGTCCTGGGACTGTGGTGCCAGCCAAGCTGCCTCTCTGCAGTGGCTGTGGTTTGGATGGGACTGCTCCCAGGATCAGCACCACAGGCTCTGCCTGCTGCCCAGGAGCAGCGACTGAGAGAGAAGGAACAGCAGCAGCAGTGTGTGTGAGCCAGCTGTGGAGCCTGCTGGTGTGGCGTGGAAGCTGCTGTTGGGCCCTCTTTGAGCAGCTTACAAGCACCCTCCGTGCAGTGTCCACACCAGCAGAGTGAGTGCCACCAGCTCCTTTGGGGGCCTTGAGGCCAGAGGTAGGCAAGGCTAGACCTGCTGAGCTCAGGAGAGAGCCCGTGTGGGCCAGGGGCACTGGCGGGTGGCATGAGGTGGGGCGGACCCCAAGGAGTCTCCCAGCTGGAGCAGCCTGGAGTGTCCCTGGCTTTCTGAGATGGCTGACCCCGGGACTCTGGAGTGGACAAGCAGGCACCTCCACCTCCACCTGTCCCTTCAGCATTTAAGTGGGGACACTGGTGGGG